>NW_024062900.1:3733863-4377727 GCF_006381635.1 Hibiscus syriacus | reverse complement strand
GAGTAGAAGATGATGAAAGATTTGAAGGATTACCTTAGTAAGACAATGAAATACATTGGTAATGTTCTTTGAATTGGAATCTCCTTTGGATTTGTGCTTCGATTGTTATTGTCTTCTTTAGTCTATCTTCAAGGTTTTCGTACCCATGGAGGTCAAGAAGATCAATGATATTTGAGTTCAAATCGATGACGAATCTTGACATGGTGTCGTTTTCTTCTTCAGTCATGTTAGCTGTATTGAGTAAGGACTACATCTCCTTGTAGTAGTCTTGAACTAAACTTATTCCTTGTCTAAATTGGTGTTGTCATAGTTTAACTTCTCATGTATAATGTCTCAGTAGGAATTGCTTCCTCATGGTTTGTTTGAGGTCAGTCCAAGAAGTGATTGCTTGAATTTGAAAGTTCTCTATCTTTTTCCTTGTTTGCATCCACCAAGTGTGGGCATATCCTTCGAATTTTATGGTGATGACGATAACTTCTTCAGCTTGGGGGCAGTCATGGTATACGAACATGAGATCAACTTTCCTTCCCAATCGATGTACTTGTCTAGATCATTGTGTACTTTAAAAGACAGGATCGTGAACTTTGGTTTTGCAAAGAGTTTGGGTGCTTAGAAACGTGGTTGTGATTGTCTAGGTACCAAACGTTTAACATTGTTTGGTCTTCGATTTAAGTTTGGTAGATCCAGTTGTGATTCTTGTCATTCTCTCATGGTATTGTTAAGTTCATCAAATCTTTCAATTTCAGTCGTAAGTCATGCAAGTGCGGCTAAGATAGCCATAAGTGTCTTGTTGTTATTGTCGCCTATCCTGAAATCGTAACACTCAAAAGAAAATTTAAAAGTAAAATAAAAAATAAAAGAAAGAAAATTCAACAAAGCAAGAAAACTCACAAGTCTCTCCAAGAAAGTAACTTAGCGAGAGGCAAGTAAGTCGATCCTGTACTTTTTAAAACTCACTTTACTAAGTACTCTTCCACAGTTCGTATCAGAGTTTGATTACTAGTAAAGGTGATAAGAAAAACTTAAAAGCTCTATGAGGCCAAACAAAAGTTAGATTCCAAGAGAACGAGAATGAAAAGAAGGAAGAAGTATGCAAACGCTTTAGTCCTACTAACACAAGGAAGAAAATGTATTAGATAATGTAAAAGAACCTAAAGCCCTAAGAGTCAAAGAAAAAAGAACCAAACCATAAACCACCTATAAAATTTTAGGGTGTTAACGGTGTCAAAAATTTTTGGAAAATTATTTAATGTCGATCCATGTGTGTAGAAACCACCTGTAAAATTTCGGAACCAAATACCTTCAGTAGTATCCAATAGACTCTGTTGAACGGTGAGTCCTCAAACAATTTTTTTTTCTTATCGCTTTGTTCGAATGTGTTATTGATCTCCAAAAATTTTGATTTTTTTACTGATCTTAAATATACTTTGTTTCAATCTGGAAATGTTCACCATGAAATTCCTATTATATAATTTTCATGAAATTCGACAAGATTCTAGATTGAATATGTCGATGAAACTTGAATGATGTATTTGAAGGCACTAATGAACTTTGATTGGGGTGAATTTTGGAATGGACATTACCATTAGGATGAATATGAGATATGGAGAACATCAGCTCTAAATTTTTTCGTTTGCAATTTTTATTTGATTTTTTGTGTTTTCTTGGCTTTTTTATTTTCAATTTTTTTTGTTGCAAAAAACAGCAAACTAACAAGAAGGATTTGAATCTAAATTAAAATTAAAGAAAATGAACCTGCAACGATGAATCTTTTGCGAACTAGCTCCGTTGGGGTACCTTGACGGTTTTGTGTGCAAGAACAAGCAAGTATGCTTGCTTCTTTCCAAGAATCGGCCCAAATCTGATACCAATTGATAGGGAAGCGGTGACGGATTAATGAACGTTGTTCTTGTTAAAGAATTAAACCTAGAAAGCTTTAGACTCGATAAAGAACAAAGGGGGATGAATAATATAAGGTGGCTCCCTTATGAAGGTGACCGGTAAAGATGATGATGGTGAGGATGGATTTATGGAAAATAGATGGAAAAGTGTCCTATCGAACCTACTAGTAGCAATGAAAAGACAAAACTGATAATATGGCCCTAAGTGTTCTATCAAACCCTCCTAGACACAATGAAAAGACAAACTCGATAATATGGATCTAACCAGTCCTCCTAGTAGCGATGAAAAGGTAAATTGGAGAGTGAAGATTAATCTCCCATACAAGAACTTGAAAGAACTCCAGGAAAATAAGCTTTAAAGGCACAAGGCATTTAGCACTTGCAAAAAATTAACTCTCATTATATTATTAATCAAAAAAATATGATTTACAAAGTTGAATAAAGCCTCCTTTATATAGGGGACGAGTTCTAAAGTCCAAAATAACTAATGAATAAAATAATAACAAACTAAACATGTCTTAACTCTAATTCCTAATAAAATAATAATAACTAAAAAACGTTTTAACTCAACCTTAATTCCTAATAAAATAATAAATCTAATCCTAAAAGATAATGAATCATACTATATTAAATTATATTACAAATAATCAATATAAATATTGAAAATTTGTAATATTTACAAAATCACATATTAACCTCGTATAGGAATTTCTGCAAGCGCTATCATCATTAACATGAATGTATCTTGAGTTCTAGATATCATATTAAAGCGATTCAAGAACCATTGGAAAGATAAGAGACCGAAAGTTGTATATTCAGAAGACATGTTTACCAAATAAGATCAGAATCCCATTCAAAAAGTCATCACATGCGTGTTTATGTTCTAGTCTTCTTTTCCAAGGCTTGGACGAGGGGATCATTTGGAAGAGTTATTATATCTTCCTTTGATTTGAGCCTTGTGATGCATGTATAATCTTCCCTTTCTTCAAAAATATTCAACATCGAATCTGAAATATTAAAGGGAGAAACATTAGAATCATTAATGATTCATTCACATTATGCTTACCGAATAGATATGCTTTAAATCTTTGAGACTTTCTTCTTCTAATATGTCCGAGTAGAAACATTAGTCCAAAGAAGCATGTATTATGGAATCTGGTGCATGTATTAAAATGATATAACCTTCTAAACATCAAGAGACATGTCTTGTGGATCATAAAAAGTCACGCATATTGGTTTTTCAAAGGTCACATCTTTTAGTCCTCCAAAAGTCATGATTCATGAATCATCTCCTCAAAAAGATACATCTGTTGGATTATCCTGCAAAACAATAGGAAGAATAGATGAAAGAGTAAGGTTAGTTAAAATATGTTCTTAATTATCCTTTTTATCTCCAAAATCATCATTTTCAACTCTCTCATTTTCAACTCCAACGTCTTCTTCCTCCAATCTTCGATTCTTGTCATTTTCACCATTTTGTTCTATTACAAAATGTATTCCTTCATTTGAACTTTCTTCCAAACATTCTCTTCAAGTTGCTTCTTCATTGCTCCAATGTTTCTCCTTAGAAGGATTTGATCTTGAAGCACTTGGTTTGGCAATAATAGTTCTAACATCATCTTCTTTCTTTCATATGCAAATGAGAACCGGTTGGTTAATCCGTCATGGGTGGCTCCCTTGTCATATTGCCATGGTCATCCAAACAGCAAATGACTCGTACTCATAGGCACCACTTCACATGGAATCTTATCTTTGTATCTTCCAAATGATATTGATACAATTACTTGCTTCGTGACCTTTAATTCTACTTCATCTTTCAACCACTGCAATACATAGGGGTTAGGATCGTTGTTCATCATGAGTGGCAATTTGTTCACCATGTATGTGCTTGCAATGTTTGTACAACTTCCTCTGCCAATAACTACAAAACACATTTTACCATTTACATGGCAATGAGTGTGAAAGGTGTTTGTTCTTTGATGTTCGTACCTCCAATGTTTGGAAAGATGGAAGATCACAAGACATTGTTAGTAGAAAATAAAGAAAATTTAAACCTTACCAGCGCGCTCACAAAGCCTCACTTGGTCACTTAAAAGAAAATTCAGATTTCACTCCATTCACTCCCGTGTTTGCACTCAGAGATATGTTTCTTGGCTTTTTCGGATCCCCCTTATGTTCTCACCCTCTATGTTATCTTTTTCCTCTTAATTCTCTCTTGTTGGGTCCTTTAAAGAACTAACATAAGATATATAAAGTTTTCTTTGTTGGTGTGTCGACTACAAGATGGTTAGTATGGAAAGGATATGTAATGGTAAATATAGAATAAGTTAAGAAAATAAAGAAAAGGTAATGAATAGGTAGTAATGAAAAAAAATGTGATGTTTGAAGTACAGAGAAAGATGAAGATAACTTACAACCCAAGATGCAACACTTACTATCTTCCTTCACAAGAAACAACAACGATGCCTCCTTCAAGTATGATGTTGGAAGATTGTAGTGTGCTTCATTTTGAACGTGAATTGCAACTTTCTTCAACTTTTTTTCTTTGTTGGAATTTATTTGAATTTCTTCTTTCTTTTTGCTTTTCGTTTTGTACTCCTTATTTGACGTAAGAGTCTTTTCTTTTGTTTTTGATTTTCTTTTGTCTTTTGAACATGGATGTCAATCCACGCTTCTTCAATGATAGAGAAGATGGTGACCTTGTTGTTTCCCGATCTAGTCATGACACCAAATGCCACACTTGAATTATAAGAAATCTGTAAAAAGTAATGAAAGAAATGGTTATGGAATAATAAAATTATGAAAGGAAATGGAATGATAAATAAATAAATAAAGGGGAAAATTGTTATCAAAGTTTGCTGCGAAAATGATGTAGAAGTATCCTTTAAATGGAAGATGAACTTGGTCTCTAATGGTGATGATAGACGGTTGCCTTGATGATGAGTGAAGGATGTTTCAATGGTGATGAAATGATAATGGGAATGGTGATGATGTATGAGTGAAGATAATAAAAAATGGAAGGATGAAAGTAGTACCTTAAATAATCCAAAGAAGAAGAAAAGCTATAGAAAGCTTATCCCCGTTCTCTATAAAATCACTTAAGGGGTTGTATGTTCGTACTTGAACCCTCTAGTTATAAAAACTAGGAACTCAAAGAATCTAAAGAAAAGGAATGACTCTACAAACTTAGAAAAGTTCGCTTATCGATAAAGATCTTAAAGAACTTGCAAGAGATAATTCTCACAAATAAGTTTTATATATTCAAAGGGGTGTGTTACAAATTAAATAAGCCTCCCTATTTATAGATTTTGGAAGGGTTGGATGAATAAATAGATGCATATTATTCTAGATGCATGATTTAAGTGAAAGTGCATGATGCTTTGGATGAATGGGGATGTCCCTTGGTCTTGTATTGGTTCGGCTACTCCTTCATGAATGTGCATGACAATTCGGTTAAAATGAAGGTATATCTCCCTTGGCCAAATGGTTATGTACTGCTTCACTTTGGTGACAAGTCTTGTGCATGTTCTAGGCGTGTGCCATGGTATGGCCGAATAATTATAGGGGATGCCTTATGTCTCTTCATAATTTAGGCTTCATTTAGCTGCAACAAGCTCACCAATGTGCACCTTGGTGTCATGGCATTCAATGGGCATCAACTTTTCATGAAAGGTCTCATTGTGTTGATAGAAATCATTTGTGATTTGAGCTACTCCCCATGTGATTGAGCTGAAGGTGAGCTTTCCATAAGTGAGTTACATTTAGATGAGTCATTTGACATCTCCTTGTGTAAAGACACCCCTTGGTATCGAAACTATTAGCGAAAGGGCATGATTTCAAAAAAGTTAACTTAGGCCTTATTTGAAGTACTCTGTGTGGTGGTGATGATGGTGCAGCTCCCCAGCTGAAGTGACATGTCTAGCTAGCTCAAAAGTTTAGCTGAAGTCAGCTACGAGCTCGGAGTGTAGGTGACAACTTTTCTCCAAAATGATCTTGAGCATCCCAGAGTTGTCCTAGTTATGTTGCCATAGCTCTTGGACTTCATTGCTAGCTTAAGTCAGCTCCTATCATGTGGCTGCCTATGTACCCTCAAAAGAAAACACAATATAAGCCAAGTAATTAAAGTAATAAATATTCATTAAAAAGATATAGTTTAAAGTAATAATAATGACTTCACATAATAATAAGTGTAATAATATTATTATAGTTATATATGTAACATATATATATATATATAAAGATTTAAGTGTCATAAAATATGAAATACAAATCATATAGTTTAATTATAATTAAAATGTGGGTAAGAAATGAGTTAGAGAAAACCCCATTTTGATTATTATGAAAAGTGAAGATGTAAGGTGAATTTGGAGATGAATTAGATCAAATCATCAGGCAATGAGAAGCTAAATTCAGTTGGAGAAGCTAAGGGCTAGCTAAACTTAGCTCGGTGGACTAAATGAAGCTGGGTTGCTGAAAGTACCAAATGGGTAACTGAAGGTAGCTAGAGAGTTGCTAAGGATCCAAAGGGGTCTCGGCTAAAAAGCTCATTCATAACTAGCCCCTTGCTTTCTTGCTAGCTACACACTCAAGCAAGCATGGAGGAGGACCAATGAACGCCCAAGATGATGCATATGACCAGTCGTCATCCTATGCAGAAGGTTATACCACAAAGCTCCCTAGAACCATATGTGGGTGCCATATGACCAGCAACCATGTGACTTTCATGTGAACTCTTTTATTCACCAATACAAAAGGCTTGATAACCATTCGGGAAAGCACTCACTCTTCTTCAATTTGGCGCCAAGATGAATAGCCAAAGGAATCCATTCGGCCAAAGATTATTTCTCTTCAACAAGGTCAAATCACCTAATCGTTTTAACAATTAATTATGTCATTTTAAAGGTGCACAAGGGTTGGCCAAAACACCATGTAACCACTCGACCATGCCCCTTCAAAGCCCATAAATAGGCCGCCATATTTAATTTGTAATCAGACCTTTTATATATTTTATTGAAGTGAGATTTCTTTCTTTTCACAATTCCTTGGTGACTTTAATCGACTTATCATGTATTTCTATACTTGTGGCTTCCATCCTTTTCATTTGATACTTGTGGTTCCTAGATTACTATTAGTGGGTCCAAGTCCTTTCTACCACCCCTTAATTAGTCTTATAAGGATGGGTTTTTTCTCTCTTATAGCAATGGTTCTTCCTTAGTCTATTAAGATATTATCCTACACATTTCCATTATTTCTTAAGCTAAACCATTTCCATTATAACAACACTTCTGTAACTAAATTCATATAAGAAAATAGCCTTCCAATTTTATCTACATCAACTACCAAGCCACTCTATTTGAGCCATTCTGATACAAGGTCATTATCACCATTTGTAAGCATTATTTACTTGCCCTTCAAGGGAGTAATCTTAAGCCTTATACTATTTTACATTCTATGCATTATTCTGATCATCTATGAACTAATAATATATGATGATAATATCATGATTAGGTTGTTAGTTATGTTTTTTATCAATTAAGTAACTTGCATAACTAATCCACATCTTTATATTACTTGATGCATGATGTTATTTCAATTCCATATTAAGTATATTAGTGATTTGTATTAGTCGTACATTCCTTTAGATAAGTTTCATTTCATTCATTGATTGACAGTATGTTCATCGATCAATTATTAGCTCATGTCAATTCAATTCAGCTCATAAGTCATATATATTAGCTACTTCATACTTAAACCTCTTATACTTAGCTCATGATAGCCATTCATAGCTCAAAATCTTGTATTCTCATATGGCAGCATGCATTTTCATCCATTCTAGCTCATTCACATCGATTTACCTTATTTTCTTTGCATATACAGGTACAAGGAGGCACGACACACATTAGGGAACTTTGTGGAAGTATTTGGCACTCTATGGTAGCTCACAATCTCCATGGCAACTTTTGGAAGGCAATGGAAAGCTCAATTCAGTTGGAGAAGCTATGGACTATGAAGCTAAGTTTTTGAAAGTGACCAAATAGGCAGCTGAAGGTAGCTGGGAGAGTTACTATGGATCCAATGAGGTCTCGGCTAGAAAGCTCATTCACAACCAGCCCTTTGCTTGCTTGCTAGCTACACACTCAAGCAAGCTTGGAGGAGGACCAATGCACACCCAATATGTTGCACATGACCAGTGTTCATCTTATGCACAAGGTTGGACCACAAGGCTCCCTAGAACCCTATGTGGGTGCTATATGACCAGCAACCAAGTGCCTTTCATGTGAACTCTTTTATTCACCAAGATGAAAGGCTTGATAACCATTCGGCCAAGCACTCCATCTTCTTCAATTTGGTGCCAAGATGAATAGCCAAAGGAATCCATTCGGCCAAGGATTATTTCTCTTCAAAAAGGCCGAATCACCTCTTTTTTTTAACAATTAATTATGTCATTTTAAAGGTGCACAAGGGTTGGTCGAAACACCATGTTACCACTCGAGCATACCCTTTCAAATCCCATAAATAGACTGCCATATTTAATTTGTAATCAGACCTTTTATATATTTTATTGAAGTAGGATTTCTTTCTTTTCTTAATTTCTTGGTGACTTTTATCGACTTATCAAGTATTTCTATACTTGTGGCTTCCATCATTTTCATTTGATACTTGTGGTTACTAGATTACTATATAGTGGGTCTAAGTCATTTCTACCACCCCTTAATTAGTCTTATAAAGATGGTTCTTTGCTCTCTTATAGCAATGGTTCTTCCTTAGTTTATTAAGATATTATCCTACACATTTCCATTATTTCTTAAGCCAAACCATTTACATTACAACAACACTTCCGCAAGCAATCTCATATCACTAAATAGCCTTCCATTTTCATCTACATCAACTACCAAGCCACTTTGTTTGAGCCATTCTGATGCAAGGTCATTATCACCATTTACATGCATTATTTACTTAGCCTTTAAGGGAGTACTCTTAAGCCTTATATTATTTTACTTTCTTTGCATTATTCTGATCATCTATGAACTAATAACATATGATGATAATATCATGCTTAGGTTGTTAGTTATGTATTTTATCAATTAATTAACTTGCATAATTATTCAACATCTTTATATTACTTGTTGCATGGTGTTATTTCAATTCCTTATTAAACATATTAGTGATTTGTATTAGTCTTACATTCATTTAGATAAGTTTCATTTCATTCATGAATTGGTAGTATGTTCATCCTTCATTTTTAGCTTAAGTCAAATCAATTCAACTCATAAGTCATATATATTAGCTCATTCACACATAAACCTCGTATACTTAGCTCATGATAGCCATCCATAGCTCACAAGTATGTATTCTCACATGGAAACATGCATTTTCATTCATTCCAGCTCATTCACATTGATTTACCTTGTTTTCTTTGCACATATAGGTACATGGAGGCACATGACACATTAGGGCAGCTTGTGGGAGTATTTAGAACTCTATGACAGCTCAAAATTAGTTCACAATCTCCATGGCAACTCGTGGAAGGTAATGGAAAGCTCAATCAAACTGGAAAAGCTAAGGGCTAGCTAAACATAGCTCGGTGGACTAAATGAAGCTAGGTTGTTGAAAGTGACCAAACGGGCAGTTGAAGGTAGCTAGGAGAGTTGATATGGAGCCAAGGAGGTATCGACTAGAAAGCTGATTCACAACCATCCCCTTTATAGCTAGCTAGCTACACATTCAAGTAAGCTTGGAGGAGGACCGATGCACGCTCAAAATGATGCACATGACCAGCCTCCATCATGTACATAAGGCGGCCCCACAATACTCCCTAGAACCCCCATGTGCGTGCCATATGACCAGCAACCATGTACCTTGCTTATGAACTCTTTTAGGTGCCAAGATTAAAGGCTACATAACCATTCGGCCAAACACTCCCTCCTCTTCAATTTGGCTCCAAAAATGAATAGCCAAATAACCCATTTGGATAAGGATTATTTTTCTTCATAAAGACCGAACCATCATCTCTTTTTAAAAATTAATTATCATTTTAAAGGGGCACAAGGGTTGGCGAAAACATCATATAAGCACTCGAACATGCCCCTTCAAAGCCTGTAAGTAGCTCTCCATATGTAATTTGTAATCAAACCTTTTATATATTTTATTGAAGTGATATTTCTTTCTTTTCTCAATTCCTTGGTGTCTTTTATCGACTTATCAAGTATTTATATACTTGTGGCGTCCATCCTTTTTATTTGATACTTGTGGTTCCTAGATTAATATCTAGCAGGTCCATATCCTTTCTACCACCTTTTAATTAGACTTATAAGGCTGGGTATTTGCTCTCTTATAGCACTGGTTCTTCCTTAGTCTATTAAGATACTATCCTACTCATTTCCATTATTTCTTAAGCCAAACCATTGCCATTACAATAACACTTCCGCAACCAATCTCATATTAGAAATTAGTCTTCCATTTTCATCTACATAAACTATCAAACCACTCTGTTGGAGCCATTCTGATGCAAGGTCGTTCTCACCATTTGCAAGTATTATTTATTTAGCCTTCAAGGGAGTACTCTTAAGCCTTATACTATTTTACTTTCTTTTCATTATTCTTATCATCTATGAACCAATAACTTGTTGCATGATGTTATATGAATTCCTTATTAAGCATATTAGTGATTTGTATTAGTCTTACATTCATTTAGATAAGTTTCATTACATTCATGGATTGACAGTATGTTCATCCTTCACTTCTTAGCTCATGTCAATTCAATTCAGCGTATAAGTCAAATATATTAGCTCCTTCATACATAAACCTCTTATATTTAGCTCATGATAGCCAACCATAGCTGACAATTATGTATTCTCACAAAGAAGCATGCATTTGTATTCATTCCAGCTCATTCACATTGATTTACCTTGTTTTCTTTGCACATATAGGTACAAAGAGTTACGACACAAAGTAGGGAAGCTTATGGGAGTAGTTGGCACTCTATGGCAGCTCACAATCTACTCACAATCTCCATGAAAGCTCGTAGAAGGTAATGGAAGCTCAATTCAGCTGGATGAGCTATGGGCTAGCTAAATTTAGCTTTGTGGACTAAATGAAGCTAGGTTGGTGAAAGTGACCAAATGGGCAGCTAAAGGTAGCTAGGAGAGTTGCTAAGGAGCCAATGAGGTATTGGCCAGAAAGTTGATTCATAACCAGCCCCTTTCTAGCTAGCTACTTACATATTCAAGTAAGCTTGGACGAGGACCGATGCACGCTCATAATGATGCACATGACCAACCTTCGTCCTGTACATAAGGCTGCAACAAAATCATCCCTAGAACCCCCATGTGCGTGCGATATGACCAGCAACTCTGTGCCTTGCATGTGAAATCTTTTAGGCGTCAAGATGAAAGGTTATATCACTATTTGGCTAAGCACTCCCTCATCTTCGATTTGGCTCGAATATGAATAGCCAAAGGAATCATTAAACCAAGTATTTTTTTCTCTTCAATAAAGCTGAATCATCATCTCTTTTTAACAAATAAGTATGTCATTTTAAAGGGGAACAAGAGCTGGCTAAAACACCATGTAACCACTCGACTATGCCCCTTCAAATCCTATAAATAGGTTGACATATTTCATTTGTAATCACACCTTTCATATATTTTATTTAAGTGAGATTTTGTCTCTTTTCTCAAGTATTTCTATACTTGTGGCATATATGTTTTTCATTTGAGACTTGTGTTTCCTAGATTACTATCTAGTGGGTCCAAGTCCTTTCTACCACCCCTTAATTAGATTTATAAAGTTGGATCTTTGCTCTCTTATAGCACTATTTCTTCCTTAGTCTATTAAGATATTATCCGACCCATTTCCATTATTTCTTAAGCCAAACCATTACTCGATCCAACGCCAAGCAATTCAGGGAAGTACTCTTAACTAAGTGTCTTGAAGCTTTTAATTCATTTGACAAGTTAACACCACCTAGTGCTAAGTTATATAATGTTTTAAAAGCTGAAATGTATCTTAACATTTCTGTATCTTTATATTACTTGTTGCATGATGCTATTTCAATTCCTTATTATGCATATTAGTGATTTGTATTAGTCTTACATTTATTTAGATAAATTTATTTCATTCATGAATTGGTAGCATGTTCATCTTTCATTTCTTAGGTTATTTTCATTCAATTCAGCTCATAAGTCATATATATTAACTCCTTCACAAGGGGTGGTAATATAGGACTTGGTGACGCTAGATATAATGATCTAGGAACCACAAGTATCAAGGTGGATTGAAGATAGGTGACGCCACAAGCACAAGAGCACTTGATAAGAAGTTATAGTTCTTAAAGAACTAAAAAGAGAGAAAATCTCACAAGTTTTGATTAAACAAAGTTTCTTTCTTTACAAAATGAAAGCTAAACTATTTATAGGCCTAAGGATTCCTAGGATGTACCTACGATAGGAATTGAGCTCTGATAATTATGAATGCATATTTATTGAATGAGTTATATAAAGATGTGAATTAATAAGTCATGCATTAATATCATATATTATACATATAAATGACATCATATAATATTTAAGCATAATTAAGAATGAGATAAACATATTCACGTGACATGTAATGCATAAATAAGTAAATAAGTAAGACAAAACTTGTTCAACACATGATCACTTCATGGATGTTCTACCTTCCTAATTCTAAGAGAGTCTTATCTTATTTTATTACTTATTTACTTATTTATGCATTACATGTCACGTGAATATATTTATTTTATTCTTAATCATGCTTGAATATTATATGTTGTCATATATATGTATAATATATGATATTCATGCATGACTTATTAATTCACATCTTTATATAAATCATTTAATTCATATGCATTCATAGTTAGCTCATTTGCATTCATAACATAGGTCTAGGACATGATCTCTGATACCATATGATAAATGTACGCCCTACTCCACTTGGTGAGTTAAAACTTGCACTTCGATTGTAGGACCTAGGAAGACATCATGTGTTCCTGAAATAAGAAGACTTAAACGAAAATGGTTAAGTATGAATAAATAAGTTGGTAAGATAAAAAATGGTAGCGGAATAAATGAAGATGATGATATGTTTGAAAGGATTTAGAGAAGTATTTCTATGTTGGAATGATGGTATGTTTATGGTTAAGTTTATGAAAGAAAATGGAAGATGATGGTGATGATAGTATCTTGTAAGAAACTAAAGTAGAACCTATATTAATAAATATAGACATGATCTCTATATGACTTCACAAGGGATGGTAATATAGGACTTGGACACGCTAGATATAATGATCTAGGAACCATAAGTATCAAGGTGGATAGAAGATAGGTGACGCCACAAGCACAAGAGCACTTGATAAGTCGATATAGTTATTAAAGAACTAGAAAGAGATAAAATCTCATAAGTTTTGATTAAACAAAGTTGGTTTCTTTACAAAATGAAAGCTAAACTATTTATAAGCCTAAGAATTCCTAGAATGCACGTGCAAGCTTTAATGAGTGAACATTCATGGATGAATGTCCACCCTTTAAATAGATAGAAAACATGGCTTTGATTAATGGATGTTCATCTTTTAATGCAATGCATCCTTTGGCCAAATTCATCCCTCCTTGTATGAACTTGTTGATTTGTCTTCTATGGATGAATTTCCATGAATGTATCTTGGCTGAAATTCTTTCCCCCTTGTGTGAATATGACCATTCGACTTCTAGCATGAATATTCATGAATGGATGACCTTAAAAGCCTTTGAATGAAACCTTACACCTTCTAAAAAATGTATTGATTCATTTTAATATTATTTTCTCATCCATGCATGTCTCCATTAATGCCTCTCATGCATAAATCCTTTGAAGGAGATGAATGGTTGCAAATCCTGTATTAATTTCCAGTCTACACTATCTTCAGTTATCTAGGTATATATTGAGCTCCCAATATCTGATTTATACGATCCAAAGTGATCATTTGTTAAAGAAGTTTGGTCCATGGCATGATCGCATCATCCCCCTTATTTAGAGTGATTTGTCCTCAAATCGAATGCTTTTGTCATTGATTGATCCATTGGTATAAGAAATGATGAATGAAGATCATTATGCCTATTAGGGTATGCATGAATTTCTTTGAATCCTTTGAGTAGGTAAGTCACGCTAACTTTAGTCTTTGTACCCTTCAACATTATTAATCTTAAATAGTTGGACAATGCTCTTTTACTTTCCTTGAATTGATGATCATAAGCAAGAACATTTCAACATAATGATTCAATTTGCTGCAAAATATAAATAACTTAGAACATGAGACATCATTAACAAAGTGAATGAACTGACAAGATTCATTAAGGTTCATCAATGGAATTTGGTTTGTTGAAAGTTCCCTTTCATAAGGTTCATTGGTTCTTGAATTTGAAGTGAATGTACCTAAAAGGTTAATGAACATATTCTTTAGAATTTCAAGTGATACACCTTTTGGAATTTTAAAAGAAATGATGCTTGAATCATCTTTAATGTCCCTTAGAATTACCTGCAAATTCAAAGAACGAATAGAAGAAGAAAAATTGATTAGTATAAAGCAAAACTTCCTTATCCTCAGATTTTTTTTCTCTCATGCTCATATTTTACAACATACTCATCTTCATTCTTAATGCTCTTACTCTCATTTTCAATTACTCCAATGGCTTTCTCACACAAAATCACACTCTCATTTTCAACTCCAAATATCCTGGTTTTCTAACAATGTTATTTGATTTTTGCATGTTCAACTCCACCATATCTCTTAACCACAACCTCACTTGCAATCTTTTCATTTTTCTTGGTTTTCTCCTTTATGGCTTCAATGTTTTTCTTCAGTTAAATTTTGTGCACATGATTTGGTAACATTGGTACCAACGTGGCCTTCTTTTAATTATGGAAGAAAGAGTAATGATTGGTGAATCCATCATGCATCACTCGTTTATCAAACTACCAAGGTTAACCGAAAAGAAGATGGCTTGAATTTATGGGAACAACATCACACAATACTTCATCTTTGTATATTCCGATTGAGAATTGTGTAAGTGCTTGTTTAGTGACCTTCAACTCTTCTTCATCATTTAACCATTGTAATTCGTTTGGGCTGGATTATTTTATTTTTATAAGCCCCATGTTTCTACCATATATGCTAGCAAGGTTTGGACAACTTCCACTATCAATTTCTACAAGACATACTTTACCGTTTACATGGCAACGAGTGTGAAATACATTTTCTCTTTACTGAATGTTCTCTATTGCTTGGTAAGAGGAAAGATCAAGTAACATTGTTAGTAAAAAAATTGAAATGTGAAAAATATGACCTTACCAAATTTGAAACAACAAAACCTCACGGTCACTCTAAAAAAATTGTGATGTCACTCCACTTAAGAACTTGTGTTTCACTTGGGAATATGCTTTTGGCTTTTTTATTTTCCCCTCTGATCTCACACTATCTTTATGCATTTTCCACTCATTTCTCTCTTTTTAAGTTATAAAAGAACTAACTCAAGCCCTTAAAATGAAGTTCTTAGGTGTTTCCTGCAAAATGATGTTAGGTAGGAAAAAATAAATGGTAAAAAGATGGCTTAAGAAAAAAATGAAAGACTTTGATACAAGGAACGAGGTTCTTACAACAAGACACTTACAACCTTCCCTAGCCACATTCAAAGTCTTGAAAATGGCTCCAAGCTTGCTTGCAATTGTTGTTGTAGATCACCTTTTGATTTTACTTTTTCTTTTCTTAATTGCTTTGATTTTGTCTTTTCTTTTCTTTTGTTTCTTTTGCACGTTTCTTCAACAATTTTTGAATAGCACATCTTTTTCCTTTTAGTTTTGATTGATTCATTTGAACAACACTTCACAACTTGCTTGCTTCCACCTTAGTTGTGATACCATATAATATAAGTAGACCCTACTCCACTTACTGAGGTAAGACTTGCACTTTGATTGTAGGACCTATGAAGGTAGCAAGTGTTCTAGAAATAAGAACACTTAAAATTAAATGGTTAAGTATGAATAAATAAGTAGGTAAGATAAAAAAATTACAGCGGAATAAATGAAGATGATGATATGTTTGAAAGGATTTAGAGAAGTATTTCTATGGTGGAATGATGGTATGTTATGGTTAAGTTTATGAAATAAAATGGATGATGATAGGGATAATAATATCTTGTAAAGAACTAAAGAAGAACCTATATTAATAAATATAGACCCAATCTCTATATGCCTTTACAATGGGGTGGTAATATAGGGCTTGGATCTGCTAGATATAATGATCTAAAAACCACATGTATCAAGGTGGATAGAAGATAGGTGACACCACAAGCACAAGAGAGCTTGATAAGTTGATATAGTTCATAAAGAAATAGAAAGAGAGAAAATCTCATAAGTTTTGATTAAACAAAGTTTGTTTCTTTATCAAATGAAATCTAAACTATTTATAGGCCTAAGGATTACTACGATACACATACAAGCTTTTATGAGTGAACATTAATGGATGAATGTTCGTCATTTAAGTAGATACAAAGCATGGCTTTGATGAATGTATGTTTATATTTTAATACAATGCATCATTTGGCTGAATTCATCCCTCCTTATGTGAACTTGTTGATTTGTCTTCTATGGATGAATGTTCATGAATGTATCTTGGCTGGAATTATTCCCCTTGTTTGAATATGACCATTCGACTTATTGCATTAATATGCATGAATGGATGAACTTAAAAGCCTTTGAAAGAAACCTTGCACCTTCTAAAAAATGTGCTGATTCATTTTAATATGCTTTTATTGTCCATGCATGTCTCCATTAATGCCTATCATGGATAAATCCTTTGAAAGATATGAATGGTTGAAAATTCTATATTAATTTCCATCCTACATTGTCTTCAGTTATTGATAAGATCCAAACTAGCTCCAATTTTTTCCATGACTTGATCACACCATGGATGTTATTCAAAGTTGATTCTAAGGGAGTTCTTCCTTACTTTATCCTTTATTATCTTCTATATGCATCACTTAGTGTTATAAACATGCTTTTGATCCTTAAACTATACTTGAATAATCATATGTTATAATTCACTTGCATACTATATGATTTTCATGCATAACATATGTTTCCACATCTTTGCTTAGCTTTATATTATGTTTTACATATATTTTATATTCATTTATTATGTTTACATATCATTTACATATCATAGAAGCATATATTCATTCATTCAGTAACTCATGTCATGTTATTATAGCTCATGTTATGTTTACATTAGTTTACATATGTTATATCATTATGTACTTAACTCATAACATGCATTCATAGCTAACAAGATCAAAATCATTCACGACAGCAAAGTAATTGGATCATACAAGCTCAATGCCTTTAATTTACCTTGTTTACTTTGCACATATAGGTACATGGATGCATGGCACACATTGGGGCAGCTTGTGGGAGTATTTGGGATCCATATGTAACTCAATATTATCTCACAAACTTCATGGTAGCTCATGGAATACAATGGGAAGCTAAAGTCAGCTAGAGGAGCTCAAGGTTAACTAAACTTAGATAGGTGGACTATTTGAAGCTAAGTTGATAAACTTAACCAAGTGACCAACTGAAGGTAGCTAGAGGAGATGCTAAGGACCCAAGGAGAACTCGGTTAGAACAATAAATCATAACAACTCACTTGCTTGCTAACTACATGGACGCCTATGCTAGCTTGGGAGAGAACTCAATCACGCCCAAGGAGATGCACATGACCAGCCCTCATCCCATGCATAAGGCTGCACCACAAGCATCCCTATTACTCCCATGGGCACGCCCATGTGATCAGCAAGTGTGTGCAATGCATGTGACCTTCCTATGCGCGCCAAACACCAAGGGTGGTATAGGTTAATCTATACTCTTCAATGGAAGTGAATAGATAGCCTTATTGTTGTCCCGATTTAGGAATGAAAAGTAGTAATTTCCTTGAATTATAAGTATGGCTGCAACAAAGATGATAAAGAGAAAGTATTATTGATGATATAAGAAATGAATAAGTAAAATAATTAATGAAATAAAATAAGAAAAGAGATGGTTGTGGAAATATAGATGATAATGTTGGAGGTCTTCAATGGGAGATGATTTATGGTGTTGATGTTGAATGGTTGATGGAGATGATAGTGTATCTCAAACACGGAAAAGAAGAAGCTATTGTAGAGAGCACAACCTCGGTCTTCATAAACTTGCTTGAGGGATGGTAATGGTGTCTTCAACCCACTATATATAAAATCTAGGAATTATAAGAATCAAGGTGAGGGAATGACGCCACAAATATAGAAATATACTTGCTTAATCGATAAAGTTCTCAAAGAACTTTGAAGAGATATTTAACTCACAAGAAGTTGTTTACATTATGAGATGATATGAGTACAAATAAAAGCAAGCCTCTCAATTTATAAGAAATGAGAGGGCTTGGCCGAATAGACACCTAGTGATTTGGCAAGTACATAATGCTTAATGAAAATACATAATTATTTAATTGAAAGAAAATAGTCTATTGGAATGGTAATGGTTCGACTATCCTTGAAAGGAGTTATGTTGGTTTGGCTAGGATGAAAATACATCTCTCTTGGACAAATGGTGATATACTTGTTCATCTTGGCGCCAAAGTCATCTTCCTTGGTATAATGGTGTTGTGTTGGTTCATCTTGGCGCCAAAGTCTTCTTGTGTAAAGCGTGTGGGTGGTGGTCGAATAGGCATGGTGCTTGTCTCATGTCTCTTCATGATTTAGGCCTTTAATGGATGTAATCTCTTCACCAACTTGCACCTTGATGAAAGCGCATCTTCATGGACAACAATATTCATGAAAGGTCACAATTGTTGGAAGGTAACCTTCCAAGTTTGAGCTGGTTCTAGGGTGAATGAGTTGCAGGTGAGTTGGCCATAGGTGAGTTGCAACATGATGAATGTTATGGAAGATCCTTATGGAAAGGTACCTTTTAGAATGACAACTATTCCCGAAAAGGTATGATTTCACAAATATTGACTTATGACATATTTGAAGTGTCCTAAGAAGTGATGATGATGGTGTAGCTCCCTAACTGAATTGAATTCATCTTATAGCTCAAATCTTCAACTCAATTCAACTATGAGCTTACTGGTCTCGGGATAACTTTTCACCAAATGTTCATTTTGTTATCCTAAACGTCCCCATGTAAGTTTCCTTACTGTTGCTTTCACCATTTAGCTCTAAAATAGCTCCCAAGTTGTGGCTGAATGTACCTACACTCATAACATAGAAAATAAGTTAAGTATATGAACTATATTAATGTGTACTATAGGTTATTTAATAATCAACATGTAATATATTAAACACCCTATTTTCTAATGGTTCTTTCTCATCAAAGGATTTAAAAGAATGAATGTACTTGTGAGAAAGTACTTCCCTGAATTATTTTGCCTTTGCATGAGTGATATGTCCTTTAGGCATGACTTCAGGATCCATTGGTGTAGTTATGATCACATCAACCTCCCCTTCTTTTAAATGATTTATCCTCAATTCATCGTTACCTTCAAATGGGGAAAGGTCTGAAACATTAAAAGTTGCACTTACTTTGTATTCACCAGGTACGTCTAATTGGTATGCATTACCATTGATCTTTTTGATGATTTGGAATAGTCCATCTCCTCTTGGCAACGACTTGGATTTTCTTTATGAAAAAAATCATTCGATTATTAAATACATCCAAACACAATTTCTTTTCTCTAATTTTAGATGCTTGAGTCCCTTATTGGTTTGCTGTTCATATTGCCTTGTATGCTTCTCTATGTTGTCTCGAACTTGTTGGTGAAGCTTCTTAATGAACTCGGCCTTATTATTGCTATCTTTTTTGACTATGTGTTCCTGAGGCAAAGGAAGAAGATCTATAGGTGTAAAAGGATTAAATCCATACACTACCTCGAATGGTGACATCTTGGTCTTTGAATGGACAATTTGATTGAAGGCAAACTCAACGTGTGGTAAACACTCCTCCCATGCCTTGATATTCTTTTTGATCACAGATCTTAAGAAAGTTGATAGAACTCGGTTCACCACCTCGGTTTATCTATCTGCTTATGGATGACATGTTGTGGAGAATAACAACTTTGTCCCAATCTTACTCTATAATGTCATCCAAAAATGGCTAAGAAATTTGACATCTCTATCGGAGACCATGGTTCTTGGAATACCATGCAATCTCACTATCTCTTTGAAGAACAAGTTGGCCACATGTGTTGCATCGTTAGTCTTGTGGCATGGTATGAAATGTTCCATTTTGGAAAAATGATCCACTACTACAAATATTTAATCACGTCTATTCTTTGTCCTTGAAGCCCCATCACAAAGTCTATTGATATGTCAACCCATGGTTCTTGTGGAATAGGTAAAGGCATTTAAAGACCATGAGGTATAACCTTTGATTAATCCTTTTTGCAAGTAATACATCTTTCACACAATCTTTCAACGTCCCTTTTCATTTTATGCCAATAGAGGTGTTGCTTCAAAATTTCCAAAGTTTTGCTTACCCTTAAATGATCGATGAAACAACTTTCATGTGCTTCTCGAACAAGTACTTCTCGAAGGGAGCCTTGAGGAATGCATAGACACCCTTCTTTAAATAGGTATCCTTCGTTCATATAGAACTTATCATTTCTCCTTTTTCATAAGACTTATACTTTTCTTTGAAGTCATGGTCAGTAGCATAAAAATATTTAATATATAAAAAACCAATTAACCTTGAATCAAGAGTGCTAATTACATACCTTCTGGAGAGGGCATCGACTACAATGTTGTCTTTATCTTTCTTGTAATGAATAACATATGAAAATGATTCCAAAAACTCTACCCATTTGGCATGACGTTTGTTCAACTTGTGTTGGCCTTTGATATACTTTAAGGCTTCATGGTCGGTATCTATGACGAACTCCTTTGGTAAAAGATAATGATGCCATACTTCAAGTGCTCTTATGAGAGAATACATTTCTTTGTCATAAGTTGGATAGTTTAGCAAAGCACCATTCAACTTTTCACTAAAGTATGCAATGGATCCTCTTTCTTGAGTAAAAACAACCCCAATTCCTATTCTAGAAGCATCACATTTCACTTCAAAAGTCTTATCAAAGTTAGGTAGTGCAAGTAAAGGTGTCTTTGTTAAACATCCCTGTTAAGAGGGCGACAACAGAACTGAAATTAAGAACAAATATCCTATAAAAACTTGCAAGACCATGAAAACTTCTAACTTGACTGATTGAAGTTGGCGTTGACCACTATTGAATGGCTTTAATCTTTTCAAGATCAACTTCAAGTCCCTGTGAACATACAATAAAGCCTAATAAGGATAAAATGTTAATGCAAATGACACATTTCTTCATGTTAGCATAGAGTTTTTCCTTTTGAAGGGTTTCAAGAACATACCTCAAATGTTTCACATGTATTTCCAAGTTATGGCTATAATCATAATATCATCAAAGTAAACCACACAAAATTTACCGATTAATGGTTGGAGTACATAATTCATTAACCTCATGAAAGTGCTAGGAGCATTGGTTAAATCGAAAGGCATCACCATCCGTTTGTACAAGCCTTGCTTTGTTTTGAATGCGGTCTTCCATTCATCTCCTTCTTGCATTCTGATTTGATGATATCCACTCTTTAGATCAATATTGGAGAACATAATGGCTCCACTTAATTCATCCAACATGTCATCAAGTCTTGGTACAGGGTGTCGGTACTTGATGGTAATTTGATTAATGGCACGACAATCTACACGCATTCTCCATGAACCGTCCTTTTTGGGTATAAGTAACACCAGAATAATACATGGACTTAGACTCTCTCATATGTATCCCTTGTCCATCAATGCTTCAACTTGTCCTTGAAGCTCTTTAGTCTCTTTTGGATTGCTTCTATATGCTTATCGGTTTGGAATGGACGCACCGGGTATGAAGTCAATTTGATGCTCGATTCCTCTAATAGGTAGTAATCCACTAGGGATTTCTTCTTGGAATAATTCCTCAAATTCCTACAATAAAGATGAAATAGAAGAAGGCAAGCCCTCTGGAATGTTAATCAAAAGAAAGCTTTCCTTGTACCTAAGTACAATTAAAGCTTTGCAGGATAACAAATGTTTCCTAATGTCTTTCCCTCTAGTATAGATGTTCATCTTCGTTGGTTCTCCTCCTTCATGGATTTGGAAGCTTCAATGTTTTTTTCAATGTATCTTGATCTTTAGATACTCAATTTGGTGAAAGTGGATTCAAAATAACTTTCGTTTCATTGTGAAACAAAGAGTATCGGTTTGTGAAGCCACCATGGACAACCTTTTTATCAAATTACCAAGGCATCCCTATGAGTATATGGCATTTATTCATTGGAACAACATCATAGATGACTTGGTCTTGGTATTTCCCAACTGAAAATGAAATGGTGACTTGTTTGGTGACCTTGACTTCTCCCCCATCATTTAGCCATTGTAACTTGTACGGTGTGGGATGTTTAGTTGTCTTGAGTCCAAGTTTGGCCACCATTAAAGTTCTTCCAACATTGGTACATCTTCCTCCATCGATAATCATGAAATAAACTTTGTGGTTTACATGACAACGAGTGTGAAAAATATTATCTCTTTGATTATCCTTCATGGATTGAATATTTAAAACTCTTTTCACTACCGAAACTTGTCCTGAAACTTGAGACATAATTAGTAAATAAATAAAACAAAGTAAACCTTACCAACACACTCACAAAGCCTCACAAGTTTCACTCCAAAGAAAAGATAAGATCATTCCACTCAATACTCGTGTTTACTCTCGGGAATATGATTTGGCTTTTGGCAATTCCCCTTCTAATCTCACTCACTCCATAAGACTTTTTCCACTTTATCTCTCTTGTTAGGTCCTTTAAAGAACTAACTCAAGATTAGAACAAGTTATTTCTCTTCTTTTGTGTGTCGGCCGCAATATAGGTTAGGATAGAAAGGAAAAGAAGAAATGGAAAGGTAGAAGAAAGGATTCAAGGAAATGAAAGTAAGGAAAAAGTTTGAAGACAAGGAAATGAAAGTAAAGAAAATGAATAGGTGACTTACAACTCAAGAACAACACTTACTGCACCCTTTCACAAGAAACAATAAGGTTATCTTCCTCAGTGTAGATATGACTCCTTGATTGAATTGTAATGGTAGAGCATTTTTCCTTGGCTTTGCCTTTCTTTTTATTGGAAATTATTTTTCTTCCATTTTCTGATCATCTTTTTGTTTTTGCACTCCTTTGATTGTTGTAGGAGTTTTGATTTCCTTTTTGTTTTTGTTGTTTCACGCTAATGACACTTTTGTTATCAATCCAGCTATGCTCTGAATATCACTTCTAATCTAAACTCTTCAATGAAAGTGAATAGATAGCCTTATTGTTATCCCGTTCTAGGAATAACAAGTAGTAATGTCCTTGAATTATAAGTATGGCTGCATCAAAGATGATAAAGAGATAGTATTAGTGATGATATAAGAAATGGATAAGTAAAATAATTAATGGAATAAAATAAGAAAATATATGGTTGTAAAAATATAAATGATAATGTTGGTGGTCGTGAATGGGATATGATTGATGGTGTTGATGTTGAATGGCTGATGGAGATGATAGTGTATCTCAAACATCACCAATCTTTATAGCCATGTGTACTATCTCTTCAATCTTCCTTTTAAGTTGAAACTCAATCTTTATAGCCAGGTGTACCATCTCTTCAATCTCTACATAATGTTGTAATTCAACAAGGTTAGCAATTTCAGGATTTAAACCAGATAAGAACCTTGACATTGTGGCTTCTTTATATTTATCCATATTGGCTCTAATCATGGCTAACTCCATTTACTTAAAATAGTACTCGACGCTCACGCTTCATTGTTTGAGATTTTGAAGCTTGAGATAGAGATCACAATGATAATGATTTGGTACAAACCTCTTCCTCATGATGGCTTTTTGATGTAAGGCTTTCCAATCTTCTTCAATAATGGAGAAGTTAGCAACCTTGTTGTTTCCTGATCTATGAGAGACATCAAATGCCACACTTGAATTTATAAGTAATATGCACAAGTAATGAAAGAAATGATTAATGAAATAAGAAATGAATGAAAGAAATGAATTTAATAATAAAGAAAGGAATATAATGGTTATCAAAGTGGGCTACGGAAATGATGAAGAAGTAACCTTCAATGTTTCATGAATTGGCCTCTTATGATGTTGCTGGATGTTGCCTCAATGATGAGTGAAGGACGGCTTCAATGGTGATGAAATGGAAATGGAATAGTGATGGTGATGGTGATGGTGATGTTTTAGAATAGTATCTTAAATAAGCCAAAGAAGAAGAAAAACTATAGGATGTTTAACCCGTTCTTTATAAACTTAAGTAAGGGATGGTAGGATAGGACTTGAACCCTCTAGTTATAAAAATATGAACTCAAAGTATCTAGGAAATGGAATTGACACCACAAACTTAGAAAGTTTGCTTAATCAATAAAGTTCTTAAAGAACTTGTAAGAGAGAATTTCTCACAAAGAGTTTATATTAATAAAAAAGGATTGTTTTACAATGGAAATAGCCTAGCCTATTTATAGGAAATGAAAAGGAATTTACCAAGAGATAGGTGACTATTCGACTAGGTACATTCCTTTTAATTAAAAGATATAATTTAATTAAGTAAATATAGATGAATGGACTTAATTATTCGGCCACAATGAATGAATATGCCTCATGGCTAAATGGTCTTCTTGATGGTTCATCTTGGCACCATTTTCAAGAATTATCTTGCTATGGTCGAATAGATATGAATCCCTTCACTTTGGCGCCTAATTGGTCCACACGCATGGCACATGGGTGGGCTGGTCATGAGGCACTCACATGTGTTCAAAGGATTCTTGTTGTATGGTCTCGTCCATGGAATGAAGATAGGCACGAAATAGGCGTAACATAGCTTCCAACGTGCATCTAGGTGTCATGGTCTTCAATGGGCAACAACTTGACATGAAAGGTCACATTATGTGTAAGGTAACCTTTCATAATTTGAGCTACCTACCATGTGTATGAGCTGAAGATGAGCTGGTCATAGATGAATTACATGAAGATGAGTCATTGAACAACTCCTTGTGAGAAGACACCTCTTAGATTGGCAACTATTTGTGAAAAGGTACAATTCTACAAAAATTGACCTAGGCCATATTTGAAGTACTCTGTGTGGTGGTAATGATGGTGCAACTCTCCAGCTGAAATGAGATGTCTAAATAGCTCAAAGGTTTAGCTCAAGTCAACTATGAGCTCAGAGGGTAATTCACAACTTTGTTCCAAAATGTTCTTGAGTTGTCTCGTAGTTGTCCTAGTTGTGTTTTCAAAGCACTTGGGCTCCAATGCTAGCTTAAGTTAGGTCTCATCATGTGGCCACCTATGTACCTGCAAAAGAAAGCATAATATAATCTAAGTATTATAAGTAATAAACATATAAGGATGTGGTTCATAGATTATATTATATGTTAACGTGAAACATAATATATAATATATTGTTTAAGGATACATTTTTAAAGGATTCAAAGGTTTTATTGTATTTAGATGTAAGAGCTTCCCCGAACAATTTAGCCCTTGATTGAGTGATTTGTCCTTGTGGCATCACTTCCATGTCCTTTGAAGATGGTGGTGCTCACATCACTTTCATTGCTTCCCAAGTGTTGATTGGCCATTCACCGTTCCTTCTCCTTGAACTCACTAATTGATCCCACCAAACTAAAGCATAGTCAACAAATTCCATAGCTGCAAGTCGTACTTTCTTTTGCTCTGTATAGTTTTGATACTAAAAAATATGCTCAATTTTGATTACCCAGTCAATATAATCTTCTAGATCAGTTCTTCCTTGAAATGGAGGAATTGTTACCTTGATGTTGCTGAAGTTATCATTTTGATATGTTATCCCTTCATTCATGTGAACTTCTCTTCTAGATCCTTGGGAGAATTTATATACCTCAGCTTGTTCTTCTTCTTCAAATTCTTATTCAAGTCTATGGCGTGTTTTTCTTATGTTTCCCAAGGATGCTTCAACTTGATCAATTCTGCCATATAAGGGCTCCAATTCTAAATTTAGCAATCTCGCCATCTCATGCATAATTGCTTGAGTTTGCAAATTTAGGGCTTCTCTTTTGGGTGATTGTCATGGACTTCTAGACATTATTAGTGAAAATAAGGAAAGGAAATGTGTTAAATGATATGGTCATACCTACACTAGATCCATAAGTGATGCCTCAAGGTCCCATTACTCGATCTAGAGCCAAGCAATTCAGGGATGTACTTTTAACTAAGTGTCTTGAAGCTTTCAATTCATTTGACAAGTTAAGAACACCCAATGCTAAGTTATATAATGTTTTAATAGATGAAATGTAACTTAAAATATTCACATCTTTATATTACTTGTTGCATTCCTTATTAAGCATAGTAGTAAGTTGTATTAGTCTGACTTTCATTTGGATTAGTTTCAATTCATGCATGAAATGGAAGTATGTTCAACTTTCATTTCATAGCTCATTTCCATTCAATTCAGCTCACAAGTCATATATATTAGCTTATTCACATCAATTTACCTTGTTTTCTTTGCATATATACGTGCATGGAGTACCGACACACATTAGAGCATCTTCAAGGAGTATTTGGCACTCTATGACAGCTCACAATCATCTCCTAATCTCCATGGCATCTCGTGGAAAGTAATGGAAAGCTCAATTCAACCAGAGGAGCTAAAGGCTAGTTTAACTCAGCTCGATGGACTAAATGAAGCTATGTAGCTGAAAGTAACCAAATGGCAGTTGAAGATAGCTATGAGAGTTTCTATGCACAAGATGATGCACATGACAAGCCTTTATCCTATGCGCAATATTTCACCACAAGTCTTTCTAGAACCTCATGTGCGTGCCCATGTGATCAACAAGTGTGTTCCATACGTGTGACTTTCCCCTAGTCACGCCAAACAACCAACCAACATCACCATTTGGCCAAGGACCAAGTTGTTTCATTTAGGCGCTAATTTGAGAATGAACAAGCACTATTAGACCAAGCATTATACCTTCTTCATTCCAACTGAAACATCACATATGCTTCTAGATAGTTTTTCAAATAATTATGTATTTTTAAAGGGACACAAAGGCTGGTCAAACAACCATATATCCATTCGGCCATGTCCCTTCATTTCTATAAATAGGTTAGTCCTATTTCTTTGTAATCACACCTTTCAGATATTTATTCAAGTGGAATTTTTCTCTTTTCTCAAGTCCTTGGTGACTTTTATCAACTTATCAAGTATTTCTATATTTGTGGCATCCACCATTTCCATTTGATACTTGTAGTTCCTAGATTGCTATCTAGTGGGTCCAAGTCCATTATACCACCCCTTAATCAGACTTGTAAGGCTGGGTCTTTGCTCTTTTACATTATTAATTCTTTTCTTAGTGTATTAAGATAATATCCTACCCATTTTTCATTGTTTCTTAAGCCTAACCATAACCATTACAACAACACTTTCGCTACCAATCTCATATCTCCCTTTTCACCTACATCAACTACCAAGCCATTTTATTTGAGCCATTCACTAATTTACAGGTTGTTTTGCTTCCTTCTTAGATATACAACCAATTGAAGGTAAGAGTATCTTACATAAAGCAGTATTAAGAGCTTGGTGGAATAAGCAACAATAACAACAATTCAAAATACAAAAAGAAGTGCAAGTGAAGAAAGTTCAAAAATCATCAAAGAAATTGAAAGCATTCAAGAAGTAAACAAAAAGAAAAGAAAAAGAAGTTGAAAGCACAACAACAAGTTTTCTTTACCAAGCAAGTCAAGTAAGCATTTCAATTTGATTGTGATGATAGAAAGGTTGTAAA
This sequence comes from Hibiscus syriacus, assembly GCF_006381635.1. Taxonomy (NCBI): domain Eukaryota; kingdom Viridiplantae; phylum Streptophyta; class Magnoliopsida; order Malvales; family Malvaceae; genus Hibiscus; species Hibiscus syriacus. The sequence continues at coordinate 4,349,888 of NW_024062900.1, read as the reverse complement.
GTGACTTTGTTGTAAGTAACCCCTTTTCTTCATTTATTTCTTATTTATAACCACCTTATTTCATTATGTTTGCTTTTCCATATGTACTGACCAATTTGCAGCCGACGTACAACAAGTAGGATTACTTGATATAGTTTTGAGTAAAGTCTACTTATAACTTGAGACAAAGAGATCGAGAGGAAAAAGGCTTAAGCGTGGGAGACTAGAAGAGGACAAGTAAAAGCATTGAAGTCCTAGAGTGCAAACACAAGTGGATTAAGTGTCATTTAAATTTCTTTGAAGTAAATTCGTGAGGTTTTGTGGGAGAATTTATGGTAAGGTCCTTTAACACATTTCCTTTTCTTATTTTGCTAACATGTCTCTTCCATCTAGCATTCTTGTAGTTAGAAGGACTTTGAACATTCAAAGTCAATAAGATGTACAAAAAGATAATATGATGTAGGATGAATCTACACGCTTTGATGTAAGTAGTAGATAACCTTATTGTGCCCCTATCTAGGATTTACAAGTACTGATGTCCTTGAATTATAAGTTTGGGCTGCAGCAAAAATAAAAGAGAAATAAGTTTAATAATGGACTTAAGAAATGGTTAAATAATAAAAGTAATGAAATAGAAAGAAATGAAAGAGATGGTTGCGGAATTAGGAATATGTTTGATTGTCTTGATGGATGATGTTGTTGGTGTTGATGTTAAAATGGATATGGTGGTGATGTTGTATCTCAAGCACGTCAAACAAGAAAATATGCTATGAAGAACAATCCCGATCTTCACAAACTTGCTTGAGGGTGATGAAAGTGTCTTCAACCCACTATATAAAAATCTAGGAATTTAGGAATCAAGGTGGAAGGATTAACGCCACAGGTATAAGAATTTATACTTGCTTAATCGATAAAGTTCACAAAGAACTTTGAATAGAGATTAAACTCACAAAGGTTTGTTTATAATATGAATGAGATGAGTACAAATGATGGTAAGCCTCTTAAATTTATAGGAAATCTTCAGCTCAATCCAGCTATGAGCTCATAGGTCTCTGAAAAACTTCTCGCCAATTGTTCCTTATGCTCTCCTAAATGTCCCCATATAAGTTTCCTTACTGTTGCATGTTCCATTTAGTTCCAATATAGCTCCCAAGTTGTGGTCGATTGTACCTATACATATAACATAAAGAATTAAGTTAAGTATATGAACTATATAATGTGTATAAGATAAAGATGTATACTATAGGTTATTTAATATTCAATATGTAACATATTAAACAACCTATTATCTAATGGTTCTTTTTCATTAAAAGATTTTAAAGCATGAATGCACTTATGAGAAAGTACTTCACTAAATTGTTTTGCCCTTGCTCGAGTAATAGGCCATTTAGGCATGACTTCATGATCAATTTGTGTAGTTGTGATCACATCATCCTCCCCTTCTTTTGAGCGATTTCTCCTCAAATCGTCGTTGTCTTCAAATGGAGAAAGATCTAAAATATTAAACGTTGCACTTATTTTATTTTTTCCTAATTATTTTTTTAATATTGTTTTTTAAATTTGTCTCTTCCTTTTATTTATCATATATCACATGGATACAATCTAAATGGACGAATTTACTAGACCAAATCACAGTCCATCTTCTCTTGGAAACAACTTGGATTTCCTTTGGGAATGAAAACGTTCTTTCCTTAAATGCACCCACATCCAATCACCTTCCTCTACTTTTAGTTGTTTGTGTCCCTTATTTGCTTGTTATTCATATTGCCTTGTTCATTTTTCTATATTGTCTCGAACTTGCTGATGAAGCTTCTTAATGAAGTCAACCTTATTCTTGCCATATTTGTTGATTATGTGTTCATGAGGCAAAAGAAGAAGATCTAAAGGTGTTAAGGGATTAAATCCATACACTACCTCAAATGGTGACATCTTGGTCATTAAATGGACAGCCTGATTGTATGCAAACTCAATGTGTGGTAAATATTCCTCCCATGCTTTGATGTTCTTTTTAATGATAGATCTCAATAAGGTTAATAATACTCGATTCACCACTTCGGTTTGCCCATCTATTTGAGGGTGACATTTTTTGGAGAATAACAATTTTGTTTCAATCTTATTCCATAATGTCCTCCAGAAATGGCTAAGAAATTTGACATCTCTATCGGAGACTATGGTTCTTGGAACGCCATGTAATCTCACAACTTCTTTAAAGAACAAGTTAGCCACATGTGTTGCATCATCGGTCTTATATCATGGTATGAAATGTGTCATTTTGGAAAAACTATCTACTACAACAAATATTAAATCTCACCCATTCTTTGTCCTTGGTAGTCCCATCACAAATTCCATTGATATGTCAACCCATGGCGCTTGAGGAATAGGTAAAGGAATGTAAAGTCCATGAGGCATAACTTTTGATTTTTCCTTTTTGCAAGTGACACATCTTTCGCATACCCTTTTAATGTCTCTCTTTATTTTAGGCCAATAGAGGTGTTGTTTGAAACTTTCCAAGGTTTTTCTTACTCCAAAATGTCCCATGAAGCCTCCTTCATATGCTTCTCGAAGAGATCCTTGAGGAATGCATAGACACCCTTCTTTGAATAGATACCCTTCGTGCCTATAAAACCTTTCATGTGCACCTTTCTCACAAGCTTTATACTTCTCTTCAAAGTCATGGTCAGTAGCATAGCAATCTTTAATATATAAAAAACCAATTAACTTTGAATCAAGAGCGTTAAGGAATACATACTTCTGGAGAGAGCATTAACTAATCCTTACCTTTATTATAATGAATAACGTAGGGAAAAGACTCTAAAAACTCCACCCATTTGGCATGACGCTTGTTCAACTTGTGTTAGCCTTTGATATGCTTTAACGCTTAATGGTCAGTATGATGATGAATTCCTTTGGTAAGAGTTAATGTTGCCAAACTTCAAGTGCCCTTATGAGAGAATACATCTCTTTGTCATAAGTTGGATAGTTTAGCAAAGAACCATTAACTTTTCACTAAAATATGCAATAGGTCATCCTTCTTGAGTCAAAACAGCCACAATTTTGATTCCAAAAGCATCACATTCCACTTTAAAAGACTTATCAAAGTTAAGTAGTGCAAGTAAAGGTGCATTGGCTAAGTATCTCTCCATTTCATTGAATGCATCTTATTGTTCTTTACGCCATGAAAAGTTAGAATTCTTTTTAATAATCCATGTTAAAGGGACGGCAATAGAACTAAAATTAGGCACAAACCTTGTGTAAAAACTTTCAAGACCGTGAAAACTTCTAACTTGACTAATTAAAGTGGGCGTTGGCTACTCTTGAATGGCTTTAATCTTTTCAGGATCGATTTCAAGTCCATGGGAACTTACAATAAAGCCTAATAAGGATAAACTATTAGTGCAATATACAAATTTCTTCATATTAGCATAGAGTTTTTCCTTTCAAAAAGTTTCAAGAACATACCTCAAATGTTGCACATGTGTTTCCAAATCATGGCTATAATTAGAATATCATCAAAATAAACCACACAAAACTTACCAATGAATGGTTGGAGTACATGATTCATTAACCTCATGAAGGTGCTTGGAGCATTAGTTAAACTGAAAGGCATCACCATCCATTTCGTACAATCCTTACTTTGTCTTGAATGCGGTCTTCCACTAATCTCCTTTTCGCATATCAATTTTGGAGAACATAGTGGCTCCACTCAATTCATCCAACATATCATCAAGTCTTGGTATAGGATGTCAGTACTTGATGGTTATTTGATTGATAGCAAATAGTCTATACACATTCTCCACGAACCATCCTTTTTGGGCACAACTAACACCAAAACATCATATGGGCTTAAACTCTCTCGTATGTATCCTTTATTTATCAATTTTTAAACTTGTCTTTGAAGTTCCTTAGTTTCTTTAGGGTTTCTTCTATATTATGGTCAGTTTAGAATGGATGCACCGAGTATAAGGTCAATTTGATGCTCGATCCCTCTAATAGGTGGCATTCCACTAGGAATATATTATGGGAACAACTCTTCGAATTCATGCAATAAAGATAAAATACAAGAAGGCAATCCTTCTAGAATATTAGTCAAAAGAAAGCTTTCCTTGTACCTAAGTACAATTAGAGCTTTGTAGGATAACAAAGGTTTTCTAATGTCTTTTCCTCCAGCATATATGTTCATCTTTGTTGGTTCCTCATCAATGGATTTGAAAGCTTAAATGCTCTTATTCAAAGCGTTTTGATCTTCAAACACTTGGTTTGGTGAAAGCGGAGTCAAGATGAATTTCTTTTCATTGTGATAGAAAGAATATTGGTTTTGTGTAACCATCATGGACATCCTTCTTATCAAATTGCCAAGGCCTCCCTAGGACTATATGGCACGCATTCATTGGAACAACATCACAAAGAACTTGGTCTCTGTATTTTCCAATTGAAAAGGAAATATTGACTTGTTTGGTTACTTTAACTTCTCCTCCATCTTTAAGCCATTGTAGCTTGTATGGTGAAGGATGTTTAATCATCTTGAGTCCGAGTTTACCCACAATTACAGTGCTTGCAACATTGGTATAACTTCCCCCCATCAATAATCATGAAAAAAAAAACTTTATTGTTTACATGACAACGACTGTAAAAAGAGTTCTCTCTTTGGTTATCCTCCATAGACTGAATATTAGAGGCTCTTTTCACTACAAAAACTTGTCCTAAAACTTGAGAATGTGTTAGTAGATAACTAAAACAAAAGTAAACCTTACCAGCACATTCACAAAGTCTCACAAGTTTCACTCCAAAGAAAATATAGGATCACTCCACTCAACACTCGTGTTTACTCTCGGGAATATAATTTAGCTTTTAACAATTCCCCTTCTAATCTCACTCACTTAATTAGCCTTTTTTTGTTTTAACTCTCTTGCTAAGTCCTTTGAAGAGCTTACTCAAGATTAGAACAAGTTAATTATTTTCTTGTGTGCGTCGGCTACAAATAGGTTAGGGTAGAAAGGAGAAAAAATGAAAAAGGTAGAAGAAATGATTCAAAGTATTTGAAAGAAAGAAAAGGTTGAAGACAATAAAAAAAGAAAGTATAGAAACAAAGAGGTGACTTACAATCCAAGAAACAACACTTACTACAACCTTTCTCAAGAAACAATAAGGTTATTTCTGTTAGAGTAGATATGCCTCTTTGATGTACTTGCAATAGTATATCATTTTTCTTGGCTTTTCTTCTCTTTTAATTTTTTTTCTGATTTTTTTTTCTTCTTTTTGTCTTAGAACTCCCTTGATTGATGTAGGAGTCTTTCTTTTCTTTTCTTTTTGATTTTTTTTTCTTTTTGATTCTATTGTTTGCACGCCAATGATAGTTTTGTTGTCGATCAAACTATGCTCTGAATACCACTTGATATAGGTTGAATCTACACGCTTTGATGGAAGTGAGTAGAGAGCCTTATTATGTCCGGATCTAGTATTGATGTCCTTAAATTATAAGTTTGGGATGCAACAAAAATAAGAGAGAAATAAGATTAATAATTGACTTAAGAAATGGTTAAATAATGAAAGTAATGAAATTAAAAGAAATGAAAGAGATGGTTACAAAATTAGGAAGATGTTTAATGATATTAATGGATAATGTTGATGGCGTTGATGTTGAAATGGAGATGGTGGTGATGTTGTATCTTGAGCACGCCAAAGAACAAACTATGCTAACAAGCACAATCCCGATATTCACAAACTTGCTTGAAGGGTGATGAAAGTGTCTTCAACCCACTAGATAAAAATCTAGGAATTTAGGAATCAAGGTAGAAGGATTGACGCCACAAGTATAAGAATTTATACTTGCTTAATCGATAAAGTTCACAAAGAACTTTGAAGAGAGTTTAAACTCACAAAGGTTTGTTTATAATATGAATGAGATGAGTACAAATGATGGCAAGCCTCTCAATTTATACGGAATGAGAGGGCTTGGTCGAATTGTTACATAGTGTTTCGGCTAGGTACATGTCTCTTAATGAAAATACATAATTAATTGAATGAAGAGATATGTCCTTAAGCTTGGTGTTGGTTCGGCTAACCCTTCACAAAGGGGATTAATGTTTCGGCAAAGTAGGGAAGACATCTCTGTTGGCTGAATGGTGCATGTTGGTTCATCTTGGCGCCAAAGACATCTCCCTTGGCTGAATAATGATGTGCCTCCTCAAGTTGGTGCCAAAGCTCTCATGTGCAAGGCATGTGGTATGGTCGAATAGTCATGGAGCTTCATCTCATGTCTCTTTGTGATTTTGGCCTATAATGGATACAATATCTTCACCAACATGTTCCTTGATGAAAGGGCATCTTCATGGCCAACATCATTCATCAAAGGTCACAATGTAAGGAAAGGTAATCTTTTATGTTTGAGCTAGTTCTAAGGTGAATAAGCTAGAGGTGAACTGGCCATAGGTGAATTATAGCATGGTCAACATTATGGTAGCTCCTTGTGAAAAGGTACCTCTTGAGGTGGAAACTATTCATGAAAAGGTACGATTTAACAAATTTTGACTTAGGAGATATTTGAAGTGTCCTAAGTGGTGATGATGATAGTGCAACTCCCCAGCTGAATTGAAGTCATCTTGTAGTTGAAATCTTCAGCTCAATCCAGCTATGAGCTCATAGGTCTCTGAAAAACTTCTCGCCAATTGTTACTTATGCTATCCTAAACGTCCCCATGTAAGTTTCCTTGTTGTTGCATGTTCCATTTAGTTCCAATATAGCTCCCAAGTTGTGGCCGAATGTACCTATACATATAACATAAAGAATTAAGTTAAGTATATGAACTATATAATGTGTATAAGATAAAGATAAGTACTATAGATTATTTAATATTCAATACGTAACATTTTAAACAACTTATTATCTAATGGTTCATTCTTATTAAAATATTTAAAAAGCATGAATGCACTTATGAGAAAGTACATCCCTGAATTATTTTACCCTTGCTCGAGTAATAGGTCCTTTAGGCATGACTTTAGGATCTATTTGTGTAGTTGTGATCACATCAGAATATCTTCCATACAAAATGTCATGTGGAAGAAAGAGTATGTATAATGATCATTTACAGAGAAAGATGCACGAATATAGAAAACACCTATATGGTGGATAAATTAGGCCTAAACACTTCCAAACATCCTTGATCCTGCAAATTACAGTGGTTAAATGATGTGGGAGAACCCAAGGTTACCAGACAAGTAGTTTCTCTTTTTTCTATTGGAAGATATAAGGGTTAAGTCCATTGTGATATGGTGCTAGACACATTATTCTCATACATCCTTGGCAATTTTATAAGAAGGCTACTCGCGATGGATTCTCTAATGAGTATTCCTTCCAACATCAAGGGAGAAAGATCACGTTGGCACATATGCTTCCAAATCAAGCCCACGAATGACAGGTGACCCTTAAAGCACATATAGAAGAATGGGAGACAACATAGAAGGCCAAAGAAAGTAATACTCAAAAGATGAACATATATGCCAGCAGATAAGATGTTCAGAAGTATTTGTCCACAAAGAAGGCTATACTTATACTTATGTAAAAGGAAAACTTTATGATTACTAACTCTCCTGAAGGCTTGCCTTCTTCCATCCCCACTCTTTTTTAGGAATATGAAGATATGAGGCAAGCAAGTTTTCACCACATGCAAAGGTTATTATCATCTATGACATAATCACATATATCATGCTAAGGTTATTATTATCATCTATACCACAATCATACATATCATGCTAAGGTTATTAGTTATGTAATTTAATAGCTAAAAAAGAACTTAGCATCTCCACATCTTTATGATTGATACACATTGTTATTTCAAGTACGTTAAGTATGTTATATTAGCCATGCATTCATTTAAGCATGATTTATTCATTCATTAAATGGCAGCATGTTTAATCATTCATTTGTTAGCTCATGTGCATTCATTTTAGCGCCTACGTCTTATACATTAGCTTATATATGTTATATAATTATATACATAGCTCATGCCATGCATTCATAGCTCATAATATCATATTCATGCACAGAAGCAAGGTAATTGGATCATACAAGCTCAATTCCTTTGATTTACTTTGTTTTCTTTGCACATGTAGGTACATGGAAGCATGAAACACATTAGGGAAACTTGTTGCAGAATTTGGGATCCACATGCAACTCACAATTAGCTCATAAACACCATGGAAGCTCGTGGGACATAATGGGAAGCTCAACTCAGCTGGAGGAGCTCAAGCCTAGCTAATCTCAGCTAGTTGGACTATTTGAAGACAAATTGATGAAAGTGACATCAAATGTAGCTGAACACAGCTGAATATGATGCTAGAAAGCTTTGGAGATAATGGCTAAGAAGATCCATCACCACCAGCCCTTGCATTGCTAAGATACCTAAACATATTCAAGTTTGAAGATAGCTCAACTCACGCCCAAGGATACTGCACATTTTTTGTCTTCATCCTATGCAAAAGGCTACATCATAAGCCTTCTATAGAACCATGTGCATGCCTTATGACTATACAAGCCATGTGCTATGTGTGTGGATCTTTTGCGCACCAAGATGAATGACTACGTAACCATTTGGCCAAGCATCCTTTACCCTTTAAATTGGTGCCAACTTGAAAGGACTCAAGCATTATTCGGCCACAAGACATGCCCCTCCATTCAGCCGAATCAACACCTATGTTTTCATAATAATTATATAATTAATTATGTCATTTTAGATGGACACAAGGGCTAGTCAAACCACCATGTATCCATTCGGCCATATCCCTTCAAAAACTATAAATAGGCTAGTCATATGTTTCAGGTATTTATGTTATTTAAGTTAATTTGTCAACATCTACTTCTTGGGTATTAGATACCGGTTGTGGTTCTCATATTTGTACTTCTGTACAAGGACTGCAAAAGAGAAGGAATCTGGCTAAACGAGACGTGGACCTAGGAGTGGGAAATGGAGCAAGAGTTGTTGCATTATCTATAGGGACATATGTTTTATCTTTGCCTAGTGGACAAGATTTAAATTTATAGGATTGTTATTATGTGCCTAGTTTGACTAAGAACATTATTTCTATTTCTTGTTTAGACAAGATCGGCTTTGAGATTATTATTAAGAATAATTGTTGTTCTTTTTATCTCGGTAGTGTTTTTTATGGTTTGGCACAATTGGTTAATGGTCTCTATATTTTGGAACAAGATAACACCATTTATAACATAAATACTAAAAGATCAAAAATAAATGACTCGAATCAAACTTATCTTTGGCATTGTTGTTTAGGCCATATAAGTGAGAAACGCATATCAAAACTCCATTAAGATGGATACTTATATTCATTTGTTTTCGAACAATATGATGTATGTGAATCTTGCTTGTTGCAAAAAATGACTAAAGCTCATTTTAATAGTAAAGGTGAGCAAGCAAGTGATTTATTAGGGTTAATACATAATGATGTATGTGGACGAATGAATATACATGCCAGAGGTGGATTCCATTACTTCATTACTTTTTCCGATGACTTCAGTAGGTATGGGTATATTTATCTTATGCGCCATAAATCTGAAGCCCTTGAAAAGTTTAAGGCATTTAAAAATGAAGTAAAAAATCAACTAGGACATAGTATTAAGGCACTTAAGCATAGAGTTTGATGAACTCCGAAAAGAATGTAGGATTGTCTCACAGCTTACACCACCTGGTACACCACAGTGGAATGGAGTTTTTGAAAGAAGGAATCGAACACTGTTAGACATGGTTCGATCGATGATGAGTCATAGTGATCTTCCGAATTCTTTTTGTAGACATGCACTTGAAACAACAACTTTCACACTAAATCGTGTTCCATCTAAATCGGTTTAAAAGACACCATACGAGATATGGACTAGGAAACGTCTTAGTATGCCTTTAATGAAGATTTGGGGTTGTGAACCTTATGTAAAACATCAGATGTCTACAAAGCTAGAACGTAAATCTCATAAGTGTATATTTGTTGGATATCCTAAAGAAACTAAGGGATATTATTTCTTCAACCCTAACGAGAACAAAGTGTTTGTTTCTCGAACAAGAGTTTTTCTTGAAAGATAATTTATCTTAAAGAAAGGGAAGGATAGAGATATTGAACTTGGAGAAGTTCAAGAGCAATAAATAAATGAACCTGAAGTTGAGCATGTTTCAGAAGTTGTTGAAGAGCATTCAACAGATTTAAAAACACAATCACTGCGTAGATCCACAAGAGAGCATCGTGCACCTGAGAGATTTGGATTTCTCGTTACGACACATGGAGATGTTCTTCTTATGGATCAAAATGATCCCAGGACTTATCAAGAGGCAGTGTCTAGCCCAGACTCTGAAAAATTGCTTGAAGCCATGAGATCTGAGATGGATTCCATATCAGTAAACCAAGTATGGACTTTGGTTGAACCACCTGAAGGGGTCAGACCTATAGGGTGTAAATGGATTTTCAAGAAGAAAACCGACATATATGGTATTGTACAAACATATAAGGGGCGATTAGTTACTAAAGGTCTTTGACAATTTCATGGTGTAGGCTATGATGAAACATTCGCCCCTGTAGCTATGTTTAAGTCCATCCGGATCCTACTCGCAATAGCTACATTCCATGTTTATGAAATCTGGCAAAATGGACGTCAAAACCGTTTTCCTTGATAGAAAACTTGAAGAGGATGTGTATATGACACAACCATAAGGTTTTTTCTTTCCAGTAAATATTGGAAAGGTTTATAAGCTACAGTGGTCTATTTATGGACTAAATCAAGCTTCTCGATGCTGGAATCTTCGTTTCAATGATGCAATCAAATATTTTGGTTTTATCATAAATGAAGATGAGCCTTGTATTTATAAGAAGGCTAGTGGGAGCATTGTTTCTTTCCTAATCTTGTATGTAGATGACATACTCATCATAGGAAATGATATACCTACTTTTTAGGTTGTTAAGACTTGGTTAAGTAGTTGTTTTTCTATGAAAGATTTGGGTGAGTCAACGTATATCTTAGGAGTTAAGATCTATAGAGATAGATCAAGACGACTTCTAGGTCTGAGTCAAAGTACATATATAGACAAAGTACTGAAAAGGTTCAGTAAGGAAGAATCCAAGAAAGGATTTTTGCCTATAAGACATGGCATTTCTCTTTCTAAAGAAATGTGTCCTTCAACTCCACTAGAAAGAGAATGGATGAATAAGATTCCATATGATTCGGCTATTGGTTCTATAATGTATGTCATGATATGTACTCGACCAGATGTATCGTATGCTCTAAGCATGACGAGTTGATATCAAGCAAACCCTGGTGAAAATCACTAGGTTACGGTTAAAAATATCCTTAAGTACGTAAGAAGAACTAAGGATAAATGTCTTGTCTATGGAGGGGAGGAAGAGCTTAGTATAAAAAGTTATACTGATGCCAGCTTCCAAACTGACAACAATGACTCACGATCGCAATCGGGTTTTGTGTTTTTCTTAATAGAGGTGTTGTGAGCTGGAAAAGTTTAAAGCAAGACACAATAGCTGATTCTACAACAGAGGCTGAATACATTACAGCCAGTGAAGCAACAAAAGAGGTTGTTTGGATCAAGAAGTTCATATCGGAATTAGGGGTTATTCCCAGCATATCAGATATTGTAGAACTCCGTTGTGACAATAATGGAGCCATTGCACATGCAAAGGAACCCATATCTCATCAATGATCCAAACAAATTCTTATGGTGCTTTCATCTCATTCGAGAGATCATTGATCGAGGAGATGTGAAAATATGTAGAGTACACACGGATGAAAACATTGTTGATCCCTTGACGAAACCTCTTACACAGCAGAGGCATGATCGTCACACTGAGTCACTCGGCATTAGATATGTGAGTGATTGGTCTTAGTCCTAGTGGGATATTGTTAGAGTATGCCCAAAGACCAATCATATGATGATTGTAATAATACTTTTATTTATCAATTTTATTGAATAAAGGCATTGTCGCTATTATTTTCATTTATATATAATTCTTTAACATAAACTGGAAGATAATAAAGTCCATATAATGAAATAATTGTTATTATTAAAAGATCTCTAATCAAGTATTATTATGGGCATGGACAATAATAATACGCTTAAGACTAACATGTTATTGATTTATGACAACGAGTTGTCATTGGCATAGAGATGTCAGAATTGATACATGATTATATTGTTAGAGAACAATGTATTAGATTGACCGACCATGAGCATATGTCTTGGATTATTATGTGACAGTCATAACATTGCTCATGGTGATGACTATATGTATGATCCTCAGACTTGAGATCAATACTATCCCAACATATATTGTTGTATGTTTTGATGCAACTAAACAAGCTCCATAACTGGTTGCTCTATAAAGACTGTTATTGAATATATCTCAATATATGTAATGGGTGTGTATGATTAAGATAGGATTTGTCATTTCTACATAATAGGAAATATATCACAGGCCACTTGATTGAGTAATACTAGAAAAGCATGGCCATGCTCGAATAAGTTGGTATGAGATATCATAAACTATTCATTAATTACAGTCTACTCTAGATATCAAGAAACAACATATGGCTATACAAGTGTGACTATTCCAAGACTTGTTCCTATTCTTGATATAAAGGACATAATGATGTAATACATAAAAGAGTTAATCACCAAGATGATATGTCAAATCATATTTTCTTGTAACTTAGGAGACAATGATATATTGCTAGATGTCACTCATTGTATATAATATTAGAATTGTTCTAATAATTGATGCTAACGTTACAAGAACCTACAAGGTCATACCCTAGGATTGAAATGAGCAAATATGTACAATTTGTTATACGTTACTAAAATATATATCTAGAGTTAATTAAATATATGTTTTAATAATCCTAAATATTTAATTTCAATTAATTAAATATATATTTAATTAATTTGAAATAATAAAATCCCTAATATGATTAGGGTAACTTGGATATAAAAGGATTATTAAATTCCAATTAATTAAATATAGATTTAATTAATTTGAAATAATAAAACCTAATATGATTAGGGTAACTTGGCTACAAAAGGGTGTGTTAGATCTAGTAGTCATTTTAGAACACACACACAAAACCTTCACCCGTTTTTCTCTCAAAACTATTTTGGGGAAGAAAAATATTGGTCTCAATAGGGTGAACTGAGTAGAGGCCGAAACGTGATTTCATAGAGGCTTACTATTTGAATCGTTCTCCCCCACCAGTCTTCACTGTTGTCCTTACTGTTTTTCAAGAAACCCGCTATAAGTATTCGCATCCCTTCCTCCAGATTTCAAATTTTCATACTTGGATCGCTGGTGAGACCGTCGAGTTTTGTTTTTGTTGCGTCTTGGGGTGCGCCGAAGGTCCAAAAACAATCCTCACCAACCATCTTTTGTTTCATCACCCATACCATAGCCATATCAATATACTTCTGCTACCATTTCTCATATCATAAATAGCCCTCCATTTCACCTTTACATCTACCACCAAACCATCTCTTTGAGCCATTCACTTATACAGGTTGTTTTGCTTTATTCCTAGATCCACAATCAATTTATGGTAGGAGTACCTTATATCAATAGCCATATCAACCTACTTTCGATACCATTCCCACAACATAAATAACCCTCAATTTCACCATTACATCAACCACCAAGCCATCTATTTGAGCCATTAACTTATGCAGGTTGTTTTACTTCCTTCCTAGATCCACAATCAATTAAAGGTAAAAATACCATACATCAAGCAGTATTCAGAGCTTTGGTGGAAAAATCAACTTGAAACAACAACAAAATACAAAAATATGTGCAAGTGAAGAAAATCAAAAAAAATCAGCAAAGAAAATTGCAAGCACTAAAAGAATAAAACAAAAAAAAGAAAAAAATTTGCAAAGAAAAGTTGAAAGCACACAACAACAAGTCTCATCCCAAGCCATTCAAGTAAGCATCTAAAATTGATTGTGGTGATAGAAAGGTTGTGAAGTGACTTTGTGTAAGTAACCCCTTTATTCTCTTCTTTCTTATTTCTAAGCCATTCTTTTTAATATATTTTGCTTTCCATTCTTACTAACCCTTTTGCAACCAACCTACAACAAGTAAACTTTACTTGATATGGTTTTGAGTAAATTTACTTAGAACTTGAGATAAAGATATTGAAAATAAAGGCTTGAGCATGGAAGACTAGAAGAGGACTAGTAAAAGCCTTGAGGTCTTAGAGTGCAAACACAAGAGGATTTAGTGACATTCAAGTTTCATTGGAATGAACTCGTGAGAATTTGTGAGGGCATTATTTGGTAAGGTCTTTTTACACATTTTCTTTTCTTCATTTCACTAATCATGTCTGGAAGTCCAGGACGAACCCCTGAAAGAGAAGCCCATAACTTGCAAACTCAATCAATTATGCATGAGATGGTAAGATTGTTGAAACTAGAGTTGGATCCCTTACATGAAAGGATGGATCAAGTTGAAACATCTTTTGGCAATCGAAGGATAATTCACCCAGAATGGAAAAAGAATTTGAGGAGGAGGTTGAGGTAGAGCAAAGAGCCCGAGGAGCAACAAGAGATGTCCATAGAAATCTAGGGGAAATGTACCAAAATGATAACTTCAGCAACATCAAAAGAAAGTAAGGCTTGCCACTGTGGAGTTTGTAGACTACACCCTCGTTTGGTGGGATCAATTAGTAAGTTCAAGAATAAGAAATTATGAACGCCCAATCAATACTTGGGAATAAATGAAGGCCATTATGAGGAAAAGGTTCGTACCTACTCACTATCACTGAGATCTTTATGATAAGCTTAAAAATCTTAAACAAGGGAACCGGAGCATTGAAGATTATTTCAAGGAAATGGAGATAGGCATGATTTGAGCCAATATTGATGAAGACAGGGAAGCAACCATGGCAAAGTTTTTATCTGGCTTAAATCCTGAAATTGTTAACCTTGTTGAACTACAACATTATGTAGAGATTGAGGAGATTATACATGTGGCCATGAAAATTGAATGACAAATTAAAAGGATGGTCTTCAACCGGAGTAGCCCAAGTTCGGCCACCAAATTGAAACAAGAGCCTAATACTTTCCAGAAGCCAACTCTAGTCTAATTGAAGAAAAATGTTGAGGTATCCAAAACAATACAAGTTGGTGAATCCAGCAAGGGTAGAGAAAGGAAAACAAACACTTTCGATAGGTCTAGAGATATCAAGTGTTTCAAGTATTTTGTAAAAGGACATGTTGCAAGCCAATGTCCCAACCGAAATACAATAATATTTCTAGACAATGGAGATGTTCTCTCAGATTTAGAAGAACCTATCCATGAAGAGGAACCAGAAGCAATCCATGAAGATGAAACAAGAGAGAATGTTGACATGGAGAAAAGCTTTTATAAATAAGGTGCCTCCAATCACAAACAATTAACGAGGATCTACAATGGAACAACATTTTTCACACAAGGTGTCATGTCAAGGATAAGGTTTGTACAATGATTATTGATGGAGGGAGTTGCACAAATGTAGCTAGCGCTATTATGGTGGATAAACTCGTCTTGACAACCTTAAAGCATCCAAATCCATATAAACGCCAATGACTCAATAAAAGAGGTGAGTTAAACGTTAGTAAATAGGTCATAATTTCTTTTTCACTTGGTAGGTACAAGGATGAGATACTCATCTGATCACGCCTATCTTAGATCAAAAAGTTATGCCTCAAGGTCCCATTACTAGATCAAGGGCCAAAAATTCAGGGAAGTACTCTTAAATAAGTATCTTGAAGCTTTTAATTCATTGAACAACTTAACACCATCAACTGTTAGGTTGTATAATGTTTTAATTGCTAAAGAATAACTTAGCATGCACACACTTTTACAATTGATGCACATTGTTATTTAAGTATGTTAAGCATGTTAGAATAGTTTTACATTCATATTAAGCATGATTCATTACATTTATGAAATGACAACATGCTTATCATTCATTTCCTACCTCATGTGCATTCATTTTAGCTCTCAGACCTTATACATTAGCTTATAGATATTATATAATGATATACTTAGCTCATATCATTCATCCATAGCTCACAAGATCATGATCATGCACGACAACAAAGTAATTAGCTCATACAAGCTCAATGCAATTGAATTACCTTGTTTTCTATGCACATGTAAGTAAATTGGGATAGCTTGGTGGAGTATTTGGAAGCCATATGCAGCTCACAATTAGCTCACAAACATCATGGCAGCTCATGGAAAGCTCAAATTAGCTAGAGGAGCTCAAGGCTAGTTAATCTCAGCTAGTAGGACAATTTGAAGATAAGTTGCTAAAAGTGACATCAAATGTAACTGAACGTAGTTGAGGGTGTTTCTATTAAGATTGGGCGGTCACGACCAAGGAGATCATTCACCCCCAAGGAGATCATTCACCCCCAGCCTTTACCTTGCTAGCTAGCTAGACACATGCAATCTTGAAGGTAGCTCAACTCATACTCAAGGCTACTGGCCATGTTTGGTCTTCATCCTATGCATAAGATTACACCAAAAGCATCCTAGAGAGCCATGTGAATTCCTTGTGATCAGCCATGCCATGTGCTATGTGTGTGACTCCATTTAGGTGCCAAGATGAATGACAACCTCACCATTCGGCCAATCATCATTTCTCATCCAAATTGGTGCCAACCTATAGGGCTTCAAGTGCAATTCGACCATGAGACAAGCCCCTCCATTCCAACCAAACCAACACTTATATTTTTCATGTTATCTATCAATTAATTATGTAATTATAGAGGGACACAAGGGCTGGCCGAACCACCATGTACCCATTCGACCAAGTCACTTCAAAAACTATATATATGTTAGTCATATTTCATTTGTAGACACACATTTCTTATCAATTAAAGTGAGATTATTCTCTTTGCTTAAGTCCTTGTGACTTTTATCGACTTATAAAGTAATTTATTTACTTGTGACGTCAAGCCCTTCTTCCCTTGATACTTGTGGTTCCTACCTGTCTATAGATAGTGGGTCCGAGTCCTTGTTATCACCCCTTAGAAATGATTTGTAAGGATGAGTCTTTGCTCTCTATAGCACTGGTTCTTCCTTGGTCATTTCTAAGATACTATCCTTACAAACCTTCTATTGTTTCATCACCCAACCCACATCCATAACAACATACTTTTGCTACCATTTCTCATAACATAAATAGCCCACCTTTCACCTTCACATCTACCACCAAACCATCTATTTGATCCTTTCACTTATACAAGTTGTTTTTCTTCCTTCCTAGATCCAAAATCAATTAAAAAGGTAGGAGTGTCTTACATCAAGTGGTATCAGAGCTTTGGTGGAAGAAGCGATGTCCAACAACAACAAAAATAAAATACAAAAAAAAAGTGCAAGTGAAGTGTAAACAAAGAAATAAAAAATCAACAAAGGAATTGCAAGCACTCAAAAGAAGAAAACAAAAAGAAGAAAAAAGAAAATAAAATAAAAGAAAGAAAAGTTAAAAGCAGACAACAACAATTCTCATCACCAAGCCATTCAAGTAAGCCTTTAAAACTGATTGTGGTGATAGAAGGTTATAAAGTGATTTTGTGTAGGTAACCCCTTTATTCTCTTCTTTATATTTCTAAGACACCTTTTCATTATATTTTGCTTTCTATTCCTATTAACCCTTTTACAGTCGACGCAAAACAATTAAACTTTACTTGGTACAGTTTTGAGTAAAGTTACTTAGAACTTGAGATAAATAAAATTGAGAGGAAAGGCTTGAGCGTGTGAGATCAGAAGAGGACTAGTAAAAGCCTTAAAGTCTTAGAGTGCAAACAAGAGCGGATTGAGTGACATTCAAGTTTCCTTAGAGTGATCTCGTGAGGCATTGTGAAAGAATTAATTGGTAATGTCATATACACATTTCATTTTCTTATTTGTTAACATGTCTCTTCCATCCAATATCTTTATAGTTAAAAGGAGTTTGAACATTCAAAGTCAAGAAGATGAACAAAGAGAGAATATCTTCCATACAAACTGTCACGTGGGAGATAAAGTTTGTATGGTGATCATTGATGGAGGAAGTTGTACAAACGTAGCAAGTACTCATATGGTGGAAAAGTTGGGTCTAAAGACATCCAAGCATCCTCATCCTTACAAACTTATGTGGCTGAATGATGTGGGGGAAGAAAAGAAAACCAAACAAGTCATTGTCCTTTTCTCAATTGGAGGATACAAGGATGAAGTTCTTTATGATGTGGTGCCCATGAGTGCAATCAACATTATATTAGGACGACCTTGGCAATTTGACAAGAAGGCTACTCATGATGAATTTTCCAATGAGTATTCCTTCCAACATCAAGGAAAGAAAATCATATTGGCGCCTATGCTTCCAAGTCAAGTCTATGAATGTCAAGTGACCCTTAAGTAACGCATAGAAGAATGGGAGAAGGAAAATAATGCCAAATAAATTCACACTTAGAAGATGAACATATATGCTATTAGAGGAGATGTTCGGAAACATTTATCAACAAAGAAGGCTATACTTATACTTATGTATAAGGAAGGTTTTCTACTTACTAACCCTCATGAAGGCTTGCCTTCTTCTATCTCTAATCTCTTGTAGGAATTTGAGGATATTTTCCCTGAAGAAATTCTAGATGGATTACCTCTAATTTGAGGAATTAAACATCAAATTGATTTCATTCCCGGAGCCACCATTCCTAATAGACCAGCGTACAGAAGCAATATCGATAAAACCAAGGAATTACAAAAGTAAGTCAAAGAACTACTAGACAAATGATACATTCAGGAGAGTCTAATTCCCTATGTTGTACCAGTTTTGTTGGTGCCAAAGAAATATGGAACTTGGAGAATGTGTGTTGATTGTATGGCTATAAACCATATCACTGTCAAATATTGGCACCCTATACCACGATTGGATGATATGCTTGATGAACTTAGTAGAGCCAATATCTTCTCCAAAATTGACTTGAAAAGTGGCTACCATCAGATTAGCATGAAGGAAGGTGATAAGTGGAAAACCACATTCAAGACTAAACATGGTTTGTATGAGTGGTTAGTCATGCCTTTTGGCTTAACTAATTCCCTTAGCACCTTTATGCTTATGATGAACCATGTTGAACGAGCATGTTGAACATTTAAGATTTATTCTTAGCACTTTGAGAGAATAACACTTATACGCTAATCTCAATAAGTGTACTTTTTTGTACTGACCAAGTTACCTTCTTAGGCTTCATTATAAGTTCACAGGGACTAGCGGTGGATCCAGAGAAGATTAAGGTAATACAAGAATGGCCAAAACCTATCAACGTCAGTCCAGTTCAGAGTTTCCATGGATTGGCCAGTTTTTGCATGAGATTTGTACCAAACTTCAGTTCTATTGTCGCCCCATTAACAATGATTATTAAGAAGAATTCATATTTATCTTGGGGAAAAGAACAAGATATAGCATTCAACGAACTCAAAGATTGTTTGACAAAGGCACGACTTTTAGCCTTGCCAAACTTTGAAAAGATATTTAAAGTTGAATGTGATGCCTCCAGAATTAGAATTGGTGATGTTTTGAGTCATGAAGGGAGGCCAATCGCTTACTTTAGCGATAAGTAAATGGTGCAACCTTGAACTATCCAACATATGACAAAGAAATGTTTGCACTCATTCAGGCATTGGAGACTTCGCAGCACTACTTGTTACCAAGGGAATTTGTTATACACACTGACCATGAAGCCTTAAAGTATATCAAAGGAAAACACAAACTTAACAAGAGACATGCCAAATGGATTGAATTCCTTGATTCTTTTCCCAATGTCATCCACTATAAGAAATGAAAATATAACATTGTCGCATATGCTCTTTCACGCATGTATGTTTTACTTAACACTTTAGATTCTAAACTCTTTGGTTTTTCATTCATTAAAGAACATTGTGCTACTGGTTTGGACTTTGGAGAAAAGTATAAGTTATGTGAAATAGGTTCTCATGAAAAATACTACCAGTATGATGGATATCTTTTGAAAGAAAGGAGAATTTGTATCCCACAAGGTTCCATGAGAGAATTATTAACCAAATAAGCACCTGAAAGGGGACTTATTGGACACTTTGGTGTTGAGAAGACACTTAGCATCTTGAAAGAACACCTCTTTTGGCAAAAAATGAAAATGTATATTGAAAAGGTATGTGAAAGGTGCTTAGTGTGTAAAATGGTGAAATCAAGGGTTATACCTCATGGATTGTACATGCATTTGCTGAAACCAACCATGTAATGGGTAGATATCTCTATGGACTTTGTTTTGGGTTTACCAAAGACCAAGGTGGAAAGGATTCAATATATGTGGTGGTCGATAGGTGATAGGGAAGATGTGGCAGGTTAATGAATGTTGCCTTTGTTGAAGAATCAGACCTAGAAAGCTATAGACTCGACAAAGAACAATGACGAATGAATAGGGGAAGGTGACGGTAACAAGTAGGGTTCTTAGGGTTTCTTTTAAGTGATAGAAACAAGGTAAGAAATAAGATTAGAACAAGATAAACAAAAGATAAAGAAATTGAAAATAAAGTATGATAACCAAGAAATAAAAAGATCTTCCTTATGAAGGTGAACAATAAAGATGACATTGGTGAGGATAGATTTGTGGAAAATAGATGGAAAATGTCATATCGAACCCTCCTAGTCACAATGAAAAGGAAAAATCGATAAATGGCTCTAAACAATCCTCTTAATCACGATGAAAAGGCAAATTGGAGTGTGAAGATTAATTTCCCTCACAAGAACTTGGAAGAACTCTAGGAGAAGAAGCTTCGAAGGTACAAGGCAATCAACACTTGCAAAAACAAACTCTCGTGTATTATTAATCAAAGAAATCTTATTTAAAAAGTTGAATGAAGCCTCTTTTATATAGGGACTGAGTTCTAAATGTCCTAAATATTTAATGAATAAAATAATAATAAACTAAACATGTCTTAACTCTAATTCCTAATAAAATAATAATAACTAAAAATAATGTTTTAACTCATCCTTAATTTCTAATAAAATAATAAATGTAATCCTAAAAGATAATGCATCATCCTATATAAAAATATATTACAAATAATCAATATAAATATTGAAAATTCGTAATATTTACAAAATCACATATTAATCTCGTATAGGAATTTCTGCATGCATTATCTTCACTAAAATGAATGTATCTTGAGTTCCCGATATCAGATTGGTGCGATTATAGAACCGTTGGAAAGATAATAGATAGAAGTTTGTATCCTCAGAAGAAATTTTGACCAAATAAAATCAGGATCCCATTCAAAAAGTCGTCTCAATTCTGATTCTGTTCTAGTCTTCTTTTCCAAGGCTTGGACGAGTGGATCATTTGGACGAGTTATTACTTCTTCCTTTGATGTGAGCCTTGTCATGCATTTATCATCCTCCCTTTCTTCAAAAAGATTCATCCTCGAATCTGAAACATTAAAGGGATTAACATTAGAATAGTTTAATAATTCATTCACATTATGCTTACCGAATAGATATGCTATGAATCTTCGAGACTTTGTTCTTCTAATAGGTTCGAGTAGAAACATTAGTCCAAAGAAGCATGTATTATGGACCCTGGTGCATGTATCATTCCCACACTCCTCAAAATGAATCTTCCTCAAATCTTTTGACTCTCATAAATCGTGACTCTTCATTGATATGGCGTAGTGATTAGGGCTTTCAGGTGGTAACCCGTCAGGAGGGTCACCTAGCACTATTCGACAACTCTTGGTGATGGAAGATGGTGTGGGCCAGTCTCGTGTTTCTTTTACTTTCTCATCATTTCCATGGATTCCCTGTGCACGAACTATAAAGCATGTGGAGTTGATCAAGTCATGTTTCATCATTAAGATGGAGTCACGACTAAGGCTTTCCTGGATGTAGCCTTTTTGTAACAAATTTAACTCTTTGGTTTCTTCGAGATTATATGTTTGACGATGTATGATGGAACCTTAAATTAGATTGGTTTGGTGTTGTTTTCCTCTTTCCAGTGGTAATCCGTTAGGTGGATCACCTAACACTTCTCGAAAATCCTATAACAAAGATGAAAACACACTAGGCAAATCCTTGTTAATGTTAGAAATTGAAATAATTGATTCCCTAAAGAGAACAAGGATGCAAAACTATTTGTAAATAAGGTTCTCTCTTAATTCTTTTGTGCTCACACATAGATTTTGAGTCACTCTTTTATTCTCACATTTAGGTTCACTCACCTCCCATGGGTCATTATTCTTTTGGCTTTTATAACTAGTGACCTCTTTTGCTTTTGAATATTCCTTAGCTTTTTCTTTTTTTTGCTTTCCCTACCTCCTCACAAATTATCATTTGATCTTTAGGGGCTGGAAGTGTGTCATTCTTTGCTGGTCATTATTTCTCCTTGTTAGGTTTGAAATCTCTCGGCTTTTTTAGAGAAGATGGAGTAGAAGATGAGGAAGGATTTGAAGGATTACTTTGGTAAGAGGATGAAGTACCATGGTAATATTCTATGAATCAGAATCTCCTTTGGATTCGTGCTTCGAATGTCATTGCTTTATTTAGTATATCTTCAAGGTTTTCATACCCATATAAATCAAGAAGATCAGTGATGTTTGAGTTTAAGCCGACGACGAATCTTGACACAATGACCTCTTCTTTTTCAGTTATGTTAGCCCTATTGATTAAGGACTGCATATCCTTATTGTAGTCTTCAACTAAACTTCTTCCTTATCGAAGTCGGTGTAGTCATAGTTTAACTTCTCGTGTATAATGTGTATGAATTTCTTCCTCATGGTTTGTTTGAGGTCGGTCCAAGAAGTGATTGTTGGAATTTGGAAGTTCTAGATCTTTTTCCTTGTTTGCATCCACCAAGTTCGAGCATATCCTTCGAATTGCATGGTGATAAGGGGAACTAGTTTAGCTTGGGGGCAGTCATGGTGTGCAAACATGAGATCAACTTTTCCTTCCCAATCGATGTACCTATCTGGATCGTTGTCTCATTTGAAAGATGGGATCGTGAACTTTGGTTTTGCAAATAGTTCGGGTGCTTGGAATCGTGGTTGTTCTCACCTGGGTTCCAAAAATTCAACATTGTTTGGTCTTGGATTATGGTTTGATAGATCTAACTGTGGTTCTTGTCGTTCTCTCACAGAATTGGTAAGTTCATCAAATCTTTTAATTTGAACCGTAAGTCGTGCAAGTGCGGCTAAGATAGTCGTAAGTGTCTTGTTGTTATTGTCGCCCATCCTAAAATCATAACACTCAAAAGAAAATTTTAAAGTAAAATAAAAATAAAAGAAAAAAAATTCAACAAAGCAAAAAACCTCACAAGTAACTCAAAGAAAGTAACACAGTTAGAGGCAAGTAAGCCGATCTTGTACTCTTTAAAACTCACTTTACCAAATAGTCTTCCATAGTTTGTATCGGAGTTTGATTACTAGCAAAGGCGATAAGAAAACCTAAATGTTCTAAGGGGCCAAACAAGGGTTAGACTCCAAGAGAAGGAGAATGCAAGGAATAAAGAAGTATGCAAACTCTTTAGTCCTGCTAACACAAGAAAGATAATGTGTTAGATAATGAAAAAGAACAATAAAAAAAACAAAAGAACCTAAAGCAATAAGAGTCAAAGAAAAAAAGAACCAAACCAGAAACCTAAAAAACGTTGGATCAACTTGAGCAACGTTTTTGAAGGGGTTACCGGTGTCCAAAAATTTTGGAGAAATTCTAGAATGTCTTTCGATGTGTCAAGAAAATACCCATAAAATTTGAGAACCAAATACCTGCAGTAGTATCCTTTGAACGGTGAGTCCTCAAACAATCTGTTTTTTTTTTTGAATACTTTGTTCGAATGTTTTATTGATCTCCAAAATTTTTTAATTTTTTTAATGATCTTCAATATATGAAGTTTAAATCTGGAAATTTTCACCACTAAATTACGCCTGTAGAATTTTCAAGAAATTCGACAAGATTCTAGACTGAATCTGTCGATCTAAGTTGAATAATGTATTTGATGGCTCTAATGAAGTCCGATTGGGGTGAATTTTGGACTGGAGATTACTATTAGGATGAATATTAGATATAGATAAAATCAGCCCTAAATTCTTTTGTGAACTAGCTCAGTTGGGGTACCTTGATGGTTTTGTGTGCAAGAACAAGCAGTGAACATTTCTCTTGCTGAAGAATCATACCTAGAAAGTTATAGACTCGATAAAGAATGATGGGGAATTAATAGGAGAAGGTGGCGATAACATGTAGGGTTCTTAGGGTTTCTTTTAGGTGATGGAAACAAGGTAAAAAATAAGATTAGAACAACATAAACAAAAGATAAAGAAATTGAAAATAAAGTATGATAACCAATAAATCGAAAGATCTCCCTTATGAAGGTGAACGGTAAAGATAACGATGATGAGGATGGATTTCTGAAAAATAGATGGATAATGTCCTATCGAACCCTCCTAGTCGTAATGAAAAGGTAAACTCGATAAATGTATCTAACCAACCCTAAATTGGAGTGTGAAGATTAATCTCCCTCACAAGAACTTGAAAGAACTCTAGGATAAGAAGCTTCGAAGGTACAAGGCAATCAGCACTTGCAAAAATGAACTCTCGTGTATTATTAATCAAAGAAATCTTATTTACAAAGTTGAATGAAGTCTCCTTTATATAGGGGATTAGTTCAAAAGGTCCTAAATAACTAATGAATAAAATAATAATATACTAAACATGTCTTAACTCTAATTCATAATAAAATAATAATAACTAAAAATAATGTTTTTACTCATCCTTAATTCCTAATAAAATAATAAATCTAATCCTAAAATATAATTCATCATCCTATATTAAATTATATTACAAATAATCAATATAAAAATTGAAAATTCGTAATATTTACAAAATCACGTATTAATATCGTATAGGAATTTCTGCACGCATCGTCTTCACTAAAATAAACGTATATTGTCTTCACATGTTGACCAAATAATATCAGGATCCCATTCAAAAATTCGTCGAAAGTCTGCTGGTGTTCTAGTCTTCTTTTCCAATGCTTGGACGAGTGGATCATTTGGAAGATTTATTACTTCTTCCTTTGATATGAGCCTTGTGATGCATTTATCAATAGATTATCCAAGATGGCTCACTTTTTACCCTGCAACAAGACCGATGATGCTATCCATGTTGCAAATTTTATTCTTTAGAGAAGTTGTAAGGTTACATGGACATCCTCGAACCATTGTGTCAGATAGAGATGTCAAATTCTTAAGCCACTTTTGGAGGACTTTGTGGAGCAAAGTTGGCACAAATTGCTCTTTTCTACTACTTGTCATCCTCAAACGGATGGATAAACTGAAGTGGTTAATAGAGTTTTGTTAACATTACTTAGATCCATCATGAAGAAGAACATCAAAACTTGGGAAGAATGCCTACCACACGTGGAGTTTTCTTACAACCGAACAATTCATTCAGCCACCAAATATTCTCCATTTGAGGTAGTGTATGGTTTTAACCCTTTAACTCCTTTGGACTTACTTACTTTACCTTGTGATCAAATAGTGAACAAAGATGAAATAGACAAAGCATAATTTGTTAAAAGACTCCATCAACAAGTCAAGGACAATATTGAAAGAAGAACTAGAAAATATGAACAACAAGCAAACAAGGGAAGGAAGAAGATAACTTTTGAAGTTGGTGATTGGGTTTTGGTACACTTTAGAAAAGAAAGATTCCCTAATAAAAAAAACCCAAACTACTAGCCCGAGGAGATGGTGCATTTAAAATTGTGTAAAAGATAAATGACAATGCATATAAACTAGAGTTGCTCGGTGAGTTTGGTGGTGTAAGTACTTCATTCAACATCTAAGACATATCACCATTTGAGGATGGAAATGATTTAGGGACAAATCGTTTAAAAGAATGGGGGTGATGTGATCATGCCTACATTGGATCCAAAAGTTATGCCTCAAGGTCTTATTACTAGATCAAGGGCCAAACAATTTAGGCAAGTACTCTTAACTTTGTGTCTTGAAGCTTTTAATTCATTTGATAACTTAACACCGTCCAATGTTAAGTTGTATAATGTTTTAATAGCTAAAGAATAACTTAGCATGCACACAACTTTACAATTGATGCACATTGTTATTTAAGTATGTTAAGCATTTTAGAATAGTTTTGCATTCATATTAAGCATGATTCATTACATTTATGAAATGACAACATGCTTATTTTTTATTTGTTAGCTTATGTGCATTCATTTTAGCTATTAAACCTTATACATTAGCTTATAGATATTATATGATGATATACTTAGCTCATGTCATGCATTCATAGCTCACAAGATCATGATCATGCACGACAGCAAGGTAACTAGCTCATACAAGCTCAATGCCATTGAATTACCTTGTTTTCTTTGCACATGTAGGTACATTGGATCATGTAACACATTGGGACACCTTGGTGGAGTATTTGGTAGTAATATGCAGCTCACAATCAGCTCACAAACATCATGTCAGCTCATGGAACACTATAGAAAGCTCAACTCAGCTGGAGGAGCTCATGGCTTGCTAATCTCAGCTAGTTGGACTATTTGAAGATATGTTTCTAAAAGTGACATCAAATGTAGCTGAACGTAGTTGAGTGTGTTGCTATAAAGATTGGGAGGTCACGGTTAAGGAGATCATTCACCACCAGCCTTTACCTTGCTAGCTAGATAGGCACATACAAGCTTGATGGTAGCTCAACTCATGCACAAAGCTACTGCCCATGCTTGGTCTTCATCCTAGAGAGCCATGCGTATGCCTTGTGATCAGCCATGCCATGTGCTATGCGTGTGACTCCATTTATGCGCCAAGATGAATGACAACCTCACCATTCGGCCAATCATCATTTCTCATCCAAATTGGTGCCAACCTATAGGGCTTCATGTGCAATTCGACCATGAGACAAGCCCCTCCATTCTAACCAAACCAACACTTATATTTTTCATGTTATTTATCAATTAATTATGTCATTATAGAGGGACACAAGGGCTGGTCGAACCACCATGTACCCATTCAGTCAAGTCCCTTGAAACCTATAAATATATTAGTCTTATTTCATTTGTAGACACATATTTCTTATCAATTAAAGTGAGATTATTCTCTTTCCTCAAGTCCTTGTGACTTTTATCGACGTATCAAGTAATTTATTTACTTGTAGTGTCAACCCCTTCTTCCATTGATACTTATGGATCCTATATCTCTATAGATAGTGGGTCCAAGTCCCTGTTACCACCCCTTAGAAAGGATTTGTTAGGTTGGGTCTTTTCTTTCTATAACAATGGTTCTTCTTTGGTCATATCTAAGATATTATCCTCACCAACCTTCCATTGTTTCATTACCCAACCCATAGCCATGCCAACATACTTTGTGACATTGTCTCTATGCATGCTTCCTTTCACCTTTACATCTACCTTTCATAACATAAATAGCCCACCTTTCACCTTTACATCTACCACCAAACCATTTATTTGAGCCATTCACTTATGAATGTTGTTTTGCTTCCTTCCTAGATCCATAATCAATTAAAAAGGTAGGAGTACCTTACATATGACACTTTGTGACATTGTCCCTACGCATGCTAGCCACATTCTACTTGGGAGGCCATGGCAGTTTGAAAAAAGGGCCATTCATGATTGTTATCACAACCAATACTCCTTTAAACATGAAGGATGCAAGGTAACTTTGGTGTCTTTAACACCTAAAGAAGTCCAACAAGATCAAATGCATATGTGGTGGAGTGTCCAAGCCTTGTTAAAAGACAAACTACCATTTAAGATTGAAGGTGGACAAACATGAATTCGAACTTCTTCATAAAGAAGTATGATGGTTCGATGTTGAAAATTGAAGAGATTCCAACGAATCATGGTGATGATTGGGATTCAAAGTCACAACTCTTCATCAAGGGTTGTGATCCATATCTTTAAAAGGTAAGTACCCCTTCATTTAAACATAATATCTCTTCACATTTCAGGACAAACCAAATGAAAGGTCACTTCTAAAAAGGTACGTGTTAGTAATTTATATTCCAAATAAAGGTCTAAAAGGAAATATTAGGAAAGATGCCTATTGGAAGAAAACATTCATCCAAAGGATACTTTCTTTTGCCCAAAAAAATGTAAAGTTATGCAAGAACATAATGATAGACACTTCAAATGCCTTGATTTGAGGACAAATTGCCTTAAAGAAGGGGGATGATGAAAGCACGTTTTCACCACATGCAAAGGGAGTATTCTTGAACCTCTTAATATTTTACTTACTTTATATTATTATCATCTATGCCATAATCATACATATCATGCTAAGGTTATTAGTTTTTTGATTTAATAGCTAAAGAGTAACTTAGCATCTCCACATCTTTATGATTGATACACATTATTATTTCATGTATGTTAAGTACGTTAGATTAGCCTTGCATTCATTTAAGAATGATTTATTACATTCATGAAATGGAAACATGCTTAATCATTCATTTGTTAGCTCATGTGCATTCATTTTAGCACCTAGGTCTTATACATTAGCTTACATATGTTATATGATTATGTACTTAGCTCATGTCATGCATTCAAAGCTCACAATATCATATTCAAACACTGCAGCAAGGTAATTGGATCATACAAGCTCAATGCCTTTGATTTACTTTGGTTTATTTGCACATGTAGGTACATGGAAGCATGACACACATTGGGGAAGCTTGTTAGATTATTTGGGATCCATATGTAGCCTACAAACATCATGGAAAATCGTGGGAAACAATGGGAAGCTCAACTCCATTGGAGGAGCTTAAAGCTAGCTAATCTCAACAAGTTTGACTATTTGAAGACAATTTGCTGAATGTGACATCAAATGTAGCTGAACATAGCCGAATATGATGCTATGAAGCTTGGGAGATAAATAAGATCCATCACCACCAGCCTTTGCATTGCTAAGCTAATTAAACACATTCTAGCTTGAAGATAGCTCAACTCACACCCAAGGCTGCTGCACATGTTTGGTCTTCATCCTATGCATAAGGCTACACCATAAGCCTCCCAGAGGACCATGTGCACGTCTAATGACCAGCACAGCCATGTGTTATGCGTGTGGATCTTTTGGGCACCAAGATGAATAGATACATAACCATTCGGCCAAACATCCTTCACTCTTCATATTGGTGCCAACTTGAAAGGACTCAAGCACTATTCAGCCATGAGACATGTCCCCTCCATTAAACCGAACCAACACCTATGTTTTCATAATAATTATTCAAATAATTATGTCAATTTAGAGGGACACAGGGGCTGGCCGAACCACCATGTATCCATTCGACCATTTCCCTTCAAAAACAATAAATAGGCTAGTCCTATTTTATTTGTAAACACACCTTTCATTTTAATATAAATGAGACTATTCTCTTTTATCAAGTCTTTCTGACTTTTATCGACTTATCAAGTAAGTTAATTACTTGTTGCATCCACCCCTATTCATTGATACTTGTGGTTCCTATCTCCTTATAGATACTGGGTCTAAGTCCTTTATTACTACCCATTAGAAAGATTTGTAAGGCTGGGTCTTTGCTCATTATAGCATTGGTTCATCCTTGGTCTTTCGAAAATACTATTCTCACCAAACATCCTTTTCATTCATAAGACATATCATAGTCATATCAACCTACTTCTACTACTATTCCCACAATATAAATAACCCTTCATTTTACCATTACATCAACCACCAAACCATCTATTTGAGTCATTCACTTATGCATATTGTTTTGCTTCATTCCTAGATCCACAATCAATTAAAGGTAAAAATACCATACATCAAGATATATTTCCTGAATAAATTCCAGATGGTCTACCACCAATTCGAGGGATTGAACATCAAATTGAGTTCATTCCCATAGTCACCATTCCTAATAGACTAGCATACCAAAGCAACCCCAAAAAAATAACAAATTACAAAAGCAAGTCAAAGAACTCCTAGAAAATTAATATATTTGGGAATGTTTAAGTCATTATGTTGTACCAATATTGTTGGTATCAAAGAAAGATGAAACTTGGAGAATGTATGTAGATTATAGAGCTGTGAATCAAATCACCACCTCAGTTGGAATATATGATTGATGAACTTAGTGGTGCCATCATTTTCTCCAAGATTGATTTGAAAAGCTGCTACCATCATATTAGAATTAAGGAATGCGACAAGTGGAAGACTGCTTTCAAAACCAATCAAGGTTTGTATGAATGGTAGTCATGCCTTTTGGCCTAACCAACGCACCCAACACTTTTATGCATTTTATGAATCATGTACTTTGGCCTTACATTGGTAAGTTTTGTATTGTTTACTTTGATGACATTTTGATATACAACAAATCTCTAAACGAACATGCTGATCATTTAAGATATATTATTGGCATTTTGAGAGGAGAGCACTTATATGCTAATATCAAGAAGTGTGTTTTTGTACTGACAAAGTTACCTTCTTAGGCTTCATTGTAAGTTCACAGGGCTTGGTTGATCCAGAAAAGATTAAAACAATTCATGAGTGGCCAAGACCTACTAACATCAGTTCAGAGTCTCCATGGTTTGGCTAGTTTCTACTGAAGGTTTGTACCAAAATTTAGTTCTATTGTCGCTCCCTTAACAGGGGTTATTAAGAAGAATTCAATCTTCTCTTAGGGTAAAGAACAAGAAACAACATTCATTGAACTCAAAGACTGCTTAACAAAGGCACCGATACTACCATTGCCAAATTTGGATAAAACTTTTGAAATTGAATGTGACGCCTCTGAAATTGGAGTATGTGATATTTCGAGCCAACAAGGGAAACCAATTGCTTATTTTAGCGAGAAATCAAATAGTGTAACTACAAACTCTCCAATTTATCAAAAAGAGATGTATGCACTCATTCAAGCCTTTTAGACCTGGCAACACTATCTGTTACTAAGGGAATTTGTCATCCACACTAATCATGAGGCATTGAAGCACATCAAGGGATAACACAAACTTAACAAGAGGCATGCCAAATGGGTTGAATTTATTGAGTCCTTTCCCTATGTTATACACAATAAGAAATGAATAGATAACATCGTGGGAAATGCTCTTTCACGCAAGTATGCTTGACTTAACACTTTGAACTCTAAAATCCTTGGTTTTTCATTCATTAAATAACAATATGCTACTGAATTGGACTTTAGAGAAATGTATCAATTATGTGAAACAAGTGCTCATGACAAATACTACCAGCATGATGGCTACCTTTTCAAAGAATAGAGATTTTGTATTCCACAAGGCTCCACACGAGAAGTACTTACCAAATAAGTACATGAAGGAGGACTAATGGGACACTTTGGCATTGGAATGACATTTAGCATCTTGAAAGAACATCTCTTTTGGCCAAAAATGAAAAGAGACGTTGAAAGGGCGTGTGAAAGGTGCCTAATATGTAACAGGGCATAATCAAGAGTTATGCCCCATGTATTATACATGTCTCTTCCTATCCCAACTTTGTTGTGGGTTGACATCTCTATGGATTTTGTTTTGGGTTTAATAAAGACTAGGAGTAGGAAAGATTCAATATATGTGGTGGTCAATAGGTTCTTCAATATGGCTCACTTTATACCCTGCCACAAGACTGATGATGCCATTCATGTTGCAAATTTGTTCATTTGAGAAGTGGTAAGGTTATATGGAATTCCTCGAACCATTGTGTCTGACAGGGATATCAAGTTCTTAAGCTATTTCTAGAGGACTTTGTGGAGTAAAATTGGCACAAATCTACTATTTTCTACTACATGCCATCCGCAAACAGACGAACAAACTGAAGTAGTAAATAGAGATTGTTAACACTGCTTAGATCCATCATCAAGAAGAACATCAAGACATGGGACGAATGTCTGCCACATGTGGAATTTGTATACAATTTAACAATTCATTCAATGACAAAGTATTCCCCATTTGAGGTAGTGTACGACTTTAACCCTTTAACTCCTTTAGACTTACTTCCTTTTCATTGTGATTAATTAGTGAGCAAAGATGGAAAGGAAAAGGCAGAATTCGTGAAAAAGTCTCCATCAACAAGTCAATAAAAATATTAAAAGAATGACCCAACAATATGAGTAACAAGCAAACAAAAGAATGAGGAAGGTAACCTTTGAAGTGGTTGATTAGGTTTTGGTGCACTTTAGGAAGGAACGGTTCGCAAATCAAAGGAAGTCCAAACTTCTACCCCAAGGAGACGGTAAATTCCAAATTGTGGAAAAGATAAATCATAATGTATACAAGCTATAATTACCTTGTGAGTTTAGCGGTGTAAGTTATTCATTCAATGTATCTGATTTGTCATTATTTGAAGATAGAAAAGATTTGGGGACAAATCAACTAAAAGAAGGGGGATGATGTGGTCATGCCTCCACTAGATCCAGAAGTGATTCCTCAAGGTCCCTGATAGGGAAGCAGTGGTAGATTAATGAATTTTTCTCTTGTTGAATAATCAAACCTAGAAAGCTCTAGACTCGATGAAGAATAAAGGGGGATAAATAGTAGAAGGTGGCTCCCTTATGAAGATGAATGGTAAATATGATAATGGTGAGGATGTATTTGTTGAATCGATAATATGGATCTAAGTGTCCTATCGAACCCTCTTAGTTGCAATGAAAAGACAAACTCGATAATAAGGTTCTAGCCAACCCCCGTAGTCACGATGAAAAGGTAAATTGGAGTGTGAAGATTAATTCCCCTCACAAAAACTTAAAATAACTCCAGGAGAAGAAGCTTCGAAGGCACAAGGCAATCAGCACTTGCAAAAATGAACTCTCGTTGTATTATTAATCAAAGAAATATGTTTTACAAAGTTTAATGAAGCCTCCGTTATATAGGGGTTGAGTTATAAATGTCCTAAATAACTAATAAATAAAATAATAACAAATTAAACATGTCTTAACTATATTTCCTAATAAAATAATAATAAATGAAAATAATGTTTTAAGTCAACCTTAATTCCTAATAAAATAATAAATCTAATCCTAAAAGATAATGCATCATCCTTTATTAAATTATATTACAAATAATAAATATAAATATGTAAAATTCGTAATATTTACAAAATCACGTATTAATCTCATATAGGAATTGATGCATGTGTTGTCTTCAGTAAAATGAACATATCTTGAGTTCCCGATATCGGATTGATGTAATTATAGAACCGTTAGAAATATAAGGGATAGACGGTTGTATCTTTAGAAGTCATGTTGATTAAATAAGATCAGGATACCATTAAAAAAGTCATAGCAAGTCTCTTGTTGTTCTAGTCTTCTTTTCCAAGACTTGGACGAGTGGATCATTTGGAATAGTTATTACTTCTTCCAATGATGTGAGCCTTTTGATGCATGTATCATCCTCCCTTTCTTTAAAAATATTCGACCTAGAATCTGAAACATTAAATGGAGCAACATTAGAATCGTTTAATGATTCATTGACATTACATTTACCAATAGATATGCTTTGAATCTTCGAGACTTTATCATTCTAATTGGTTCGAGTAGAAACATTAGTCCAAAAAAACTTGTATTATGTAATATAGTGCATGTAGAATTCCCCCACTCCTCAATAGGATTCATCCTCGAATATTAAAATCCAAGAGAAAGATAATTAGATGTGTTGAAAGGAAAACTTGTAAAACATTTACCAGGATCAATGTGATGTGTCATTATGCGTTTTAGTCAGGTTTATTCTTTGTAGAGATTGATTTCTTGTAGTCTTGAAATCTTCTTTTGCATACAAGTCTTGTAATCTAATGCTTAGGTTGAAATTCAACATGGCTCTGACTACTGTTGGCTTTCTTAACGATTTCTTTAGATATTCTCCATGGTTTGACTCATTTGTGGTGAAAATGAGTGTTGAAAAACCATGTCCACTGGTATGTGAAAGTAATCCGTTAAATATCTGAGTTTAGTTCATGAATTAATAATTCTCGGGATGAGATTTGTGGATTGCATAACCTTTGTGGCAGTGCATCGTCTACTATGTTTTGCTTACCTCGGTCTTTTATGCACTTAAAGGAGTTGTGTTTAGTATGGATTACAACTTCAAGAGTCTTACCTTGTAAAAAGGAGAAGAAGTATGTTACAATATCATTAAAATAAGTAATAAAATACTTACCTTTATACTATCATAAATCGTGACTCTTCATTGATATAGCATAATGATTAGGGCTTTCAGGTAGTAACCCGTCAGGAGGGTCACCTAACACCATTTGACAACTCTTGGTGATGGAAGATGGTGTGGACCAGTTTTGTGTTGCTTTTACATTTTCATCATTTACATGGAAGCCCTGTGCATGAATTATAAAGCCTGTGAAGTTGTTCAAATCATGTTTTATCGTTAAGATGGCGTCACGACTAAAGCTTTCATGGATGTAACCTTTTTTTAATAAATCTAACCCATTGGTTTCTTTGAGAATGTATGTTTGAAGAGGTATGATGGAACCTTGAATTAAATTAGTTTGGTGTTGTTTTCCTCTTTCCGATGGTAATCCGTCAGGTGGATCACCTAACAGTTCTCGAAAATCCTGTTAAAGAGAGAAAACACACTAGGCAATTCCTTGTTAATGTTAGAAATTGAAACAATTGATTCCCTAAAGCAAATAAGTATGCAAGGTTGTTTGTAAAGAAGATTCTCTCTCAATTCTTTTATGCTAACACATAGATTTTAAGTCAAATTTTTCTTCGCACAATTAGGTTCACTCACATCCCATGGGTAGTGACCTCTTTTGCTTTTGCCTCTTTCTCATCTTTTACTTTTTTTACCTTCCCCGCCTCTTCATAAATTCTCATTTGACCTTTAGGGGCTGGAAGTGTATCATTCTTTGTTGGTCATTGTTTCTCCTTGTCTGGTCTGTCATCTCTCAACTTTTTTGAGAAGATGGAGTAGAAGATGAGGAAGGATTTGAAGGATTACCTTGATAAGTGGATGAAGTACCTTGGTAATGTTCTCTGAATTGTAATCTCCTTTGGATTTGTTTTTTGATTGTTATTGCATTCTTTAGTGTATCTTGAAGGTTTTCGTACACATGGAGGTCAAGAAGATTAGTGATGTTTGAGTTCAAGATGACGACGAATATTAACACAATGTCTTCTTTTTCTTCTTCGGTTATGTTAGCCCTATTGAGTTAGGTCTGCATCTCCTTATAGTAGTCTTCAACTGAACTTCTACCTTGTTGAAGTTGGTGTAGTCGTAGTGTAACTTCTCGTGTATAATGTGTCGATACAAATAGGTTCCTCATGGTTTGTTTCTTGTCGGTCCAAGAAGTGATTACTTGAATTTAGAAGTTCTCGATTTTTTTCCTTGTTTGCTTTCACCAAGTGTGGGCATGTCCTTCGAATTTCATGGTGATGAGGGGAACATGTTCAGCTTAGGGGTAGTCATGGTATATGAATATGAAATCAAATTTTCCGTCCCAATCGATGTACTTGTCCGGATTGTTGTCCCCTTTGAAAGACGAGATCGTGAACTTTGGTTTTGTAAAGAGTTTGGATGCTTGGAAATGTGGTTGTGGTTGTTTAGGTCCCAAAAGTTCAACATTGTTTGGTCTTGGATTTTTGTTTGGTAGATCTAGTTATAATTCTTATCATTCTCTCACGATATTGTTAAGTTCATCAAATCTTTCAAATTGAGTCATAAGTCATGCAAGTATAACTAAGATGGTCGTAAGTGTCTTGTTGTTATTGTAGCTCATCCTGAAATCATAACACTTAAAAGAAAATTTTAAAGTAAAATAAAAATAAATGAAAGTAAATTCAACTAGAGGCAAGTAAGATGATCTTGTACTCTTTAAAACTCACTTTACCAAGTAGTCTTCCACAGTTCGTATCGGAGTTTGATTACTAGCAAAGGCGATAAGAAAACCTAAAAGCTGTAAGAGGCCAAACAATGTTTAGACTCTGAGAGAACAAGAATGAAAAGAAGGAAGAAGTATGCAAACTCTTTAGTCCTACTAACACAAGAAAGATAATGTGTTTGATAATGAAAAAAACAATAAAAAGGAAAACAAAAAAACCTAAAGCACTAAGAGTCAAATAAAAAAACCAAACCATAAACTTAGAAAATGCTGGGTCAACTTGGGAACATTTTAGAGAGGGTTACAAATGTCCAAAAAATTTGGGGAAATTCTTGAATCTCGTTCTATGTGTGTAGAAACCACCTGTAAATTTTCAGAACCAAATACATTCAATAGTATCCTGTAGACTTTGTTGAACGGTAAGTCCTCAAACAGTCTATTTTTTTATCGCTTTGTTTGAAGGTGTTATTGATCTCCAAAAATTCTAATTTTTTAATGATATGAAATATATTTAGTTTCAATCTGGAAATTTTCACCATGAAATTCCTTGTGTAGAACTTTCAAGAAATTCGACAAGATTCTAGACCGAATATGTCAATGAAACTTGAACATTGTATTTGAAGGCTATAATGAACTCTGATTGGGGTGAATTTTGGACTGAAGATTACTCTTAGGATGAATATGAGATATGGAAAAAAATGGGCCCTAAATTCCTTCATTGTCAATTTATTTTTAATTGTTGTGATTTTTTGTCTTTTTTTTCGACCTTTTTGTTTTTGAAAAAACAACAAACTAACAAGAAGGATTTGAATCTAAATTAAAATTAAATAAAAAGAACATAAAACAATGAATCTTTTGTAAACTAGCTCCATTGGGGTACCTTGACGGTTTTGTGTGCAATAACAAGCAAGATTGCTTGGTTCTTTCCTATAATCAACCCAAATCTGATACCAATTGACAGGGAAGTGGTGGCGGATGAATAGTAGAAGGTGGCTCCCTTATGAAGGTGAACGGTAAAGATGATAATGGTGAGGATGGATTTGTGCAAAATAGATGGATAAGTTTCTTATCGAACCTTCTAGCTGTAATAAAAAGGAAAACTCGATAATATGGCTCTATATGTACTATTGAACCCTCCTAGTCGCAATGAAAAGGCAAACTCGATAATATGGCTCTAACCAATCCTCCTAGTCGCGATGAAAAGTCAAATTGGAGTGTGGAGATTAATCTCCCTAAAAAAACTTGAAAGAACTCTGGGAGAAGAAACTTTGAAGGAACAGGGCAATCAACACTTGCAAAAACAAAATCTCGTTATATTATTAATCAAAGAAATCTATTTCACAACGTTGAATGAAGCCCCCATTATATAGGGGTTGAGTTCTAAAAATCTTAAATAATTAATGAATAAAATAATAACAAACTAAACATGTCTTAACTCTAATTCCTAATAAAATAATAATAACTAAAAAAAATGTTTCACTCAACCATAATTCTTAATAAAATAATAAATCTAATCCTAAAAGATAATGCATCATCCTATATTAAATTATATTACAAATAATCAATATAAATATTGAAAATTAGTAATATTTACAAAATCACGTATTAATCTCGTATAGGAATTTATGCATGCCATGTCTTCAGTAAAATGAACGTATCATGAGTTCCCGGTATCGAATTGATGCGATTCAAGAACATTTGGAAAGATAAGAGATAGAAGGTTGTATATTTAGAAGATATGTTGACCAAATAATATCAGGATACCATTAAAAAAGTCATCGCAAGTTTATTACTGTTATGGTCTTCTTTTCCAAGGCTTGGACGAGTGGATCATTTGGAAGAGTTATTACTTCTTCCTTTGATGTGAGCCTTGTGATGTATGTATCAATCCCATTACTCGATCCAGAGCCAAAAAATTTAGGGAAGTACTCTTAACTAAGTGTCTTGAAGCTTTCAATTCATTTGACAAGTAAACACCACCCAATTCTATGTTATATAATGTTTTAATAGCTGAAATGTAACTTAACATATCAACATCTTTACATTACTAGATGCATTTCTTATTAAGCATACTAGTAAGTTTTATTAGTCTTACATTCATTTAGATAAGTTTCAATTCATTCATGAAATGGCAACATGTTCATCTTTTATTTCTTAGATCATTTCCATCCAATTTACCTCACAAGTCATATATTTTAACTCATTCTTATATAAACATCGTATACCTAGCTCATGATAGCAATCCATAACTCATAGGCATGTATGGCAATATGCATTTGCATTCATTCCAGCTCATTCACATCAATTTACCTTGTTTTATTTGCACATATAGGTACATGAAGGCACGACACACTTTAGAGAAGCTTGAGGGCGTATTTGGAACTCTATGGTAGCTGACAATCAGCTCACAATCTCTATGGCAGCTCGTGGAAGACAATGGAAAGCTCAATTTAGCTGGAGGATCTAAAGGATAACTAAACTGAGCTCAGTGGACTAAATGAAGCTAGGTTGCTGAAAGTGACCAAATGGACATCTAAATGTAGTTAGGAGAGTTGCTAAGGAGCCAAGAAGATCTCAGGTAGGAAGCTCATTCAGAACCATCCCCTTGCTTTCTAGCTAGCTACACACTCAAGCAAGCTTTGAGGAGAACCCATGCTCACCCAAGATGATGCACATGACCAGCCTTCATCTTCTGCACAAGGTTGCACCACAAGCCTTACTAGAACCCCATGTGCATGCCGATGGTATCAACAAGTGTGTCCCATGCGTGTGATTTCCCCTT
Source organism: Hibiscus syriacus (assembly GCF_006381635.1). Taxonomy (NCBI): domain Eukaryota; kingdom Viridiplantae; phylum Streptophyta; class Magnoliopsida; order Malvales; family Malvaceae; genus Hibiscus; species Hibiscus syriacus. Next base: position 4,311,254 of record NW_024062900.1, on the reverse strand, counting down.
GTCGCGCCAAGAATCCAACTAACATCACCATTCGTCCAAGGACTATGTTGTTTTCTTTAGGTGCCAAATTGAGAAGGTGCAAGCACTATTCATCCAAGCATTATACCTTCTCCATTCCAACCGAAACATCACCTATGCTTCTAGATAATTTTCCAAATAATTATTTATTTTTAAAGGGACAAAAGGGTTGGTCGAACCACAATGTATCCATTCGGCCATATCCCTTCATTTCGCTAAATACGCCAATCCTATTTCTTTGTAATCTCACATTTAAGATATATATTCAAGGGAGATTTATCTGTTTTCTCAAATCCTTGGTGACTTTTATCAACTTATCAAGTATTTCTATACTTGTGCCGTCCACCCTTTCCATTTGACACTTGTGGTTCCTAGGTTACTATCTAGTGGGTCTAAGTCCTTTCTATCACCATTTAATCAGACTTGTAAGGTTGAGTCTTTGCTTTCTTATAGCACCGGTTCTTCCTTAGTCTATTAAGAAACTATGTACCCATTTTCCATTGTTTCTCAAGCCTAACCATAGTCATTACAACAACACTTGCGCTACCAATCTCATATCAGAAAATAGCCTTCCACTTTCATCTACATCAACTACCAAGCCATTCTATTTGAGCCATTCACTTATTTGCAGGTTGTTTTGCTTTCTTACTAGATCCATAATCAATTGAAGGTACGAGTACCTTACATCTTTAAAGGACCTTACCAAATATTGCTCTCACAAAGCCTCACGAGTTCACTCCAAATAAATTTGAATGATACTCAATCCGTCTGTGTTTGTACTCTAGGGCTTCAAGTCTTTTACTTGTCCTCTTGTAGTCTCCCACGCTCAAGCCTTTTTCCTCTCGGTCTCTTTGTCTCAAGTTCTAAGTTGACTTTACTTAAAACTATACCAAGTACTCTTACTTGTTGTGCGTCGGCTGCAAATGGTTAGTAGGTATGGAAAGAAAATATAATGTAATGAGGTGGAATAGAAATACGAAAGAAAAGAAGAAATGAGGTTACTTACAGCAAAGTCACTTTACAACCTTTTTATCACCACAATCAATTAGAAATACTTACTTGACTTGCTTGGTGATGAAAATTTGTTGTTGTTCTTTCAACTTCTTTTTCTTTGTAATTTATTTTCTTTTTCTTTTTTTTTCTTCTTGAATGTTTTCAATTTATTTGCTGACTTTTTTGAATTTTCTTCACTTGCACTTCTTTTTGTATTTTGAATTTGTTGTTGTTGCACGTTGTTTCTTCCACCAACGCTCTAAATACTTTTGATGCATGGTACTCATACCTGTAATTAATTGTGGATTTAAGAAGGAAGCAAAACAACCTGCAAGTAACTGAATGGCTCAAGTAGAGTGGCTTGGTAGTTGATGTAAGTGAATATGGTAGGCTATTTTCTGATCTGAGATTTATAGCAGAAGTGTTGTCGTAATGGCAATGGTTTGGCTTAAGAAACAATGGAAATTATTAGGATAGTATCTTAATAGACTAAGGAAGAACCAGTGCTATAAGAGAGCAAAGATCCAACCTTACAAGTTTGATTAAGGGGTGGTAAAAAGTAATTAGACACGGTAGATAGTAATCTAGGAACCACAGGTGTCAAATGAAAAAGATGGACACCACAAGTATATAAATACTAGATATGTTAATAAAAGTCACCAAGGACTTGAGAAAAGAGATAAATCTCACTTGAATAAAATATATGAAAGGTGTTTTTTCAAAGATGTAGGACTAGCCTATTTATTGAAATGAAGGGATATGGCCGAATAGATACATGGTGATTCAGCCTGCCCTTGTGTCCCTTTAAAAATACATAATTGTTTGAAAATTTATCTAGAAGCATAAGTGATGCTTCGGTTGGAATGGAGAAGGTATAATGCTTGGTCGAATAGTGCTTGTGCCTTCTCAATTTGGCATCTAAATGAAGCAGCATGGTATTTGATTGAATGGTGATGTTGGTTGGATGCTTGGTGCGTCTAGGGAAGTTACATGCATAGCATACGTCTTGCTAATCACAAGGGCACGCACATGGGGGTTTCTAGGGAGGCTTGTGGTGTAACCTTGTACATAGGATCAACGCTGGTCATGTGCATCATCTTGGGTGTGCAAGGGTCCTCTTCTAAGCTTGCTTAAGTCTGTAGCTAGCTAGCAAGCAAGGTGTTGGTTGTGATGAGCTTCCTAGCCAAGACCTCCTTGGTTCCTTAGTAACTCACCAAGCTACCTTCATCTGCTCATTTGGTCACTTTAAGCAAATTATTTTCATTTAGTCCACCGAGCTGAGTTTAGCTAGCCTTTAGCTCCTCCAGCTGAATTGAGATTCCCATTGCCTTCCATGAGCTACGATGGAGATTGTGAGTTGATTGTGAACAACCATAGAGTCCTAAATACTCGTACAAGCAACCCTATATATGTGTCATGCCTCCATGTACCTATATATGCAAAGAAAATAAGGTAAATGGATGTAAATGAGTTGGAATGAATGCAAATGCATGCTGCCATGTGAGAGTACATGCTTGTGAGCTATGGATTGCTATTATGAGCTAAGTATAAGATGTTTATATATGAAGGAGATAATATATATGACTTGTAAGCTGAATTGAATGGAAATGAGCTAAGAAATGAAAGATGAATACGTTATCAATTCATGAATGAAATGAAACTTATCTAAATGAATGTAAGACTAATATAAATCACTAATATGCTTAATAAGGAATATGCAACAAGTAATAAAGATGTGGATTAATTATGCAAGTTACTTAATTGATAAAATAAATAACTAACATCAAAGCATGATATCATCATATGTTATTAGTTCATAAATGATCATAATGATGCAAAGAAAGAAATATAGTATGAGGCTTAAGAGTACTCCCTTGAAAATTAAACAAAAATGCTTGTAAATGGTGAGAACGAGCTTAAATCACCTTAATACATAAACCTCTTATACTTAGCTCATGATAGCCATCCATTGCTCACAAGCATGTATTCTCACATGGCAACATGCATTTGCATCCATTATAGCTCATTCATATCGATTTACCTTGTTTTCTTTGCACATATAGGTATATGGAGGCACGACACACATTAGGGCAGTATGCGAGAGTATTTGGCACTCTATGGAAGCTCACAATCAGCTCACAATCTCCATGTAAACTTGAGGAAGGCAATGGGAAGCTCAATTCAGCTGAAGGAGCTAACGATTAGTTAAACTTAGCTCGGTGGACTAAATCAAGCTAGGTTACTAAAAATGAACAAATAGGCAGCTTAAGGTAGCTAGGAGAGTTGCTAAGGAGCCAAGGAGGTCTTGGCTAGAAAGCTCATTCACAACTAGCCCCTTACTTGCTAGGTAGTTACACACTCAAGCAAGCTTGGACGAGGACCAATGCATGCCCAAGATGATGCACATGACTAGCCTTCATCCTATAACAAGGCTACACCACAAGGCTCCCTAGAACCCCCATGTGTGTTCTATATGAACAACAACCATATGCCTTGTATGTGAACTCTTTTAGGCGCCAAGATGAAAGGTTACATCACCATTCGGCCAAGCACTCATACCTCTTCAATTTGACGCCATAATGAATAGCCAAAGGAACAATTCGACCCCGGCTTATTTCTCTTCATCAAGGTTGAATCATCATCTTTTTTTAACAATTAATTATGTCATTTTAAAGGGAAACAAGGGCTGGCTAAGACACCATGTTACCACTCGACAATGCCCCTTCAAAGCCTACAAATAGGCTGCCATATTTCATTTGTAATCACACCTTTCATATATTTTATTGAAATAAGTTTTCTCTTTTTTCTCAAGTCCTTGGTGACTTTTATCGACTTATCAAGTATTTTATACTTTTTGTGTCCATCTTTTTCATTTGATACTTGTGGTTCCTAGATTACTATCTAATGGGTCCAAGTCCTTTCTCCCACCCCTTAATTAGACTTATAAGGTTGGGTCTTTGCTCTATTATAACATTGGTTCTTCCTTAGTTTATTAAGATACTATCCTACTCATTTCCATTTTTTTTAAGCCAAACGATTGTCATTACAACAACATTTCCACAACCAATCTCATATCAGAAAATAGCCTTAAATTTCCACCTACATCAACTACCAAACCACTATGTTTGAGCCATTCACTTATTTGCAAGTTGATTTGCTTCCTTTCCTAGATCCAAAATCAATTGAAGGTACAAGTACCTTACATCACATTCACTTATTTGTAGGTATTTTTCTTTCTTCCTAGACCCATAATCAATTGAAGGTACAAGTACCTTACATCAAGCGGTATTCAGAGATTTGGTGGAAGAAGCAACTTACAACAAAAACAACATATTCAAAATGCAAAAAGAAGTGTGATTGAGTAAAGTTGAAAAACTTCAGCAAAGAAATTTCAAGCATTCAAGAAGAAAACAAAAAGAAAAGAAATTACAAAGAAAAAGAAATTGAAATTGAAATTGAAAGCACATCAACAAGTTTTCATCACTAAGCAAATCAAGTAAGCATTTCTAATTGATTGTGGTGATAGAAAGGTTGTAAAGTAACTTTGATGTAAGTATCCCATTTTCTTGATGTGATACGAACCAACAAACTTCTTCTCTTCTTAACGTCCTCACCATGGTGGCATAAGGGAGTCATCTCTATCCCTTTTAATTGTCTTTTCCTTAGTTTACAACTAACAATGCTACATCATATTACATATATATTAATCTATGCTTTAAACATTATATTATATGCTTTATATTTCATAATATATATATAAATTTTCTTATAACATATAATAAACTTATATTCATCATTAAATAAAGCATACTTAATATATATGTTATATGCACCACATCTTTACATTATATAAACACTTAAGTTATATTTTAATATAAGCTTTTTATTTCTTTTGTAGGAATCAATGTATACAACAACTTGGGAGCTAAATTTAAGCTTAACAAAGAACAAATAGTGAAAAGTTGTTCATTGCCAACTGTTGCCAAGTGAGCTCAGCTAGAAAAGATTTGAGCTAGAAAAAGACTTCAATTTTGCTTGGGACTTGGATAGACATCATTTATGGCCAAAAGACATCAATTATATGAAAAGTCACTTTTTCTCAAATCGTGTCTTTTCACGAATAGGTGCCTTTTTGGGTCGTGCCTTTTCACGGTGAACTACCAAATGAACCAGCACCTTAAGAAGCATCAATGGCAGCTCATCATTAGCTCACTCACCTTACAATATGCCTTTTCACGAAGAGGTGTCATCCAAACATCATGCCCTTTCGTAAAAGTTGATGCCATGGAAGGTCACCATTGAAGGATGCTTGTATTGGTAAAGTTATTTCAGCAAAAAGATGCCTAAATCAGAAGAGGCATGAGGAGCACCAAGATAACTATTCGGTCAAGTATGAGGAGACTCCAAAATGGGCAGCAATATGAACAAACATAGGCAGCAATATGAACGAACACCTACCTATTTATTCAAAGCATTGTAGCCCCTTGTAAAGTCACCTAGCCTTGCCAAAACACCACCTAGTTATTCGGATAAACCCCTTGCTAGCCTATAAATAGGCTTTTTCATTACATTTGTAACACACCATTTCGATTATATAAAACTCTTTGTGAGAATTGTCTCTTGCAAGTTCTCTAAGAATTTATCGATTAAGCAAACTTTTCTAAGTTTGTGGCATCATTCCTTTTTTTGATACTTTGAGTTCCTAGTTTCCATAACTATAGGGTTCAAGTCTTAACATACCTTCCCTTACTTAAGTTCATAGAGAACGGGGTTAAGCTTTTTATAGCTTTTCTTTTTCTTTAACTTATTTAAGATACTATCTCATACTTTCTATCTTACATCATCTTCGTACCAACAGCATTACCATTTTCATTACCATTTCATCACCATTAAAGCATCATTCATTTATCATCAAGACAATCATCCACCATTACCCTTGGAGGCCTAATCATCTTCCATTTGAAGGATATTTCTACATCTGTTCCGCAACCTACTTTGATAACAACTCGATCCCTTTATTTCTTTATTAATTCATTTCTTTCAATTGTTTCTTATTCAATTTAATTATTTCTTTCTATAACTTTTATAGATTACTTATAATTCAAGTATGGCATTTGGTGTCTCTCCTTGATCGGGAAACAACAAGGCTGCCATCTTCTCCATCGTTGAAGAAGCTTGGATAGCCTTTGATGTATGGTATTTTAACCTTTAATTGATTGTGGATCGAGGAATAAAGCAAAAGAACTTGCATAAGTGAATGGCTCAAATAGATGACTTGGTGGTTGATGTAATGGTTAATTGTATGGCTATTTATATTGTGAGATTGGTAGTGGAAGTATGTTGAAATGGATATGGTATGGCTTATGAAATAAATGATGTTTGGTGAGGATATAGTATCTTAGAAAGACCATGGAAGCACCAATGCTACAATGAGCAAAGACCCATCCTTACAAATCTTTCTAACGGGTGGTAACAAAGGAATTGAACCCACTATCTATAAGGAGATAGCAACCACAAGTATCAATGAATAATGGTTGACGCCATAAGTAATAAACTTATTTGATAAGTTGATAAAAATTGCAAGGACTTGAGAAAAGAGAATAATCTCACTTATATTAAAATTAATAGGACTAGCCTATTTATAGTTTTCAAAGGGTTTAGGCTGAATAGATACATGATGGATCTTCTGAAATGTTATCTCCCAAGCTTCCTAGCAATATATTCAGCTATGTTCAACTACATTTTATGTCACTTTCAACAACTTGTCTTCAAATAGTCCAAATAGCTGAGATTAGCTAGCCTTGAGCTCCTCCAGTTGAGTTGAGTTTCCCATTGTGTCCCATGAGCTATCGTGATGTTTGTGAGCTAATTGTGAGCTGCATATAGATCCCAAATACTCCAACAAGATGTCCAAATGTGTGCCATGCTTCAATGTACTTACATGTGCAAAGAAAACAAAGTAAATCAAAGGCATTGAGCTTGTATGATCCAATTACCTTGTTGCCATGCATGAATATGATCTTGTAAGCTATGAATACATGACATGAGCTAAGAACATAATGATATAATATAAGTAAGCTAATGTATAAGACCTAGGTCCTAAAATGAATGCACATGAGCTAACAAATGAATGATTAAGCATATGACATTTCATGAATGTAATAAATCATGTTTAAATTAATGCAAGGCTAATCTAACATACTTAAAATACTTGAAATAACAATGTGTATCAATCATAAGGATGTGGTGATCCTAAGTTACTCTTTAGCTATTAAATCACATAACTAATAACCTTAGCATGATATGTATGATTATGGCATATATGATAATAATATAAAGTAAGTAAAATATTAAGAGGTTCAATAATACTCCCTTTACATATGGTTAAACGTGCTTGTATCAGCCTTACATCATTTCTTCTTTTCTTTCTTATTTCTAAGCCACCTTTACATTATATTTGCTTTTCCATACCTACTAACCATTTGCAAACGACGCACAACAAGTAAGGTTAGTTGATATAGTTTTGAGTAAAGTCTACTTAAAACTCAAGACAAGGAGACCTAGAGGAAAAAATCTTGAGCGTGGGATAATATAAGTGAACAAGTAAAATCCTTGAAGTCTTAGAATGCAAACACGAGCGGATTGAGTGTTATTCAATTTTTCTTTGGAGTGAATTCGTGAGGCTTTCTGTGATCATTTCAAGTAAAGTCCTTTTAAAATATTTCCTTTTCTTATTTCTCTAACATGTCTCTTCTATCTAGCATTATTGTCATTAAAAGAACCTTGAACATTCAAAGTCAAGGAGTTGAATAAAGAGAGAATATCTTCCATACCAAATATCATATACAAGATAAAGTCTACTTAATGATCATTGACAGAGGAAGTTGCACGAATGTAGCAAGCACCCACATGGTAGAAAAGTTCGACCTATAGACTTCCAAGCATCCTCACCCTACAAATTGCAATGGTTAAATGACGTGGGAGAAGCCTAGGTTACCAAACAAATAGTCATACATTTCTCTATTGGAAGATATAAAGAGAAATTCCATTGTGATGTGGTACCAATGACTGCAACCATATTATTCTCGGACGTCATTGGTAATTTGATAAGAATACTACTCATGACAGATTCTCCAATAAGTATTAATTCCAACACCAAGGAAGGAAGATCACATTGGTACCTATGCTTCCAAATCAAGTCCACGAATTCCATGTGACCTTTAAAGCACATATAGAAGAATAAGACAAAGCAAAGAAGGCCAAAGAAAATAATACTCAAAAGATGAACATATATGCCAGCAGAGGAGATGTTCAGAAAAATCTGTCCACAAAGAAGGCTATACTTGTGCTTATGTACAAGGAAAACTTTTTACTTACTAACCCTCTTTAAGGCTTGCTTTTTTCTATATCCAATCTTTTGCAGGAATTCGAAGATATATTTCCCCAAAAAAAGTCCATATAGTATACTGTCAATTCGGGGGATTGAACATCAAATTGATTTTATTCCCAAAGGCATAATTCCCAATAGACCAGGATATCAAAACAACCCAGAAGAAACCAAAGAATTACAAAAGCAAGTCAAAGAACTACTAGACAAATGATACATTCGGGAGACTCTGAGTTCTTGTGCTATACCGATCTTGTTGGTGCCAAAGAAATATGGGACTTGGAGGATGTGTATAGATTATAGAGTCTTGAATCAAATCACCATTAACTATAGACATCCTATACCTCGGTTGAATAATATGCTTGATGAACTTAGTTGTTCCAACATCTTCTCCAATATTGATTTAAAAAGCGCCTACCATCATATTAGAATGAAGGAATATGACGAGTGGAAAACTACTTTCAAAACCAAACATGGTTTGCATAAATGGTTAGTCATGCCTTTTGGCCTAACTAATGCACCTAGGACTTTTAGCGCTTGATGAATCATGTTATTCGACCTTACATCGGTAAGTTATGTGTTGTTTACTTTGATGACATTTTGATATACGATAAATCTCTAAATGAACATGATTATCATTTAAGGTCTATTCATGGCACTTTGAGAGGAGAGCACTTATATGCTAATCTCGAGAAGTGTAATTTTTGTACTAACAAAGTTACTTTTTTAGGCTTTATTGTAAGTTCACATGGCTTGGAGGTTGATCCAGAAAAGATCAAAGCAATTTAGGAGTGGCCAATACCTACTAACATCAGTCAAGTCCGGAGTTTCCATGGTTTGGCTAGTTTCTACTGTAGATTTGTATCAAATTTTAGTTCGATTACCATTCCCTTAACAGGGGTTATTAATAAGAATTCAATATTCTCTTGAGGCAAAGATTAAGAAAAGTCATTCATCGAACTCAAGGACTGCTTAACAAAGGCACTGTTTCTAGCCTTGCCAAATTTTGATAAAACTTTTTTAAGTTGAATGTGATGCCTCCAGAATTGGAGTATGTGATGTTTTGAGCCATAAAGGGAAGCCAATTGCTTATTTTTGTGAGAAATTAAATGGTCCAACTCTAAACTATACAACTTATGAAAAAAAAAGATGTAAGCACTTATTCGAGCATTGGAGACATGGCAGCACTATATATTACCAAGGGAATTTTTCATCCACACTGATCACGAGGCATTAAAACACATCAAGGGATAACACAAACTTAACAAGAGGCATACCAAATTGGTTGAATTTCTTGGGTCCTTTCCCTATGTTATATATTACAAGTAGGGTAAATACAACATTGTGGTTGATGCCCTTTCACGCATGTATGTCATACATAAGACTTTGAATTTTAAACTCCTTGGTTTTGCATTCATCAAAGAGCAGTATGCTACTGACTTGGACTTTGGAGAAAAGTATCACTTATGTGAAACAGATGCTCATGACAAATACTACCAACACAATGGCTACCTTTTTAAAGATGGGAGACTTTTTATTCCATAAGGTTCCATATGAGAAGTACTTACCAAAGAAGCACACGAGTGAGGACTCATGGGATACTTTGGCTTTGAAAAGACACTTAACATCTTGAAATAACATCTCTTTTGGCCAAAGATGAAAAGAGACGTTGAAAGGGTTTATGAAAGGTGCCTAGTGTATAAAAGAACAAAATCAAGAGTTATGCCTCATGGATTATGCCTCTTCCCATCCCAACTATGTCGTGGGTTGATATCTCTATGGATTTTGTTTTAGGACTACCAAAGGCCCAGAGTGGAAAATATTAAATCTATGTGGTGATCGATAGGTTCTCAAAGATGGCTCACTTTATACCATGTCGCAAGACCGATGATGTCATCCATGATGCAAATTTGTTCTTCAAAGAAGTGGTAAGGTTACATGGCCTTCCTCGAAGCATTGTATCTGACACGGATGCCAAGTTCTTAATCCATTTATAGAGAACTTTAAGGAGTACAATTGGCATAAAACTACTCTTTTATACTACATGCCATCCGCAAACAGATAGAAAAACTGAAGTAGTAAATAGAGTTTTGTCACACTACTCAGATCCATTATTAAGAAAAACATCAAGACTTGGGAAGAATGTCTACTTCATGTGGAATTTGCATACAACAGAACCATTCATTCATCAACAAAGTATTCACCATTTGAGGTAGTGTATGGATTTAACTCTTTAACTCCTTTAGACTTACTTCCTTTGTCTTGTGATCAATTAGTGAGCAAAGATAGATAGGAAAAGGTAGAATTTGTGAAAAAGCTCCATCAACAAGTTAAGGAAAACTTTGAAAGAAGAACTCGACAATATGAGCAGCAAGCAAGCAAAGGAAGGAGGAACGTAACCTTTGAAGTGGGAGATTAGGTTTGGGTATATTTTAGGAATGAACGGTTCCCAAATCAAAGTTCGAACTTCTAACCCGACGAGACGGTCTATTCTAAATTGTGGAAAATATAAACGAAAATGCATACAAACTAAAATTACTTGGTGAGTTTGGTGGCGTAAGTTCTTCATTCAATGTATCTGATTTGTCACCGTTTGAGGATGGAAACCATTTGGGGACAAATCACCTAAAAGAAGGGGGATAATGTGGTTACGCTTACACTAGATCCAGAAGTGATGCCACAAGGTCCCAATATTCGATCCAGAGCCAAACAATTCATAGAAGTACTCTTAACTAAGTGTCTTGAAGCTTTCAACTCATTTGACAAGTTAACACCACCCAATGCTATGTTGTATAATGTTTAATAGCTGAAATGTAACTTAACATTTCCACATCTTTATATTACATTTTGCATGATGTTATTTCAATTTCTTATTAAGCATATTATTGATTTGTATTAGTATTACATTCATTTAGATAAGTTTCATTTTATTTATGAATTGGCAGCATGTTCATCATTCATTTATTAGCTAATTTCAAATCAATTCAGCTCATAAGTCATATATATTAGCTTCTTCATACATAAACCTCTTATATTTGGTTCATGATAGCCATCCATAGCTTACAAGCATGTATTCTCACATGGCAACATGCATTTGCATTCATTCCAGCTCATTCACATCGATTTACCTTATTTTCTTTCCACATATAGATACATGGAGGCACGACACACATTAAGGTAGCTTGTGGAGTGTTTTGCACTCTATGGAATCTCACAATCTCCATGAAAGCTCGTGGAAGGCAGTGCGAAGCTCAATTCAGCTGGAGGGCTATGGGCTAGCTAAACATAGCTCGGTGGATTATATTAAGCTAGGTTACTGAAAGTGATTAAATGGGCAGCTGAAGGTAGCTAGGAGTGTTGCTAAGAAGCCAAGGAGGTCTCGGCTAGAAAGCTCATTCAGAATGAGCCCCTTACACAATCAAGTAATTTTGGAGGAGGACCAATGCACGCCCATCATGATGCACATGACCGCCTTCATCCTATGCACAAGGCTGCACCACCAGGCTCCATAGAACTCCAATGTGCGTGCATATGACCAGCAACCATGTGTCTTGCATGTGAACTCTTTTAGGTTCCAAGATGAGAGGTTACATAACCATTCGTCCAAGCACTCTCTCTTCTTCAATTTGGCGCCAAGATGAATAGCCAAAGGAACCCATTCGGCTAAGGATTATTTCTCCTCAAGAAGGTTGAATCATCATCTCTTTCTAACAATTAATTATGTCATTTTAAAGGGGCACAAAGTGATACATGTATACCATACTCAAACGTCATTCATCCATGAAAGCATCCATGAAAATATAGGGAGTTGTCATTACCTTATTCCTTTATTATTCTAATGTTGTTTGCATTATGTATAACAAATATATTTATGATATAGCTTGTTATAATCATACATATTCATTATTATGAAATATTCATAACTTAGTTATGAATGTTGATGCATGATAGTAATTCACATATTTACTTAGTTTATAATCATTTGCATATGTTTTGTATTCATTTGAATTGATTCCATTATATTCTTAATATCATAACATGTTATGTATCATTTACTTAGCTCATTATTTATTATTTCAGCTACTAAGTCATGTACATTAGCTCACATATACTATATCCTATAGTGCTTAGCTCATAACATGCATTCATAGCTCATAAGGCCATAAACATACACGACAGCAATGTACTTCATTCATTCTATCTCATATCCTTTGATTTACCTTATTTTCTTTGCACATATAGGTACATGGATTCATGGCACACATTGGGGCAACTTGTGGGAGTATTTCGAGTTCATATGCAGCTCACAATTAGATCACAAAGGTAATGTCTGCTCATGGAGAATTATGGAATGCTCAACTCAGTTAGAGGAGCTAGCATGTAGCTGAACCTAGCTGGAAGAACTATTTGGAGTCAAGTTTCTATAAATGAGCAAATGGGCAGCTGAAGATAGCTAAGAGAGGTGCTAAGGACCCAAGGAGGTCTTAGTTAGGAAGCTCATTCACAACCAACCCTTGTATTGCTAGCTAGCTACAAAACCAAGCAAGCTATGAGGAGAACCCATGCACGCCTAAGATAAAGCACATGACTAGCCTTCATTCCATGCACAAGGATGCACCACAAGTGATACAAGCACGCCCTAGTCCACTTGGTGATATAAGACTTGTACTTTGATTGTAAAACCTAGGAAGGCAGCAAGTGTTCCTGAAATGAGAAGACTTAAAAGAAAATGGTTAAGTATGAATGAATAAGTTGCTAAGGTAAAAAATGGAAACGAAATAATTAAAGATGATGATATGTTTGAAAGGATTTAGAGAAGTATTTGTATGGAGGAATGATGGTAAGGTTATGGTTAAGTTTATGAAAGGAAATGGAAGGTGATGGTACTGATAATATCTTGTAAAGAACTAAAGAATAACCTATATTAATAAATATAGACCCAATCTCTATATGCCTTTACAAGGAGTAGAAATATAGAACTTGGAACCAATAGATATAATGATCTATGAACCACAAGTATCAAGGTTGATAGAACATAGGCGACGCCACAAGCACAAGAGCTCTTGATAAGTCGATATAGTTCATAAAGAACTATAAAGGAACCCATTCGACCAAGGATTATTTCTCTTCAAGAAGGTCAAATTATCATCTCTTTTTAACAATTAATTATGTCATTCTAAAGGGGCACAAGGTGATACATGCATACCATACTCAAACTTCATTCATCCATGAAAACATTTATGAAAACACAGGGAGTTGTGATTTCTTTATTCTTTTATTATTCACAAGTTTTCATTATGTATAACAAATATATTTATGATATAGCTTGTTATAATCATACATATTCATTCATATGAAATATTCATAACTTAGTTTTAAATGTTTTTGCATGATAGTAAATCACATATTTAATTAGTTTATAATCATTTGCATATGTTTTGTATTCATTTGAATTGATTCCATTATATTCTTAATATGACAACATGATATGTATCATTTACTTAGCTCATTATATATTATTTCAGTTCCTAAGTCATATACAATAGCTCACATATATTATATCCTATAGTTCTTAGCCCATAACATGTATTCATAGCTCATAAAGCCATAAACATGCACGACGGCAAGGTAAATCATTTATTCTTGCTTATATCCTTCTATTTACCTTGTTTTATTTGCACATATAGGTACATGGATGCACAACACACATTAAGGAAGCTTGTGGGAGTATTTAGAGTTTATATGCAGCTCACATTTAGCTCACAAAGGTTATGTCAACTCATGGAGACTTATGGAAAGCTCAACTCAGCTAGAGGAGCTAGCATGCAGCTGAACCCAGCTCGAAGAACCATTTGGAGTCAAGTTTCTATAAATGAGAAATGGGCAGCTGAAGATATCTAAGAGAGGTGTGAAGGACCCAAGGAGGTCTCAGCTAGGAAGCTCATTCATAACCAACCCTTTCATTGCTAGCTAGCTACACAACCAAGCAAGCTAAGAGGAGAACCCATGTACGCCCAAGATAAAGCACATGACCAGCCTTCATTCCATGTACAAGGTTGTACCACAAGTGATACCAGCATGTTCTACTCCACTTGGTGAGGTAAAACTTTCACTTTGATTGTAAGACCTAGGAAGGCAGCAAGTGTTCCTGAAATAAGAAGACTTAAAAGAAAATAGTTAAGAATAAATGAATAAGATGATGAGATGTTTGAAAGGATTTAGAGAAGTATTTGTATGGTGGAATGATGATATGGTTATGGTTAAGTTTATGAAAGAAAATGGAAGGGGATGGTGATGATAATATCTTGTAAAGAACTAAAGAATAACATATATTAATAAATATAGACCCAATATCTATATGCCTTTACAAGGGGTGGTAATATAGAACTTGGACCCATTAGATATAATGATCTAGAAACCACAAGTATCAAGGTCGATAGAAGATAGGTGATGCCACAAGAACAAGAGCACTTGATAAGTCGATATAGTTCTTAAAGAACTATAAAGGAACCCATTCGACCAAGGATTATTTCTCTTCAAGAAGTTCAAATCATCATCTCTTTTTAAAAATTAATTATCTTATTTTAAAGGGGCACAAGGTGATACATGCATACCATACTCAAACTTCATTCATCCATGAAAGCATCTATGAAAACATAGGGAGTTGTCATTACCTTATTCTTTTATTATTCACATGTTGTTTGCATTATGTATAACAAATATATTTATGATATAGCTTGTTATAATCATACATATTCATTCATATGAAATATTCATAACTTAGTTCTGAATGTTGTTGCATGATAGTAATTCACATATTTACTTAGTTTATAATCATTTGTATATGTTTTGTATTAATTTGAATTGATTCCATTATATTCTTAATATGACAACATGTTATGAATCATTTACTTACCTCATTATATATTATTTCAGCTCCTAAGTCATATACATTAGCTCACATATATTATATCATATAGTTCTTAGCCCATAAAATTGCATTCATAGCTCATAAGGCCATAAACATGCACGACAGCAAGGTAATTCATTCATTCCATCTTATATCCTTCTATTTACCTTGTTTTATTTGCACATATAGGTACATGGATGCACAACACACATTGGAGCAGCTTGTGGGTGTATTTGGATTTCATATGCAGCTCACATTTAGCTCACAAAGATTATGTCAGTTCATGGAGACTTATGGAAAGCTCAACTCAGTTAGAGGAGCTAGCATGTAGCTGAACCTAGCTGGATGAACCATTTGGAGTGAAGTTGCTATAAGTGATCAAATGGGCAGCTGAAGATAGCCAAGAGATGTGCTAAGGAGCCAAGGAGGTCTCGGCTAGGAACCTCATTCACAACTAGCCCTTGCATTACTAGCTTACTACACAACCAAGCAAGCTAAGAGGAGAACCCATGCACGCCCAAGATAAAGCACATGAGCAGCCTTCATTCCATGCACAAGGATCCACCGCAGGCCTCCCTAAGACCCCATATGATGTGAGCACACCAACGCCATCTTCAAAGGACATAGAGTGATGCCACAAGGACCAATCACTCGATCAAGGGCTAAACTATTCAGGGAATCTCTTATATCTAAATGCTTTAAAACCTTTGAATCATTTAAAAATGCATCCCCAAATAATAGATTATATACTATATTTCATGTTAACATAAAATATAATCTATGAACTATATCTTTATACATTTATTTTTTATATTACTTAGCTTATATTATGCTTTCTTTTGTACGTGCATAGGAGACCACATGATGGGAGCTAACTTAAAGCTAGTATTGGAGTTCAATAGCTATAAAAACATGATTAGGACAGCTCAAGAACATTTTGGGACAAAGTTGTCATCTACCCTCTGAGCTCATAGCTTAATTGAGATGGACTTTTGAGCTAGCTATACATCTTATTTCAGCTGGAGAGTTGCACCATCATCACCACCACACATAGTACTTCAAATATGGTCTAGGTTAATTTTTGTGGAATCATACCTTTTCGCGAAGAGTTTCCATTCCAAGAGGTGCCCTTTCACAAGGAGTTGTGCAAAGACTCACCTACATGTCCTTTATCTATGACCAACTAATCTTTATCTTATACACATGGGAAGTAGCTCAATTAATGAAAGGTTACCTTACGCACAATGTGACCTTTCATGACAAGTTGTTGCCTAATTAATGCCATGTCACCTAGACACATGATGGAAGCCAAGTCACGCCTAAATTACTACATATTTTTATTCCATGGACGAGCCCACATAGCAAGCCTCCTATGACCCCCATTTGAGTGCCTCATGACTTGCCCACCCAAGTGCCAAACATGTGGATCAATTAGGCACCAAAGTGAAGGGATGTCTACCTATTCGGCCAAAGCAAGATGATGCTTCAAATTAGCACCAAGATGAACCAACAAGGAGACCATTCGACTAAGGACATCTTCATTCATCAAAACATCATGCATCTTCATTTAAAGTCATGTATCTAGTCGAATAGGCATGTATTTAGCCCTTCCAAATCGTATAAATATGAAGGCTCATTCATTTGTAAACTCAACCCTTTTGCATAGAAACTCTTTTGAGAAATTCTCTCTTCAAGTTCTTTAAGAACTACATCGATTAAGGAAACTTTCTAAGTTTGTGGCGTCAACCCCTTCCATTGATACTTTAAGTTCCTAGATCTTATAACTAGAGGGTTCAAGTCCCAACATACCACTCCTTACTTAAGTTTATAGAAAAATAGGGATAAGCTTTCTATAGCTTTTCTTTTTCTTTGGCTCTATCACCTTCAGGCCAACATCATCATTATTCCATTACCATTTCTTCACCATTGAATCATCCTTCATTTATCATCAAGGTCAACATCTATCATCACCATTGGAGACCGGATCATATTACATTTGAAGGATAATTCTACATCACTTCCACAGCCTATCTTTGATAAACATCTCTATTCCTTCATTTCATTTTCAATTCATTTCTTTCTTAATTTTCTTATTTCCATTTAATCATTTATTTCCTTTATTTTTGTAGATTGCTTATTAATTCAAGTGTGGCATTTGGTGTCTCTCCTAGATCAGGAAACAACAAGGTTGCCAACTTCTCCATTATTGAAGAAGCTTGGATAACCTTACGTCTAGCGGTATTCAGAGCTTAGTTGGATTGACATTCAAAGTGTTGTAATAAAATCAAAAAGAAACAATAAAAAAAGAGAAAGGAAAAAGACTCCTACATCAAATTTGGAGTACAAAAAGAAAAGAAAAGAAAAGAAGAAATTCAAAGGAAAAAGAAATGTGAAGAAAAGTTGCAAATACACTCAAAAGGAAGCACATTAGAATCTACCCAACATCAAACTTGAAGGAGGTATCCTTGTTGTTTCTTGTGAAGCAAGATAGTAAGTTTTACAACTTGGGTTGTAAGTTATCTTCATTTCCTTTTTCTTTCATCATTTCTATTCATTACCTTATCTCTTCTTATCCATTCTATCCTACCATATCCATTTCTATACCCTAACCATTTCTTATAACCGATGCAACAAACAAAGAAACTTACTCAATCTTGAGTTAGTTCTTTAAAGGACCCAACAAGAGAGAATTGAGAGGAAAATGTTGAAAGCATTTTGATGTTTTGATATAACAAATTAAGTATTAATGAATTTTAAAATTTTATAATCATTTTTAAAGTATATTTGATTCAATTATTTGAATATCACAAATATTACTCCAAGTTTTTCAAAGGTCAATTTTAATCCTTACTAAAGTGTAAAATTGTGTTTTAAACTTAAAATAATTTTGAAACAATTTCTACAAAGTATTTTGAACCAAAATCGAGCCAAAAATTAATTTTTCAAAGGGATGTACTGATGCACTAATGAATGCATCGATACACACCTAATTTTATTGAACATCGAATGTTTTTGATGTACCGATGCACATACCATGCATCGATGCACTACAAGTTTTTATGAAACATCGAATGTTTTTGATGTACCGATGCACAACCCATGCATCGATGCACTCCTGGCTCTTTTGAAACATCAAATGTAATTAGTGTACCGATGCACCCAAAGTGTATCGATGCACTAGGTCTTATAACGGTCGAAATATTTGAATTTTACACATAGTGTACTGGTGCACCCTTAATGGTGTACTGATGCACACACGCTCCCACTGTTTTATTTAATTGTTTTCACACAATAACGGCTCTATTGACTTCACCAATGACCCCCAATGTTCAGAAGTGATCTAAGGTGTATTTAAACAAGCTCAGGAGCCATTGATCAGATATAAGAAACTAGAATTGAGAAAGAATCAAAGAGAAAGCCTTAAACATCAAGTTTGAGCATTTCAAGCCTATTTTTATTCAATATTCATTTTTTCTTTCAAGAACACTTATTGTGCTCAATTGTATTTTTTTAGTGTTCTTTCTTTGTTATAGAATTGTGCAAACATCTTACCTTGTGAGGTTTTTTTTGCAAGATTGCAAATTTGTGTATTTCTATTTGGGAGAGAGTGTTCTCAAGAATTTGGGGCTTGAGGGAATTGTAAGGTTACTCTTTGTCCTCAAAATAAAGAACAAATTAATGAATTTATTGAAAAATCCTTAGTGTGGATAGCTAAGGTAGTGGACGTAGACTTTGGTTGAGAAAGTCGAACCACTGTAAATCGTTGTGCAAACATTTTCTATTTTCTGCAAAAGCTTCGACCAAAATTTTAATTACCAATTCACCCCCTCTTGGCTATTTTGATGATCGATTAACTAAAATTGGTATCAGAGCCTCACTCATTTGAAGGTTTAACCTTCTCTTGAGTCGATTTGAGAAGAGTTATATCGATATTCAAGTCATCAATGGCCTCCACTTTGAACTTTGACCTTGGTCATGATTCAATGTCCTTTAACAAGCCTCATTTCTTCAATGAAGCTAATTATGCTTATTGGAAGAATATAATAAGGTACTTCATTTAAGCAAGTGACATGGCAGCATGGAATATCATAGAATACGGATACTTTATTCCTTCCACTCATTCAAGATTGTGGAGTGAAGCAGAGACAAGATTGTTCCAACTCAACTCAAAGGTTATCCATATTATTTTTTGTGCTCTTGGACTAGAAGAATACAGAATAGTTTCATCTTGTACAACCGCCAAGGAGATATGGGATAAACTACAAGTCACTCATGATGCACAAACGAGGTAAAAGAATCTAAAATTAGTCTTCTAAGTCATAGCTATGAAAATTTCATGATGAAACCAGAAAAAGATATCAAAGCTATGACGGATAGATTTTCCATGATTTTTAATGGTCTTAAATCATATGGAGAGATCATTCTAAACGAGAAGATTGTGAGGAAGTTAGTTTACTCTCTTCCAAAATCTTGGCAATCAAAGAAGACAATGATCATCGAGGCAAAAAACTTAAAATCCTTGACCCTTAATGAGCTAATTGGTTCTCTTCTCACGCATGAAATGATGCTTCAAGATGAGGTAGACGTCGAAAAGATGGACGAGAAAACCCTTAATGAGCTAATTGGTTCTCTTCTCACGCATGAAATGATGCTTCAAGATGAGGTAGACGTCGAAAAGATGGACGAGAAAAAGAAAGAGACAGAAAAGAAAAAGAATGTTGGAGTTACTCTCAAATCTACAAGAAATGAGAGTGATTCGGATAAAGAAGACAATGAAGAGGAAATGACATTATTTTCCAAGCGCTTTAGAAAATTGACGAAGCCCAATCGAGGAAGAAAATTCAAATGAAATGAATGCTTCAAGAAAAAACTGAATAAGAAAGACCCTAGTATTTGCTATGAGTGTAAAAAGATGGGGCATGTCAAATACGATTGCCCACAATTAAAGAGGAAGGGTCAATCGAAGAAAAAGCACAAGGCTCACGTGGCTACGTGGAGCGATGGAGAACAATCCGATGAAGAGGAACAAGTAGTAGAAAACTTGTTCTTGATGACCATCGGGGAAAGCTCTTAGGTAACCTCTAGCTCATTTAATTTCGAACATTATTCTTTTAATGAGTTGTTAGAGGAATATACTGGTTTGGCTTCGGATTATGAGAAATTATTTTTAAAATACAAAAATGATATTTCAAAACTGAAAAATGAAAATAATTTCAGATCCAAGACCAACAATGATCTTGAAAGAGTTTGGAAAGAAAATTTTTTGATTGCATAATTTACTTTCAAAGGTTAATGATGATCATCAAAAGATATTGATGATCTTAAAGCTTCTTTTAATAAAGTTGGAACAAAAAGTTTTGAAAATAGAGAAAGTTCAAAATCCAACTTTGTTAGAAAAAGTTTTAAAAACTACAATCATAAAGGTCCCCAAAGAACCTCTAATGGTCAAATCGTTAGAAGTATATGGATTCCTAAAGAACTTATTACTACTAAAGATAAGGATATCCTACACAAATGGATACCCAATGGGACTAGGATTTTGGAAACTAATGAATATGGACCCAAAAGAATTTGGGTACCAAAAAAAATTAATCTATGCTTGTAAGAAAATGAGCATTGCTACAAGGCATGAGAAACAAATTCAAACTCATTGTACCTTGATAGAAAAATTAATCTATGCTTGTAAGAAAATGAGCATTGCTACAAGGCATGAGAAACAAATTCAAACTCATTGTACCTTGATAGTGGATGCTCTAGACACATGACCAGAGACAAGAGCCAGTTCATAGAGCTAAACAACAAAAATGGAGGAGATGTGACTTTTGGTGATAACTCAAAAGGTCATATTGAATGTATGGGTACTATAGGTAATACTTCTTCCATACAAATTAAAAATGTTTTATATGTGAACGGATTAAAGCATAATTTATTGAGTATTAGTCAATTATGCGATAAAGGATATAATGTCATTTTTGAAACTAATGGTTGTAAAGTCATTGACATTGCATCTAATCAGATTATGCTTGTTGGTCATAGAATAGGAAATATATACATGGTGCATTTAGATTCTATTAATATGACTAATTTCTGCCTTGGTTCTAAGGATGAACATGATAGTTGGTTATGGCATAAGAGACTAGGGCATGCTAGAATGAGTGTTTTACAAATACTAATTCAAGGAGATTTAGTAAGAGGGTTGCCAAAGCTAAAATTTGATAATGATAAATCTGTGATTCTTGTGCTAAAAGAAAACATAGAAGAGTTTCCTTTTAGTCCATTAATATTGTATCAACTAGTAGATTCTTACAATTGACCCATATAGATCTTTTTGGGCTAATTAGGACTATTAACTTGAGTGGAAAACAATATTCCTTTGTATTGATAGATGACTATTCTAGATATACTTGGGATGTGTTCTTAAGTACTAAAGATGAAGCATTAGAAAAATTCATCACGTTTTCAAAAGTTATGCAAAATGAAAAAGGTTACTCCATAACTAGTGTTAGGAGCGATCATGGTACTGAATTTGAAAATCTTGGATTTACTGATTTTTGTAATTCTAATGGTATTAGCCATACTTTTTCAGCACCTAGAACCCTTCAACAAATGGAGTTGTTGAGGAAAAATCAAACTTTAGAAGAAATGGTTAGAACCATGCTTTGTGAAACAATTTTCCAAAATATTTTTGGGCTGAAGCCACAAATATCGCTTGTTATGTTATAAACCAAGTAATGATTCAACCAATTTTAAAGAGAACTCCATGTGAACTTTTCAAAAATAAAAAGCCTAACATTAGTTATTTTCATCCTTTTGGATGTAAATGTTTTGTTTTAAACAATGGTAAAGAAAATCTTGGCAAATTTAATGCTAAAAGTGATTAAAGAATTTTTCTGGGTTATTCCTTAAATTCTAAAGCTTATCAGGTATTTAATAAAAAAAATTTAGTTGTAGAAGAGTCTATACATGTGTTTCGATCCAAGAGAATACAATTATGTCAAGGATGTTGAAATAATAGGTGATCCATCCAAAGGGGTAACAATCGATCTTCTCTTAGATGATGAAAATTAGATTATGGCTATACAAGAAGAGTTAAATCAATTTGAGAGAAGTAAAGTATGGACATTAGTTGAAAGACTTAGTAATAAATCTACTATAGGTACTAGATGGGCATTTAGGAATAAGCTTGAAGAAAGTGGTAATATAGTGAGAAACAAGACTAGACTTGTTGCTCAAGGCTATACTCAAGAAGAGGGCATAGACTATGACGAAACATACGCTCTCGTAGCTAGGATGAGAGCAATTAGAATGTTTTACCATTTGCATGTTTCAATAAATTTAAATTATATCAAATGGATGTTAAAAGTGTATTTTTAAATGGTTTTATAAAAGAAGAAGTGTATGTGGAACAACCACCTGGTTTTGAAGATTCAAAATTTCCAGATCATGTTTTTAAATTGAAAAAAATGATTTATGGTTTAAAACAATCTCCTAGAGCTTGGTATGAAAGATTATCAAATTTTTTAATTGAAAAAGGTTTTTCAAAAGGGAAGGTTGACACTACATTCTTTTTAAAGCATAAAGGTAAAGATTTATTAGTAGTTCAAATTTATGTTGATGATATAACATTTGGTTCTACTAATGATCTCTTTGCCAAGAATTTTCTAAGCTAATGTAGAGTGAATTCGGGATAAGAATGATGAGGGAGCTCTCATTTTTCTTGGGACTCCAAATCAAGCAAAGAAAAGTGGCATCTTCATCAATCAAGCAAAATATGTCAAGGATATGCTCAAGAAGTTTGGATTGGAAAATGGAAAACCTCATGCCACTCCAATGACTTCATCTAAAAAGCTTGACAAAGATGAAGGAGGTAAATGTGTGGGAGTTAAATTGTATCGGTCAATGATTGGCTTTTTGCTTTATCTAACCGCAAGTAGACCGAATATTATGTTTAGTGTTTTCTTATGTTATAGGTTTCAATCATGTCCTAAGGAATCACATCTACTAGCCGTTAAGAGAATCTTTAGATACCTTAAGGACACTCCTAGTTTAGGAATTTGGTATCATAGAGACTCTAGCTTTAGCTTGCATGCTTTCTATGATGCAGATTATAGAGGATGCAAAATATATAGGAAAAGCACCTCTAGTACTTGTCAATTCATAGGAAATATGTTTATTTCATGGTTTTCAAAGAAACAAAATTGTGTTGCACTATCTACCACTGAAGCGGAATACATTTCAGCCACTAGCTGTTGTGCACAAGTTTTATAGATGAAAAAATAACTTTTAGATTATGGAATTGAAGTAGGTACCATACCTAGCAAGTGTGACAATACTAATGTTATTTGTCTCACTAAAAATCTCTTCCAACAGTCTAGAACTAAGGATATTGAAATTAGACATCATTTCATTAGAGATCATGTCGCTAAAGAAGATATAGTTCTAGAATTTGTTGATATTTTGTATCAATTAGCCGATATTTTTACAAAACCTTTAGATAAATAAAGATTTTGGACACTTAGGAGAGAATTAGGTTTAACTGGCCTAACTTCACTTAGTGTTTAAAATAATTTTAGCACTTTTAATTAGAAATGAAAAATGCTTATAAAAATAACTCTTTTGATTGCATTCTTTACTATTAGTTAGGTGGAGTTTATGATCTTTAGTGAAAATTAATTGTATGTTCAAATAAAATTTAAGGATAATTTTATTTGCTTGACCATTGTTAATTTTATATATTTGAGTTGCCAATACCACTAGAGCCAATTAATTTAGCATTTTGAGTGTAAAAAAACTGAATTTTAACATTTTTGTGCTAAATGCATCGATACACAAGACAGTGTACCGATGCATCCCTTGAATGTACATTGATACACTATGAAGGTGCACTGATTCATTCCTTGAATGTGCATCGATACACTATGTAGTGCATTGATACACTCGTCGGGTTTTTGGCTTATAATCCCTAAAATTCATATTTTTGCCAAACCTCTAAACACTCTAAAAGAGCCACCGTTCGTCCCTCTCTCAAACCCAACTCTCATTTTCGAACAAAATCATCAATTCAAGTCAGAAATTGCTTGCTTCTCAACTCTCAATCCTATTACTATTATTAAATCGTGTAAACAACTTCTAATCTCTCTCAAATCTGAATTTTCAAGGTAAATTTTCTAAAACCCCTGTTCTATTAAATTTTGAACTTAAGACTAGTTCTGATTAGTTCTAGGTTGAATTATATATCGGGCATTACTTACATTATGTTTCTAAACTAGATTCTACAACCAAATTCATCAAAAACACAAGATTTTATCAAAATTTTCAAAATGTTGAAATAAATAAATAAATGCTTTGATTTTAAAATTGTTGTTTTTTATTTAATTATGTTGTTTTTGAAAACTCCATATTGATTTTCAAACATTGTTTTCAAACATAGTTTTCAAAATTGCCTATTAGGATTTATTTTAGAGATCCTTGAAATAGTGAGAACTCATTTGAGTTTTGGGATTGATATTGTTGCATACATATATTTTTAAAATTGTAGGTATCTATCCTATTTCGATTTCTTAAACTTTGTCTCATTCTAAACACACTATTGAGACAAAACTGACCTCCTATTCCTCCACCCAATATAAATCCAAACGAACCATAAATGACCATTCTTAATTTGTGCTTTAACCAACCTAGTCTTCTTCGATAATAACTTTATCATAGGTTCGTTAATTCTTTCCAATCATACAAAATCTGGGAAGATAATTTCTGATGTATGGAAATTCTACCTTTTTGATTGATTGTGGATCTAGGAAGGAAGCAAAGCAACCTGCATAAGTGAATGGATAAAAACATATGGTTAAGGATGGTAAATGTAAAGGTGAATAGGTAGGCTATTTAATATTTGAGAGATGGTAGCAGAAGGATGTTGATTTGGCTATGGTTTTTATTGATGAAACAATGGGATGGATGTGAGGATAGTATCTTAAAGAAGACTCAAAGAAGAACCAATGCTATAGAGAGCAAAGACCCAAATTTTATATTGCTTCTTTAAGGGGTGGGATTTAGGACTTGGACCCACTATTTATATGGAGATATGAACCATAAGTATCAAGGGGAAGGGGTTAACGCCATAAGTATTAAAATACTTGATAAGTCAATAAAAGTCACCAGGACTTAAGAAAATAGAATACTCTCACTTTAATTAATTAAAAGGTTTGCTTACAAATGGATTTTGATGGCCTATTTATAGGAAATGGAGGGGCATGGCCGAATAGAGACATGGTGGTTCGGTCATCCCTTGTGTCTCCCTATAAAGTCATAATTTAATTACAAATAGAGATGATGTTTCAGTTTAAATAAAGGGTAATAACCCTTGGCCGAATAGCTCTTGTGTTTCTTCAAGTTGGCGCCAAATTGAAGAGAAGGGAGTGTTTGGCCGAATGGATAGGTGGCTCTTAATCTCGGCGCCTAAATGAGACCACATGCAAGGCACATGGGGGCTGGTCATTTGGTACACACGTGGGTATTCTAGGGAGCCTTGTGGTGCAGCCTTGTGCATGGGATGAAGGCTGGTCATGTGCATCATCTTGGGCGTGCATGTGTCTTCCTCCAAGCTTGCTTTAGTGTGTAGCTAGCTAGAAAACAAGGGGTTATTTTATGAATAAGCTCTCTAGCTGATACCTTGTAAGCTTCATAACAACAAGTTCAACTACATTCAGCTACCATTGATATCACTTTTGGCAACTCAGCTTCAAATAGTCCAACTAGCTGAGATTAGCTAGCCTTAAGCTCCTCCATCTGAGTTGAGCTTTCCTTAGTATTCCACGAGCTGCCTTGTACTTTGTGAGCTATTTGTGAGCTACATATGACGTCCAAATAATCCACCAGGCTACCCCAATGTGTGTTATGCTCCAATGTACCTCCATGTGCAATGAAGCAAGGTAATTCCATGGCATTGAGTTGATATTAGCTAAATACCTTGTTTCCATGCATGATTAAGATGTTGTGAGCTATGTTTGCATGTCATGAGCTAAAAAAGTCATCTCATAATATGTGTGAGCTAATGTATAAAGTCTAGGAGCTAATATGAATGCATATGATCTAATAAAATGAGGGATATGTATGCTTCCATGTTGTATATGCGATAATCAAGCTTAATATGATTGTAAGACTATTCTAACATGCTTAACATATAAAAATAACAATGTGCATGATGTGTTCATACTAAGTTATTTATTAACTACTTAACTTGTATTTAACAAGAAATGTATTATAACAGTATATATTATCAAACTAGTATATAGTAAATTCAATATAAAAATGTTCAAGAGTACTCCTTTTGTAGATGAAAACGTGATTGCATCATCCCCCTTATTTAGGGCGATTTGTCCTCAAATCAATATCATTTTGTCCTTGCATAGCTTCACGTCTCTTTGCTAAAATAAATCACCCCTTGAATGTTTGTGTTCTTCCAATAGGTACCCTTTCATATGATCTCCTTTTAGGCCTTTCTTTGGAATATAATTTACCAACATGTACCTTTTGGGAATGATATTGTTTTTGGGATATCCCCTTTAGAAGTTACCCTTCACGTGGTTTGTCCTGCAAAGTGAGGAGAGAAGAGGTTTTAAATGAAGAGGTACTTACCTTTTGAAGATTAAGACCCTTGGTGAAGAGTTATGTCTTTAAATCCCAACCATCACTATTTTTCGTAGGAGACCCTTCATTTTCCAGCAATGAACCATCATGTTGCTTCATAAAGAAGTTTGATTTCATGTTTTGTCATTCTTTATTCTTTATTGGTGGTTTGTCTTTACGCCATGCTTATACACTCTTTCACATATGCAATTAATCTTGTTGTACTTCCTTAGGCCTCAATGGAACCAAGGTTATCTTGTGTCCTCCATGATTAAAGGTATATTAATTGTGATAACAATCATGAATGGCCCTTTTGTCATACTGCCATGGTTTACCAAGTAGAATGTGGCTAGCATGCATAGGGATAATGTCACAAAGCACCTCATTCTTTTACCTACCAACTGAAAAAGGGATTAGAACCTGTTTGGTAACGTTCAACTTACCTCCTTCATTGAGCCATTGGAGTTTATATGGAGTGGGATGCTTTGATGTTGTCAAACCAAGTTTTTCAACCATAAGAGTGCTGGCTACGTTTGTGCGACTCTCTCCATCTATAATCATTATGCAAACTTTGTCCTTGACATGGCATCTTGTATGGAAAATGTTGTTTCTTTGAATATCCTCTTGAGATGTTTGTGATTGTGGGCACCTTTTCAAAACAAGCATTTCTCCATGGTCTACATTCTCTTCAGATTCTTCATCTTGGATTGCTTTAGGTTCTTCATCATAAATAGGTTCTTTAGAATCAAAGACAATATCTCTATTGTCAAGTATCATCATGACATTTCGGGTGGGACATTGACTGGCAATATTTCCTTCCCCAAAATACATAAAACATTTGATGTCTCTGGACCTCTCGAAAGTGCTGGTTTGCTTTTCTTTACCCTTGCTAGATTCACCCACTTGTTTGTCTTGGTTACTTCTATAAGATCCTTTGCTGGGACTGGAGTTGAGTTCCGGAAGGTATTATGCTCTTGCTTCCATTTAGTGGCGAAATCTTGACTACTCTGATTGTAGGCTTTCCTTTTAAGTTGTTGTTCAATCTTCATGGCCATATGTACCATCTATTCAATCTATACATAATACTTCAGTTTAACAAGGTTAGAAATATCAGGATTGAGGCCAGATAAAAACCTTGCCATGGTTGCTTCTCTGTCTTTATCAACATTGGCTCGAATCATGGCTATCTCCATTTCCTTAAAATAATCTTCAACGCTCTTGCTCCCTTGTTTAAGATTTTGTAGCTTATAATAAAGATCTCAGTGATAGTGAGTAGGCACGAACCTTTTCCTCGTAATGGCCTTCATTTCTTCCCACGTAGTGATGGGGCATTCACCATTTCATCTTCTTGAACTCACCAATTGATTCCACCAGACTAGGGCATAGTCCACGAATTCCATAGCAGCAAGCCTGACCTTCTTTTTCTCCGTATAGTTTTAACATTCAAAAATGTGTTCGATCTTGATTACCCAGTCAAGATAGGCTTCAGGATCAGTTCGTCCTTGAAATGGAGG
The DNA here is from genome assembly GCF_006381635.1 of Hibiscus syriacus. Classification (NCBI taxonomy): domain Eukaryota; kingdom Viridiplantae; phylum Streptophyta; class Magnoliopsida; order Malvales; family Malvaceae; genus Hibiscus; species Hibiscus syriacus. The sequence continues at coordinate 4,282,807 of NW_024062900.1, read as the reverse complement.
AATGGTTACCTTAATGTTGTTGAAGTTGTCAATCTGATTTTGATGAACGTCTCTTTTTGCTACTAATGTTGCTTCAGCCTCCTCCTCTTCGAATTATTCTTCCATTCTAGGGCGATTTACTCTCCGGTTGCCTAATGATTCTTCAAATTGATCCATATGATCATGAAAAGGTTCCAATTCCAATTTCAGTAATCTTGCAATTTCATGCATAATGGTATGAGTTTGTAAGTTAGGGGCTTCTCTTTATGGGGTTTGTCCTGGACTCTAAGACATGAATAGTGAAATAAGAAAAAAAAGATGTGTAAAAGACCTTACCAGATAATACTCTCACAAAGGCTCACGAGTCACTCCAAGAAAACTTGAATGTCACTCAATTCGCTCATGTTTGCACTATAGGACCTTTAAGGCTTTTACTTGTCCTCCTTCTGATCTTTCACACGCTCAAGCCTTTTTCCTCTCAATTCTCTTTATCCTAAGTTCTAGAGGACTTTACTCAAAATCGTATCAAGTAGATTTTACTTGTTGGGCGTCGGCTACAAAAAAGGTTAGTAGGTATGGAAAGCAAATAATAATGAAAAGGGTGGCTTAGAAATAGAAAGAAGAGAATAAAAGGGGTTACTTACACAAAGTCACTTTACAACCTTCTATCACCACAATCAATTTAAAGGCTTACTTGAATGGCTTGGTGATGAGAATTGTTGATAAGTGCTTCAACTTTCTTTCTTTTTCGTTCCTTTTTCTTCCCTTTTAAGTGCTTTCAATTTCTTCTTTTGAGTGCTTTGATTTTCTTTGTTAGATTTTTCTTGATTTCTTTCACTTTGCACTTCACTGCCACTTCTTTTTATATTTTTGTTTTTGCTATTGTTGCACATTGCTTCTTCCACCAAAGCTCTGATTACCACTTGATGTAAGGCAATTCTAACTTCTCGATTGATTATGGATCTAGGAAGGAAGAAAAACAACCTGCATAAGTGAATGGCTCAAAAATAGATGGTTAAGGGTAGTAAATGTAAAGGTGAACATGTAAGGCAATTCTACCTTCTCGAATGATTGTGGATCTATAAAGGAAGTAAAATAACCAGCATAAGTGAATGGCTTAAAAAAGATGGTTAAGGGTAGTAAATGTAAAGGTGAATAGGTAGGATATTTAATATTTGAGAGATGGTAGTGGAAGGATGTTGATTTGGTTATGGTTTTGGTTGATGAAACAATGGGATGCATGTGAGGATAGTATCTTAAAGAAGACTCAAAGAAGAACCAATGCTATGGAGAGAAAAGACCCAGACTTTGTATTGTTTCTTTAAGGGGTGGTATTAAGGACTTGGACCTACTGTCTATATGGAGATAGGAACCATAAGTATCAAGGAGAAGGGGTTGGCGCCACAAGTATTAAAATACTTGATAAGTCGATAAAAGTCACCAGGACTTAAGAAAATAGAATACTCTCACTTTAATTAATTAAAAGGTCTGCTTACAAATGAATTTTGATGGCCTATTTATAGGAAATAGAGGGGCATGGCCTAATAGAGACATGGTGGGTCGGCCAGTTTTGTATCTCCCTATAAAGTCATAATTTAATTAAAAATAGAGATGATGTTCTGGTTTAAATGAAGGGTAATAAACCTTGGCCGAATAGCTCTTGTGTTCCTTCAAGTTGGCACTAAATTGGAGAGAAGGGAGTGCTTGGCCGAATGGATAGGAGGCTCTTCATATTGATGCCTAAATGAGACCACAAGCAAGGCATATAGGGGCTGGTCATATGGCACACACATGGGTGTTCTAGGGAGCCTTGTGGTGCAGCCTTGTGTATGGGATGACGGCTGGTCATGTGCATCATCTTGGGCGTGCATGTGTCTTCCTCTAAGCTTGCTTGAGTGTGTAGCTAGCTAGCAAACAAGGGGCTATTTTGTGAATAAGCTTCCTAACCAAGACCTTGTAAGCTCCATAACAACATTTCAGCTACATTCAGCTACCATTGATATCACTTTTGGCAACTCAGCTTCAAATAGTCCAACTAGTTGAGATTAGCTAGCCTTGAGCACCTCTAGCTGAGTTGAGCTTTCCTTAGTGTTCCATGAGCTAGCTTGTACTTTGTAAGCTGTTTGTAAGCTGCATATGATGTCCAAATAATCCACCAAGCTACCCCAATGTGTGTTATGCTCCCATGTACCTACATATACAAGGAAACAAGGTAATTCCATGGCATTGAGTTGATATTAGCTAAATACCTTGCTCTCATGCATGATTATGATATTGTGAGCTATGTTTTCATGTCATGAGCTAAACATATCATCTCATAATATGTGTGAGCTAATGTATAAAGTCTAAGAGCTAATATGAATGCATTTGAGCTAATAAAATGAGGGATAAGTATGCTGCCATGATATATATGTGATAATCAAGCTTAATATAAATATAAGACTATTCTAACATGCTTAACATATAAAAATAATAATGTGAATGATGTGTTCATACTAAGTTATTTATTAACTACATAACTTGTATTTGACATGAAATGTATTATAACAACATATATTATTAAATTAGTATAAAGTAAATTCAGTATAAAAATGTTCAAGAGTACTACCTTTGTAGATGAAAACGTGATTGCATCAGTATCCCATCTATTCAAGAAATGGTCGATATAAACTTCCGATATCTTCCTATCCTCCGTTCTTGGAAGTTTGATAATATGTTTCAAATTCAGCCCATCGTTTATCACCAATTAGTCAGCATTTTCTACTCTAATGTGGTCTGTGTCTAAAATGAGCGTCAAACCGAAACCATAGGAATTCGATCCTATCTCTTAGGTGAATTTATTTTTATTAACTCCAACACAATCGGTACCCATTTTGGACTAGACAACGTGAGTCTAGATAATGAATGAGAAATGGTGGCTACTCCCTATAAAGCTAAGGGTAGTGCAAGTACCTTAAGAACTTATCACGAGCGATTCCTTCGTTTGATGATCTCTTGGTGGTTTAGACCATCCAGAGCTAGGTACTACTCTCTTAGAGTCTTAGATTTATGGTGGATACATTGTATCCAACATAACAATAATATAAATTTACCACATATTATTTTTGGTGAATTAGTAGATACCGTAAACGGTGTCCCATCCAAAAATGTAGAAACTTTAGTTTACGACAGTCTCCTCAGTAATCTGTTTATCAAACTCGGGCTTAAGGTTTTCTCGTGATATTCCCATCCCTCTCCAGAACCAATTAAATCTCACATCCTTAAAGAAATCAGGATGGAAAAAGAAAGGTGATAAATGGGTTCGAACCACTAAGAAAACACCGGGAGCTAGCTCTTCACAAGCTCCTCCGGCAGTAGTGGATGACGATGATCCAGAGCTTCAATAACTTATGCAAGATATTGACGATCACGTACCCGAGGATGAGTTGGCACAACAAGAGGTTTGCATTCATAGAGTCTCATTTAACCACTATGGGGGCTTAACAATTGGCATTTCAACAGGAGATGCATGAACGTTTAGATGCGCTCACACTCGAGATGCGAGCACATTATCCTCCTCCTCCCGATCCTCTTTTGGATTATTAAACCTTGACTTAATTTAGTTTTCTTGGATCGAACTTAGGACTCATTGTTAAAACATTTTGTATGTGTTTGGACTGTTTTATTTTGGATGATTAAATTTGTTATGGATGTTTGGATGTTTGTACTTAAATACTTATATTTATATATTTGGTTTGGTTGAATTTATATTGGTTTATTAATTTTTGGCATCATTTACATCTTAGATAAATATGACCAATTTACCATTACATATTATTAATGAATATTGATTTATGAAACTAATGGCTAACCTTTCTCTTGATTGTGTTCTTAGCAGCTTAAGTTATCTTTATAAATATCAATTAGCTAAGTTTTCAAAACATTGTTTAAAAACTTTTTTGAGTCTTTTTGATTTAACAAAAAGGGGGAGAATATAGTAAGGGGGAGTAATTTTCAAAATTGATTTCAAAAATAATTTTCAAAGAAAATCTTAAAATTATTTAAATGTTTTGTTATATAAAAAATGGGGAGATTGTTGAAAACATTTTGATGTTTCGATAAAAAAATTAAGTATTATTGAATTTTAAGATTTTATAATCATTTTTAAGGTATATTAGATTCAATTATTCGAATATCACAAATATTACTCCAAGTTTTTTAAAGGTCAATTTCAATCCTTACTAAAGTGTAAAATCGTGTTTTAAACTTAAAGTATTTTTGAAACAATTTCTACAAAGTATTTCAAACGAAAATCGAGAAAAATAATAATTTTTGAAAGGGATGTACCGATGCAATAATGAATTCATCGATACACACCTAATTTTATTGAACATCAAATGTTTTTGATGTACCGATGCACATATCATGCATCGATGCACTATAGATTTTTATGAAACATAGAATGCTTTTGATGTACCGATGCACAGACCCTGCATCGATGCACTCCTGGCTCTTTTGAAACATCGAATATAATTAGTGACCGATTCACCCCAAGTGTACCGATGCACTAGGTCTTATAACGGTCGAAATATTTGAATTTTACAGATAATGTACCGATGCACACACGCTCCCAACTGTATTATTTAATTGTTTTCACATAATAACGACTCTAATGAATTCACCAATGATCCCCCAACATTCAGAAGTGATCCAAGGTGTATTTAAACAAGCTCAGGAGCCATTGATTAGATATAAGAAACCAGAATTCAGAAAAAATCAAAGAGAAAGCCTTAAACATCAAGTTTGAGCATTTCAAGCCTATTTTTCATTCAATATTCATTTTGCTTTCAAGAACACTTATTGTGCTCAATTTTATTCATTTTGGAGTGTTTTTTCTTAGTTCTAGAATTGTGCAAACATCTTACCTTGTGAGGTTTTTTCTGTAATTTTGCAAATTTGTGTATTTCTCTTTGGGAGAGAATGTTCTTAAGAATTTGGGGTATAATTCTTGAGGGATTTGTAAGGTTACTCTTTGTCCTCAAAAGAGAGAACAAATTAGTGAATTTGTTGGAAAATTCTTAGTGTGGATAGCTAAGGTAGTGGACGTAGACTTTGGTCGAGAAAGTCAAACCACTCTAAATCGATGTGCAATCACTTTCTATTTTCTGCAAAAGCTTTCACCATATTTTTTATTTCGAATTCACCCCCTCTTGGCTATTTTGTCGATCGATTAACTCAACACAAAAAGGGAACAGAGAGGGTGAGATCAGAAGGGGATCAAAAAAAATCCAACAACATATCCCCGAGTGCAAACACGATTGTGAGTGGAGTGAAATCTGAATTTTCTTTGGAGAGACCATGTGAGGCTTTTGCGAGCATGTTGTTAATTTTTTTTTAAATTTATTTTTATTTCACTAACCATGTCACAAGAATGACTTGAGTTCCATACAGCTTTAGGACAAGTTCTTGTCGTTAAAAAGGCTTTAAGCATTCAAATATTAGAAAATGACCAAAGATAAAACATCTTTCATAATCGTTGTCATGTAAACAAAAAAGTTTGTTTCATGATCATTGATGGAGGTAGTTGTACAAACGTTGCAAGTACCCTTATGGTAGAAAAGATTAGCTTGAAGACCTCTAAGCATCTGAATCCGTATAAACTTCAATAGTTAAATGATGGAGAAGAAGTCAGGATAACAAAGCAAGTTGTTATCCCGTTATCAATTGGAAAATACCAAGATGAAGTTCTTTCTGTTGTTGTACCAATATATGATGGACTTATACTTTTGGGAAGATCATGGGAATTTGATAGACGAGCAATCCATGATGGGTTTACCAACAGATATTATATCACCCATAATGGTAAGAAATTCACTTTGACACCACTTTCTCCTAGTCAAGTGAATGAAGACCAGATTCAGTTGAAGAAAAGTATGGAGTCATACAAAAATGTTGAAAAAGAGACGATTACGAAAAGCATGCGAGAAGGAGATGAATGGAAAACCGTTTTCAAAACAAAGCAAGGGTTGTACGAATGGTTGTTTATGCCCTTTGGATTAACCAACGCCCCTAGTACTTTCATGAGGTTAATGAACCATGTACTCTGGCCCTTTATTCATAAGTTTTGTATGGTGTATTTCGATGATATTCTGATTTACAGCCATACTTTGAAAGATCATGTGCAACATCTAAGGTCAGTACTTGAAACTCTTCAGAAGAAAAAGCTTTATGCCAACCTTCAAAAATGCTCTTTTTGCACTAACAAGCTTTCATTCTTAGGATTTATTATAAGTTCACAGGGACTTGAAGTAGATCCAGAAAAGATTAAAGCAATTTAGGATTGGCCAAGACCTACGTCAATTAGCTAAGTCAATAGTTTCCATGGACTTGCAAGCTTTTACAAGAGGTTTGTGCCAAAATTTAGTTCTATTGCCTCTCTTTTAACCGGGTAATTAAAAAGAATTAAATCTTTATATGGGGCAAAGAACAAGAGGAAGCATTTTTGGCAATTAAAAAATGCTTCACTAAAGCACCATTATTGGTACTACCTAATTTCGATAAAACTTTTGAAGTAGAACATGATGTTCTAGAATTGGTATAGGTGCTGTTTTGACTCAAGAAGGACGACCAGTTGCGTATTTTAGTGAAAAGTTAAGTGGTGCTTCACTAAACAACTTCATTTATGACAAATAGATGTATTCTCTTATACGGGCACAATGGGCAAGATAGTATCTTAATAGACTAAGGAAGAACCAGTGCTATAAGAGAACAAAGACCCAACCTTATAATTGACTCAAGAAGGACGACCAGTTGCGTATTTTAGTGAAAGTTAAGTGGTGCTTCACTAAACAACTTCATTTATGACAAATAGATGTATTCTCTTATACGGGCACAATGGGCAAGATAGTATCTTAATAGACTAAGGAAGAACCAGTGCTATAAGAGAACAAAGACCCAACCTTATAAGTCTAATTAAGGGGTGGTAGAAAGGACTTTGACCCACTAGATAATAATCTAGGAACCACAAGTATCAAATGAAAATGATAGAGGCCACAAGTATAGAAATACTTGATAAGTCAACAAAATTCATCAAGGACTTGAGAAAAGAGAGAAATCTCACTTTAATAAAATATATGAAAAGTGTGATTACAAATGAAATATCACAGCCTATTTATAGGCTTTGAAGGGGCATAGACGAGTGGTTACATGGTGTTGCGGCCAGCCCTTGTGATCCTTTAAAATGACATAATAAATTGTTAAAAAGAGACGATGATTCGACCTTGATGAAGAGAAATAATCCTTGGCCAAATGGTTTCTTTGGGTATTCATCTTGGTGCCAAATTGAAAAGGTGGAAGTGCTTGATCGAATGGTGATGTAGCCTTTCATCTTAGTGCGTAAAAGAGTTCACATGCAAGGCACATGGTTTTTGGTTATATGGCACGCACAAGGGGGTTCTAGGGAGCCTTGTGGTGCATCCTTGTGTATAGTATGAAGGTTGGTCATGTGATATGATCTTGATTATATGTTTCGATTCATATACGTGAATGCCCGATCTTGATTCTAGTAAGAACTCCAGAATACTTTGAATGTAATCTGAAATTCACAAACAACATTCTAAAATATAAATATATAAATAAAATATGGAAATGAAAATATGAAAAATATGTTGAAATGGATTATCAGTGTAGGAAGAGTGATGGTTGTGATTAAGGAAAATAAAGGATGAAAAGGTTGGTGAAGATAGTAGGGAGTTGGTGTATAGTATGAAGAATCTCATGGAAATGGGTTCTGACCCTCTAACTATATAAGAGTTAGGAACCAACAATATATTAAAGGTGGAAACGAAGTGGTAGGATATGGAAAGCAACCCACTAGCTATAGATGAGCTAGGAACCAACGCTATAACGAAAGGAATTGGATGAAGACTACAAGATTTCCTTGAAGCTGGTAAAGTTCTACAAGAGAACAAGAATGAAAGAAACATCTCAAAGATGTTTTATATATTTAAATGTGTCTACAAATGATCCAAAAGGTGCCTATTTATAGTATTTCTAAGCAACATATGAAAAGACTCAAAAGAAGAAAACATTCTCATCAATTTAGCAAAAAATGCACTTGAATGCTTTGTCTTCTTATCTTCAAAGTTGGATTAATATTCTATATCATTTTGGGGATAAATCTAGATAATTTAAAGCTGAATTTGGCCTTAATTTCATCCAAGGGGTGGAAGACTCTTGTTATTTCATGCTAAAAATTGTATTAATAAGTGAATTAAATTACCTTTCATTGCATGCTCCCTTGAAGAATATGAATAACCCTTGAATTTAGATGATAACAATCAGCTTTGAATGCCTTGAATGGGTGAATTAAGAGTCCTTCAATGGCTTGTCACTTGGTTAAAGTTGAAAAGACTCTCCCTTGGCTCAAACTCATCAAACCATGCATAAAATTCCTGTAACAAAATTCCCTGCACTGTCTTCAATAAAACGATCATATCTCAAGCTCCTAATATCTTATTAAGGTGATTCAAAGGCGTTGGAAAGATAAGAGATAGAGTAATAATTCTCAATTGATTTCTGGAACTAAACACGTTTGTATCGCGTCCAGAATTGGAAGATATTCTGATTGACATTCTTGTATCTGATGAAGTCGTTCAACTTCTATCATGCTCCTAGACACAAAGGTGAACTTTATTCGATCTATAACTAAAAATATGCATGAAACAATAAAGATTTATTTTAATAAATGAACTAATTTTATTAAATAAACTAGATGCAATATTGAAGTAGCTTACTAAAGGATCTAAAGGGCATAAATTAACTACTTCCCCAAATGAACTAGATGATTTATATGCAATGCATGCTTAAATGAACAACATACTTATTAAATGCAATGAATGTTATGGAAACTTCAAATTCTCATGCAAATTGATGCATAAGCAAAGTAAAGTGTTCCTCCCTTATTATTCCTCCTTCATCACTCCGCAAGCTTGATGTAAACATACTCTCTATAGCTGCTTAAAACTCTTTAGCCCTTGGTCGTGTGATGTAAACTATTGGCGATCATATCAGTCCCTCCCTCTTTAATTTAATTTGTCCCCAAATCGTCACTTATATCATAAGGAGACAAGTCAGCAACAATGAAGGTTGCATTGATATTAAACTCACCTGGAAGATCTAATTGATAGCCGTTGTAATTGATCTGCTTGACTATTTGGAATGGTTCATTGCCACGAGGCATTAATTTGGACTTTCATTGTGTAGGAAACATTTCTTTCCTCGTGTGCAGCCACACCCAATCCCCTGTCTCAAACGTATTTCGCTTACGACCCTTATTTGCTTGCTGCTCATACTTCTTAGTTTGCTTTTCAATGTTCTCTTTAACTTGTTGATGAAGCTTCTTAACAAACTCAGCTTTGTTAAGTCCATCTTTATTCACAATTTGATCAGCGGGTAATGGTAACAAGTCTATTGGTGCTAAAGGATTGAACCCGTACACCACTTCGAAAGGCGTGCATCCCGTGGTAGTATAGATTGAATGGTTGTATGCAAACTCCACATGTGGTAAACTCTCCTCCCATGTTCTCAAATTCTTTCGAATGATGGATCGAAGTAACATGGAAAGTACTCAATTCACCACTTCAGTTTGACCATCCGTTTGAGGGTGGCATGTGGTGGAGAATAGTAGCTTAGTACCAATCTTACTCCATAAGGCTCTCCAAAAGTGGCTTAAGAACTTCACTTCCCAATCAGACATAATAGTTTTGGGTATGCCATGTAGCCTTAAAATTTCCCTAAAAAAAAAGTAGCAATATGTGAGGCATCATTAGTTTTGTCACAGGGAAGAAAATAAGCCATTTTAGAAAATCTATCAACAACTACAAAGATGGAGTCTTTGTTGTTCTTTGTGCATGGAAGCCCTAGCACAAAATCCATTGAAATATCCATCCATGGTGCTTCCATTATGGGTAATGGTGTGTAAAATCAATGTGGCATGACTTTAGATTTGGCCTTCCTATAAGTAATGAAATGCTCACATAACCTTTCCACATCTTGTTTCATCTTGGGCCAATATAAGTTCTCTTGAAGTATCGCAAAAATCTTTGCTATCCCAAAATGTCCCATTAATCCCCCTTCATGGGCTTCCTAATGATAAATTCTCGCATGGAACCTTGAGGGACACATAGTCACCCTTCCTTGAATAGAAAACCATCATGCTTAAAGTATTTATCAATCGTTTCTTTCTCATAAGCTTTGTAAATTTCTCCAAAATCAGAGTCAGAAACATATAAGTTTTTAATAAAAGTAAAACCCAACAACTTTGATTCCAAAGTGTTTAAAAGAATATACCTCCGTGATAATGCATCGGCAACTATATTCTCCTTACCTTTCTTATACTTGATAACATATGGAAAGGTTTCAAGAAACTCCACCCATTCGGCATGCCTTTTGTTGAGTTTATGCTGCCCCTGAATATATTTCAACATCTCATGATCGGTGTGAATGATGAACTCCTTTGGCAAAAGGTTGCCATGTTTCCATTGTCCTTGTCGTAGGCATGATAGTTAAGCGTAGCTCCATTTCATTTCTCAATAAAATAGGCTATAGGACGTCCACCTTGAGACAAGACTGCTCTAATTCCTATACATGATACATCACATTCAATTTCAAAAGTTAAACTAAATCAGGTGGAGCAAGTAAAGGGGCATGAATTAAACAATCTTTAATGTTATTAAAGGACTTCTCTTGATATTCCCCCCAAAAGAATTAGAATTCTTCTTAATAACACTGGTTAGTGGGGTGGATATGGTGCTGAAGTTGGGGACGAATCTCCGATAAAAACTTGCAAGTCCATGGAAGCTCCTAACTTGAGAAATGCTTGATGGTCGTGGCCACTCTTCAATGGCATTAACCTTCTCTTTGTCAACCTCTAAGCCTTCAAAACTCACAACGAAACCTAGGAAAACAAACCTGTTAGTACAAAACGTACATTTTTATAAATTAGCAAACAATTTTTCCTTCCTCATAATAAGTAAAACTGACCTCAAATGTTGAACATGTTCTTCCATTGTTTTACTATATATTAGAATGTCATCAAAGTAAACCACACAAAACTTACCCAAGAATGGTCTAAGAACATGATTCATTAACCTCATAAATGTGCTTGGTGCATTAGTTAAGCCAAAAGGCATGACCAACCACTCATAAATGCCTTTCTACAATTTGAATATTGTTTTCCACTCATTACCTTCCTGCATTTGTATTTGGTGGTAACCACTCTTAAGATCAATCTTAGAAAAGAGGTTAAAACCGTTAAGCTCATCTAACATGTCATCTAAGTGACGAATAGGGTGACGATACTTTACCGTAATTTTGTTTACCGCTAGACAATCCACACATATACGCCAAGTTCCATCATTCTTTGGAACAAGTAAAACCGGCATGACACATGGGCTAAGGTTTTCCCTCACGTAGTGTTTTGCCATCAAATCATATACTTACCTTTGCAATTCTTTAGTTTCTTCGAGGTTGCTTCAGTAAGCTGGTCGGTTTGGAATGACGGCTCCAAGAACAAAGTCTATTTGATGTTCTATGCCACGAATAGGTGGCAGCCCACTTGGTATTTCTTCCAAAAATAGGTCATCAAACTCCTGCAATAAAGACACAACAAAAGCAGGCAAATTTTGATCAAGGTAGTTAGTGTTCAAAAAAATTTCCTTGTACATGAGTACAAGTGCTTCCTTTGCTATCATTAAACACTTTTTCAACTCTCTCTCTTTAGAAAGAATGGTGATTTTCCTTCCCTCATTTTGATCACACTCTTTTCCTTTTACCTCCATTTTGGTCTCCCTTTGGCTCTTTCAAATTTTCCTCTCAATTGAATTTGGTCTTCATGTATTTTCTTTGGTGGAAGTGGAGCTAAAGTGATCTTCCTTTCCCCATAGGTGAATGTATACCGGTTGGTAAACCCGTCATGGATCACTTGCCTATCAAATTGTAAATGCCTACCAAGTAGTAAATGGCTTGTGTTCATTGGATCGACATCACATAACACCTCGTCTTTATACTTCCCATTGGAGAAAGCAATTTGAACTTACTTGGTCAGCTTGAGTTCTCCTCCATCGTTGAGCCATTGCAACTTATAAGGTTGTGGATGCTTTGTTGTTGCCAAGCCAAGTGTTATCTACCATTAAGGTACTAGCAACATTAGTGCAACTACCACTATCAATAATAACAAAGCATACCTTTCCTCCAACGTGGCAACGAGTATGGAAGATATTTTCACGTTGTTCATCTCCTTCATTGGATTGCACGTTTAGGCTCCTTTTGACAACAAGAACCTCTCCTTCCACGGCATGCTCTAATTCTTCTTCATCAATGGTAGCATCTTCATTCAGATCCTCTTCTTATTTCGATTCTTCTTCTTCATCATCTTAAAGAAGCATAGTATTGCGATTTGGACATTCACTTGCAATGTGTCCATGCCCCAAACACTTAAAACATTGAATGTCACTAGAACGATTTGGAGTGGTTGTACTCTTACCCTTGCTGGTTTCAACAAAAGGCTTACTTCCTTTGGGCAATCCCACTCTTTCGTGGGATGGAAATGGAGGAGTCTTCTTGTATGAACTTTGCCTCCATTTTGGTGTTGTACTCCCATAAGATCGTATGGCACCCTTCCTTTTGAGTTTCTTTTCCACCTTCATGGCCATATGTACCATGTCTTCCATATCTACATAATGTTACAAATCGACCACGTTCACAATGGTCGGATTAAGTCCTGCTAGGAATCTTGCCATTATAGCTTCTTGCTCATCATAGATATTGGCTCAAATCATGGCCACCTCCATCTCTTTGTGATAATCTTCAACACTTCAGTTACCTTATGAAAGGTTTTGAAGACAGTTGAATAACTCTCGAAGGTAGTAGGTTGGAATGAATCACCTTCGCATCACTGCTTTCATTTCATCCCATGTAGTGATAGGATGTACTTCATTGTGTCTCCTACTTGATGTCAATTGATCCTACCATATTAGTGCATAATACGTAAACTCAAGGGTAACAAGTTTTACCTTCTTGAGTTCGGAATAATCATGGCACCCGAAGATGTGCTCTACCTTCTTTTCGCTTTCTAGGTAAGCCTCGAGATATGTCTTGCCTTGGAATGGTGGAATGGAAATCTTGATATTAACAAGATTATCATTCATTAATGGACGAAACCTTTGGGGCCTTATACCTTGATTTCTCATTCTTTGTTGTGATGCATGATCTTCTTCTGATCTTTCCACTTCTTCATTTCCTCCTTGATTGGTATCTTCTTTCTCTCTAAATCCTTGAGTACTCTTCAATATGGTTCATACGTTCATGGAGAGGTTCTAACTTTTCCCTTAAAATCCTGGTCAATTCACGCACCATGGCTTGCATTTGTAGGTTTGGTTCAATGTTACCTGTAATTGGAGAATTGTCTCCCGAATGATGAGAGATAATTTGTAATAAAAAAATCTCACAAATAAAAGAAGAAACCTTACCAAACACTCCAAGAAAAAGTCACTCCCACTCGTGTTTCCCTCGGGATAGTTGTTACCCTTGATGATCACTCTTACCTTTTGGCATCGTGCTTTGATTTCAATTCCTTTTGGGAACTTCCTCAAGGCTTACAAGTGTATAATGGATTTTGGATGAAACAATTGTGGCTTTGTAGCAAGGATAGTAAAGAGAAATTGATTACAAGGAAAAGATATGGTAAGTAATGGTAACATAATTGAATAATGAAATATAAAGATGAAGTAAATATTGTTTCTTTAAAGATGAAAAGAATTATTCCCTCCCTCTTTAAACTTTTTTCTTTCTTTTGTTTTTTTTTCTAACCCAGGAGAGAGAAAATGATACGATACGCTTACTAAATTGGCTAGCTCTAATACCAAATGATATGAATTCGATTATATGTTTCGATTAATATACATGAATGTTCGATCTTGATTATACTAAGAACTCCACAATACTTTGCATGTAATCTTAAATTCGCAAACAACAATGTAAAATATAAATAGATAAATAGAATATGGAAATGGAAAGAAGAAAGATATTTTGAAATAGATTAGCAGCGTAAGAATAGTGTTGGTTTTGATTCAGGAATATAAATGATGAAAAGGTTGGTGAAGATAGTAGGGAGTTGGTGTATAGTAAGAAGAATCTCAAGTAAATGGATTATAACCCTCTAACTATATAAGAGTTAGGAACCAGTAACATATTAAAGGTGGAAACAAAGTGGTAGGATATGGAACGTGACCCACTAGCTATAGATGAGCTAAGAACCAAAGCTATAACAAAAGGAAATGGATAAAGACTACAATACTATCTTGAAGTCGATAAAGTTATACAAGAGAACAATAATGAAAACAACCTCTCAAAGATGTTTTATATTTTGAAATGTTTCTACAAATAATCTCAAAGGTGCCTATTTATAGTATTTCTAAGCAACATATGAAAGACTCAAAAGATGAAAACATTTTCATCAATTTAGCAATAAAATGCACTTGAAATCTTTGTCTTCTTATCTTCAAAGTTGGATGAATATTCTAGATCATTTTGGGGATGAATCTAGACAATTTGATGCTGAACATGGATTTAATTTCTTCCAAGGGGTTGAAAACTCTTATTCTTCCAAGATGAAAATTGTCTTAATAAGTGAATTAAATCACCCTTCGTTTCATGTTCCCATGAAGAATATGAATAGCCCATGAATTTTGATGATAACAATCACCTTTGAATGTCGTGAATGGGTTAATTAAGAGTCCTTCAATGACTTGTCACTAGGATGAAGCTGAAAATACTCTCCCTTGGCTCAAGCTCATCAAAATAATCCATGCATAAAATTCCCGTAACAAAATTCCATCCTGCACTATCTTCTATAGATCGATCATATCTCAAGCTCTCGATATCGGATTGAGGTGATTTAAAAGGCTTTGGAAATAGATGAGTCTTCTTGTATGAACTTTACCCCCATTTTGGTATTGCAATCCAATAAGATCGTTTGTCACCCTTCTTTTTGAGTTTCTTTTCCACCTTCATGGCCATATGAACCATGTCTTCCATCTCCACATATTGTTGCAACTTGACCACGTTCGTAATGGCCAAATTAAGTCTCGCTAGGAATCTTGCCATTGTGACTTCTCGATCCTCATAGATGTTGGCTCGAATCATGACCACCTCCATCTCTTTGTGATAATCTTCAACACTTCAGTTACCTTATGAAAGGTTTTCAAGACAGTTGAACAACTCCCGATGGTAGTGGGCTGGAATGAATCGCCTTCGCATCATTACTTTCATATCATCCCATGTAGTGATAGGATGTTCTCCATTATGTCTCCTACTTGATGTCAATTGATCCTACCATATTAGTGCATAATCTGTAAAATCAAGGGCAGCGAGTTTTACATCTTGAGTTTGGAATAATCATGGCACCCGAAGATGTGCTCTACCTTCTTTTACCATGCCAGGTAAGCCTAGGTGATACGATCCAAACTAGCTCCAACTTTCTCTATGACTTGATCACACCATGCATTTTATTCAAAGCTGATTCTAAGGGAGTTATTCCTTAATTTATCCTTTATTATCTTCTATAAACATCACTTAATGTTATAAGCATACTTTTTCTCCTTAAATTATGCTTGAATAATCATATGTTATCATTCACTTGCATATTATATAATTTTCATGCATAACATATTTTTCCATATCTTTATTTTGCTTTATATTATGTTTAAAATGTGTTTTAGATTTATTTATTATTTTTGCATATCATTTACATATCATGGCATCATGTATTCATTCATTCATTAACTCATGTCATGTTATTCTAGCTCATGTTATGTTTACATTAGCTCACTAGCTTTAAATCCATGTTTGTTAACTCATTTACATGTATGCATCTCTTTTCTAGCTCATATATGTTAACATAAAGGTCATGAACGTCCTATGTCTTCTATCTAGCTTATATACATGTTATCTTAGCTTCTAGACGATCATTTATAGCTCATTTCACTCAAACAGCTCACGGCATCATTCATTTTACCTTAAATGAGCTCACACATTGCTTACTTTATTTGTTTGTTGATTCCTATAGGTGCAACACAAAGCAAGGCATGTTATGGTAGCTTAGTTAGCTAAAAGGAAAAGCATAGCAGCTCACAGTAGCTCATGAACATTATGGCAGCTCATTTCATCACTTAAAGAGCTACACCTTAGCTGGAGGAGCGAGCATGTAGCTGAACTTAGCTAGAGGAGAGATTTGGACCACTTAAAAGTGAACTAAAGGTAGCTGGAAGTAGATGTTGAGGAGCTGAGAATACCAAAGCTAACTAGCTTAAGTTCTTCAAGCTATAGCTCACCTAGTTAGCTACCAAGACTGATGTGAACACATCTAAGCCAGCAAAGGAAACTGATACGTGCATGACCAGAATCAAACTTCATTCATTAATGAAAGCATCCATGAAAACAAAGGAAGTTATCACTACCTTATTCTTTTATTATTCACATGTTGTTTGCATTATGTATGAAAAATATATTTATGATATACCTTGTTATAGTCATGCCTTAATCATACATATTCATTTATATGAAATAACTTAGTTATGAATGTTGTTGTATAATCCACATCTTTATGATTGATACACAATGTTATAAGTATGTTAGATTAATCTTGCATCCATTTAAGCATTATTCATTACATTCATTAAAAGGCAGCATGCTTAATCATTCATTTGTTAGCTCATATGCATTCATTTTAGCTCCTAGGTCTTAAACATTAGCTTACATATGTTATATTATTATGTACTTAGCTCATGACATGCATTCATAGCTTATATCACTCAAACACATCACGGCATCATCCATTTTACCTTAAATGAGCTCACAAATTGCTTAATTTGTTTGTTTGTTGATTCCTATAGGTGAAACACAAAGCAAGGCATATTATGGTAGCTTGGTTAACTAAAAGGACAAGCATAGCAGCTCACACTAGCTCATGAACGTTATGGCAGCTCATTTCATCACTTAAGGAGCTTCAACTTAGCTGGAGGAGCTAGCATGTATCTAAACATAGCTGGAGGAGAGCTTGGACCAAATTACTGAAAAGTGGACTAAAGGTAGCTGGAAGTAGCTGGGAGAGTAGTTGAGGAGCTGAGAAGACCAAAGCTAACTAGCTTGAGTTCATCACGCTATAGCTCACCTAGTTAGCTACCAAGATACTCACCTAGCTTACCTTAAAGTTAGTTCATCTCTATGCTACCCAAGGACTTCAAGACATCATCCTAAGGTTGCAACCTCCCCAAATCATTTCAAGAAAACCCATGTGCATTCAAGTAGGCTGCCATGTGCATCATTCAAGCATGTGCACTCCATGTGACATCAAATAGGCGCTAAAACACCATGGGAAGCTTCTTATTCGGCCAAAGGCTGATTCCTCTTCATATTTGGTGCCAAGTAACTTCCAAATACATTCAAAATACACTTAGGGCTGAACCAACACCTTACCATTAGGCCAAAGCATGTACTTTCATTAAATCATGTATTTTCATTAAAAAAATAATGTATTCTCAAAGGGGTTTCAACTTTGGCCGAACCATCATGTATTTATTCGGCCTAAACCCTTTGAAAACTATAAATAGGCTAGTGCTATTCATTTGTAGACATACCTTTCTTATCAATTAAAGTGAGATTATTCTCTTTGCTTAAGTCTTTGTGACTTTTATCGACTTATCAAGTAATTCATTACTTGTGGCATCAATCCCCTTTCCGTTATACTTTTGGTTCCTATCTCCACATAGATAGTGGGGCCAAGTACTTGTTACAACCCCTTAAAGACGCAATATAAAGTTTGGGTCTTTGTTCTTTAACATTGGTTCTTCTTTGAGTCTTCTTTAAGATACTATCCTCACAACCTCCCATTATTTCATCAACCAAACCATAGCCATATCAACCATCTTCTGCTACCATTTCTCATATCATAAATAGCCCACCTTTTCACCTTTATACCTTTACATCTGCAACCAAACCATCTATTTAAGCCATTCACTTATGCAGGTTGTTTTGCTTCCTTCCTAGATCCATAATCAATCAATAAGGTAGGAGTACCTTACATAAAGCGGTATTTAGAGCTTTGGTGGAAGAGGAAACGTACAACAACAACAAAAATAAAATACAAAAATAAGTGCAAGAGAAGTGCAAGTGAAAGAAATCAAAAATCAGCAAAGAAATTGAAGCACTCCAAAATAAGAAAATTAAAGCACACAAAAAGAATAAAAGAAAAGAAAAGAAAGAAAAGTTGAAAGCACACAACAACAATTCTCATCACCAAGCCATTCAAGTAAGCCTTTAAATTGATTGTGGTGATAGAAGGTTATGAAGTGACTTTGTGTAAGTAACCCCCGTATTCTCTTCTTTCTATTTCAAAGCCACCCTTTCATTATTATTTTCTTTTCATTCCTACTAACCCTTTTACAGCCGACACACAATAAGTAAACTTTACTTGAAATAGTTTTGAGTAAAGTCATTTAGAACTTGAGATAAAGAGAATTGAGAGGAAAAAGGCTTGAGCATGTGAGATCAGAAGAGGACTAGTAAAAGCCTTGAAGTCCTAGAGTGCAAACACGAGCAAATTGAGTGACATTCAAGTTTTATTGGAGTGAACTCGTGAGGCTTTGTGATAATATTATTGGTAAGGTCTTATACACATTTCCTTTTTCCTTATCTGCTAACATGTCTCTTCCATTTAACATCTTTGTAGTTAAAAGGACATTGAACATCCAAAGTCAAGAAGATGAACAAAGAGAGAATATTTTTCATACAAAATGCCACATGGGAGATAAGGTTTGTGTGGTGATCATTGATGGAGGGAATTGTACAAATGTAGCAAGTACTCACATGGTGGAAAAGTTGGGCTTAAAGACTTCTAAACATCCTCATCCCTACAAACTTCAGTGGCTCAATTATGTGGGGGAAGCTAAGGTAACCAAACAAGTTATTATCCCTTTCTCAATTAGAAGATACAATGATGAATTCCTTTGTGACGTGGTGCCCATGAGTGAAAGACATATTATATTAGGATGTCCTTGGCAATTTGATAAGAAGGCTGCTCATGATGGATTTTCAAATAAGTATTCCTTCCAACATCAAGGAAAGAAAATCATATTGGCACCTATGATTCCAAGTCAAGTCCATGAATGCCAGGTTACCCTCAAATTACGTATAGCGGAATGGGAGAAAACTAAAGCCATGAAGAAAGTTGAAAGAGAAGTTTTTCATGAGAAACAAATAAGCTTGGAGAGAGTTGAAAATGAGAAAATTGAAACGATTGAATCTGGGAGCAAATAGGAAAAGGAAAATGAGGGTGAATAACAGATTTTATCTAATCCTACTCCTATTCTTTCTTTTTTTGTGCAGGAAAATCTAATAGACATGTCACTTCAAGTAGAAAATTCAAGAAATATGTCTTTTGAAGAACCAATAGTCATGACCTTTAGTGACCCACAAGACATGTCCTTTGACATTTCAAAGGATGTACCTATTGAAGTTCAAAAGAATGTTCCAATTGAAGATCCAAGAATTGTGAATTCTGACATCCCAAGTGCAATATTAATCTTGAAGAAAATTCAGTAACAAATGGAGAATCTAATCATCAAGCAATCGATGCCCATTAAACATCCACCCTGGTTTGCTAGTTTTATTCATTTTGTTATGAGTTTTTCATTTTGTAACTTTTATTCATTTTATAGCAATTTGGTTCATGTAAATGGTGTTATTCTATCAATCTATGATGGCAAGATCATTTGTCATTTTAAGTTTGATTAGTACATCAAAATCGTCCAACACAAGAGTGTGAAGCATGCCTCGCCCACCTTGTTAAAAGCCATTACTTGGATGGACACAAAGATTGAAAGAGTTGACCTTATCCACCTACCTAAAGTAGATCAAACGTTAAATTTATTCACCAACAATCATGAGGATTCAAGAAGAGAAAGTGAAGAAATACGATGCATAGAAGAGATACAATCCTTAGAATATGCAATGCCACCTTTGGAGGAAACTACACAAATGTTGGAACAAAGGACACGCCTCTTTCCAAAAGGATAAGATGATTCAACGCAACATGAGAATGAGTCTCAATAGGTATGTTACTCTTCCTTAGAAATTTTGATGCAGGAAATCATTGAAGAAGAGTTGTCTTTAAAAGAAATAATTCTGGAAGAATGTTATTCTAAAAAGGTATCTATTGGCAATAGTTATTCCAAAGAAAGGCCTTTATTAGAATACTTTCCAAAAGGATGTCTTTTAAAGATAATTATTCACAAAAGAGGACAACACAATTGGACTCATACGTTTTCAAAGAAGCACAACTTGTCAAGGAGAAAAGTGCAATGAATCAAATTGAAGGATGAATCTGTTCATTGTATAATTCACATCTCGACCCAAGTCTTTGATTTTAGGACAAATCACCTTTAAGAAGGGGGATGATACATGCATGACCAGAATCAAACTTCATTCATCTATGAAAGCATCCATGAAAACAAAGTGAGTTAGCATTACCTTATTCTTTTATTATTCACATGTTGTTTGCATTATGTATAACAAATATATTTATGATATAGCTTGTTATAGTCATGCCTTAACCATACATATTCATTTATATGAAATAAATTAGTTATGAATGTTGTTGTAAGATCCGCATCTTTATGATTGATACACAATGTTATAAGTATGTTAGATTAATCTTGCATCCATTTAAGCATGATTCATTACATTCATGAAATGGCAGCATGCTTAATCATTCATTTGTTAGCTCATGTGCATTCATTTTAGCTCCTAGGTCCTATACATTAGATTACATATGTTATATCATTATGTACTTAGCTCATGACATGCATTCATAGCTTTTATCACTCAAACATATCACAACATCATACATTTTACCTTAAATGATCTCACACATTGCTTAATTTGTTTGTTTGTTGATTCTTATAGGTGAAACACAAATCAAGGCATATTATGGTAGCTTGGTTATCTAAAAGGAAAAGCATAGCAGCTTAAACTAGCTCATGAACGTTATGGTAGCTCATTTCATCACTTAAGAAACTTCAACTTAACTGGAGGAGTTAGCATGTAGTTAAACTTAGCTGGAGGAGAGCTTTGGACCAAATTACTGAAAAGTGGACTAAAGTTAGCTGGAAGTAGCTGAGAGAGTAGTTGATGAGTTGAGAATACCAAAGCTGACTAGCTTGATGCTTGAGTTCTTCAATCTATAGCTCACCTAGTTAGCTACCAAGACATTCACCTAGCTTACCTTGAAGCTAGTTCATCTCTAGGGTGCCCAAGGACTTCAAGACATCATCCTATGGTTGCAATCTCCCCAAATCATTTCAAGAAGACCCATGTGCATTCAAGTAGGCTTCCATGTGCATCATTCAAGCATGTGCGCTCTATGTGACATCAAATAGGCGCCAAAACAGCAAGGGAAGCTTCCTATTCGGCCAAAGGCTCATTCCTCTTCATTTTTGGCGCCAAGTAACTTTCAAATACATTCAAAATACCCTTAGGACCGAACCAAAACCTTACCATTCGGCCAAAAGCATGTACTTTCATTAAATCATGTATTTTTCATTAAAAATCATGTATTTTCAAGGGGGTTTCAACTTTGGTTGAACCATCGTGTATCTATTCAGCCTAAACCCTTTGAAAACATTAAATAGGCTAGTCATATTCATTTGTGCTCCTTTCTTATCAATTAAAGTGAGATTATTCTCTTTGCTTAAGTCCTTGTGACTTTTATCGACTTATCAAGTAATTCATTACTTGTGGTGTCAATCCCCTTTCCTTTGATACTTGTGGTTCCTATCTCCATAGAGATAGTGGGTCTAAGTCCTTGTTACCACCCCTTAAAGAAACAATATAAAGTCTAGGTCTTTTTTTCTTTAACATTGGTTCTTGTTTGAGACTTCTTTAAGATAATATCCTCACAACTTCCCATTGTTTCATCAACCAAACCATAGCCATAACAACTATCTTCCGCTACCATTTCTCATATCATAAATATCCCACTTTTTCATCTTTACATCTACCACCAAACCATCTATTTGAGCTATTCACTTATGCAGGTTGTTTTGCTTCCTTCCTAGATCCACAATCAATCAATAATAAGGTAGGATTACCTTACATCAGAAGTTAATCTGTAGGTCTTACCAACCGGATCTATCACACGTTCTAATGCAAAGCATTTTAGGGAAGCTCTTTCTCTTAAGTGTTTACAAGTTTTTGAATCATTCCATAATGTTTATGCCTTAGAAACTAAGCTTTTCAATGTGTTACATACTGGTGTGTAACATCACCTTAGTTATACTAAGTAATTATATGCATTTGCATTAGTTTCATTAGATATATAAGTGTGTGCATTATATATTTTACTTACTTTATATTTTTAATAAGTTTTATAGCTCATAAGTGTGTTTGCATGGTATTTTCAGCTTATTAGTAAGTTTACAATAAGTTTTCCATACTTTGATGGATGTTATTATGTTTTTCATATAGGAACAATAAAGGGCAGCAGCTTAAGGTCTTAATCCTAGCTCGGTTGAAGCTCAAAGGAGTGTATGCAGCTTATCTTAGCTGAACTTAACTAACTACACTTTCAGCTAACTAAATTCAGCTTACCTTAGCTCCGTTCAGCTCCATTTCAGCTCCACTAGCTCAATTCAAGCTAACAAGTCCAGAAGCAGCTCAAATGTGTCATACGTGTGGGAGAGAATCCTACAAGCATGTGAGAAGCATGTGGGGCGTTATATACCTATCCAAGAGTGCATGGCATGTGTGACATTATGCACATGTGTGGAAATTCAACATTGGGCAGATTTGAATTCAAACTAAAAGCACATGTGAAATTGTTTAAATTCTGATGTAAGGCTATCCAAACTTCTTTAATAATAGAGAAGTTGGCAGCCTTGTTGTTTCCCGATCTAGGAGAGACACCAAATGCCATACTTGAATATATAAGCAATCTACACAAAATAATGGAAGAAATGGATTAATGAAATAAGAAATGAAAGAAAGAAATGAAATGATAAGAAATAAAAGAGATAGAGTTGTTATCAAAGGTAGGTTGCGGAAGTGTTGTAGAAAGATCCTTCAAATGTAAGTTGATTCGGCCTCCAATGGTAATGATGGACGTTGACCTTGATGAATGATGAAGGATGTTTCAATGGTGTTGAAATGGTAATGGAAATAGAGATGGTGTAGGCGTGAAGATGATGGTGATGGTTAAGGATAGTATCTTAAATAAGCCAAAGAAAAAGAAAAGCTATAGAAAGCTTATCCCCATTCTCTATAAACTTAAGTAAGGGGTGGTATGTTGGGACTTTCACCCTCTAGTTATAAGAACTAAGAACTCAAAGGATCAAGGAAAGGGATTGACGCCACAAACTTAGAAAGTTTGCTTAATTGATATAGTTCTTAAAGAACTTGAAGAGAGAATTTCTCACAAAGAGTTTATAATCAAAAGGGTTGTGTTACAAATAAAATACCAAAGCCTATTTATAGGCTTCCAAGGGTTTGGCCGAATAATTACATGCATATTCGGGTATATACATGACTTTAAAGTAAAATGCATGATGTATAGATGAAAGAAGATATCTCTTGACCTTGGTATTGGTTCGGCAAACTCTTCATGTAGGAGCATGACCATTCGGTTGAAGACATCTCCCTTGGCCGAATGATTAGATGCTTCTTGAATTTGGTGCCAAGCCTTGGGCATGTGCTAGCCGTGTAAAAATGGTGTGGCCGAATTGTGACAAAGGTTGCCTCATGTCTCTTTGTAAATTAAGCTTCATTTGGCTACAACAAGCTTACCAACGTGCACCTATGTGAAAAGGCATCCAATAGGCAACAAATTGCCATGAAAGGTCACATTGTGGGTAAGGTAACCTTTCATTAATTGAGCTACTTCCCATGTGTATAAGCTGAATATGAGCTGGCCATAGATGAATGACATGTAGGTGAGTCTTCGAACAGTTCCTTGTGAAAGGGCACCTCTTGGAATGGCAACTCTTCGTGAAAAGGTATGATTCCAAAAAAAATTGACCTAAGCCATATTTAAATTACTTTGCGTGGTGGTGGTGATGGTGAAACTCTCCAGCTGAAATGAAATGTCTAGCTAGCTCAAAAGTACAGCTCAAGTCAGTTATGAGCTCGGAGGGTAGCTGGCAACTTTTTCCCAAAATGTTCTTGAGTTATCCCGGAGTTGTCCTAGTCAAGTTTCCTTAGCTCTTGGACTAGCTTTAAGTTAGCTCCCATCATGTGGTCGCCTATGCACCTACAAAAGAAAGCATAATATAAGTTATGTAATATAATAAATAAACATATAAATATATAGTTCATAATAATAACTTTATACATTACATAATATCATCATCATAGCTATAAATGTAATGTTTTTAAACTATTATCATAACAAGGGTATAAAAAAAGAATAAGTTAGAGAAAATCCCCCTTTGATTATTGTGAAAGGTTGCAGATTCAAGGATATTCATGATGCTGATTTAGATCACATCATCCCCCTTCTTTAAAATGATTTGTCCTCAAATTGAAAGGTGGTTTTTCTTCAACGTTCCTCCATTCCATAGTTGTTGTTTCGTCAAAAATGGGGATCTCTTCAATAGGAACTTGTGTGAGATATGTCCATGTCATTTTGTTTTGAAAGTTTGGGTTCCTTGACATTCCAAATGTGATGACCCGTAACTTTCAAATTGTCATGTTCATTGAATCCTCATGAGTCACGTCTATTGGTCCTCCTATGGTCATATCCTTTGAATGAAAAATTGCGTACTTTTGCTGCTCAATAGTCACATCTTTTGGATTTTTAAAGGTCATGTCTCCTAAACCTTCATTTTGACAAATATTATCTCTTGGTACATCAAATCGAAAGGTGGTTTTTCTTCAACGTTCTTCCATTCCATAGTTGTTGTTTCGTCAAAAATGGGGATCTCTTCAATAGAAACTTGTGCGAGATATGTCCATGTCATTTTGTTTTGAAAGTTTGGGTTCCTTGACATTCCAAATGTGATGACCCATAACTTTCAAATTGTCGTGTTCATTGAATCCTCATGAGTCACGCCCATTGGTCCTCCTAAGGTCATATCCTTTGAACGAAAAATTACGGACTTTTACTGCTCAATAGACACATCTTTTGGATTTTTAAAGGTCACGTCTCCTAAACCTTCATTTTGAAAATGTTGTCTCTTGGTACATCCTACAAGTAAAAGAAAAATTCAGCATTTTTAAAGTTAGAATAATCATCTTCAACCTTGCATTTTGTCAATAGGCACTCTTGTATCAAGCACTTTGAAGAATAAGCACTTGTCTTTAGATCAGTTTCCTCCATGCTTGTTAATGATTTCTTTTCCTCATAGCCTCAACACTTTGTTTCATTTTGATTTGATCATTCTGAACTTGTTTTGGCGTTAAATGAGTAAGGATAATCTTCTTCCCTCTATGGTTGAACGAGTATTGATTGGTAAAACAATCATGGATAGTCCTTTTGTTGTATTGCCATGGACTTCCAAGAAGTAGATGGCTAGCATACATAGGAACAACATCACACATAACCTCATCCTTGTATTTTCCAATTGAAAAAAGGAACTATCACCTGTTTGTTAACGTTGAGTTCCCCTCGTTCATTGAGCCACTGTAGCTTACAGGGACTCATGTGCTTCATTGTTTTCAAGCCAAGTTTTTCCACCATGATTGTGTTGGCCACATTAGTACAACTTCCTCCATTTATGATAACAAAATATATCTTTTCATTCACATGGCATCGGATATGAAAGATGTTTTCTCGTTGTGCATTGTCCTCCATTACTTGAGTGTTCAAACTTATTTTTACTACCAGAGCTTCTCCTCTTTCAATGGGATTTGCAACGGTTATTTCTTCATTGACTTCAGTTGGTGCCTCTTCTTCTTCTTCAGATTCAGATTCGATTTCACCATTTCCAAATAAGAGCATGGTGTTCTGGTTAGGACATTGTGTAGATACGTGGCCCCTCCTATTATATTTAAAGCACCTAATATCTCTCGAACATTTAGTGGTTTGTTTTCCTCGATTAAGGTCTTTACTTACTTGATGAGCCTTTGAAGATTCAGCTTGTTCTTTGACATGAGAAGGAGTAGGCTTCTTTATGTTATTTGGACTTCATTTTAAGGGTGTGGGTACAATATTGCGAGATGTATGCCTCCTCTTGAGTTGTCTTTCTATCTTCATTTCCATTTGCACTATCTCATCTATTTCAATGTAATGGTATAACTCTAAGGTGTTGGCAATTTTTGGATTAAGTCCGGCAAGAAATCTAGCCATGGTTGCTTCACAATCCTCCTCAATGTTGACTCAGATCATTTCCACTTCCATCTCTTTATAGTAGTCCTCCACAATCCTCTAGCCTTGCTTGAGATTTTGTATTTTTTGAAACAAGTCTCGATGATAATGAACATGAATGAATCATTTCCGCATTATACCTTTTATTTCATGCCAAGTTGAGATCGGTCTTTCTCTATTCCTCCTTATGTTAAGGGTAAGTTGATCCTACCATATTAATGCATAGTCTATAAACTCCATGGCTGCCAATATCACTTTCTTTATCTCATAATAGTTGTGGCAACTAAAAACATGTTCCACCTTGCTTTCCCATTTGAGATAGGCTTCAAGATCAATCTTTCCTTGGAATTGAGGAATTTTAATCTTGATATTACTCAAGTTTTCATCAACAATAGCACATCTAGGTCCTTGGAACATTATTTGTTCTCCGTCGTCAATATTTTCTTGAACATCTTTTTCTGGAGGTGGTTGTTGTTATCTCCTATGAACTCCATTATTCTGGGCTGGTGGTAGATCCTGACAATGATCTATCTTTTCATGAAGAGCATCAAACTATTCACGAAAAATTCGTATCATTTCGCCAATGAGTGCTTGTATTTGTAAATTCGGTTGTCTTGTATTTCCTCTGTGACTTTGAGACATGGTTAGTGAAATAAAAATAAATTAAAAACCTTACCAGCAAGCTCACAAAGCCTCTCTTGGTTACTCCAAAGAAAATTCAGATTTCACTCCACTCGCACTCGTGTTTACACTCGGGGATATGTTCTTGGCTTTTTCTGATCCCACCCTCTCGTTTTCCTTTTTCCGCTCAATTCTCTCTTGTGGGTCCTTTAGAGAACTAACTCAAGATTGAGCAAGTTTCTTTGTTTATGTGTCGGCTATAGGAAATGGTTAGGGTATAGAAATGGATATGGTAAAGGTAAAATAGAATAGGTAAGAAGAGATAAGGTAATGAATAGGGAAAAATGAAAGCAAAGGAAATGAAGTAAAGGGAATGATAAAGATAACTTACGACCCAAGTTGTAACACTTACTATCTTCCTTCACAAGAAACAGCAAGGATACCTCCTTCAAGTTTAATGTTAGGCAGGTTGTAATGTGCTTCCTTTTGAGTGTAATTGCAACTTTTCTTCACTTTTCTTTTGCTTTTGAATTTCTTCTTTTATTTTCTTTTCTTTTCTTTTCTTTTTGTACTCTAAATTTGGTATAGGAGTCTTTTCTTTTCTTTTCTTTTTGTTTTTCTTCTTTCTTTTTATTTTTATTGCAGCAATTTGATTGTGAACCCGACTAAGATCTGATGTAGGGATATCCAAGCCTCTTCAATGATGGAGAAGTTAGCAGCCTTGTTGTTTCCCGATCTAGGAGAGACGCCAAATGCCACACTTGAATATATAAGCAATATGCACAAAATAATGGAAGAAATGGATTAATGAAATAAGAAATGAAAGAAATAAATGAAATAATAAGAAATTAAAGGGATAGAGTTGTTATCAAATGTAGGTTGTGGAAGTGTTGTAGAAAGATCCTTCAAATGTAAGTTGATTCGACCTCCAATGGTAATGATGGACGTTGACCTTGATGAATGATGAAGAATGTTTCAATGGTGTTGAAATGGTAATGAAAATGGAGATGGTGTAGGCGTGAAGATGATGGTGATGATGATAGTGATGGATAAGGATAGTATCTTAAATGAGCCAAAGAAGAAGAAAAATTATAGAAAGCTTATCCTCGTTCTCTATGAACATAAGTAAGGGGTGGTATAATGGGACTTGAACCCTCTAGTTATAAGAACTAGGAACTCAAAGTATTATGAAAAGGTATTGATGCCACAAACTTTGAAAGTTTGCTTAATCGATGTAGTTCTTAAAGAACTTGAAGAGAGAATTTCTCACAAAGAGTTTATATTCAAAAGGGTTGTGTTACAAATGAAATGCCAAAGCCTATTTATAACCTTGCAAGGGTTTGACCGAATAATTACATGCCTATTCGGCTAGATACATGACTTTATATTAAAATGCATGATGTATGGATGAATAAAGATGTCCCTTGGCCTTGGAGTTGGTTCTGCTAACTCTTTATGTAGGAGCATGACCATTCGGTTAAAGACATATCCCTTGGCCGAATGATTAGATGCTTCTTTACTTTAGTGCCAAGCCTTGGGCATTTCCTAGGCGTGTGTAAATGGTGTGGCCGAATGGTGATGAAGGTTGTCTCATGTCTCTTTGCAAATTAAGCTTCATATGGCTACAACAAGCTCACCAAACGTGCACCTATGTGACATGGTATCCAATGGGTAGCAACTTGTCATGAAAGGTCACATTGTGGGTAAGGTAACTTTTCATTAATTGAGCTACTTCCCATGTGTATAAGCTGAAGATGAGCTGACCATAGATGAATGACAAGTAGGTGAGTCTTCGAATAGCTCCTTGTGAAAGGACACCTCTTGGGATGGCAACTCTTCGCGAAAAGGTACGATTCCACAAAAATTGACCTAGGCCATATTTGAAGTACTCTGTGTGTAGTGGTGGTGGTGATGGTGCAACTCTCCAGCTGAAATAAAATGTCTAGCTAGCTCATAAGTCCAACTCAAGTCAGCTATAAGCTCGGAGGGTAGCTGGCAACTTTGTCCCAAAATATTCTTGAGTTGTCCCGGAGTTGTCCTAGTCTAGTTTCCTTATCTCTTGGACTAGCTTTAAGTTAGCTCCCATCATGTGGTCACCTATGCACCTACAAAAGAAAGCATAATATAAGCTATGTAATATAATAAATAAACATATAAATATGTAGTTCATAATAATAACTTCATGCATTACATAATATCATCATCATAGCTATAAATGTAATGTTTGTAAACTATTATCATAACTAGGGTATAAAGAAAGAATAAGTTAGAGAAAATCCCCCTTTGATTATTGTGAAAGGTTGGAGATGCAAGGACATTCATGATGCTGATTTGGATCACATCAAATTCTCAACCCTTCCCTCTATGCATGGACGTTTTAACCTCCTTATCCACTCATTTAACACATGCAAAATATGTTAGATGCATTCAAAATCAGCCACACAAATGGGCAGCAACACAAGGGAGTTACGTGGTGGTTTTTCATTTGATTTTTAAATTCAAAACCCGATTAATTTGTAGCCACAAGTGATGGTCGACCATATCTCTCTTTTACCTATATATTTTGTAATTTTGTAAGTGCAAATGTTAGACATTTTATGAATAAAAATTATTGTGAGGTTTTTCTCTCAATGTTTGTTCTTCTTAGAACTATTCTTAGCCAAACTTGTGATACTTCGGGTTCTTAGCCAAGTCCTTTGAAAATTGAATGTATAAGGTTCGGGTTTATACTTTTTAGTATAGGTTCTTCCTTGTTCTTTGTTTGTTAACCAAATTTCCAGAATTGTTCTTTCACCATTGTCATCTTCACCAAGCATTCATCTTCACCAAGCATTCATCTTCCACCTTTCACCCTTCTAAATTTTTCAGCAACCTAATTCCTTCTTTTCTTCATCCTTTCTTTATCCTTTCTTAGTCATTTTCGTCCATAGCCTTAACTATACAACCCACACCATCATCCTTAGTTTTAGTAAGTTTGTTGCAAAGGAATTACTTATTTCGTTCTAGATCCATTACAATCGAAGAGGTCCTCAATCAACAGGTTGCCTCATATCATGTGGTAATCAGAGCAAAGGTTTGAACCAAGTAAGAATTTATCTTTGAAAATAAAAAAAATCGAAAATTAAAAAAAAATCCGAAAATTACAACAAAAAAAAAAGAAAAGAAAAGTTTTTGATTTTGAGAAGTGAAAAGATGAAGAAAAGTGTAATGATCTTGTGTTCTTCAACATTGAAATGCTTTGATTCAACCCAAAATGCAGCATCTTTGATTGTTTTGGTGACAGTCTCGTTGTAAGCATTTCTTTGTAGTACTTATGATACAATATATGTAATTTTTAAAATAAACTAATATTGATTTTATAAAATATTTATATAATTATTTTTATTTTAAATTTAAATTTAAATTTAAACTTAAATGAGAAATTATTTAATTTTATTGATATTTTTATATGTTAAATAATAATTTTGGTATTTATTAAATACACACTTTAATTTTATAGTTACAGTTTAGTTTAAGTTAAATAAACAGTTTGGAATTAATTGTCTGTGCTAGCTCTAACGGTTGAGTGTTTTGCATTCCCCTGGATACCCTGGTTTGATTCTTGCTAAGTTCTCCCTTTGGAGTTTAAGCTTAGTTTTGTTTCTAATAAGGTGGTAACACATGTCACCACCTTATTAGTTGAATAAAAAATAATTAAAAGGCTATATAAATATTAATATACAAAAAAATGGCACATCACCTCGTCTATTAATTTTTTAACGATGTGATTCCAAAATAAAACAAAAATCAAATTTTAAGTATAATTTTGTAAAATTTGAAACTTAAGATATTAAAACGAATCAAAAGTGAAACTTTAGGTATTAAATGCATAATTTATCCTTAAAACTATTGGGTCAAATACCTGGTTGTAAAAAAAATTCAGCTCAGATCTAACCCATTTACCCCAAAAAATCATAGATTAAATAATTTTTTTAGAGAACTATCGCTTTTTAAGTTTGGATCGTAAGATTATTGAGTCGGATCAATCATTTTTTTAACACCAATAGTCACAGTCAGGATCTGAATCTTGCGTAGAAATGGACATTTTTTAGAGGAAAGAAGAGATTGAAGAAGAAATAGACTTGATCAATGCCTATTATTTTTGTATAGGTGTCCTCTGTTTTGTGGTGTACTGCAACTGTCTTCTCCCAGCTGGATTTGGTAGTAAGAACCTCATATCAGTGGCATATCTTTTTTTTTTTCTTATCTCAATAACTCGCATTAAAACAGATTTTAATTTGTAATCTACCGTATTTAACATTTATGCATAATCCAATTTCTCTTAATTATCAACTAAAACAATACTATTTTTCATTAAAATAGTATAGATTTGTCACCAATGACAAATCTACAACTTAATGAGCGTGGACATCAAATTTTCTTCGAATAATTAACTATTTTAATAATGGAGTTTACCTTAAAATTTATTTTTACTTATTTCATTAAAAAAAATTAAATGTTCTTAAGATATGTGTATACACCTTTTAAAATATTTTTGGATCCACCGTATAAAACAATGCTAACAGGCCTAATATAAAACACTAGGAAATACTACTCAATAAAATTTATAATAGATAGGTATTTCTTCTTTCACATCTCTAAGTAGCATTCCAACTAGAAACGAGATCCAAAAAAAGAAAGGAAAAGGTAAATTGTTTCATTTTTCAAGCATAGTATTTACAAACAAACAAAAGAAAGTATGTTCTTCAGGTTATAAACTTGATCAAGGCTTTTAACCCGGAGAGAAGCCTCCTTATTCCGCCCCGATGAGCATTCTCAGGATGTCTCCAGGAACTACTCTGTAATCAATTTGGAAAGTGGGCAAAGATTAGAAAGCAACAAATCGAACCCCTCGGTGCTAATGCAATCTTAACTCGTTCTGATTCTTTGTTCTACTACTTTCTAAGGTTTCAATTCTCAATTCCCATTATAAGTATCGAATTACCTTCTTAAATTCTATGCTAGAGCTGCTAATGATTGGATGAAGACTGTTGTTGCTCGAGACCTGGTGGCCACATCTGCTGCGCCATGTATGGGTGAGACTGCTGGGCATAGATAGCAGGGTCCACCACCAGCTTCCCCATTATCATTCCCGGAGTCCCGACCTGAGGTGCGTGTTGCGCAGGCATGTAATAAGACAATGCATCAGCAGGCCCTCCTACAGGCATTGTTCCACGTGGAATCGATGCAAGAACTTCATCTTTCAGATCCTCTCTCGGAACTATATCAACTAAGAAATCAAATATGTCAGTCCTGATAATTGCTGCAGCGATATCATTCTTCTGAAGTGTCCTCCTTTTATTCTCTTCCGTGTGATTCCACGAACGCAATGTCAATTCTAAGATGAACATTTCACATGCCCGAGCGAAAATGACAGGGGCCTCGGCAGATATCATCCTCACATCTTCATCGGCTTTCATGATCTTCTTGATCCGGGCTAAGGGAAGGTTATGGTTCTTGAAATCTGTAACTTTCTCGATTTCCTGATACTGATTTGCCCAAAATGTCTGGGGTTGTTGCTGAAGTAGCTGTTGCTGCTGGTGGTGGATTTGCTGATAAGCAAGTTGGTGCTGTGCAAGTTGTGCAACCGTCGGAGTGGACTGAATACCTCCGACTGATGTCACAACCGTCCCTGGATTTTGGGCCGCCCCAGTCACCTGATTTTGATACGGATTAGTACAGTAAGGAACTTGAGCTCCGCTACCCATCATCTTCGTAGCCGGGGGCTGCGCATGTCCTTGCTGATCCATTCTAATCTGCTTCACCCAAAACTTAATACATCTGCCTCCAATAAACAAACTTCAACTAGGCATTACATTTTCATTGCATCTAAACATCGAAATCCGAATAAACCTCGTAAGAACAATCATCTCCGTTGAACGGAAACCATTTTTTTTTCTTATTTCACGAAACCTATTCTGACTAATATCCTGCCATGGGAATATCAAGTTCCATTACAGCTTCAAATCAACATTTACTCGAGCCTAGGCACAAATCACCAGCAATTATGATAGAAATCTATACATACTGATCCGATTCTCTATTTTCCTTGAGATGATATGATTTCAAACCCTCCAAATACATGGAAAAACTTTATGAAAAAAATAAAACTTACTCGTATCCGACACTATAAACAGGAATTTGATCTAGATTTACTCGAAAGAACAAACACAATAAAGAAGCAAAAAATGGCAATTGATCAATGGATTTTTCAATCAAAAACCAATCATTATATTTTAGAAAAAGATTAACCATTGTTGGAGGGGGTGGAATTCGTACCTTTGATATGAAGATTGAGAGCAGTCTGAGATTGAAGAAATGTCAAAAGGGAAAAAGTGTTTTTAATAGAATTGTTAGTGTAGGGTGAGAAAAGAAACCCAAAATAGGAAAATTTTAGGGTTACATTGAAAAGAAGAAAAGACTGTTTTTATTATAGAAAAAAATAAATAAATGATGTGTTTTGAAAAGGGGATTTTTCTTTATTTATCGTACAAACTAACCTGAGATTGGAAACAACAAAAGCTGCAGTTGGTTTGGCTTTTGACAATCTGATGTCAGAACTGAGATGCTACTTTTATACGACCCGGACTTCCCATTCTTTCTGCGTTTTCTTTTCCTTTTTTTGGTTTTCTGACCATATTACCCTTTTCAAATGAACTTGCCTTCCGGATATCATGTTTCGGTTGTTTAGATTTTTTGGACTTTTTATTTGGGTTTTAAGTTGGGTCTATTCACATCAGTTTTCTTTCTCTTTTTAATTTTATTTCAAATAGTTTCAACTTTTGAACTATTTGGGTAATTATGCTATGCGGCAATTTAATTTAAAATTTAAAGTTAAAACATAGTGATTTTGAAAATTTTAATAAAGATTATGATAAAAATTATAATATTTTAGGCTAAGCGTAAATTAAAATGTTATATTTTTACTAATATTTTTATTGAACATAAAATGTTGTCAACCAAAAATATTACGAAGAATGTAGTATTTTCGATTTAACTAAAAATGTTTAAAAAATAATATTTTAGGTTGTGTTTGTAACACCCTAAACCTGATTGGACCTAAAGTACCACATAGGTTGCCGAGGCAATACCTGATTTTCAAAACTTGTTCATTTTTATTTTAAAACATATTGCATGATACCAAAATATACATATATGACAGTTATAAAAACACTTTTATAAATCGGGCACTTAGTTTAAAACAAATAATACAACTCAAAGTTTGATAAACCAAATACATGAGTAATGTTCTATGAATACACATGCCCATTAAAGCTACAGTATAGTATTCTAGAAGAAATGCTGGAAGTCCTACTGTGACGGTGCTCCTCAAACGGCTCAAGTTAATAACATGCAAATAAAAAGCATCTAAATGTTGTGCTTACAAAGCCTAACAATATAATCACTAATCTAGAGCAACATTATGTGTCTAAAAAACACAAGCATGCTAAAGACATGGTACTAAATAGTAGGTACATGCATGATCATAATCAAGCACTACATACTTTAGGTTCAATTATTTTATCGCTATAGTAGGAGTATCATGCTTCCCTTAATCCTCTACTAAGGGCCACGTCATGAGTACATCTCTATTGGGTCTCTAACCACAATGACTAACTATTGTGCATACTCTAAATACGACACATGACATACTACTGTATATTATCTGAATGCGGAACATGACACACTATTGTGCATTATCTAAACGCAACACATGACATACTGTTGTGTATTATCTGAATGTGACACATGACACACTATTGTGCATTATCTAAATGAAAAAAATGACACACCATTGTGTATTATCTGAATACGACTTGTGATGCACTACTAGTATTTAGTACACATAGCATCATATACTAGACTGTTGTGGGGAAATCCCAGTATCACATAATATCGGTGAAATTCCCACTAAGTTACTAAATGATCTCCTGTTATCACATAGCATCAGGTAGATCATGGAGGATGAACCCAATATCACTTAGTATCAGTAAAATTCTCGCCCTACCAAAGCATTGGCTCGTATCACATAGCATCGAGCCAAGCTATAAAGATATCTGGTATATTGGACTGATGCAACTATACATGCATGATTAAGGGCTCAGAGTCCACACAACACTAACAATGCCTCACTAAGGAACCTAAGGTAGCCTAGATACACCCAAACATAACTCGACACACTAAAGTGAGTTCATCCCCTCACTATCTACAATCTTGTCCGTTCTCTCATCTAGAATGTTATGCGAGGGTTTATTTGTCTGTTACTTCTATTAATTTATTAAGCTACTTTATTCTGGTTCATTAACACTAAAAGGCATTTTGGTCATCTTTGTCTCTAAGGTCTCTAGGTGTTTCTTGAATTTAAGACGAATATTGTTATTACTGCTTAATTGATATACTATTTTATATCCCAAAGTTCAACTTGGGTTTGTTACTTGGTAATGACACTCTAGTCGCTCTTATCACACTTCTTCTCAGCTCACCCTTGAACCAGATGAGCAATTTGTGAGTCATCGCTTTATCGATATTCATATGATACACGATTTCCCTATCACATCATTCGTACAATACACCACCTCGATTGCAAACATATATTTCACAATGATTCATCATTTGCAATCGTTCTTTGCGTCATTAGGGATATTTTGGTAATTTATGCCACCTAAGGGTATCTGAGTCATTTCATATATTACAACCTTTTATAAGCTTAGTTTTATATATTATAGCAATCTATAGACATTCGAATTCGACAACCAGAGATTTAAATAGCAACCCACAACCATGATAGCACCCATGATATAGCGGTAGAACTACCTTTTGCGACCATTATTATATGATCGCGACCCTCTTGACCGGAGTCTGCGATGATCTGGTTGTCTCGGTATCCATCCTGGACTACCACTGGGTCACACTGAACTATCTATCTCTCCTGCTCAAAATCCTCTCGACCGCCTTAGCCTGGCGAGATAACTCAATGAAAACTCAAGGAGGGTCGACTGCTAGCTGTGACATGATATCAAGGTGTTGGCCTTCTCTGAACCTACAACAACGATATTCCTTTATGGAGACCAACTCGGGCGTGTACCTACTTATTCAGAGGAGCTCACACTCGTTCTATATCACTATCCGGTCAGCTTGGACCACATGCAAAAACTACTCCCTCAAATCATCGGTGTAAGCCTCACCAATGTATTTCTTTCTGAACTCGGAAAGCAACATCTTTCATGTCAACATCTCTAAATCCAATACCAACTTGATGGTTTCCCACTATTCTATAACGTCACCTTTGAGCAAGGCAATGACACACTCAAGTCTACCTTCACGGGTGAACCACAACTGTCTAAGGGTACGGAGGTTCTCTGAGCCACCGATCGGCTGTTATGGGATCCCTATCCCATATAACAAAGAATTCGATCGTCTTGTATCTACGGAGCCTCTCCATTAGAGAATCTAGGGAAACTACCGCTGGCTGAGGTTAGGGTACAGGTGGGGGAAGTGGTGCAGCTGAAGTACTAGGTAAAGACCTAACGAACTGCCCAAGTACGAGGTGAGGTCCCTGAAGAATGTCGCCTCCTCAGCCCCCAGATCTACTGAGGTGTTCTGCTGATCGGAGTCCAGAACAAACTCATCCCTAAACCTATTATTGTAGAAGCAAGACTCTCTACCCTACCATCCTGAATGTGGGTTAGATCATATGTCATCTGAAATTAGAAAGAATAGAGGTTACTATCGTCATTTCAGTCTTAAAAGTACTCTACAGATACTGACTCTAACGCTTGGGTCCTAGAACTGACTAAATCGGACGCTCTGATACTACTAAATGTAACACCATAATTCAGTACGTCCTAAAAATCAGTGGATCACGATGTCATACGGGACCACCAAATCAGCTAACCCAAAATTTTCTTTTAAGCATAACTGATTATAAAACATCTTACACTAATTCATCCATATGGAAAATAATAAAAGCGTAGTATTTAAGTTTTAAAAATACGGGGGAACTCCCAAAATATACAACGTTGAGTTTAAATAAAGAGTTATGATTGATGTACAAGGGTCCATAATGGTACATGCCTTCTAAAAGTGATTCAAGACATACTCTCAAATAATTGAGTTGTTATGGTATGATGTACTACAATGTTTAGTGAAGATAACTCCCTACGAATGGTCTCATAACCTACGCACAGAAACACATTTCGAACGTTGAGCTTACGAGCTCAGGGCCTCACTAAAAATTATATTATACAAGATGCATTCACTAAATGTGCTAGCTAGTGGCACAAGTACAAAAGCACGAGAGATACTGGTCTATTATACCATGGCGGACATCAAGGTGCGGCTGAGGGTTCTACATCTTTGAGCTCATACACCCCTTTAGCCTACTTGAATACCCATAGGCACTCTTAGTAAGATTTTGAATCTGCATCGGAAAGGAATACGCGGCTTACTCACTCCGTTGAGTCTTGGGGCATCTACACCCAATTGGCTGTAAAGTGCCTTGCCACTGACTGAGATATACAACTGTACGATCATATTTGCTAAAATGACTTAGGTGTCCTAACTGTGTCCCGAGCATTAAACAAGGCTAGTTTTATTTCACTCTATTTGTTTCTGTTTCTAATTATTGTGAGTTGATTTAGTGTTCTTACTTGTAGTTTTATTTCATGATATTCTAGTATTGTTTGGCCCCTCAAGTCTAATCTTGAAAACATTTAATTATTATCCATTACTACACGCTTGCACCGATATTGGCCCTCCAGTATCGAAATTGAACCTTGGGTATTGATACCCACCTTTAGATATTCGACACTAATTGACTGATTTAGGCTAATTTTGTGGGTATTATCGATACTCCTATATGGATATCGATACTTTGATGTTGTGGTATCAGTAATAGTTTGGGTATCTATACCACCCTATGGTATCGAGACCAACCCTAAAGTATTGATACTCTTTGAATAGGTATCAATACTCCCTATAAAATTTACTCTTTATTTTAAGAAACATTATCGGTAATTGTTCCAATACTGATACCCTAGCTAAAAATACCCTGTTTAGACACGAAAAAATGTAGTATTTCCATTCTAAAAGACCTACTATTCTTTTTAAAGTCTATTGTATGATTAATGGGTCATAAAGAGTCTATAAACATGATAGAAACATTGATTTTCGATTGCTACAATGAAAATGCTACTTAACTCATGCAACCTCCCAAACATATTTAAATAACCTACATGTGGTAGAACTGAGTTTGAAGTGAGCTACCTTGTATTCTAAGCTGATGGAAGCACCCAAGGCTCAACCAAGAGTGAGCTTCTCTTTTCCTTTAGCTTTGGAACTTTCTCCAACTTCTTTTACTAAGTAATAAATCAAAACAAGGGTCACCAATGGTGTTGGGAAGTTAGAGATGAATTCAAAGTGTTTCTAGAGACTTGAATCTCTCTAAATCGAACTAAAACAATTGGTTTCCAAAACCCCTACTAAACCCACATTTGGGTTTTTTCACCAAAATTTTCACTTGGGAGCTTGACTGAAAGTTAAGGAGATGGTGGTTTTGATTATTACCTTAAAATCTCAGAATGCGAATAATAACTAAAAAAGTTTACACCTTGCTCTTGTAAGAGGGAAAAGGAATGAGTGAAAGAATAAGGGAATAAGCGAAGCTTGTGAAGAAAAAAAGAAAGCAAAGGTTCAGACGTGATATCACCAATCCTTAATTGGTTTTCAATTTTTGTTTTAAAAAAATGGATTACTTCCTCGCCATCCTAATTTTATCCTTGTTTTAAAAACACCCATTTGTAACATGATTGAGCCCAAATCAAGCCCAAACTCAAAGCTAGCTTGGTCCAAGCTTCTCAACAAGGCTAATGGAGTCTACTTAACTCACTTGGATTAACCCAAAACTATTAACCCCATTTGAGACATTACATACAAGATGCTCAGGAACTTACTATTAGGTATGGCACTTATAGAGGAAATGAGAATAAGGAAATGAGAAAGAAAGTGTAACCCTCGAATATCGGTCTATTATTTTCATGTCGACCCAAGAATTTATTTAATAGAATTATTATAGCATAAAGTTTCATTGAATTAAAATTCAAATCCATCGAGTAATAAATTAGCCTTATATGAAATAAAAAAGGGATTTTTAAGCTTGTGATGAAAGAATAACTTAGAGAGTAAATTTCCCATTTAGGAAAATATGGCTGATATAGGGAAGATTTTTGTTATTTCACATTGGCCTATTTTGGGTAATATGAAGACTCTTTTTCTCATTTATTCCCAACACTTCTCTTCCCCTCATATATTTTCTTCTTCATTTCTCTTTACCTAAGAAAAGCTAGTGTTAAAAGATTATCATTTCTTCATATTCTTCACCTCATTAAAAAAATCTAAGGTGATATTCATGATCTTTGAATTATAGGTTCTAAGATGAGCTCACCATCTTCTTCAATTGTGGTTATGAACTCATTTTAGGTTTTGGGAGAGTTTAAGCTTCAAGAGTTTCCTCACATGATTTCCATTTGATTTTCATGTAGTTTAGTTGTTGTTTAACACTTAGTGTCTTTCTTCCAAGATGACAAAAATAGATTTCCTGATATAATTAACGTCATACATTCATATTTAGGCATTTGTAAATAGGATCATGCATGTTCATTCATACATTTCATATTTTTTGCAGGAATAACAAGATTTCAAAGTAGACATTCCCCAACGAAAGTCAGAGTTCAATAAGGAACTCAAAACTTATGAATCAATATACTAGGCAGGAATTTGTTTGATGTCAGACAAGTTCATACAGGAGAACTAATTTGGTTTCAACATCAACTTTTGGTGCTTGTAACCATCATAGCAGAAGTTGGATCGACTTCCTTTCGTTCATCCATCATAGAAAGAGGTGGATCAACATACACATTCCACTCATCCAGTACAGTAATAGTTAGATCAGTGTATTCCTTTATTTGTCCATCATCAAAGGAGATGAATCAACAATGTGGTTTTATTTGTCTATCAGAGAAAGGGTTGGATCAGTGTGGTTATTTTGTTTAATTCTATCACGTTATGAGGTAGATCAATGCCTTTGTTGCGTTTGATTCTATCACAGTATGAGGTATACCAACATCAATTATTTTCTCATTTTCATCACAGAATGAGGAGGAATGCATTACCATTGTGCTTGATTCCATCACAGCAGGAGTTGGATCAACACCTTTTTGCTCGACTTCATCACAGTCGGAAGTGGGTTAGTGTTGACATTTTTTTCGATTCATCATAGCATGAGGTGGATTAACATGGTTATTTTGCTCGATTCTATCATAGAAGGAGGTAGATCAACAATCATGTCGCAATAGATTCTATCATAGCATGAGGTAGATCGACATCAACCATTTGTTCATTTCCATCACAGAATGAGGTGGAATGACATAATCCTTGTACTTGATTCCATCACAGAAAGAGTTAGATCAGTACTCCATTTAACTTTACTCCATTACATAATGAAATAGGCCAGCATCAATATTTTTCCGATAATATCACAGTAGAATGTGGGTCAACATTATCATTTCGCTCGATTTCATCACAGAAGGATGTAAATCAACATGTTCGACCTTGTTTGATTTTATGAAATGATAGAGGTTATTATATAAGGTTCCATCATTTATGTTCAAGATAATTATAGAATGAGAATAAGTTATACAAAAGGGTTTGTTCCACCCAAGATTGTTAAAGATTGAGAAGTGTTTGTATCGTTTGGGGACCAGAGTTAACTGTTACAAGATTTTGAAGGGTTTGCAATTGAAAAATATAGATCTTGGTGATAATGGTTGGTCAAATAAAATTGGTGCTTTTTTGTCTTTAC
Organism: Hibiscus syriacus; assembly: GCF_006381635.1. NCBI lineage: Eukaryota > Viridiplantae > Streptophyta > Magnoliopsida > Malvales > Malvaceae > Hibiscus > Hibiscus syriacus. The sequence continues at coordinate 4,241,918 of NW_024062900.1, read as the reverse complement.
TTCATTCCCGTTCCACAGAAATTAGCAAAGAGGGGCAGTTGTCATCACCCATTTTATCCGAGTGGTGGTGGCGTTTTTTTTAAAATGGGTCTTATGGTTTTATAAATAAATATATAGTATATAGTTTTAAATAAAGTTTTTTTGGTTAAATATAGTAAATATAAGTATATAGTTCTTAGTTTTTAATTATAGGCATAATGCAAACAAATACCCCTAACGTTTGACAGTATATGCAAATTTGCCCTTATTGTATTTTTGGAACATTTGACCACAAAATGTTTTATTTAGATTCAAAAGTCATCCCGTTGGATGGAAACTATTAGTCAACTGACGGTCAAAGCTTCCACTAACTAAGCAAGCACATGTGGACACAAATGATAACATGGCGTGTCCACATCACTAATATTTTTATGAGAATTTTTTACCAATGAGATTTTATTAAAAAAATTATTTTTTTTATTTTTATTAAAAAATTATATTTTTATGAGACTTTTTTACAAATGATGACATGGCATGTCGCTCTCCTATTAGTACGGTTTTAGAGGAATGAAGAAAAACACATTTTACATGTAAGGGGACTTGAATCTAGGACAAGGGCGTGAAATGGTATGCCTCTTACCACCAGACCAAGCGGACTAGTAGGTTTTATAATTAAATAAATCTTATTTAACCCAAAATTTCTTTTCAATTTAATTAAACAAAATAAAACACGTGCATTATAAAGCTCGTTTCTTTCTTAAAGCTCTGCCTCTCATCTCACTTGTCCCGATTCTTTTCTAATCTCTCGTCACTCTTTCTGCAAACAACAACTTCACTATATTCTAAAATGAATACTCTTTTTGTTACGAAATGTTTGGTGCTAAAATGGATTATATTTTAAAATGTTTTCTTACACTGCGTTGATTTGTTTAAGAGTAAAACATAAACTAGAACCTATTGCTCAAGTCTTGGAGCATTACAGCTATCCTCCTGCAGTAAGGGAATTATCTATGCGTAGGTGGTAGTGAGAACGATTGGATACGAAAGGTACTGTCCACGCCAATTTTACTATTCCATCCGCGGTTTTTTTAAGTTTCCACGGAGTATAAGTAAATATTGGATCCCAAACTTTTTCTAGTAATCTAAAAATAATGAAAAAACCTCCTCAGTCGATAATGGAAAGGACTTCCTTGTAATCGGTTTCCAATATGACATGTCTCATTGACATATCCCATGCCATGCACAAGCCAACATAAATGTCTCACAATTTTACATCAAGCATCGAGCATCGTCCTATTGCTTTGGTGAAGCCCATGATCCATTTATCTACATCATCTATAATGAATCTGCTGCATGCTGCTAGACCAGTCGTGGTGTTTCGAGCGCCATTGGTGTTGAGTTTTAGGTATCTTGCCGGCTGACGATTCCATGATGAAGCATGGTCGGTTCTATTCATGTGATGATTTTGTAAGGATCTCATAAATTGTACAGCATTTACGGTCTCCATTTACAGTTGTTTACATCTCTCTAGAATTCCTTCCACTTTTGTATATTCCGGATAAAAAATCTCTCGATTTCGTTGTACCCATAAACATCATAAAATGGATCCAAACAGTAGGTCTCAGTTATCGTTGTCAAGAGGGAAATAACTAGGCTGTTGTAGATTACAGACGAGAGCCGAGGTGAATTCCATGCTATTTAATTCTTCGAGCAGTTTTGGTTTAACGATCATCTCCACAGCTTTTACAACTCGCGTCAAGTAGTTGTTGTGTATTTAACTGTTAATTGGTTTGATTTCATCTGCATGTGATATATAATGCATTTTTTCTATTTTGTTTAATTAAATTGAAAAAAATTATAAGTTAAATAAAGTTTTGTTTCATTATAAAATTGAGTAGTCCGTTTGGCCAGATGTCGAGAGGCATACCATTTCATGCCTTTGCCCCATGTTCGAGTCCCCTTACACATGTCACTCTCTCATTGATAGAAAATTCTCATAAAAATATTATTTTTTTAACAAAAATAAAATCTGACGTGTCAACTCCACGTCAGCATACCTTAGTGATGTGGACACGCCACATCATCATTTGTGTCCACATGTGCTTGCTTAGTCAGCTGAAGACATTGACCGTCAGTTAACTAACAGTTTCTATCTAACGGGGTGACTTTTGAATCAAAATAAAACGTTGTGGGGTGAAATGTTCCAAAAAACCAATAAGGTCAAATTTGCATGTACCGTCAAACATTAGGAGTATTTGTTTGCATTATGCCTTAAATATAATATTAGTATTAGTATTAGTTTTAGTATTAGTTTTAGTATGTAGTTTTTGTAAATATAATGATGGTATATAGTTTTTGTGTTAAATGTATAGTTTATTTCATTAGTGTTACATATTAAATACATATGATATAAGATTTTCATATTACATAGAATGATGTATATATTATATTAGTTATATATTTCAGAATTGGTTTATTGTGGATGTAGTATTGATGTTAGTTACAATATAATTTGCATGTTAGAATATAGTATATTAATATAATAAAATCTATTATGTTAGTTCATTTCATTTTACAAAAATAAATCACTATTAAAATAAATAGAGTCCATATCCATTAATAAATAATATCTATATTACAAAATAAATATCCATTTTACAAATAAAATGAGGCCCAAATTAATACAAGCCCATTTGTCTTTTAAAAATAAAAAACTAGCTCCAATATAAACTGTTGCCGCCACTTTTTGTTCTTGGAGGGAAGGGATTTGACTTTTGAATTTTGAAGGGGACAATGCATTTAATGAGGCACCAACTTTTGAGGAAGTAATTAATGTTGTAACTCATGAGTCCAAGTGAACAAGGAAGATTGCATCTGAAACATTGATAAAGATTTCATCCAATGACCAAGAGAGTGTTGCGTCATCACCGGAGACAGTCACCATTGTTGGAGTGTTGACGATGCATGGTCGTCGCGTCATCGTATATGGCAACGCGTGAACGAGCAAGATTGCATCTGAACCATTGATGAAGATTTAATCACTCTTTAGAACTTGACTTTTAGGCCCTTTAGATTTTAGATTTGTTTTATTTTAGTTCTTCATTTTAATTTCTAAGTTTAGAATTAAATTTTAGGTTTAGAACTTTATTAATTATATCACTAGATTAAAAATTTAGATTAGATTAAAGCCTTTAGGACTTAAGATCTTTAAAATTAGACTAACAAATTTAGGAAATCAAGCCTTTTAGGTTAAGTTTATTTTAAATTAGTCCAAATACTTTTAAAATTTTTAGAAACTCAGTATATATTCATAATTGAGATTAATTGAAAGATATTTGTTTGTTTTCTAATATTGAAAAGAATGCTCAAATTATAACTATACGTTCAATTTTAATATTAACAAATAAATAAATAATTTTCAAGTGGTCACTTAAAATTAAATTAGGTTTTATTGACTAATAAATACATGTTAATTTCCTCTTCTCAATAACCCGATTAATTGTTTAATCTTTAGTTTTTTATGTTTTATTATTTGTTTTTTTTTTAACTTTTAATGACATTTTCTTAACATTTTTAATTAAATTATAAGAAATGATTTCCTAAACACAACTATAGAGTTACTTTCATCGTTAATTAAAAATAAACAAATTGTGTCATATTTTTCCTAATTTTCTAAAATGTAAAAAATGCCAATATTATTTCAATTAAAACATAAGAATAATTTCCTTAACATAACTAGAGAGTTATTTTCTTCCTTAATTAGAAATAAATAAAAATGATTTTGTTTCTTATAAAAATATTCTAAAAATATTTCGAGGATTAAGGGATTATAAATTAAAATTCTTAAATTTATAATAATATGGACAATAGTATAATTGACGATATAGATTTCGGGCGCTGCGGGGTTGCTAATCATTCACCAATCGTAATTGACTCTCGGGCCCAGAATCTCTTAAAACGCAGACCATTCATGTCTTTTTAATTTTTTTATTAAAATTATTTAAAAGGACAATTTCCCAGATATTCGACCTACCTAACCCTAAAGGTCGATAACGACTCTAACCTTTTCAAAGCATTTTTAATTTCCGTCAAACACACGACTCCCAAATCCTTACCAAACGAAAAAATCGTCATGATAGTTATATATTCACTCATTACTATCTCGGTCACTCTTTCACCTAGAACATTATACAAGAGTAAGTCTTAGGGCATCTCCTAGATAAGATTCTTAAGATATTTATTCAAGCCCTTAAGCTAAAGTTAGGTTTCTTGCCCAATTCAATATGATGGTATCGATGCTAAGCTCTTCTGTATTAATATCAACCCTTCAGTATCAATACTCACCATTGGTACTGATACCAAAAATACATTCTTTAATATGAAAAGGCTTTGAAGTATGATACTATTACTTGGAGTATCGATACTTCTATTCTAGGGTACTGATACCATTCTCGGTATCGATACCAAAAATGACTATTGGATTTTGTGACTTAACGATGTATCAACACCTTTCCCTTTGGTATCGATATATTACAAACAATATCGATACTCTATGAATAGAGTACCAATACTACCTAGAAAAAAACCCTAATATTAGTCATTTGTATTATTCTTACTGATTGTTCATGAACAACTTCTTGTTATATAGCAAAATGTCTCATATCATTATTTAACCAATATGCAACTGAAACTATTACTTGTATAGGTTATTACATTCACTATGTCCCAAAAGAGTAATTTGGTAAATTTTAGCCCTAAGGGCATTTTAGTAACCTCGCACTCAAGCTAAATGCCCAATCTCGAATATATATTAACCTTTTCACTCTCAAGGCTAGTTAACATCATAAAGGTCACTCAACCACTTTAGGAATTTATATCAAGCCTTTGGTATGGATACTCATTCTTCGATATGGATACAAATCCATCTGATATAGATACCAATTCATCAGGTATGGATAGCAGTCCTCCGATATGGATACCAGTTTATCTAGTATGAATACCAGCCCACCAGTATCGATATTGAGCTTTCAGTACCGATATTACAATCCTCAGTGTCGATACTAAGGGATAAGTATGATACTAGATGAGCGAGTATCTCTACCGAGTTCGTAAAAACTTAGTTTCCATCCAGAATATGAATAGTATTGATACTAATTCAACAAGTATCGATACTAGTGCTCAGGAACACACTGTTTTGCTTAGGAAACACCCTTAAACTCACCTTAAACACACAAGTAGTAAGGAAGAGTAGTAATGTGTTACCTCAACTTCTAGCTACCCAAATATCTTTCTATATCCTTTAAGAACCGACCTTCTTAATTCTTTCCTTTTTAGTGGTTCTTGTACCACTCACCACCCAAAAGTCACCACAAGGTTCCAACATGAAAAAGAAGGACACTAAGTGTTAAATAACTAAACTACATGATAATTAAATGGAAATCATGGGAGGAAGTTCTTGAAGATTAAACTCTCCCAAAACCTAAAATGAGGTGCCAAAACCTAAAATGAGTTCATGGCACCATTGAAGAAGATGTTGAGCTCATCTTAGAGTTTATAATTCAAAGATCGTGAAGCTCGCGTTAGATTTTTGAATGGGGTAAAGAAGATGGAGAAAGGAGAAGCCCTTAATTCTAGCTTTGCTTGGGTGAAGAAAAAAGAAAAAGAAGGAAATAGATGAGAGGAAGAGAAGTGTTAGAAAGAGATGAGAAAAAAGAGTCTTCATATTACCCAAAATAGGCCCACGTGAAACAAACAATTCTTCCCTATTCAACCATAATTTTCCTAAATGGGAAATTTACTATCTAAATCCCTCTTCTATTATCACAAGCTTAAAAATACTCTTTTTATTTCATATACGGTTAATTTCTTACTCGATTGATCCCAATTTTGATCCAATGGAACTTCATGCTACAATAACTCTATTAAATAAATTATTGGGTCGATACAAAACTACTAGATCGATATTCAGGGAGTTACAACTCTCCCATCCTAAAAGAAAATTTTGTCCTTGAAATTTCCTAAATGAAACTACTAGTTCATACATTCGAGTTGCATACCTTTAAGCGAAATATTTCAGAATATTTTGCATATCATTGAAGAATTACGATGGAAAAGTTATCTAACATTAATATTTTTTTCTTTTATACCACGAAATTACGAATGCACGAGAGATTCAAAGGATATTGGTCAAATTTTATCGAATTAAGAGAAACTAAATCTTTAATTTGTGAACATTCCTCCTACATGTTCCACGATACTATGGTTCGAGAAAAAACACCTTAGAGGAAATAAAGATGACACAATTGAATGTAATGTAAAACATAGGCTGAACAAAATTTTAACAATAAGACGAACACTAACATGATCAGGGGGTTCTTACCATACTTGCTTTGCCCAAACTTAGTATGGAATAGATATGAACCCCTGATGCATCTCAAATGAGATACATAAAAACTTATTGAAAATTAGAGTTGATCGAATCATATGAATGTAATAGAATGTCTAAAACTTAACGAAAAGAAAGTTAACGAAGCGCGCGAAGCATCCGAAGAATTCACAATATAAGTTTTCACATTTTGGGCTAATTTACGAATATGAGACATACTCTAAGGTCTAGCTTGATTATCAGACTCCATCGAGAATTGATCAAAGAATATCATTTTTGATCAATGAACATGAGGCATACTCTAAGGAATTCATCAAGGTCAAGGAAACTTGAATCCGAGTGAATTTAACAAGTTATGAGAAATTCTATAGTGCATAAAATACGAAATTCCATTTCAAAAATTTGAATTTCAAGAGTTTAAGCTGACACAAACTCAAACTAATGATTCTCTTATGAACAACCCTAAGGATCATCACAATAACGACTCATATTAGAGTTTGAGGTTATTATTTTGGAAATTAACATGACCATTTGCCTTCATATGGCATTCAACTGAGAAGTATCACTAGAAACATCAGAGTATTCATTTAACAAGGTTGGAAGGATATTCACTTATCAAGGCAAGGAAAAGATCAATCCGATCACATGTGAACACTGCTTAAGGATAACATGTAGAAAATCTTCAAAACTGAGGATATTTTCACTTACTGAATTAATTAAACAATTTATTCGATGGTTCCAGATTTGGATCGAGCACATAAGAATGACATTGATGAAATCAAACATCAAAATGGCAAGATCATAACGAAGATTCATAGTCATGAAGGTTGTGGAGACACCTACCACAAGTATCGTCCCCTAAGATAAAATTGAGAACATACAATCTATAAGAATCAGATAGAAGGTCACTTTTACTAATATACTAGTTTTATGAATTTTTCCCATCACGAGTCATTTACTTAGAGGAATAACATGTACCTTTCTCCCAGAATAGCTCAGGTAGCTGAATATGATTCATAAAAATGAGGTCCTAAGAGAATCTCAAATTATAATAGAAATATTGTTAGGGATGTTATCGCTTTCATTACGCACTCTAATATTCAAGGTAAGTTAGAGGGAGAAAACTTAATCTCACTTACGACATATGAAAGTTTAGATGGAGATAGTCGAATCGACTCGTATTCTAATGAATCACTCATCACCCTGATAAGATTACCCTTTCACACAAATCTATCGTTAAGGCATAAAACTTTTCTTTTACAACAACACTTTCTACACTTCTATATTAGTACTTATCATTTATAGATTCAAAACAACACTTTCTAAGCTTCATCCCCCAATGAGAGGCTAGGTTCCTCACTAAAACCTTTCATGTATATTTTAGCACCTGTTTATGACAAACTCACTAGAGTTATCATTCAGAATTTAATCCTCTAAAATTTTTCTTATAGGTTTATCTCTATTACACATTTATTACTCAAGGTTAACCCATTAACTTACGAATCATTGATTGACTAATGATATCGGAGTCTCAATCTGCGAGTACACTCTACAACTTTTGAGGGCAGTAGGACTTGACTAGGTTAACCTAGGACCGACTAAATCTAGCTCTAATACCACTAAATGTAACACCCAAATCCCCTGACTTTGAGTGTCACATGAAATCACCAAAGAGACTAACCCTTTTTTTAAAATTATCACTTTTAAAATGTTTACACAAGGTATGAAACCATAACCATTTACAAAAGTGGTGCCCTAATTTAAAAACTCGATAAATAAAATATTAAAAGTCGACTCATTTCAAATCATGACTTATACATGCCCACTAAAATGTCATCATTGTACTCTTGTTCTCCCCTGAGACTCCTCTGATGATATTATTTTTCCATCGTACTTTACGAAACCTGAAACCTACAAACAAAAACAGATTTTGAACGTTAAGTTCGCAAGTCTCGCATCATAAATACCTCTATTATACTATATGCATTCATAAATTAAGCATGCTAACAAGTACAATCACAAAAGCAATACTACTATGTCATCAATGTTACTAAGGCATTTATTTAAGATACATCTACTATCATAATTGTCAGAGTATCATGCTTCCATTAGTCTATTGCTAAAGATCTCGCCATGAGTATACATAATCTGGTTTCTAACCTTAATATCATGCTAGAATACCATAAAATAAAACTACAAGAAAGAACACTAAATCAACTCATAATAATTAAAAACAGAAAAAATAGAGTGAAATAAAACTAGCCTCGTTTGATGCTCGAGACACAATTAGGACACCCAAGTCATTTTAGCAAATATGATCATACAGTTTTATATGTCAGTCAGTGGCAAGGCACTTTACAACCAATTGAGTATAGATACCCCAAGACTCAACGGAGTGAGTAAGCCGGGTGTACCTTTCCGATGCAGATTCCATATCTTACTAAGAGTACCTATGGGTATTCAAGTAGGCTAGAGGGGTGTGTGAGCTCCGAGATGCAGAACCCTCAGACGTACCTTGATGTCCTCCATGGTATAGTAGACCAATATCCCTCGTGCTTTTGTACTTGTGCCACTCACTAGCACATTTAACGAATGCATGTTGTATAATATAATTTTTAGTGAGGCCCTGAGCTCGTAAGCTCAACGTTCGAAATGTGTTTCTGTGCGTAGGTTATGAGACCATTCGTAGGGAGTTATCTTCACCAGGCATTCTAGTGCAGCAGACCATAACAACCCAATTATTTGAGAGTATGTCTTGAATCACTTTTAGAAGGCATGTACCATTATGGACCTTTGTACATCAATCATAACTCTTTATTTAAACTCAACGTTGTATATTTTGGGAGCTCCCCCGTATTTGTAAAACTTAAATACTATTCTTTTATTATTTTCCATATTGATGGATTTGTATAAGATGTTTTATTATCAGTTATGCTTAAAAGAAAATTTTGGGTTAGTTGATTTGGTGGTCCCGTATGACATCGTGATCCACTGATTTTTAGGTCGTACTAGATTACGGTGTTACATTTAGTAGTATTAGAGCATCATGTTTAGTCAGTTCTAGGACCCATAGGTTAGACTCAGTGTCTATAAGTGTATATACCTCTAGAGTGTAAAGAGTACTTTTAAGACTGGAATGACGATAGTAACCCCTATTCTTTCTAATTTCAGTTGGCATATGATCCAACCCACATTCAGGATGGTAGGGTAAAGAGTCTTGCTTCCACAGTAATAGGTTTATGGATGAGTTTTTTCTGGACTCCGACCGGCAGAACACCTCAATAGATCTGGGGGCTGAGGAGGCGACATTCTTCAGGGACCTCACCTCGTACTTGGGTAGTTCATTAGGTCCTTACCTAGTACTTCAGCTGCACCACTTTCCCCACCTGTACCCTAACCTCAACCAGCGGTAATTTCTCAAGATTCTCTAATGGAGAGGCTCCGTAGATACAAGACGATCGAATTCTTTGTTACAGCGGATGGGATCCCATAACAACCGATCGATGGCTCAGAGAGACCCTCCGTACCCTTAGACAGTTGTAACTCACCCGTGAGGGTAGACTTGAGTGTGTCATTGCCTTGCTCAAAGGTGACGTTATAGAATAGTGGGAGACCATCAAGTTGGCACTGGATTTAGAGATGTCGACATATGAGATGTTGCTTTTCGAGTTCAAAAAGAAATACATTGGTGAGGCTTACACCGATGATCTGAGAGAATAGTTTATGCATGTGGTCCAAGCTGACCGAATATTGATATAGTACGAGTGTGAGTTTCTATGAATAAGTAGGTACGCGCCCGAGTTGGTCTCCATAAAAGAATGTCGTTGTTGTAGGTTCAGAGAAGGCCAACACCTTGATATCCTGTCAAACCTAGCAGTTAACCCTCCCTGAGTTTTCGTTGAGTTATCTCGCCAGGCTAAGGCGGTCGAGAGGATTTTGAGCAGGAGAGTTAGACAGTTCAATGTGACCCAGTGATAGTCCAGGATTGATACCGAGACAGCCAGATCATCGCAGACTCCGGTCAAGAGGGTCACGATCATATAATAATGGTCGCAAAAGGTAGTTCTATCGCTATATCATGGGTGCTATCATGGTCGCGGACTGCTTTTTAAATCCCTGGTTGTTGAATTCGAATGTCTATAGATTGCTATAATATATACAACTAAGCTTAGAAAAGGTTGTAATATATGAAATGACTCAGATACCCCTAGGTAGCATAAATTACCAAAATATCCCTAATGACGCAAAGAACGATTGCAAATGATGAATCATTGTGAATTATATGTTTGAAATCGAGGTGGTGTATTGTACGAATGATGTGATAGGGAAATCATGTATCATATGAATATCGATAAAGCGATGACTCACAAATTGCTCCTCTGGTTCAAGGGTGAGCTGAGAAGAAGTATGATAAGAGCGACTAGAGTGTCACTACCAAGTAACAAACCCAAGTTGAACTTTGGGATAGAAAATAGTATATCAAGTGAGCAGTAGTAACAATATTCGTCTTAAATTCATGAAACACCTAGAGACCTTAGAGGTAGAGATGACCACAATGCCCTTCAGTGTTAATGAACTATAATAAAGTAGCTTAATAAATTAATAGAAGTAACAATAGAGATTGAACAATGCCCTTCGTATTTAGAGTATGCACAATAGTTAGTCATTGTGGTTAGAGACCCAATAGAGATGTACTCATGACGTTGCCCTTAGTAGAGGATTAAGGGAAGCATGATACTCCTACTACAACGATAAAATAATTGAACCTTAAATATGTAGTGTTTGATTATGATCATGCATGTACCTACTATTTAGTACCATGTATTTAGCATGCTTGTGTTTTTTAGACACATAATGCTGCTCTAGATTAGCGATTATATTGTTAGGCTTTGTAAGCACAACATTTAGATGCTTTTTATTTGCATGTTATTAACTTGAGCCATTTGAGGAGCACCGTAACAGTAGGACTTCCAATATTTCTTCTAGAATACTACACTGTAGCTTTAATGGGCATGTGTATTCATAGAACCTTACTCATGTATTTGGTTTATTAAACTTTGAGTTGTATTATTTGTTTTAAACTTAGTTATAACTGTGATATATGTATATTTTGGTATCATGCAATATATTTTAAAATAAAAATGAACAAGTTTTGAAAATCAGGTATTGCCTCGGCAACCTATGTGGTATTTTAGGTCTAATCAGGTTTAGGGTGTTACAGAAACAACCTCAAATATTATTTTTTTTAATTTTTTTTAGTTAAATAAAAAATACTACATTCTTCGTAATATTTTCGGTTGACAACATTTTATGTTCAATAAAAATATTAGTAAAATATAACATTTTAATTTACGCTAGCCTAAAATATTATAATTTTTATCAATCTTTATTAAATTTTTCAAAATCACTAGTTTTAACTTTAAATTTTAAATTAAATTGCCGCATAGCATAATTACCCAATAGTTCAAAAGTTGAAACTATTTGAAATAAAATTAAAAGAGAAAGAAAACTGATGTGATAGACCCAACTTAAACCCAAAATAAAAAGCAAAAAAATCCAAACAACCGAAACATGATTCCGGAGGCAAGTTCATTCTCAGGTTAGTTTGTACGATAAATAAAGAAAAATCCCCTACGCACTTGCTCTAACAAAAGGTCAATAAGATGTCTTTCCATCGGAGAGTCCAATTTATCCTTGAAAAACCATTACTGGCATGGAATTGAGAGTCATTTCCTACAATGTATTCCATGGGAAAATAGCCTCATTACAGCCAGGGGAAACTTGATAAAATATGCATTTCTGTTCAAAATAAATGCATACGGCCAATTGAGTCTTAGGTCAGTTGGCACCGTTGCTACTACAACAACCTGGAGGCCGTAGGTTTGAGTGTGCTTAAGCGCAATCGCCTCCAATTTAATTAGTTTGGGGATTATGGGTAGTTTAGGAATTAGATAAGAAAATGCATACCAATCCCCAAAATCTGGGTCCTCATTTTCAAGACACACCCAGACACACCCTTTGGGCCATACTGTACCTTTGATTAGAACTTTGTTGACCAAGTATAACACAGCTTGTGAAAGTCGGGCAATATTTTGTTTCTGTATGATTGGGTGTTGGGATGTGCCTGCATTTGTTACACTTGAGCTAAAATAATAGCATGACACAAAGAGATCAGAAAGTTAGAGATATACCGAAATTCACCGCATGTAAGCATCCCAAACATAATCTGCAGCAATGACCTTTTCTCGTGCTTCATCCCATGAGAATCCATTCTGTTCGAGTAGTATCTTTATACTATTATATTGGCCCCTCAAGTGTCTGGCCTGGGACTTCAAAACCTCTTCATCACAGTGACATTCAAACTTTACATTGAACATTGCAACAATTTGTTTCCACGCCTCAGGTATGAAAACATGACCAATTTATTCAAATATCTATCACCATAGACAAATATTCCTATAGCTTGCTGTCAGAAAGAAAAAGTAATAAGATAAGCAAGGCAGAGATCCATATTCAACCAGGAAAAATACATCAAGCACTAAAAGGCTAAGAAAATAATTAGCATAGCTTATCCACATTTATTGTCAATTTTCAATGTTGCTAACTTCGCCCAACAATCGGATGCATTACACTACCTACCCTTCTAAAGAGAAATTTCAAAGTTACTTGCACACAAACAAAACTTACCAATCCAAGTTGGTAACAATTTAGGCCCAGTGCATCTTCCTTGGCGTGTATGACTTGAAACTACACTATTGCTTGCATTTTCATAAATCAACCTGAAATCTTGGTAGTTCAGTATCTTCTTGATTCTGTAGGTACGAGCATCTGGATGTGCCTAAAATATAACGAAGGAAATTATAATGTGTTAATCAATCAATTTCCAAGTTGAATGCAGATAGAGATATACCTTGGTATAGTTATCCCAAACACGATCATCAGCAACTATCATTTTTTGTTTATCGTCCCAAAAGTTTCCTATATCTACACCATAAAAAGCTTTTTGCGAACTGAAAACAGAACTTGGCATTGAATGAACCAAGCATATCATTCCATGCTTGTTTGCCGAAAGTGTTCTTACGTTTATTGCCCTTTCTAAGATTTTCCAGCATAAGCTCAATGAAGGATTGATCCATGGCTGGTGTCCATTCAATATTTGGGTTCTCGTCACTTGCTGCGGAATGGAACTTCCAACACCTAGAATTGAGAATTAGAGAAAAGTTTGTTCATTTTTCTTCATTAGAAAAAAAAGGTTATGCCAAATGATGAATACATTTAAATGCAATAATAATCCATTTCATATCATTTATGAAACATGCAGGGGAAAAAGCCCAATCATAAAAAATTTCATGTCTCTTGAGGAAGTAAAAAGGAATGCCTGGCTTAGTTTGCAGAAAATATGTGAGGAAGAGAACATGTATTAGTAAGCTAAGGTGCTGTAACTACACGAAGTGAGTGACCTCAGTGGTAAATAAATTATTGTTATTATTTGAGATCTCGAGTTCGTGCTACAGGAATGCAAGGGGTGTGAGTGTTCAATGTTAAATGGTTGAGAGTTATCTATGAACAGATTAATAAAAAAATGTAAATGTTTATTAAATGTATGACCTAATCTATTGCCCCTATGCATTTTATCTAACATAAGATCAATGAAAAATCGTTCCATTGCAGGCGTCCAATTTGTTCTTGTTCTATCACTGCTATTAGGAGCATTGCTTCCATTCTCCTCCCGCCCGGGTGATAATACACGAAAGTTTCATTAATTAATTAAATCAGAATTACACTGCTTTTTTGGAAAATTGAAACATAAGCAACAACTTACAAGCACACTAACCAAAAGAAAGCTTATAATTTATCTGCTCAAAAAGTTTGCTACAGAAAAAAGCATAAATAATGGTCAAATTTAAGGTTTATGCTACCTAAGAGTTTCAAGCAGAGAAATCCTATCTAAATTAAGCTGAGATTACGTTAAATTAGCTCGATCAAACTACTGAAACTAAAAATTTCATAACAATTTTTTTGTCTTTTCCAACATTTTCCAGTAACGATAAGGAAACAGAAGAGATGTGGCGAAGGAGAAATTTGGATTCAATTTCCGGGAAATTTGATGGAGAAATTTGATCGAGTGTGTGTTTGCTTTAGAATCCAACCAAAATAATATGAAAAGAAAGGGTGTCTTAGAATCCAACCATGAAAAGAAAGGGTGCTTTGGATTGAAAGCTTAAAGGAGAACTACGGCTTGTTTGGCAGTTAACGGGGCTTTTATTGGACCCTTGAAACTCGGTCTAAACTGAACTTCAATGGACCAATGGGATGGGCCGCTAACATCCCTTTATTCCCCCAAAATCTGAAGATTGAACCCAACACTTTATTGATTTTGGTTAAGAAATTATCCGAACCAACGTATTGCAGAAATTAATTGAATTAGGTTATTAGATCATTTAAGTAAGGTTAAGAGTTTGAATTTTGGCATTTGTAAATAGAGAAAACTGTGTTGAGAGGATCGCCCCCATATTTGTTAGTAATGCAAATAGTGAGAGACTATTTTAGGGATTAGGCGTGTAAATGAATAGAGCATTCAGTGAACTGTATCTGAATCATTTGTATAACGTTTGTTTCTCAAGATAAATAAACGATTATGAGCAAAAATTTTATGTTCATTTAATAAACGAACGAACACGAACATAGGTGTGTTTGATTCGTTTATATTCACGATCAAGCTCGTTTTAAAGCTCATTTATCGACTCATTCGTTTATGTTTATGAGCAGACTCGTTTATCAAATTGTTTGTTTATGTTTATGAAAAAGATCGATTATATGCTTGTTTACTTTTTTTTTTACATTTTAAAATATTGGTGAATGTAGTGACTAAATTGAACACGTAGTGAAATTTAGTGTTTAAATTGTGAAGCTTGAGGAGTTTAAGTACTAGTGTCATAATTTTACCATCTTTTTTAGCATTAGTTGTTTTCATTTAATTTTTTGAATATATAAACAAATATGTTTATGAACGTTAAACAAACATGTTCTTGAACATTAAACGAACATGTTCGCGAACTAAGGATGAGAATTAGTCGGGTCAGGTCGGGTTTTTGATCAACCTACCTAACTCTAAAAATATATACCCTCCATTTGAAACCCTATTCGATCGGAGTTTAGGGGTGACTTCTTTTAGATAAAACTTGAACATGACTCGACCCTATCTAAAATAAATATAGTTATAAAAAATAGGGATCTAATTAAAAATATAATATATAGAGGATTATTAATGTAATTGTCCTAAAATATATAAGGTAAATTTAAATTATTTTTCGGGTCTGGTCGGGTTGGATAATTTTCACCTTAAACTCGAACTTGACCTGAACCAAACACATTTTTCTAAAAAACCTGATCTAACCTGAATTTGAATCTTTTTAGGAAAAAACTATGATCGAGTGAGGTAGGGTTAGAACCCTTCAGGTTTGGGTCCAATACTCATCCCTATTGCGAACATATAATTAAACATGTTTGCAAACATATAAACGAACATGTCCATGAACATTAAATGAACATGTTCATAAACAGTAAACAAACAAACATAAACACCTTCAAAAATAAGTAAACGAACACGAACACAATATTAAAAATTTAAACGAACGCGAACCGAACATGAACATCTTTAAAAATAAACAAATAAACACGAATACAATCTTATTTGTTCAAGCTTGATTCATTTACCCCTATTAGTATTGAGTTACATATATTTAGAGTGTTTGGAGTATATAATTATCATTTAATACTTTTATGCATCTACGTACCACTCCTATATAAGAGATTGTTCACAACCTAATCATATATACAATTTAATATTTTTCAATATTTTTTCTCAAAAATATTCTGCTGAAGAGAGAAACATAAATAACTTTCATTTTCTAATTTCGGGTGTACGAAATTTAAAAGGTTGTGTTAATTTTAGGGGACATCGTCCATTACACTAATATATGAAAATTATGGTGGTGCTTCGGTTGGCTTTGATTGGATTTTGCTGTTAATTCTGGTGGGTTGGTTTTCATTTTCTCTTGACTTTTGGGTGATTCTCCTAAACTTGATTGGAAGCAATTGTTCATGGGTACGACTGGTCAGTCGTTGGAGTATTTTTCTCTAATGGTTAGAGAGGGGATCATGGTGGTTCAACCGCCTTTTGATGTCTTAGAACAGGGGGTTTCTGAGTGGAAGTTGTTGCTAGTTGGCCAATTCATTGGTTCCTCTTCGAATTTTATCTAAATTCAGAGAATTGTTGATTTGCTTCAGGGGAAAATAGCTCCTGTTTAGGTGAGTCTTGCTAGGCCCAATTTGTATGTGTTTTCTTTTATTTCAACTGCTACTAGAAATTGGGTCTTAGAAAACGGTCCATGGTATATCCAAAATAAGCTATTGATTCTTCAAAAATAGGAACCAGGGCTAAAAAAGCTTAATTTTGATCTTTCTAGGTTGTTTGTATGGCTTCATTTGTATAATGTGCCACTAGAATTTTATTCAACGATTGGTTTGATTTATATAGCTAGTGCTATAGGTGCTGCTCTTTATATGGATTCAGTTATTACTTTTAGGAAGAGGTTGGAGTATTATAAAATTTGTGTTGAAATAGGTGTAGGAGATGTGATCCCAAAGTTTGTTGATGTTTTATTAGGGGATAAATAATTGTTTCTGTTTCAATTATGGTGTATTGGATGCCTTCATGTTGTGGTACATTGTAAAATGTTTGGGTACACTAAGAAGGTATGTGTAGCAAAGACTGCATCTGTATCGGGAGTAAAAAAAGTTAGGAAAGTGTATGCTGCTATAAAAAATAGGAATGTTGTTCAGGAGACTGGTGGTGTGAAGGAGGGTGTAGATTCTACTGAAACCTCTTGGGTGAATGAATATGTTGTTGCTGAAATTGAGACTTTGTGAAACTAAATATGTTGTAATGCAGAGGGAGGGTAAGCAAGTTGTCAAGGTGGCAGGAAGGGAGAAGAGTGTTTATAAGGACTTTCCTACTTTACAGGTTTTTTTGTCATAAATGAAGAAGACTAGGGGTAGGCCTAAGGATAAGAAGAAAATTGTTGGATCTGTAAATATATTTGAGGTTTTGGCTAATGTTGGAGGCATAGAGGGAGCCAAGAAGGTGAGGGCAACTTCATTAGGAGTTGCTGCACTGTTAAATGACATGAAGGCCAAGAAGGTAAGGGCAGCTTCACTAGGAGTTGATACACTGTTAAATGAAATAAAGGCTAAGAAGAAACAACATATTGATAAAGTTGTAGAGTCTAATTTAGTTCGTGCAAGAGAGGACAGTTTGACACATCGATTGTATGTTTTTTTAGACATAAGGGGATTTAATAAACCCCTTAAGCATGGTCAGGTAATGGATAGAATGGTAAAATTAAAGGTTGATGTGATTTGTCTTATGGAATCTAGAATAAGGAGAGTGAAAATGAATAGGTGTATTTCTAAGTTTGTTGTTGATTGAAATTGATGTTCTAATCATAATACTGCTGATAATGGGATAATTTGGATCTTTTAGAGAAAAGAACTTATTTTTAGGGTGATGCGAAGGATGATCAGTCCATGTCTATTCGTGGGGGTAATGTGGGTTGCAGAGTGTTCATCATTGTAGTTTATGGAGGTAATATTAGGGTGATTAGAAGGAGTATATGAAGCCAACTGAGGGATTTAATGAAAGATGTTGGGGATTCTCCTTAATTGGTAGGTGGAGATTTTAACATCTTCACTTGTGTTGATGAAAGCTTAGACCTGAAGGTAGTTGGCCCTTATGAATCTACTAATATGGTTGAGTTTAAGAGTGTGTGGTTGAGGTTGAGGTCATGGACCATCCTTATTATGGTCTTATTTACACTTGGTCTAATAAGTAGGGGAAACTTTCTTAGCTAGGAAGATTGGCATGGTTGTGGTTAATGCTCAATGGTTGGTTGCTTATCCTGAGTCATTTATTGAATTTCTGGATCAAGGAGTCTCAGATCATTGTCCTGAGGTTGTATGGACTCATAGAGAGAATCAGACTAATCATCTAAGCCTTTTAAATTCTTCAATTGTTTGACCTCTCATACTGAGTTTATGGACACTGTTAGGGGCTCTTGGCAAGAGGAGATGAGGGTGGTTCCATGGAGAGGTTTTTTGGTAAAATGAAGAGGTTGAAACCCAAGTTGAAGGATCTTAACAAGAATTATTTTGATGATATTTCTAGTAGAGTGGCTGCTAAGAGAGGGTAGTTAGAACAACTACAATTTTTTAATCTTACTCATGAGGATAGGAAGTTGGAGGAAAATAAGATGATTTAGGCTGAACTTTAGGAATTGGAGGTTGCTGAGGCTTCATTTCATAAGCAAAAAACCAAGGTTCAGTGGCTTAAGAAGGGGGATAGAAGTACTAGGTTCTTTCATTCCATTGTTATAGGTAAAAAGAAGAAGAATACAATTAGGCTGTTGTATGATGGTGATGAGAATAGGTTGGAGGATTTTGATAGCATGTCTACTGAGATGGTTAGATTTTTTTACTGACTTAATAGGGAATATGGACTCTAATGTTCAGGTGTGTTAGGTTGATCAGTTAGCATATCTGCTTGATTTCAAGCTGAATTCTGATGTTAAAGGAAAGTTGATGAAGGAGGTTACTAATAAGGAGATTGAGGAAGCTTTATTAAAAATAAGGTAATTAGAAAAGTCCTGGGCCAGATAGGTTTACTGCTTGATTTTTTAAATATGCTTGGGAGGTAGTTAGGTGTTATTTCTTGGCTATTGTTAGACAATTTTTTACTAGGGAAGATATTTTGCTTACTTTTAATGCAATTATTATTTTCCTAGTTCCTAAATCCCCAATTCTTGTAGGGCTAGGGATTTTAGTCCTATTTCTTGTTGTTTAATCTTTTACAAGATAATAACAAAGATCTTGGTGACTAGGTATTTCCTAGGGATGATTTCTCTAAGTAAGTCAACCTTTATCAAAGGTAGGTATTGTGGACAATACTTTGTTAGCTCAGGAATTGATGAAGGGATACCCAAGGAAGAACTTGTCCCCTAGGTGTGTGATCGCTTGTAAATGTATATGCTAAGGCAAGCAAATATGTGCAAGTATACACAATCGATGCAAGTAATATAGTAGTGAGTGAGTATCGTCTCCAAAGGGATTGGATTAGAAATTTATCTTCACCACAACTAGAACTAGTTGTCACAAACTAATTCCTATTGGCTTGTCAACTTAGAAAATAATATTAACAAAACAAGGAAATATTATAATGATTGCAGAAAAGTTTAGTTGAGGCAAAATAAATATGCATAATAAATAAAAATAAAGACAAGTGTTGATTTACTATGATTCAAACAACCTCACATATTTAGACTTATCACAGAGCACTTATGCTAAACTTTTGTATCGACAATAATTACTCTAAGTCTAAAATGAATTATTATGACTTGCTTAAGCTGCCAGACAGGATTTGCTATGGCAATACTACTCAGCGTTAACTACAACCTTTGGCTTGATAGACTGTTGTTGTAGCAATACATCTCAGCGTGAATTATAGTCGTTGTCTATCCTACTCTATCATCTATCCCTTTTAGTCGATTGAAACCCGCTCCTTATCTCTAAGGTAGACAAGTTAGAACTTCACCATCCAGGATTTATTCACTTGTTCACGAGGATCTATCTTATTTCTCTCGAATCTAAGAATCACTATCTAGACAAAAGGCAATCTCTCGATGCTCTTATATTGCCAAGACATGTTTTACCTAAACCCCAGGAGATCTCTCGATGCTCTTACAGAGTCAAGGTAAAATATTCAAACAATGAACAAAACAGTCATGAGCAAAACATAATTCATCATTCATTAAACAAAAAATAATTGTTTAGGCAACACAAAGTTTAACATCAAGTAAGACAATCATTGTGCTATAAAAAACATCCAAGTTTCAACGTTTACTACAATGCCAAATATATAAAGAGATTAAGAACAAAGGAAGAACGACTCCAAAAAACCAGGGCTCTGTCGCGACAATTCTGTTCAACACCATGCCTGCTTCGGTGATCAGCCTCTCTCGAGACCTGATCACAGCTCTGCTATAGTCTGGATATGGAGGACGCCAAGGAAGGTTGGTGGGTGAACGATGAGAAAGCACTGTAGTTGCTCGTTTACGCCTTGAGTAAAACTCTTATCTCTCTTCTTCCTTCTCTTTTTTTTGCGGCTATGGATGGTTGTTTATAGAGAAGAATCTCCTAGGGATTCGCATGATTTTGAGAATCCTTAAATAATCATTGTTATCTGCCCAGACTTAAAAAGGAAAAGCGGCTGGCGGCTGTCAGAACATTTAAGGCTTGCTTGCACGTGAAGTAGGCTATCCAACTATCGTGTAACATAGGCAATTTTATCATACCCACTTCAGATTCTTCAAATAAACCTTGCCTCGATGAGATAAATCTGCTCCTCACGTTCTTATCTGTTCCATTGGCCTTTGTAAATTATGTTGTCACGATTGAAATGTTCTTCCTCTGTAAGTTTCCTACACATTCACAATCTAAGCAAAGCCTTTTTCCTCTGCAACATTAATTAAACCACATAAATAGTCTATGCATAAATAGTTAAGTCCCTTCCCTAGTCAGGATTTCCTACTATTGTGTGTGCATGATTGTAACTAGTCTATGCATAAAGGTAAGTAGAAAACTTAAAGTAAGCGCTTCTGGTTTGTCAAGGCATCAAATTATTTGTCAGGCTTAGTTTATACTCCTAGTTATTTATCAACTTTTTTTTTATTTGTTTGGGGAGTCAGCTCATCACACCTGTCGTCCCACACTCTAGATGAAAGGGAGCATACCTTCCACCCCAAGCTAGTCGGGCAGAGTCATCCTGTGACTACTTTCATTCACTCATATTCCTCAACAACTCTTAATTTCTTATGGAGTTTTCTGTTTATGCCTTTGCATAGAGGAGTGTCCCTTTTATTTTATTTTTCAAGTTTTAAACACAAGGGAGTTTTACCTTAACCTTACAATATTTTTGAAGTCTCGACAATCATAAATTTCTTTCCTAAAAATTTTACAGGTTACCTTAAGAAGGGACAACCTACAATTGTGTTTGTAAATTTTTTAAAGAATCAGGCGTAGGGTTGGTTCTCTTCCATAAACGTCTTAACAATACTTCTACCCTAGTCAATCAAATTATGCATTCATCATTGGCATCCCTAATTCATCCCTAACAATAATCTTATAACCTACTTATGTCATGACAACTAAAACTTTCAACCAATTATCATCAATTACTTTTTAACAAAGTATGGCAAAATATGACACAATACCTCCCCCAAACTTGAGGGATGTATTGTCCTCAACGGATGAGAACTAAAACTAAATGATGCTATATGAAAATGCAAAAAAGTAAGACAAAAAATCTAGAATGTAAACTTACTGTGGTTGGGTGGCTTGACTGGACGCCCTCATTTGACGTCGTTTGGGAGGAGAGGGACTCTCTGATCCCGAGTCTACTGCTGCTGTCGTCGAGGGTGACAGCTGAAGTATACGGCCTACCGTTCGCTTGATTTGCTTCTTATTGGTCTAGGCTTATGCTGTAGTTGGTTGCTCGGCAGTAGGAGTTGGTTGTGCAGGAACTACTGTTGGACTTTGAGCTACTTCCGGGACTGGCGGTGCTTGATTGACAGGGAACTGAATAGGATCACGCTTGGGTTGCTTCAGGGCTGGTATAAAAGCTTCGTCGAAGAAGAAGTTGGGTGGGCTATCTTGATTGCTTTCGGAGGTCGAGAAAGATGAGGAGCTGAGGAAATCTTCTATGTCGCCTTGGCCTTCCTCTGGTACAGACGAGACATGGATTGCCAGTGGTGGTACATCTGTGGGTACTTCTGGGGGAACCTCTGGGGGGAAATTTGATGTCGAAGAATGGAATGTGCTGCTACCAGCATTGTACTTGAGGATAACGCTGGGGAAGGGCGGCAGATTTGCGGTTGTGATCAGAAGCAACTCCTTGAAAAAGGCGTTGAGTTGCGCGTCCCTTGCCTTGACATACTAAAAAAAAAATCTCCATGTGATCCTCTAGGAACCCTATCTTCTCACACGTTTCTCGAGTGTACGTAACCACTACGGTCATTCTGGCCGCGGCAACCGATTTTGCTCCCCGCTCCAGACCTTTATACGGGGCGTTGTCATCGAAATTCATCATCTCGGGTACCTTCTTCTTGGTGATACCCTCATTGGATTTAATGAAATCCTCAAAGGGCTCCTCGGGGACTTTCTTTTTCCTGCACAGTGCGGTTATCAAGTTGGAAAACAATATATTTCCCTGGTTTCGTTTTGCACACTCGTGGATTTACTCGAAGATGAGTTCTCCAATGCCAATCTTCATCCCGTATATTATCAAGTGCAAGAGCATCAATATTTTCACGAGCATAGTTGTGTTTTGAGATTTAGGCATAAGCTTGCCCTTGAGAAAATGGTTCTACAACTTCACGATTGATTTGAAGGCTCGGTGATCGACTCTCTTCCTCATTGGGGCATTCCCTTCGAACTTAGCCCACCTGAAGCATAAATCTTATAGAACTCCGTTGTATGTTTCCTGGTCTTCATCGGCCACAAATTTCTTGTGTTGCTCTTCCACTTTCCCCCAACTTGAAGTATCTATTGAGTGCTAAAGGGGAAAATCAAAGGAGCTTCCCTCGGACATATACCGTGTGGCTGGACGGGTCTTCGAGATGGGCGTAGAACTCTCTAACCATAGCTGGTGCTACGGATTTGGGATGGCGAGCGAACTTCTCCAAGTTGTGCTTCTTTATCATGTCCATTACCTCTGGTCCAAACGGCTCTTCATCCTCTGCTGGAAAGATGAACCCATATTCCAAATACACTTGTCATTTTTGGAGGATTTGATGCGTGCTTCGGCCTCGGCTGTCTGGAAACGCTCAAAGTTCGGTGTTGGGGGCTGGGGTTTTTCTCGATACAGCCATGGTACTTGGTTGCTAAGGTGAAATTAGCGGCTGCGATGGGGAAGATTTTGTTGCGAGAAAGAAATATTTTCTTGCTTGGTAGAGAGAGAGTGAGGCACGATGAAGAAGAAGAAGGAGTTGGGCATTTTTTTTTGGAAAGTAATGAGTAGTTTTGATGTAAATTGGTCTTTGCACGAGGGGAAAAAGATTTTCATTGAATGTGAAATATATGATTGGACGTAAAGTGGGGGAAAAATATTGTTTTCCCTCTTTAATTGTGCCGCGTAAACCTTTTACCCTAGGGTTTCCTTTCTTTTCATGCATGCTCTATCTCCCCATGCTGCCACGTGTACTATGCATGCCTACAAGAAATAAAGAAAATAAAATAAAATAGATAATGAAAGAAGAAAATAACTTAATTTATTTATGTACAAAATTCAAATTTTTGTTGCCTAGGCAACGAATTTTATTCAAATAAGTAAGGCAAACTCTTGGGCATCATGTGCCATTAATTTCGGTTTGTCACGCATGACTAGGGCTCCTTTGTACTCCTTTAGCCTCTGATTGTTCACATTGAAGATGGAACCATCATTTTGGTTCTTGATTTCTATTGCTCCATTGTTATGGACTTGATGCACGATGAAGGGTTCTAACCATCGTGATTTTAGCTTGCCTGGGAATAACTTAAGGCGTGAATTGTAGAGCAGTACTTTTTGTCCAGAATAAAATTTCCTTGAAAATATTTTTCTGTCATGCCATCGTTTTGTTTTCTCTTTGTATAGGTGGGCATTTTCATATGCGTGTGCTCTGAATTCATCTATCTCGTTCAATACCAAGAGTCTTCTTTCTCCAGCAAGCTGAGCATCCATGTTTAACTTTTTGATGGCCCAGTTGGCTTTATGCTCAAGTTCAACAAGTATATGACATTATTTTTCGTAGACCAATTTGAACGAGGACATTCTCAGTAGTGTCTTGAACGTTGTGCGATAAGCCCATAGAGCTTCATCTAGCTTTGGCGACCAGTCCTTGCTACTTGGGTTGACTACCTTCTCAAGGATCTATTTGATTTCTCGATTAGACACTTTGGATTGTCCATTAGTCTGAGGGTGATATGCCATGGCAATCCTATGTCGCACTCTATATCGTTTCAAATCCTTGGCAATCAATTTGTTGTCAAAATGTGTGTCTTCATCGCTAATGATAGCTCATAGTGTTCCAAATCAGGTGAATATATTTTTGTGAAAAAAGTTTAACACCGTCATGGAATCATTTTAGGTGTTGGAATGGCTTCAACCCATTTGGATACATAATCCACTGTCAATAGAATGTATAAATCTCCAAATGATGTGGGAAAGGGTCCCATGAAGTCTATTACCCATAGGTTGAAAAGTTCAATATCCATAATATTTTGCCATGGCATCTCATGCCGTTTTGATATGTTTCATGTTCGTTGGCATCTATCACATGAATTATAGAATTCATGCGCATCTTTGAACAAGGTTGGCCAACAGAATCCGGACTGAAACACTTTCGCCGCTATTCTTATTCCACCAAAGTGCCCTCCATACAGTGACGAGTGACATTAGAGTAGAATATCTTGTTGCTCTTCTCCTGGAATGAATCTTCGGATTATTTGGTCTCCACTTTGCTTGAATAGAAATGGTTCATTCTAGTAGTAGTGTCACACATCATGTCGAAACTTCTTTTGGCCCTAGCTAGATAAATCAGGAGGAACAATACCACTAACAAGAAAGTTAACTATGTCAATATAGCACAGCGCAGCCGTGACAAATAATATTTTCTCATCAGGGAAATCCTCTTGAATTTCTTCTATGTCAGGATAATCAGATTTGTTATCTAGCCTAGACAGATGGTCAACCACTTGATTTTCTGTACCCTTTCTATCATTGATCTCTAAATCGAACTCTTGTAGTAATAATATCCATCGAATTAGCCTAGGCTTTGCATATTTTTTATTTATCAAATATTTAATGGAAGAATGATATGTATGCATAATTACCTTAGTGCCTATTAGATATGGCCTAAACTTATCGAATGCAAATACTACTGCTAAGAGTTCTTTTTCAGTTGTGGTATAGTTTACTTGTGCAATATTCAGAGTAAGACTTGCATAATAGATAACATGAAAGATTTTACTTTTTCGTTACCCTAGCACCGCTCCGAGTGCATAGTCACTAGCATCGCACATGAGCTTAAAAGGTTCGTTCCAATCTGGTGGTATAACGACTGG
The DNA here is from genome assembly GCF_006381635.1 of Hibiscus syriacus. Taxonomy (NCBI): domain Eukaryota; kingdom Viridiplantae; phylum Streptophyta; class Magnoliopsida; order Malvales; family Malvaceae; genus Hibiscus; species Hibiscus syriacus. Next base: position 4,216,342 of record NW_024062900.1, on the reverse strand, counting down.
TGCTGCCGAGAGCTTCTTCTTCAAATCTGTGAATGCATTCAAACAGTCATTAGTAAATTCAAATGGATGATTTCAGTACCTTGTATAAATTATCGAGACATCGGTCAAAATCATCACCTGAGATGGAGAAGTCATCTATAAATATTTCCATGCATTCTTCCACCATGTTTGAAAAGATTACCATCCTGCATCTTTAGAAGGTAGCTGGAGCATTAAACATCCCAAACGACCTTCGTCTAAATGTATAGGTACTATATGGGCATGTGAAAGTGGTTTCTCTTGATCCTCTGGTATTATAGCTATTTGATTATAACATGAGTATCCATCGAGGAAACAATAAAATGCTTTTCCCGCTAACCTATCAAGCATTTGGTTTATAAAAGGGAGGGGAAAATGGTATTTCTTTGTGGCCTTATTAAGTTTCATATAATCCATGCATATGTGCCAGCCCGTGACTGTTCTAGTGGTAAGGAGCTCTTCATGTTCGCTTTTAACCACGGTCACTCCACCCTTCTTTGGCACACACTACATTGGGCTGACCCATGAACTATCGGATATAGGGTAAATCACTCCCGCATCTAGCCATTTTATAATTTCCTTCATGACTACATTTTTCATGATTGGGTTGAGCCTTCTTTGGGGTTCCACCGAAGTGCTATGACTATCTTCTAAATTGATCTTTTGCATACATATGGTAGGACTAATTCCCTTTAACTCAGCCACTGTCCATCCTAGAGCCTTTCTGTGCTGTGACAAAACATTCAACAAACTATTCTATTATTTAGAGGTTAGATTGGCAAGGATTATTACTGGTAAAGTTTCATCAGTTCCTAGGTATTCATACTTTAAATGTGATGGCAAAGTTTTAAGTTCCAATTTCAGTGTAGATTGTAAAGATGACTCTGGAGAATTAACTTCATCATAATCTAAGGGTTAGAATTTCATACATGATTTATTATGAAGAAGCCTCGATTGATCCTTTGTCTTTCCTTTGTATCCTGTATTGGTGTTGTTTTCAGGGCACTCATTGTTTAGATTTCTGTTGTCATGGTCATATTTCTCAGAATCGTCTTCTGAGAATAATTCACCTGGGCCAAAATTTTCTTGTTCATGCATCTCGGTTGTATGGTCTTGGTAAAAAACATTGTATTCATCGAGCCTTAGGTATTCACTGCCTCCAAGGAATTTCTTTTCTTCTACTTTGTTAATGCATCGGCATTCCTCTAAGTCATCCACATTGTCAACACACATTTTCGTCCTACTAGGATTCAAACTCCTAAAAATAGGATAGAATTTTGCTAGGATTCAAACTCCTAAAAATAGGATAGAGTTCTACTATGATTTAAACTCCTAAAGATAGGATCCACAAGCACTATAAATAGCCATTGTAACTCACTATTGTAAGAGGATTTACAGACAAAATACAGAGGAAAACACGGAAAATACAAAGGCAAAGCTATTGTAAACGATTCGAAAAGGAAATAAAAGGTAGCAATTTTTTTATTCGTTCATTTCTCGCATGTGCACGTTATTTGTTTTGAGATTTGGTTCGAATAACCCAAAACGTGGGTTGCGCCGATGACCAAAAATAGGTGGGGTTTCGAAGTTTCGAACCTAGATCTACCCCGAGGCGTGTTCATTTTTTATCCCCCTAATGCGTAATATCAACGTTAATTGTCTTTCAAATTTGGCCCCAATCTTTATTTTTCTTTATAATCCTTTTATTTATTGTATAGATATTTTATTTATTTATTATTTACATTATCATTATATAAAATATATACGTATGTTCTTTTAAATGATTTTCAATTGATTTTTTTACACTATATATTATTATTATCTATACATATATTTTTTATTTATTTATATTCATTTGGTTATTTTTTAATACTATATTTACTATTTATATATATATATATACTTTTTTTAAAAATATTTTACTTATAAGCATATTATTACTATATATATGTATATATATTGTAATTATGTTTATTTAGTTTTTTTACTTTATCATTATACATATATATGTATGTTTTAAATAGTTTATTTATAAGCCAATTATCATTATATGTATACTTTTATATTTGGTTTATATATTTATTTATTTATTTTTGTTTTTAGTTTTTTATATTATATTATATTTTCATATTACTATTATTATTGTCATAATTATTATTTTTCTATTTTACTCATTTATATATATATATATATATATATATATATTAATATTTCATTTATTTATTTATATTTCATTTTATTTTTTTTACTTATTTTTATTCTTTATTTTTTCATTTATTTATTTTTCCCTCTGACACATCTTATGACTTTTTAAGGGTATTTTCGTCAATTAATCAGAGGTAAGTAATTCATTATCAAATTTTACCTTTTAATTTAAAATTACAATTTTCTTAATTAAGACAACGAGAAATTACGTAGTACCGAAAGGGCGGTTCAAGGGTGCTAATCCTTCCTTGACCGTAACCGACTCCCGAGCCCGACATATTTCTGGTAAGACGCAGATCAGGTAAGAAATAGGGTATCCGATCAACCCATTTATTTTTAAATAAATGATCGGTGGCGACTCCCAATCCACATTTTTCAAGTCGAAGCCCAATCCCGGGGCCCAACCGAAATACGGTTGCGACAGCTTGGCGACTCCGCTGGGGACACAGGTTAGTGAGTCAGGCTAAGGTAATTTCCAGTTATCTTTTTAATGAAAAGGGTAAGTTTAAATTTTAAGGTAACATTTCGATCCTTATTACTTACTTTTGATTATATTTTCGAGTAAATAGTTGTACTGACCGTTTTTAATGATTTCAGCCCTTAAAGATTTTTCATCCAAAGGCTCTATATCCGAGCTCCGAACCCGTTTTAAGTGGGGGTAAAAGCGATGCCTTTGTGTGAATTTATTCATCGTATGCGCCTAGCAAGTAACCTTTGGGATTCATATACCTTATGCCTTCGTGTGAATTTATTCTCCGTATGGGCATAAGGGAATGTTTCCTCTCGAGTTTAACTTAGTCCACACAAGCCCTTTGATGGGTTTAGGACTAAGGGTCTGGTAAGCCCAATGGGGCACCGACAAGGAGAACTCGAGTACCTTTTTTTAGAACCTAAACCCGGAGATTACAAGGAGTTAGGGTCTACCCCAAAACCTCGTTTTAAACCCTAGGATGCCAAAATTATTTTCTGCTTTACTTTCTGTTCAAAACATGTGAACTAGAAATTTATGAGGTTAGGACTTGTTTAAAATCAACTTGCGGGATAGAGATCATGTCCGGGTAGGAATAATAAGCATGTTAGGTAGATATCATGTGGGGTAGGACTTTTATTTTCATGATTGCTTTGATTATTATCATTACCTTACTAACTCTTTTCATTTTTTTCCTCTCTTTTATTTTATTTCCATCATCTGTATCATTCAAAAGAGGTGTTGATCCACCAAAAAAACGTGTTTGTTAACCATAAATAATCTGCATTAATGGACAAAGGTGTTGTAATACAGGAGATTAAAAACCCCGAGGTACGACTATGGTCCGAGAAGACTCAGAAAGAAAAGGGAGACATTCTTCAAGGAAGTTATGTGTCAGAGCTTGTTAGCTATGCCTCTATCAGTGTAAAATAAAACAATGTGCAAGAACTTCGAGACATCTGGGATAGTTGGAAGAATGATCAAAAACAGAAGTTCAGTCAGCGGTATGGTGACATTGCACTTTTGCTTCATGTTAAGACCGGTGAGCCCTTAATCAGAGCCTTGGTTCAATTCTGGAACCCGGGATACAGTTGCTTCACTTTTAACCAAGAGGACATGGTACCTACCATCGAGGAGTATACTACACTATTGCACTATGAAAGCATTAAACTGGAGCGAGCCTATATCAAACACATCAAGAGTCAGCCTTTCAAGAACAGACTGGCTAAGATTGCAGGAGTTGATGAAAAGTGGGTGACTGACCGACTCCGAAACAAAGGTAACGGGCAAGGAATTCAGTGGATCCATATAAGGAAACTAATGAATGACCACCCTGATGAATGGAAGACTATAGACCTTTTTTGCACTAGGTCTGAATGGCTTGATCATCTTTCCGAAGATTTTGGGATGCATTGACTTAGCCGTGGTGGAACTATTTGAGCAACTTCCGAATCTAGTCAACCCAGCACCAACCATCTTAGTCGAGACCTTTCGGTCTCTCAACCATTGCCGAAGAGCTGGTGGAGGTAGATTCATTGGATGTGTTCAACTCCTTCAAGTCTGGATTCACAGCCACTTCTGGAAGACTAATTGGGTTGCCTACCACCGATTTAGCACTACGTATTCACCTTTGAGAGAGTTCATCACCATGAACTGGCATGAAGGAACTTCAAAAGAGAAGTGGATGAAAGTCTTCACTCATCTATCAAGATCGAGATATTACTTGGAGAGCCCCCTAGTTGTTCCTCAGTGACGTTCTTTTCTAATGTAGGGACTCTGACACTATGACCTTACCTGAACTTTGGGATGCAGTTGGGTATGCTCTATTATTAGCACTTAGACATGACATTATGGGGAACGTCAGTTTGTCCCAGCAACATGCGGACTAGCTAAATCAGAGTTTGAGTATCACGGTGACAACTATAAGAAGATGATCAAGGAAGCAGTCGATTCATGGAAGAAAGTATTCCGGATGGATGTGGTAGCTGCCAGAAACATGCTTGCTCTGGACTATGTGGAGTGGCAAAAATTGAGGAAAAATGACAATATTTCGGTGCCAGACTGTGAGGACACCCAGACCATGGAGGAACATCTCAGGCCCGTCTCTTCTGGACTTGAGATAGCCAAAACAGAGTTTGAAGCTGTGAACAATGAGCTGGGAAGAGGATAAAGGAACTTGAGGCTGAGAGCTATCAGTGGAATCTAGATGCTGACTCTTAGAAAGATCGAGCAGATAAACTAGAAAGAGAATAAAAAAGAGTCCGTTTAGAGCTCGAAGACTTGAGAAAGGGGTATCAAGATAAAGTCAAGAATAACTCCAAGTTGAAAGTGGCTTCTAAATACTGGAATGAGAGAGCTTGGAAGGAACAGATGAAGACTGCCCAGAGGCACTTAGCAGGCAGTCAACATCAAAACCAATGCTTGAGAATCCAGATGGCTGATCTGGAGAAACAATATGAGAGAGATGGCAAAACAATAGCTGAGTTAGAAGCTATTGTAGATGGGTTCAAGAGGCAAGCAAGCTTCAGATACCTTCGATGGATGTTTACAGTGGCATTTCCGTTGGGAGCAAGCACAAAAAAGGGTGAAGGCCAGAGACACAGTCATCCGAGACTTCTTGGATCAAGTACAGAAGGCAGCTCGCCATCTACACGGCCTGGCAAGGGAAGCTGGAGTGGTCCAACAAGGCATACAACCAGTGACAAATGAAAACAGAAGACTTGTCAACCTGCTGGAAGCTGTTCGGGGTCTAGAGGATTTAGTCTGAATGTACCTTTGATTGTTTTTATGTCTCTTACAAGATAAAACATTTTTGTCGAAATAAGGATTATTTATAATAATGGACACTTTTCTGGATGCCTAGAACATTTCATGCATTTTTTTTTCATTTTGCGTTATGCATCTACATTTCATTTTTAAGCATTTTCATAAACATGAAATTTCTTCATAGAGGATTCGATGAAGTGGTTTTAACCACTTGACACCACATGGAAGCAAGATTGTAACATCAAAAGAAAAAAACTGAAAACAATACAGTGGGAGCCTGATCAGCTGATTGTAGGACAAAGCCTGTCAGGATGATCTAAGAAAGAATCCCCATATCATAAGGACTACGATGTTGAAGATGTTAGGTGTTACCACATGAGAAGCCCCAAACATTCCTCTGAGAACTATAAGGTGCTGAAGCGCAAGATCCAAAAATTGATGAATTCAGGGGCATAAACGACCGAATAAGGGGGCATGGCGGTATATACCATTTGCACTTAGAGGATTGTTTTGTTTAAACATGTCTCTAATCTTTCATCGTTTGCTTAATCTTTTAAAGGATTGAATTTATGCTACTTTCTAAGGTGGAGCAATTGAACAAATTCTAATCTTTAGTTCTTCGAATGTTAAATGAATTAAGGATTCTTTTAATTCTTCAAGAATTATAGATTTTTGACATATGGCAAGGTTAAAACTTTCTTATCTTGTCTCAAACCCCAAAACAAAATACCTTGATTCTTTACCCAAAATAACTCATGGTCATTACCAAAAAGACCAAATTTTGACATTACCTCCCTTTGAAATTCTTGAACATTACCTTTATCTTTTTGATACACCCACACTTTTCTTTGAGTCAATAAGATCACACTACTGTCTTTTTTAGACTCAAAAATAACCTTTCTTACCATTAAAACCCAAGGCATTGAGTTGTTCATTTTAACATGAGCATTCTTATAAAGAACCAACTTGGGGCATCTTGCGGGAAGCCTGAACATTGAGACATCTGGGAAAAAGAAAAAGAAAAATTCATTTGAAATAATTCTATCATGCATTAATTACACTGTTTTCATGTGAATAGAATTAATCTTGAAAATCTATCCCCCTGGGGATACCTCTTCTGTGAAGATTTACATGTATTAAATGATGAACGACTTTCTTTCTTTATCCCTTCACAACAGGAGAAAAAAATATCCCTGTCCCCTTTTGAGCCTGTAGTATTTTTCTTCTGATTCAACCCTAACCAAGGATCACCCTCCACACTGGGGGGCAAGGTGGAAGAATTATACTCACATGAGCGAAGACATTGATTCAGATGAGATACCAAAAGTTAGACCAAATGACAAGTGCGAAGATCCAATCAAGAACAAAAAAGAGAATAAGTAAAAAGCAAAAAAAAAAAAAAACAAAGAAAAAAGAGAAACAAGAACAAAAATCAAAAAGAAAAAGGGACAAAAAACACATGCAAAGATTCCCTAAAGAAAAATGGTGCATCAAGCTTCAAACTATGAGATTGATCAAGCATAATCATTCCCGAATCACTGAATCACTTCACTCGAAGATCATAGAGCATTAAGAGAGAGAAACATTTTGAGAAGGATTGAAGACATCATAATGAATTGATCCTTGGTTCAACACCCTGAAACACTTGTTTGAAATAACACATCAAGCTTCAAACTATGAGATTGATCAAGCACAATCATTCCCGAATCACTGAATCACTTCACTCGAAGATCATAGAGCATCAAGAGAGAGACATTTTGAGAAGGACATGATTGAAGGCATCAGAATGAATTGATCCTTAGTTCAACACCCTGAAACACTTGTTTGGGCCTATTTATCCTTTTCTTTCATAACCATGAACCCTGACCTACATTACGTGCCTTAAAAGTCCCTTCTAATCATACATGGATTTCTAAACATAAGAGATTATCTTCAGATTTCATCCCGCCCATCAGGATTAATCTTTGTTTGAAAAAAACAATGTAATTAATGCATGGTAGAGAAAAATAACAAAGGGGGGTTCAAGACGTAAATCCTGAATAACGTCTTGAAACCAAAGGAGGGTTCGAGTTGAAAACTTGAAAAGGCGGCTCGAATATAAAAATTGTGCAACTGAGGCGATCACACAAATTCCTTGATACGGCATCACATAACCCGAGTGTGACCACGAAGGTTGGGAGTCAGAGAAAACTTCTAGTAGAGGAGCATGCAAGCTACCCCATCAAACCGTTGAGCATAAAATGCCAAACCTATGAGCATCAAATGCCAAACCTTTTAGCATCAAATGCCAAACCTTTGACCAAACATAATAACCTGAGATTTCTTTTTATCCTTTCCTTACTTAACCACTTCCCAAAAATAGCTTTGATCTTGGTACTTGTCAAATAGCTATAATTCATTAAAGGATTAACAGTATAATTAATTCTTTGATATCCGATGAACTCTAGTTTATGATTCGTCTCAATTGTAAAACCGTGAAAGTGACAATATTTTCAAAACTTTGGATCAAATATTTTTCAAAACTCTTTTAATTGATATTTTCATAAATTTGAAAATAAAAGAGAAAGAAAAACATTTTTTTTTTCAAACAAGACAGAACTCTAGTTTATGATCGTCTCAATTGTAAAACCGTGAAAGTGACAATATTTTCAAAACTTTGGATCAAATATTTTCAAAACTCTTTTAATTGATATTTTCATAAATTTGAAAATAAAAGAGAAAGAAAAACATTTTTTTTTTCAAACAAGACAGTCTCTCTAGAGTGGATCTTGGTAAATGACATGTGACTTTTAGACACAAAACTCATTGCTCAGAATCAATGCTGAAGCAAGAAATAAGGAACATTTGGGGCATCCTTGAAGATTCAACACAAATATTGGGCATTTTTTGATACTGGGGCATCATTTGGGATTCAACATCCTAATAAATTATCAGACCTTTTCAGGAGATAAAATATAACCAATTCATGTTACATGCATCTTATGCATACATTTTAGAGCATCATATTTATCATTTTCCACATACATAATTTTTTACATCTTTTAGAGTCAAGTTTCGACTTCAAGATTAAGGATACTCGATTCAAAAGCACCTTTAAAGATTCATGTTGGTTGCTTAACTCAGCAGCAAGAAGCTACACTTCGACCAACTCGACAGATTGAAAGTTTCTCTCGAACTCACAATTTGCTCGAGAGTAGATTTCAACTTCACAACGAAGGATATCTAGCTCTAAGCCAAACATCCACGATTTCAAATCCACGACGGAGGATATCGTGCCACTCAAGACAACACAAGTTCAACTTCACAACGAAGGGACGACTGGTTGTCAACAATAATTTTCCAATTTCGGAGTTAATTTCAACTTCACAGCGAAGGATATTGGACTCCAGACAACGCAAGTTCAACTTCACGACGAAGGGACCGCTGGTTGTCAATAAACAATTTACCAATTTCAGATCCAATTTTAACTTCACAGCGAAGGATATTGGACTCCAAACAACACAAGTTCAACTTCACGATGAAGAGACCGCTGGTTGTCAATAAACAACTTTCCAATTTCAGAGCCAATTTCAACTTCACAGCGAAGGATATTGGACTCCAGACAACGCAAGTTCAACTTCACGACGAAGAGACAGCTGGTTGTCAACAAACAACTTCTCAATTTCAGAGCCAATTCAACTTCACAACGAAGGATATTGGACTCCAGACAACGCAAGTTCAACTTCACGACGAAGGGACTGCTGGTTGTCAACAAACAACTTCTCAATTTCATAGCCAATTTCAACTTCACAATGAAGGATATTGGACTCCAGACAACGCAAGTTCAACTTCACGACGAAGGGACCACTGGTTGTCAACAAACAATTTCCCAATTTCAGAGCCAATTTCAACTTCACAGCGAAGGATATTGGACTCAAGACAACGCAAGTTCAACTTCACGACGAAGGGACCGTTGGTTGTCAATAAACAACTCCCCAATTTTAGAGCTAATTTCAACTTCACAACGAAGGATATTGGACTCCAGACAACGCAAGTTCAACTTCACAACGAAGGGACCGCTGGTTGTCAACAAACACTTCTCAATTTTAGAGCCAATTTCAACTTCACAACGAAGGATTGGACTCCAGACAACGCAAGTTCAACTTCACGACGAAGGGACCGTTGGTTGTCAATAAACAATTTCCCAATTTCAGAGCCAATTTCAACTTCACAGCGAAGGATATTGGACTCGAGAGAACACAAGTTCAAGTTCACAACAAAGGGACGGCTGGTTATCAACAAATAATTTCTCGGTTCCAGAGCCAATTTCAACTTCACGACAGAGGATATTGGACTCAGAACAATGCTACTTACTTGGATTTCAACTTCACGATGAAGGATATCCAATTTCAGGCTCAACTTCACAATGAAGGGGCCACCCGCGGTTTTAACTTCACGACGAAGGGAATCGTGCACACAAGCATCATCCATTTTAGATTGGATTTCAACTTCACGAAGAAGGATATCCAACTCAAAGAAGGAGTATCTGTCAACAAAGACCTTCGAGTTCGACTACTCTCAGCTCCAAGGCACATCATTTACAGCATAACTCAAGGCTAGAAGGGTTATCTGCCATCAAAATTGTCGAGTTCGATTCCATTCAGCTCGATGACACATTAATCGCACTACTTTCCGGTTGCAGTCGAGGTTTTCAAGTCGAGAAGAGGACCTGGGTTAACCGTGCTTTAGTGACAAGCAACCATTTTCAAGCAAAAGCTATGTGTCAATGAATTTCTGAGTTCGATTTCGATCCAAGGTCTTTAAACCAAGAAGAAGACCGAAGGGCAACGAGAAGAAGACCGAAGGGCAACGAGAAGCCACGTGCTGATTCAAATTCTGAACTACGGCTTCAATTTCATATCATTTCAAGATGAACTCGGCTTCACGACGGAGGAGTCATCCGTAACTCAATTCGACAGGGAGTTATTGAAACATCAGAGTCAATTTTCAACTCCACCGAACGAAAAGTGTGTCTTTTAATCTTTTCCCTATCCCTGTTACACGACTATGGACAAAGAGGGGCAGCTGTCAAAACACATTTTCGTCCTACTAGGATTCAAACTCTTTAAAATATGATAGAATTTTGATAGGATTCAAACTCCTAAAAATAGGATAGAGTTCTACTATGATTTAAACTCCTAAAGATAGGATCCACAAGCACTATAAATAGCCATTGTAACTCACTATTGTAAGAGGATTTACAGACAAAATACAGAGGAAAACACGGAAAATACAAAGGCAAAGCTATTGTAAACGATTCGAAAAGGAAATAAAAGGTAGCATTTTTTTTATTTGTTCATTTCTCGCATGTGCACATTTTTTTTGAGATTTGGTTCGAATAACCCAAAACGTGGGTTGCACCGATGACCAAAAATGGGTGGGGTTTCGAAGTTTCGAACCTAGATCTACCCCGAGGCGTGTTCATTTTTTATCCCCCTAATGCGTAATATCAACGTTAATTGTCTTTCAAATTTGGCCCCAATCTTTATTTTTCTTTAATTTTATTTACTGTATAGATATTTTATTTATTTATTATTACATTATTGTCATTATAAAATATATACATATGTTCTTTTAAATGATTTCAATTGATTTTTTTAAACTATTTATTATTATTATCTATACATATATTTTTTATTTATTTATATTCATTTGGTTATTTTTTAATACTATATTTATTATTTATATATATATATACTATTTTTTAAAATATTTTACTTATAAGCGTATTATTACTATATATATGTATATATATTGTAATTATCTTTATTTAGTTTTTTACTTTATCATTATACATATATATGTATGTTTTAAATAGTTATTTATAAGCCAATTATCATTATATGTATACTTTTATATTTGGTTATATTATTTATTATTTTTTTTTTTTTTTTTTTTTTATATTATATTATATTTTCATATTATTATTATTGTTTGATTATTTTTCTATTTTACTCATTTATATATATATATATATATATATATATTCATTTATTTATTTATTTTTCCTTTTATTTATTTTACTTATTTTTATTCTTCATTTTTTCATTTATTCATTTTTCCCTCTGACACATCTTATGACTTTTTAAGGGTATTTTCGTCAATTAATCAGAGGTAAGTAATTCATTATCAAAATTTACCTTTTAATTTAAAATTACAATTTTCTTAATTAAGACAACGGGAAATTACGTATTACCGAAAGGGCGGTTCAAGGGTGATAATCCTTCATTGACCGTAACCGACTCCCGAGCCCGATATATTTCTGGTAAGACGCAGATCAGGTAAGAAATAGGGTATCCGAGCAACCCATTTATTTTTAAATAAATGATCGGTGGCGACTCCCAATCCATATTTTTCAAGTCGAAGCCCAATCCCGGGGCCCAACCGAAATACGGTTGCGACACACATATTTCATGGAATTGAATACATTGATGGTGACACTTTGCTCTCCTACTCGCATCGTGAACTCTCCCTTTTCACAATCTATTAGGATTCTCCCAGTAGCTAAGAATGGTCGTCCTAGCTAGGGGTGTAAACGAGCCGAGCTCGAGTATTGCTGAGCTCGACTCGACTCAAAAACTTTGAAATGATGCTCGAATCGACTCGAAAACTCGCGAGCTTAAAATTTTCAAGCTCGAATCGAACTCGAAATCCTAAACTGAAGCTCGTGAGCAGCTCGAAAAGGCTCGAAATGAAAAAAATTATTAAACTTAACTCGATTGAAGCCTCAAACTCAAACTCGAACATGAACCTTAAATACAAGAAATCTTACTGTATTTTTTTTATAAAAAAATCAATACATAAATATTAATATTATTAATAATTTATTTCTAAAAAAATAAAATCTTAATATATTATATTTTCGAGCTGCTCACGAGCTTTTCGAGTCGAATATCGAGTAGCTCGTTTCGGCTCGTTAAGAACTCGAGTCGAGCTCGAGCTCGAGTCGAGTCCATTCGATCTGAGTATTTATCGAGCTTTGATCAAGTCAATCTCGAGTAGCTCGCGATCTGTCTCGTCTCATTTACAGCTCTAGTCCTAACACCAATCATCGGCTTCGCAGTCCAAGATGAGGAAATCGACTGGAAATACGAATTTGTCCACCTTTACTATAACGTCTTATATTCTGCCCTCGGGCCGCACATAAGACCGATCGACCAGCTGTAGGATGACTGTGGTTGGACAGGCTTGATATCCGTCTAGTTTCATAAATATGGACTTTGGTATCAAGTTTACACTTGATCCCAAATCAACAAGAACTCATCCTATGAAGTCAGTACTAATTGAGCATGGTATTATAAAACTGCCTGGGTCTTTTTGCTTTGGTGGGAGTTTGCTTATTACCGAATAGATTTCTGTTGCCGTGGCAACATGTTCTATCTTCATTTTCTTCGTAACGATATCCTTAAGAAACTTGGCATAGGAAGGCATTTGCTCAATGGCTTTAAATAAGGGCACATTGATATACAATTGGTCCAGAATATCAACAAATTTCTTGAACTGGATGTCATCATCATTCTTCTTCAATCGTTGAGGGGTTCGATGGTGGAGGTCTCACATCGTCTGCTGTTGGTGTTAAGGAATCTCTGGCCTTGGCCATGATTTTCTCATTATTTGAGCGATGTTTTTCTGGTCTTTCGTTCATTTCCTTCTCTTCAGGCACTTCATCTTGTTCATCATTTTCAGTTCGATCCTCTGGTTGCGTTATGCCATGGCGAGGACTGTTTAGGTGTTCTCCCACAAACTTGTCATTTTGGTTGACCTGTTATCCACTCCTTAGTGTGAGTACACTATATTGCTCCTTTCCATGATGTTTAGTGATCTCAGTATAACTAGGGAGATTTCCTTGTGGGTGAGAATGTAATGTCTTAGCAATTTGTCCCACTTTATTCTCCAATGCTCTTAGAGATAAACTATGGCTTTGCAAAAGTGTGGCTTGGCTTTGTAGCAAATTTCCTTGATTTTTAATTGTTACAGAATGCTCGTGCATCAAGGTCTTTTGTGGAGGCCATGAAATCTTTTGTCGAAGCCATAAATTCCTGCAATGATAACAACAAGGAATTAGTATTGGAATTAGCATTAGAGGAGGAAGCATACCTTTATTGTTTTGCCAAGGCTGCTGATGATGCTAATTCTGAAAATGTTGATGGTCAGCATTATTCTACTGTGGCTTGTAATTTGTTGCTTGATTGTTGCTGTTCCCTAGATTACTCAATGAAAAATTCGGTGTTGTCCCCAACCAAGATTGTGCGTGTTTGAATAGGGGTTATTATTGCTCCGATTGTAATTGCCCACAAAGTTGATTGACTCATGGATTTTCAGACATTCACTCTTATGATGGTTGCCGTGACAAAATATGAATGCGTGAGTTGTCACCTTAACTTCTCTTACCTCATTAGGACGTTGCAAATTTTTCAACATATTAGTTATGGCAAAAAGTTGTGCAGCTACTAAATCCTTACCCTCTAATTCATATGCTCCAGATATTTTTCTGTCTGTTCCCAATCTTGTATTTGGGAATTGATAATCATTATTTGCTATCCTGTCGAGGATGTCGAAGGCTTCCTCGAGTGATTTTTCCAGTAAAGTGTCGTTTGCTGAGGCATCTAACAACATTCGAGTTGGTGCATTAACTCCGTTGTAAAACATCACCACTTGCGTCCAGTCATGAAATCCATGGTTGACACATTTGCGAAGTAGGCTTTTGTACCTATCCCAACATTCGTACATTGATTCGTCATCTCCATGGTGAAAACTTGCAATGTCATTGCGAAGCTGTGTATTCATATTGGGTGGATTATATCGAAGTAAGAAACTCTTGCATAAGTCTACCCATGACTCCATTGAGCCAGAAGGAACTTCGCTGAGCCATACTCTTTCTTTATCACGTAGGGAATAAGGGAAAAGTTTTAGTTTAAGCACATATTCATGTACTCCTTGTTGTCGAAATGAATCGCATACTTCAAGGAAAGCACGGACATGATGTCTAGCATCCTCATTGAGTGAACCACTAAATTGGCCAATAGAGTTTAACATATTAAACATCACCGGTTTAAGCTCGAAATGAGTTGCTTGTATTTAAGGTACCACTATGCCTGGATTGAGGTTATCGAGAATTGGGTTCAAGTGATCTCGTATCTCTCTTGGCCTTGCAACTTGAAGATTAATTGATGCATCAGGATCTCCTAGATCTTCCATGTTGTCTTGCATTCGAGGTTGGTTTAAATGTTCTCTGGTTCTTTGGGCACGTAACCGTTGTCTGAATGATTTCTCAACTTCGGGGTTGAATGGTTCCAAAGGTTTACCAACAGATCTCAGGGTCATCCAATAATAAAAAGCTACAAAAGAAAATAGTAAACTACGTTAGACTAGATAAATATAAGGTGACAACAAAAACTTGTTATGGTGAATAAAAATTTTGTCAGTTGTCAATCCCCGACAACGGCGCCAAAAACTCGATCGCTTGTAAATATATATGCTAAGGCAAGAAAATCTGTGCAAGTATACACAATCGATGCAAGTAATATAGCAGTGAGTGAATATCGTCTCCACATGGATTGGATTAGAAATTTATCTTCACCACAACTAGAACTAGTCGTCACAAACTAATTCCTACTGGCTTGTGAACTTAGAAACTAATATTAATAAAACATGGAAATATTATAATGATTGCAGAAAAGTTTAGTTAAGGCAAAATAAATATGCAGAATAAACAAAATAAAGACAAGTGTTGATTTACTAGGATTCAAACAACCTCAGATATTCAGACTTATCACAGAGCACTTATGCTAAACTTTGGTATCGAAAACAATTACTCTAAGTCTGGAATAAATTATTATGACTTGCTTAAGCTGGCTGACAGTATTACTAGGTATTCTTAGACGGTTGCTATGGCAATACTACTCAGCGTTAACTACAACCCTTGGTTTGTCAGACTGTTGTTGTAGCAATACCTCTCAGCGTGAACTATATTTGTTGTCTATCCTACTCTAGAATCTATCCCTTTTAGTTGATTGAAATCCGCTCCTTATCTCTAAGGTAGACAAGTTAGAACTTCACCATCCCGGATTCATTCCCTTGTTCACGTGGATCTATCTTAATTCTCTCGAATCTAAGAATCACTATCTAGATAAAAGGCAATATCTCGATGCTCGTATATTGCCAAGACATGTTTTACCAAAACCCCAGGCGATCTCTCGATGCTCTTATAGAGTAATTCATGGTGCTATAAAAAAGCATCCAAGTTTCAATGTTTACAACAACCCCAAATATATAAAGAGATTAAGAACAAAGGAAGAACGACTCCAAAAAATAGGGGGCTCTATCATGACAATTCTGATCAGCATTGCGCCTTCCTCGGTGATCAGCCTCTCTCGAGACCTGATCACTGCTCTGCTATAGTCTGGCTATGGAGGACACCAAGGAAAGTTGGTGGGTGAACGGTGAGAAAGCACTGTAGTTGCTCGCTCAAGCCTTGAGTAAAGCTCTTCTCTCTTCTTCCTTGTTTTTTTTTGCGGCTATGACTGGTTATTTATTGAGAAGAATCTCCTAGGGCTTCGCATGATTTGGAGATTCCTTAAATAACCATTGTTATCTGCCCAGACTTAAAAAGGAAAGATGATTGGCGGCTGTCAGAACATTTAAGGCTTGTTTGTACGTGAAGTAGGTCTTCCAGCTGGCATGTGACATAGGCGGTTTCATCATACCCGCTTTAGACTCTTCAGATAAACCTTGCCACGGTAAGATAAATATGCTCCTCACGTTCTTATCTGTTCCATTGGCCTTTTCAAATTACGTTGTCACGACTGAAATGTTCTTCCTCTGTAAGTTTCCTGCACATACACAATCCAAGCAAACCCTTTCTCCTCAGCAACATCAATTAAACCACATAAATCTTACCAAAGCAAAACTTATCCACCACAAGCTAATATAATCTATATGCAACTAAAATGTTGTGCATACTTTGTTTAGACGATCAGTAACTTAAGTGAAAAGACTAAAAATTGAGTCTTTTTATAGAGTTATCAGTGTTCCATTAAAGTTGATTTGCAGAAGACCTTTAATTCAATAAATTGGGAATTTTTTAGTAATGTTTTGGTTGCTTTGGGGTTGCTTTGGGATTGCTTGAGGGATTTCGAAGTTGGATGGTTCTCAGTGTTGTTTAATGACAGCTTGGTGAGGTATTTTAGTGGAAAGAGGGGGTGAGGTAAGGGATCCTCTATCACCCTAATTGTTTGTCATGATGATGAATGTGCTATCTAGGTTGGCTTGGTGAGGTATTTTAGTGGAAAGAGGGGGTGAGGTAAGGGATCCTCTATCACCCTAATTGTTTGTCATGATGATGAATGTGCTATCTAGGTTGTTGGATACTGCTATTAAGGGGGGATATCTAATTTTCATCCAAAGTGCAAAAGAATCTCTTTAACTCAATTTTTTTAATGATGACTTGTTCATCTTTTGCAAGGGCTCAGTGGTAGGCGTGAAGAGTGTCTTGGAGGTGTTCTATAAGATTTATGGGGTGAAGTTGAATGTTGATAAAACTGAAATCTTTGTGTGTGGTATTGATGACGAGGTTCTAGACAATATTAAAATGTTATTGGGTTCACTATGGGTATGCTTCTTGTTAGATACTTTGGTGTGCCTCCAGTGACTAAGAAGCTCACTCAAAAAGATTATTTGCGGTATGGTCTCATAAGAAGTTGAGTTATGGTGGGAGGTTGTAGTTCATCAAAGTTGTGATGTTTAGCATTTCTAATTATTGGTGCAAATAGTTGGTTCTTCCTAAAGCTGTGATTAGAAGAATTAAGCAATTGTGTATGAGGTTCTTTTGGAAAGGTAGTGATACTTATACTAAGGGAGAAAGGGTTAGCAGGGGGAAGATTTGTAGATTGAAGTCCGAGGGGAGGCCTGAGGTTAAAAGATTTATCTTTCTGGAATATATCATGCATTTTTCTACTCATTAAAACCATCATTGCAAATGAGGGCTCCCTGTGGCTGGCTTGGATTAAAGATTATGCTCTGAAAGGCCAGTATTACTGGATTGCTATTTGTAAGCCAAGCTACATTTTGTTTTAAAGAATTTGATCAAGTTAAGGGGGAGGTTGCGACTTTGTTTGTTGTAAGAGTGGGCTGGAGGAAGTTGAGTTACAAGTGGATTTGAGAGTGTATAAGGGAAAAGAAGGAGAAAGCTAATTTGACAGAAGTTAATCTGGTTTGTGTGGCATGTACCTGAATTTTCAATTGTGTCATGGATGACACTTCTTGATAGGCTACTTACTAAAGATAGGCTTGCTCGCATGGGTATTGTGGTGGACATAGATTGTGCTATGTGTGGATTGGACAATGAGTTTAGGGATCATATTTTTGGTATTTTCCCTTATGCTTGTCGTGTGTGGAATACTTTAATACATGCTTGTAGGCTAAATTATAGGCTGAGGGGTTAGGATGAGAGCTTGAACTGGGTGATTTCTAACTTGAGAGGTTATTATATAATTGTGTGCATCTTGAAGATTGCTTAGACCAACTTTCTGTATTGTATCTGGGAAGAGTGTAATTTCATAGTTTTTCGGGGAGTTGAGAGGCCTTCAAAAGTGGTTTATGAAAAAATTAAAAATGTTGTGGGTTCTAGGTTGCAGGGTTGCTGCATTAAGTTGCAAGATAGGGTGAATTAACAACTCTGTGAGGACTGGGATTAATATAATTGATCTGGTTGTTTGTTTTAGTTTGATGTTGTGCTAGTCTTTGTTTATAACATGAGCTTTGGTTTGGTTGTTCTGGTATTGTTGCAGTTGTAGTTGCATTCTTTTTGGATTTGGAATGGAAAATTACTTATCTAAAAAACGAAGAAGAAAATAACAATAACAATAATAGGTTTTTGTAAAATTTGATCTAGATTAATCGATCAATAAATCTAATATTTTTTATTAAACCAAAAATAATATAAAAGCCTGACCATTCATGTATACATTATATCATGTTATTTTCGTAATCATAGTTAGTTATTTATATATATATATAATTGAAATTTTCATACTTTAATAATTTTTATAATAATATATTTTAAATTATTGTTGTATTCACATCATTGAAGCTCAAAATAACCCATTTTTTCCCCGTAGTTCATTATTTCTAAAGCAAAACAATTACACTTCACCGGTCCCCAAAGGCCAAACGCATATAGATGGACTTTTATTGCAATACATACTTACATGCGTACGTACATGGATACAAAAGCACTTACATACCTAAAAATACGTATTTATAGCTCTAATTATTACATTGGGGAAGTGGAAACTAAAAGCAAACAAAGGTGGCCTACTAGGAAGCTATAGCTGCTGCTTCATGGGACAGCAGTGAAGTTGAAATTATTGCATGAAGTCTTTAAAAACAGCAGGGAAGAGCTGAAACCAAGCTTTGATCTTGCCATATCAAACTGTAATAGATTGTTCTCCAATTGGAAAGCCCCGATCACGATCGAAGCTCCATCGTTCTTCATTCCTCCATCGACAAATGCTAAGCAAGAAACCCCTGGTGCAGCTTCGACCATCGAGTTCGCCCCGAAAATCCGCCACACCACATGGTTGTCATGGAGCACAAGATCGATGTTAGGAACCCATGGTCCAACCCTGGAGCTTTTGAGGCTTTTCGAGTTGAAACAGGCCCCGAATGGTGCAACGGGCTTCACTTGGGGAATACCGGAGAGCTCCTTGGTGAAAAACTGTGTGACGGCTTTGAAGATCGTGTGGTGCAGAACCGTATAAGGATTTATTGTGCTCAGCTTCGTGCCTCTGACACCTCGTTTGTCAACCGACAACAGGGTCGTGTTGATCAGAACGTTCTTGTTGTTGATCTTGATTGATTTCACTTCTATGTAGTACTCTCCTTGGGGGCTGATGATAAGTGGAGTGTAGCTTAAAGGTCGTGTGATCTCGACATCAGGAAGCATGTAATAACGGCTGTCCCCAAAGACCATGACCCCATTAGGGGCTAAACACAAGACAAATGTTGGAGCAAACCCAGCGAATCCAAAGTGTGAGACAAGTTGACTCGGTAGAGAAATAGGGGAATGCCCCAATCCAGCCACCCCTTGAACATTGCCCGGTAACCCATTTTGCAGTAAGAGGGAAGGTGCACATGTAAACAAGAACTGAGGGACCCTAACCATTGGACCAGGGTTAGACCCTTGGGTGGATCGAATTGATAGCACATCCTGTGCAAGTTCACTCATTGCGGTTATGCCTGTTATGGGGTTAACCGACATCACGCCGCATGTGTTGTTATTGCACCCCGGTCTAGCATTGGCAGAGCACGTGTGGCAATAGTGACTGCTCAAGCGCATTGAGTTGAGCGGCACCGAGGGGCACGATAGGTCGATGAAAGGCAGAAAGAAGAATAGGAAAGGAAAATGAGAAGGAAATGAAAGAAAGAAGAAGTCATGAATGCCTCAAGTGGTGTAAGAAAGGTTAAGCTGTGCGAAGATGAAGGGGAAATTTGAGTTATTTTATAGGCAAAATAGTGTTGTTAAAATGTAGTCTATCTTTTTATGATCTCAGCATTGTTCATGTGACCGTTTTGGGATTATATGCATTTGGCAAGCAGAAAGGGAGGCTTTGAGAGGCTAAGTTTGGCTGAATTCAGGCTAAAAGATGAACATAAAAGCAAATGAACAAAACTGAAATGGTGAGTGTGAACTGTGAAAGGCACTTGGCAAGCACAATGCAGGAAACGTTAATTTTTTGGTGTCAATCAACTCATGCTATGACTTCATGGGCTTGGGCTGGAATTAGATAATTAGCATCTTTAGATTTTGTTATCCTTATTATACTTTGCCAATTATGGATCACTTTCTGAAATTATTCTATCTTAATTAACTAATGGGTGAAGTACGTAAATGCTCCCCTGACTATAAAGTGTTGCTTTGTTAAGTCATCCATCTATTAAAAGTTATAAAATGGTCTCTTTATTATTCATTTATATGTTTCAAATTCGCCCCTTTATGTTAAAAAATTTAAAGGTTGTCTGAGTTGGATTAACCGACTAACTGAGATATGATAAAATATGATTTTAGAACCGTTTATACTATATAGTTGTTTGAGATTAGGTTTTATCATAACCTATTCAGCAGGTTAACGTCCAACTCAGACGACTTTCAATTTTTTTAACAAAAAAGGATGAATTTGGAACATATAAATAATCGGGTGACCATTTTGTAACTTTTAATAGTTGGGAGACTCAACAAAATAGTATCTTATAGTCAATGGGCCATTTTATAACTTTTAATAGTTAAAGCACTCAATAAAACAATATGCTATAGTTGAGGGACTATTTGTATACTTTACCCTTAATTAATTCATTGATGATTCAAAATTATATGAACCAAAAATTATACTTACTGCTATGATCTCTGATTTTTATTTAATTGTAACTCTATCTAGAATTAAAGAGTAATTTATTACACTTGACGTTATAAGAAAATTTTTACAACAACTCGATAATCATCGTTTTAATAAAAACAAACCCTAAAGTCCATTAATTCGAACATTATCACATAACTACATTGACAAGATGGTATAAAATATTACTTGCACGAGTCGAGTAACTTCCGTAGTAAAAAAATTGTTTTTATTATTTGAAAAATCGAGTTCAAACATCATAAATGTCAAGAATGTGAGCATTCAATGATAAAACGATTAGAGTTATTTTAGGATAGATACTGCATGAAGTTTCCCTATATTAATAATAAAAAAAAAGTTACTTAATTTATTATAATTTTAGCTTCCGCACTTATTAGTAAAATTTAGGCTTAAACTAAAAAAATACTTAAACTATCGTTTTTTTTCTTTCTTTAAGTATCTAAACTAGTTTTTATCAAAAATAAGTCCTTAAAATATTATATATAACTACTTTAAGTACCTAAATTATTTTTTGATTAAAATAAGTCCCTAAACTATGCTATTAAGCCCCTAATTTTTGTGTTAAAAATAAATATCTAATTTTGTGTGATGTGTCAACATCTTATTGGTCAAAAATAATTTTCGACCAGAAAGAATATTAAGACTTAAAACAATTAAAAATAATAGTGTAAATACCTAGTTTATGAAAAATAATTTAGATACCTAAATCAAAAGAAAGAACATAATTTAGGTACTTTGTTTTTACTTTTAAGCCAAAAAAATTACGCATCCAACCATGTTTATTTTCTCTTATTCCAAGTTCACATGTAGTGGTTAAAATCCAAACAATAACAATCTCTTTCTTTTCATCGGAGACTAAGGTCTTTTCTTTTTGAGAAAATAGCGATAAACGCAGGACAAAAGAAACAGCAAGCAAGCAAGCAACAAGAATAAAAGCATTCACTTTCAAAAGGAAAGCATGGGAGCAGTGTTTTGAAAACCGGACAGGTCCGGTCGGTTCAACCAGTTCAACCGGGAACCGCTGTCTAGTCCGGTTCAATCTACACCGGTTGAACCGCTACTAGTGAAAAATCCAACAATAACAATCTCTTTCTTTTCATCGGAGACTAAGGTCTTTTCTTTTGAGAAAATAGCGATAAACGCAGGACAAAAGAAACAGCAAGCAAGCAAGCAACAAGAATAAAGCTTCACTTTCAAAGGAAGCATGGGAGCAGTGTTTTGAAAACCGGACAGGTCCGGTCGGTTCAACCAGTTCAACCGGGAACCGCTGTCTAGTCCGGTTCAATCTACACCGGTTGAACCGCTACTAGTGAATCGGCCGGAACCGCTGAACCGTTCGAACCGAACCGGCTGAAAACCGGAAAAAACCACCAATTTTGTTTTTTTAAAAAAAAATTAAACCAAACGTCGTCGTTTGTTAAACGAGCCAAGTCGAACTCGAGTATTGTTGAGCTCGACTCGAACTTGAAAACTTTAAAAGTAAGCTCAACTCGACTCAAACTCACAAGCTAAAAATTATCAAGTTCAACTCGAACTCGAAATAATATGAAACTTGAACTCGAAAAGGCTTGAACTCAAAAAAATTTAGAAGCTCGATTGAAACCTAAAATTCGAGCTTGTTTGAAGTGAAAGAATAGTTCACTCAATGCTTACCAAAAGGCTCTATGATTTTGAATGCCAAATTACCTCTATTTTATAGAAGTTAGTTATGCTCTTCTATGTTTCTCTTAGCCATGTGAATTTTTTTTTAAAAGAATTAAACCAACATATCATTTGTTATGATTTTTTAGCCCCAAATTTATTTTTTAATTATAGTTATATAATTATATTTATTATTTAATATGTTTTATCTTAAATATTATGTTGTAGTTAATTTGAATCATTTTGTTTTTACTTGATTTTATGGTTTTTAACTTATATATGTTATGACTTGCTTTGAATATGACTTGTGATATAAAAAATTATTTTTTATTAAATGTTTTTGATATTTTTATTTAATTTTTTAAATAATTATGATGTCGTTTGGTTCTTCCGACCGGTCAGACCGGTTCAACCGGTTGAACCAATGAATCGGTAGCATGGTCGGTTCGCTAACCGGTCCGGTTATGAAAACCATGCGCATGGGAGCCTCTTGCCGGAGTTTGGTTTAAAGCAAATAATTGAAGAGTTGCAATCATAGAAAGAAAAAAAAAAGGAATTTAGTAGTCAAAAGGTGAAGCCAAATGGAAACTCTTTTGGCCATAGATTAGATGGGGATTGATGCCCGACATGTTTTCACATTTGAAATCAACATCATATCAAAAATACATTTGGCAAATCGACATGTTTAAAGCACTCTAGAGAAGCAAAAACAAAACCAAGAAAATGAAAGACAACATTGACTAATCTGAGAAACATTTACATTACATTGCAGGCGTTTGAATTCTCATCACTGAAGAAATGAAGAAATGAGCATAAGATTCGGAATTGGATGCCGTGGTATGCATCGGATAAGCTTGACCGTATGGTGCATGGGGTGGTAGATGTGGTTTAGCATACATCATTGGTTGATACATACCCCTACCATTTCCATTCGCACGTTGTTGGTTCATCATCATGGCCATGTATTGTTGTTGATTATGAGGATTGGCTGGTCCCATCCCATGGTAGTATTCCCCACCAACTCCATTCATTGCTGCACCAGCAGGTAGTCCTTGAACTGCAGGCAAATTACTCATCTGGTTCATTGGATAGTTCCCCATTCGACTCATTAGACCCATATTATAACCCATTTGCCAGCCCATTTGACCCATCGGACCGCCCATTTGCCCCATCTGCCCCATCTGCCCCATGTTCTTCTTAATGCCACCTCCTCTGCCATGGTTAATAACATCAATGTCATGAAACCCACTATTTTTAACCTTGTTCATCTCATGGCTCCCACCACCATTTTTGCCCCCTCTCTTTTTAGCCCCATTGCCATTATTGTTACCACCACCATTGCTGCCTTCGTTCCCCTTATGGGCACCCTTGTTTTTACCATCCCATTCGTTTTTACCCTTCTTGTGATTACAATCTTTTACACCTTTATCCTTCTTAAAGAATCCTAGTAATCCACCGTTTTACCACTACCATTTTTACCTCCCTTGTTCTTTTAACCACTATCATTTTTACCTCCCTTGTTCTTTTCACCACCTCCTTTCTTCACTCCATTGCCATGCTTCCCATCCTTGTTTTCTCCCTTGCCCTTCATAACTACAGGTATATCAAAAGCATCTCCTTTTTTACCATTACCTCCTCCTTTTTTACCATTCATGGCATGGACATTAGCCATTCCATTGGGCCCATATGAACCATGACTTTCTCCCATCATAGGCACCATCTTGTTTTGCTTTTGATGCCCATGTCCAAATCCCCCTTCATCAACCTCATCATCAAGTTCATCATCGAACTCATCCTAATCACAATCACTTTCATCTAAATCATCATCAGGCAAATGAAACTTGACAGATTTCTGATCCTTGGAAGGTGGTAACTTGAAATCTTTAGACCCTTTCATCATAATTGGCTGCATATGGTGCGGTGGTGGTTCAAATTGCTGTCCGCCTTTTTTCTGGTTATTCTTTCAGCCGCCACCACCATCCTTTTGAGGTCTGTTGTCTTTGCCACCATCAAAATGCATGTTCTTGAACTGGTTGGTCATCAGGTTTTGGAAACTGTTTGAACCCTTTTGAGCCGATCCCCATAGCTGTGCACGTTTCCCTGACCTCTCAAGCTTCCTTATAAGTATAGATGGGTCAACATTCCCCGTCACTGTAACCTTCCCAAAGTACTAAACTTTAACAAAAAAAATGACATTAACATAGTTTCATGCCGTCAATTTTCTGCAACAGTTTCTTTATTTTCTGCTTGCAGCCACAACTACACTGTTTATTCACTTTGAGAATCCATGTCTGAGAAGAAAAGAAAACCAGAAAACATTGTTAAAAACAAAGAAGACAAAAGGGTTTTTGAACACTCTTGGAAATTAAAAAAAAACAGCTAAGTTACCTGCATCTTCATGACTTCTTGTTTCTTCATCCTTCAAAGAACTGAAATTAGAGTACTGACAGACAAAAGATGAAAGTTTTGTCCCTTAGTTTTTAGTTTGTGAAACAAAAAGGGAAAAGAAAACCTGAATTACAAGATTTGAGGAAGAAGAGTTTAAATGCAGAAATGGGAGATTAAAACACTCAGTTATAGCTTGCGAAAGCTTTAATTTTAGAGAAAGAGAGAACGCTGTTGCAGAAGATTCAAGGAATCATGAAAGGTTCAAATAAATAAACAAAAGGAAATAAAAAGCAGCTGGGAACGTGAAAATATGGTTATATGAACTAAAGCTGGATCACATGGCAAAGGCTTTATGCTATTTGAAGCTTCTTCTTCTTCTTTTCCTTCCAAGTGATTTACATCATTTTTTTAAATGAAAAGATTAATTAATTGAAGAGATAATTAAGGGGAAAAAGGGAAATTTCAGTATTCGTAGCACAGTAATTGGTCATGGGACCAAAGGCAAAGCTGGTGGTTTCACAGTGCACTCTTCTTGTACTCTGCTCTGATCCCCGTTGCACTGCTGATGCGGTTTCTATCTGGTTTATGGACTTGTTAGGCAAGAAGATTATTATGTTTGTTGGTCCAATGTACATATATATATTGGAGGCCTTTTCACCCAAATATACTTTAAAAAAATTATTACTCAACTAAAAATTATTTCTAATTATTTATTAAATTAACATCTATATTTAAAAGATGATTTTTATTCAAGCGTATGTTACTGACGTGATAAATATGTTTTATGTGTAAAAAATGTCTTTTATTAAAGTAAATACATCTATCAAAGGCGTATTTTTGTAAAAATATATTTCAAACGTTAAATTCATCATTGATCTTAGGGTTTAGATTAGTGATTTATGCTTTTAGAATTTAGGTGTTTTTTAATTGTGGGTGTTTAGGGTATACAGGGTTCTATGTTAGCATTTAAGGATTTAGGATTAATTGCTATGTTAGTTTATTTTTAGTGGTTTAGGATTCTCATTTAAGTGATAAGTTTATGGTTACTGTGTACGATTATGAGATAAAAGTTGTCATGGATACAATTATTTATGTTAAAGAGTTGGTTTTCATTGAGTTTAGGGTAATAGTTTATGGTTTAGATATTTAAAAGTATAGTTTAGGGTTATGTTAGTTTAATTTTAATGATTTAGAGTTTTACTTGAGTTAATAAGTTTAAGGTTGTTTTTATAAGATTATGCGATGAAAAGTACCAATGACACATTTATTTATGTTGAGTCAGTTTCTTTTAAGTTTAGGGTTCAGGATTTTTAAGGTTTAAGGATTTATGTTTGCGTTATGTTTAAAGGGTTTTATAAAATATTTTTTTTAGAGTTTAATGTTAGGGCTGGGTTATATTATGTAAGGTCAGTTTGAATAGTTTAGGATTATATGTTGATTAATTATCAATAGGATACAATTATTTTCGTTAAAGGCATGTTTCTTCTTTAATGAAATCGTGTTGTGTGAAGTTATGATAAAAACAAAATTATTTGAAAAAAATTAATATACCTTAAACACTTAAAGTTAATATGAGATCCTATAAAATTTATATTCATATACCTTAAACACTTAATATGAGATTCTATAAAATTCATATTCATATACCTTAAACACTTAAAATTAATATGAGATCCAGTAGACTTGTATGTCAAATTTGAATGCCATTTCATTATTTTTTATTACTTATTGAGAAAATTCATATTCATATACCTTAAACACTTATGAAATCTGATATACAAGATTAACATATCTTTTTAATTGATATTTACATCTGAGCATTAAATTTTGATATGAGAGAATGAATACTTTGGACCTTAAAAGAACCCGCAATCATACCACATTTCTCACAAATTTACCTTAAAATAGTTTATTTCAATACTTTCAAGAGGTTGCAACACATTTGTAACATAGAATAATTGTTGTTTACGAAAAAAATTAAAACCATAATCTCATTTGAAGCCACAACTTTTTTCTATAGATCTACTATTAATTTTGAATTAAAATGTTATCGTTTTACATCCAAGGGGTTTTCCAAAGATAATATTTTGTTTTAATTAGGATAATTTTGGGCAAATGATCATCCCGGTTAAGGATTAATTGATAGCATCAACTACGTTGGTAGTCATATGATCATATTGATACCTTTTATCATATTTATTAATTCACATATCCTTTTTTATTCTAGTGATGTAATTATAATATGCAAAATTATTCACTTTTTACTCTCCAGTTTATACTGAAAGCATTCCAATAAGAATTTGTACTCTAAGAAATAAGTATTAGTTAATTAAAGAAAAAAATAAAAATGTTATGTTGAGCGAAGTTGAAAAAAAATTATATGCACGCATGCGTATAACAAATCATTGTTTAACGTCTTTATAGTTGGTGTCGTATTTTGCTACAATATGCATGTATATGTATTATCAGTGTTGAACATTTAGAGATTGTCACATGTTTTCTAAGGATTTGATTGTGTTCGTAGTGTCCAATGGACACATATCTCACATTGAGAAAGAAAATGCCTTTGGGAATATATTTAAAGGGAATTTCCCCCAGTTTTTTTAGTGAAAATGGTGAATAAACTCTCTTGCAAGTGTGAGTCGTTGTCGTTTAGCTTGACTAGGGTCGTGGTTGTGATAATACATGTTATACAAAAGATTTTTTTTAAAATTATTTTTTATAAAATTGAAATGGAAAAACAAATATTTAAACTGGTGTGTTTATTCGTTGGAATTATCTGTTAATTATTGAAATTATTTGTTGAATGATATAATTTTGAAATTAATCTGTTGTGATATAACAACTGTAACATCTGTTAATATTTGAAGATTGACTTTTTAATTTTTATAGAATTAACCTATATAATTTTGGGTCTATATTCAAATCTTCAATACAGCAGACAGACGATTAATTATTGGTTTTATCAATTGATTATCAAGGCTTAATTTCAACAGGTTGACTTGATAGTTAATAGTTATTATAACAACTATATTATTAGACGAATCTGGACAAGTTTGAAGTTAGATTAAGCTACAACCAATAGATTAATTACAATTGTTTTTTTAAAATTAAAATCCGAATTTATTATGAATTTTTGTGGATGAATTTAACCGTAGTGTCAAGCCTATAAATAGCAGTCCTTTTTCACTTTTCATATATTCCCAACAAAAAATACAATTTGCTTACAAACAAACTCTTTCCTCTTATTTCAAGTTTTCAAAGGCTTTCAAGCTTTTTTTTTTTGGTGTTAAAGAAGAACAATACCACTGCCCCATCAAAGGAAAATGCAATTGAAAGAATATTTTGATTATCGTCTTGTACAATTTTCAATAATAAAACTTTTTTGTATTTTTTATACAAGGTGTTGTTAATTTGAAATTTTTGAAAATTTGGTTTGGAGTATTGTCACATGATTAAGTTTTTGCATAACTTTAAATCAACTTGATAGTTCAAACACCCCATTCCTCATACAATTTTATAACACCCCATTCCTCATACAATTTTATAATGACCTTGATATTCATAATTCATACTTTTTATAGGAGACAATGTAGTCACATTGTAATTGTGTAGCAACAATCAACAAAAATAATTACTTTGGTGTTTACTTTGACACAAGAAAATATGGTTGCATATATGGTATCAGAATCTAAGTTATGATGATCGTAATTGATCCCCTTGGCACAACATGTATGTGGTCTATTGTATCTTTGTATTTGATATGTTTGTCTTGTTGTTGTTTTTCTTTAATATATTGACCAATCAATTACATTTGTCATTACATTATGTAAAGTGACAAATATTTGTCATTTTTAGCTTATTTGACTCTAGAATAAATGATATTACGTATATTGTATTTTTTTACTACAACCATTGCAAGCTCTTTGATTTGGGAACTTTATTCTAGTATATAATTCTTCACCAATCAAAAAGAGTTAATTCCATTTTAGACTAAATTAGGCATATTAAGAAATTTGGATGCTTACATTGCTTCAATGTCCAATGTGTACTTATGTGATGGAGGTTCATATTGTATTTGGTTCATATTACTTTCACCTTCTCCCATTTTATTTTGTTCCCTTGTTGTGGGTACTTTTTGTTAGCATTCTTATCATCAAAGTCTATATTAAATAAAGAAAATTCTAGTTTAATGAATAAAAATGTCTCAACACTGTAGAAATTAAGCTCACAAGATGAATAACCATCAGTTGTATTTATCAAACATATAACACACGAAAGGCGCTCTCTTGAACTAGAAGGCATACCAACGTAAGTGTTATGCATAGACTATTGTGTTGATGACATTTCAATGTTAAATTCAAAGAATTTAGTTGATGAATGCCTCCCTATTGAACTTGAAGGGACTCTTGCATATGAATTATATGTTGAGAAGTTGAAATACCTCTATCTAAATCATTATAGTAACTGATGAAGGCCTCCTTATTAAATTAGATGACACCCTTATATCATAATCTACTATTAATGATGTGAAAACATTAATTAGTCTTTAAGTTGGATTTACAACTTGATCTACTAATTCATAGTGAGATGGATATGACCCATAATGACCCCTAGAAACTTTAACAAATTGCGCGATGATCTTTATATGAGTTATAAAATTGACACTGTAAGCATCAATCATCATACCAACATCATCATCATTGGCAAGACGGAGCGTTCTATCGGTTAACAGAACTAGTATAGTACATGGAACATCATCATTATTGGCGTTGTAATGTAGTGAAGAAAGTCTTATGTTTTTCAACTTAAACTTTATAGAAAATCTTCATAATAAACTTCTCAAAATTAATGTTTCTCTTGAAGGGAATAATGAAATATTTCTTTGATTCGAAAATAACTCTTATCTCAGTTTCATAGATCTTTCCATTGTAATAAAAATAGTAGAAAATGATCCATTATGCGAGCTTAACTTTGAAAGTTTCAGATGGAGAGTCTAAGAGAAGATAAATTATAAATTTAAAAGTGTATTTATTAAATTGAATAGACCAAATATTATATATATATATATCAATCATACTATCTGAATTTAAAATTGAACAATTCATCCTTATCTTCATGTTTGAAGCTTGATGGCCCTGCAAAGAATATTTATTACAAATGGGAAGAGTTTTCGTTGAAATGAGCCTTCCCTTTATGAAGAGAAACTATGCATTCGATATTTTTAAGGGAGTGTACTATTTTTTCTCTTTAGCGAACTATTCATTTTCTTATCTCCATGTTTGAAGCATGTCAAGCATTGCAGGAAATGCTCTGGTTAGAAATAACAGAAAGGAAAAAGAAAGCATTTCATTGAATTAACTTGCTATACACATCACCTATATCTATTATTTATAGCTCACTTATAATAACCTCTAATAACTTAACAACCCTAAAACCATTTCCTAACAACTTCCACATGATGGCTAACTACATCCATCATCACCTCTCAACTCACATGCATGAAATGCATGGAATGCTTTAACTCACGTGCATGAGTTACTTAAGGTATCTCAACATTCTCTCCACTTCTTTTTCCTTATCTTCTCTAACAAGGCAATACTCACAGTTTTTCTCGAAATCGCTCAAATGTTGGCTTGGTCAGTGGCTTGGTTAGTCTATCTGCTACCTGGAATCCAACAGGAACTTAGCTAACTCGAAGCGCACCAGCTGTAATATTTTCACGAACAAAGTGTACATCTAGTTCAACATGTTTGGACCGAGCATGACAAACCAGATTCACGTTCAAGGCAACAACATTTGTACCAAATAACAGGTGTGTCCTGCAAGGACAAATCGAGATCACAAAGTAATGCAATAAGCCAAGTAACTTCTACAGCAGAGTCAACAATAATCTTGTAATCAACTTCCATTGTTGAACGAGAGACAACTTTCTACTTCTTTGAATTCCATGCAACCAAACATTCTCTAAGGAAAACACAATACCCAGACATAGACCTACGATCACTAGCATCACCAGCTTAGTCAGCATCTGATAAGGCTTTGACACATAACTGAGCATCACCTTTTGAAAATACTAACCCATAATCAAGTGAACCTGCCAAGTAAAGCAGGATACATTTGACTGCCACAAAATGGACTGCTAGTGGAGACTGCATGAACTGAGCTGCTTTATTAACTGAAAATGCTATATCCGGTGGAGTATGACAGACATACAAGAAAGCTCCCACAACACTCCAATACTCTCGAGCGTTTGTCATTAGATAACTAGTCTGATCTGCAGCCTTTGTAGCAACCATAGGAGTACACACAGGTGTTGCTTGACTTATGTTGGTTTTCTTCAATAGGTCACATATATAAGAACGTTGACTTAACAACAAACTAGTACCAACCCTCTTAACTTCAATTCCCATAAAATATGACAGCTCACCTACATCTTTAAGTGAGAACTGAGTACTATGAACGACCTGATCAACAACTGTAACCGAAGTTGCGATGATAATAATATAATCTACATACACCAAAACATATATACAACAATCGTCTTGAATTCTAATGAACAACAACACATATGCTTTTGATTCAACAATCTCTAACTCCAAAAAATTATCTTTAAGCTTGTCATTCCAGTTACGTGGTGCTTGGCAGAGGCCGTAGAGTGCCTTATGCAGCTTACACACTAGTGGAGTACCATCTGCAGCACAACGTTCAACCCCTGGAGGCTGCTGCATATACATCACCTCGCTCAAGTCACCATTTAAGAACGTATTGTTAACATCAACCCGTCTCAAGATCCAACCTCTTACAACAACCATGGTTAAGAGAACATACATAGTTGAGAACTTTACAACTAGACTAAACGTGTTCTTGAAATCAAGCCCAAGGACTTGTGTGAACCCTTTCGTAACCAGTCGAGCCTTGTACCTATGTACATACCCATCCAGATTTCTTTTAAGCTTGAATAGCCATTTGCATCCCACCACATTCCTGTCAGCAGGTAAGGGAACAAGAACCCACGTGCCATTTTGAATTAACGCTGAATATTCAGCATGAACTGCATCTGTCCATGGAGCCGACTGAAGAGCTTCTTCAACAGTTGATGGCACAACATCATCAAAAAATGTAGTGTACACTTTTGGTTTAAACACTCCACACTTGCTCCTAGTTAACATAGGGTGACCATTAGCAACTACAGTCCCTGTTCTTCCATCAGATTATCGTTGCACCTCTATAGCAACTTCAGTAACACCAAACACCTCAGGCACTGTAGCAGATGCATTATCTGCACCAGATCAGGTTTCTTGTTGAACATACATTCAAAAGGAGACCTTCCAGCTAGTACCTTCGAGGGTATCCTGATAATCAAGTGAACAACCATAACAACTGAATATGACCAGTTGTTGATTGGCATGGAGGCCTGTGCAAACAGCACTAAAGCAAGCTCAACTACATGCATGTGTTTACATTCCACTACACCGTTCTGATGTGTGTGGACAAGTAACACGATGATAAATACCAGATTTAGTGAGGATACGAGAAAACCGACAATATTCACCGCCCCAGTCACTTTGAACAACCAAAATTTTTAACCCAAATTCTGTTGCCACAAGTTCTGAAACAATTGAAAGGCCTGAGTAGCTTGAGACTTATCTTTAACTAGATATAACCACGTGTGTCCATTGCAAGCATTTACAAAACTAATGTAATACCTATAGCCATTCGAAACAATAGGTGATGGCCTCCATAGATCAGTAAAAACAAGCTGGAAAGGAGACTTATACACAGTAGTTGAATCAGAAAATGTAAGTTTATAACTCTTTCCCATATGACAAGCAACATAAATTTCATTAACCTTTTGTTCAATGTTTACATCAAGTAGATTGCATATTTACTCAAGGGTCCCATTAGCTGGATCCCCAAGGTGCCTATGCCATAGGTCATACAAATGATTTGAAGAAACAACGCTATTAGCTTCAAAACAAGCACCTTTATTATTACTATCATCAACTTGAAACAAGTATAGTCCATCCTTCTCATGTCCCTGTAGCAATACCTCACCAGTTTCTTCATCACGAACACAATAATGTGATGTATGGAATTCAAAATACACCTCATTGTCCCTAGGAAGTTTCGAAATCGAGAGAAGAAGATTTTTAGTTATCTTAGGGACATGAAGAAGATCATTTAACATTAATGCTCGAGAAGAAGAACACAAAACTGATTTACCAATGGCTTGAATAAGAAGTTTACCTCCATTACCAACAACAAGTTTACATAGTCCTGAGAGGTCTTTTTGATTATGAACCTTAGCTGAATCAGATGTTACATGATGTGTAGCCCCAGAATCAACCACCCAGTGATCCCTCGTGCTAGTGACAACATGGCTTTGCGGCTGTGAAGAGTAGCAGGCATGCGCTTCTGCCCTAGCTTTTGTACAACACGTACACTCATCCACATCAAAAGGAGCTGACTCCAAACAAGAGTAGTTTACAGACCCTGAATCACCACAACTCATAGTACGATCAGTCGATCAACCAGTAAATAATTGATCGAACCTGTACCAATAATCAACAACCAGATGGCCATTTTTACCACACAACTGGCATTGAACGTGTGGTTGACCACGGCCCCGACCTCCAGCACTAGATCCTGACATTCTAGAAGAACGATCATGAAAACTATGACCAGTATTCTTTAAACTAGGACCATATTGAGATAAATGAACACTCATCAGTAGAGAATCTTCTTGGGAATCAAATCCAGCAAGTTGAGTTTCTACATTGATCAACATCGAGTAGATCTTGTTAAGAGACAAAGCATCTTTCATGGTGGTTATGAACACAATATACGGTTAATACTCTTGGGGGAAGGCCTTTTAAAATACTCACAACATGTTCGGCATGAGGAATTACACTGTCACATGAATCTAATGCATCAAAAACTTCTTTGATGCGAGCAAGATACATATGCATGCAATCACTTCCTTTGTTGAGAGACTGAAGTTTATAGTGAAGGATGATAACCGTCGTGGTAGAATGGTTTACAACGAATTACAACACCGTACTTCAGACTGCCGCTACCATCTCTACTCCAATAAACTGGGACATCAAATGAGGGTTGATCGTGGATAGTAACCAAGAAGCCAGTGCATTGTCTTGTGAAACAAACTCTTCATACAATTCATTTTCCATCGTGTCATTATTCTCATCATCCACTATTGTAGGAGGGGGACACGCAACTCCGGTTAGCAACCTCTCCAGTCGATGACTGCGAACATTCAGCAACACTTGTTGCTTCCAAAGTAGAAAGTTAGCCTCAACAAGAATGATGTTAAACTTCTTGTTTGTGAAGGTCTTTCCAGAAGAAAACTCCATGAAAAAGAATATAGCACAACATGCAAGAGAGACCTCAGGAACGTCCAACAAATGATACCATGTAAAGCATTACAGGAAATGCTCAGCTTAGCAATAATAAAAAGGAAACAAGAAAGCGTTTCATTGAATTAACTTTCTATACACATCACCTATATCTATTATTTATAGCTCACTTATAACAACTTCTAATAACTTTTAACAACTTAACAATCATGAAACCATTTCCTAACAGTTTCTATATGATGACTAACTACATCCATCATCACCACTCAACTCACATACATGAAATGCATGGAATGCTTTAATTCACGTGCATGAGTTACTTAAGGTATCTCAACAAAGCATGTTGCGACAAGACACAACTATTGAAAATAATTGGACAAGATAGTCATATAAAGAATTTATGCATAAAAAGGAAAGAACATCAGTTGAAATGAGTATTTTGTTTATGGAAGTGTAATCACCATTTTTAGCCATATTAATTATTACTATTTTATTATTATTATTATTATTATCATTATGACTAAATGAAAAAAATTATTATTATTAAATTATGTTCTATTAAAAATGTTTTCCAACTCTTAGCGCAATAATGGCTAAGCCCAAAACCCAAATGTTGGAACCCTAGGGTTTCCCAACTTTTCCATCGCCTCATCAATCATCAACCTTTGGATTTGTGATAGATTCAACGGTTTAGATTAACCAATTTCTAGGGGTTTGTCCTAAATCCATCTGTCTCCTTGCACTAAGACCGCCGTCACACGTCCAGGCTTCCTCGATCAGCCTCCTTGCTCGCCTGTGACTCGTTGTTGCTCGAGGACTGCTACCACCATCAAATTTACCGTCGGTCACCCCAAAAATGATGAAGAGTTAACTTAGGGTAAAATCATTTTTACCCCGTCCTGTTGCCTACGTCATGGCCGCCTATCTGGCGAAATGATGAAGAGTTAACTTAGGGTAAAATCATTTTTACCCCGTCCTGTTGCCTACGTCATGGCCGCCTATCTGGCGTGTCTCACTCCTCAACCCGTGCACAAAGCCAAAAATAGAAGAAAAAAGGAAAAGAAAAAAAACATCATAAGAAGATTTTTACGTTCACATGTAACATAAAACAAACAAAGATTGAAACATTCTATATATTCAGAACCAAAAATAGAGAACGAGGGATATTCTTTTGAAAGGAAGCCAGAAAACAACAAAGAGAGATTTTGAGGAAAAAGAGGAGAAAACAACAAAATGAAGAGACATAAATGAGCAACCAAGGACTCGCCACCATTCGCTTGAAAGCTCCCATGATCTCCATATTTTGAAGGTAACCTCTTTGTTTTGTTTTGATCTAGGACAATATGGGTTGTTTTAGGATAAATGGTGTTTGGTTTCCGGTTTAGAGGAGAGAGAGGGTCATTTTAGGTTAGGTTTCTAGGGTTTTGGTCATTGTGTACGGTGATGGAGCAGGCCATGGAGCGGTGGTCGTTGGCTATCGGCCTCCCCCGACGAGGAAAGGGGGTAGAGGAAAGAAAGTTTTCCCAATTTGGGAAAAGAGCAAAAATGGGGTGAAATGAAAAATAAGGACATTTTAGGCTTGATTTCAGCCTTATATATCAGAGGCCATACAACACCGTTTTGGAGCTGTAGAATAGCGCCTGGGTTAATCATTAGTCACTTAATGTATAATCAATTTATTTCGAATTTAAGCTGCTAAGTCTTATTGCTCTTTGTTTTAGTCACTAACCATTCTTTAATTTGTTTCTGTTTAAATTCCTAATGCAATCCTTCAAATTTTATGTTCATTTCACTTTAGTCCTCAACTGGTTATGCATTGGAAAATGTAATATTCATGCTTTAGGTCCCTAAAATACTGTTAGATATCTATTCTTATTTAACTATCATTTAAATAAATTGAAACAATAATAGGTCCCAATAGTTCTAGGTTAGTTCGATTTTAGCCTATTATCTTATTTATTTGGTACACATTCATGTTTGAATTCATTATGAATTAATATAATCCACATGCTAATATTTTACTAAAAAATGTTAAATACCCCTAAATTTCGATAACATTTACTTGTAAATTTATTTAATGCACTCGTGTCTATTTCCAAGCACAAATTTCTTAGAGTGCGTGTGGAAAGTACAACTTATCGAGGTGGTACGATCCAATACGACACTCGAACGAAAGGGAATTGGAAATAATTGAATGTCTTAAATAAAATAGAATATGGGTGAAATAATTTACTTATCCTCTTTTTTGTGTTGCTTTTATTATATCCATCTTATTAATATGAAATATTAAATAAATAATGAAGTAATATCCCCATATAGGGAATAGATAGATGGGATAGCCTTCCCGATGGAGGACATGCAAATCTCGTGATCTCTTCTCAAAATAGAGAATATTCTTTTAGGTTCGAAATGAATTAATTAATGAGAAATAAAATAAATTGTGAAATAATTTTTTATCTTAGTGCATTTAATTCCACTATAACGATGACGTACAAGCGATTAGGTACTAATTTTGGGCATTGTGGGGATGCTTACCCTTACCCGCGCGTAACTGACTTTCGATCCCTTAAAATGAATTCCTAGTAAACGTAGATCAAATTTGTTTTAAAAAATGATTTTATATTATCTTTTAAGGCTCTAGGTATTCGACCCACCTCACTCAAAGGTCGATGGTGACTTTGATTTAAATTTTATTCGATTTTACAAACATATCAATTTTTACACTTAAAAATAAAAATCGTTTTTGTTTAAAAAAAGGTGATGATAGCTTGGTGACTCTACTGGTGACACCGAAAGTCAGGTCGATAATCACTTATACATCATCATGATAGTGGATATTAGAAAACTTAAATCAAGAATTATCTTTTGATTTATTTTATTGAATGTTACTTAATTCTTTTCGAATTATTTATTGAAAGTTGTACTAATTTTTGAATTTCTTTTTTTTTTCATATTTATCGAGTATTTTCAAAGGTGCTTCTTTTTTTCGTTAGGTATCTTGTTGGGTCAAAGGTTGGTATTCTCCTCCTCACACACCTCACTCGCATTGTATGACATAAGCTCTATAATTGACCCCTATCACAATTAAGTAGGGGTGAATGTTATACTTTCGTTGTAAATTTATTCCCCATATGAGTTATAACTACTAGCCTCTAAGATACATTCCTTCGTATTTGTGCTTTTGTATTTTAAAAGGTGATTGATCCCGAGTGTACATATGTGTTGAGAGACTTTTTAAGATGGAGAAAAGTTTAATAAACAAATAAATAAATCCCAAAGATATAGAAGTGGAAAAAAGAATGAAGTTGAATCTGAATTGGCGAAGTGGAAGAAAGATTACCAAGACTTGTCTAAGAAAAGAAGGCTAACCGGATCAAGCAAGACACCTCAACAATGGGTTATGGATGTGGCAGAAGGAAAACATCGAATCAAGAGCCTAGAAGTTTATAATAAGCGTTAGCTCAAGATGTTAGAGGCTACTAAGAAGAAGATGAAGGGTCTGAGCCTGAGGGCTAGGATTTATATGTGAAAAAACTTCTTTGTAATGGTTGAAACTTTTTGTCCAATGAAAGTATTTATGTGATGTTCACTATTAGGGATTAATGCC
This sequence comes from Hibiscus syriacus, assembly GCF_006381635.1. Taxonomy (NCBI): domain Eukaryota; kingdom Viridiplantae; phylum Streptophyta; class Magnoliopsida; order Malvales; family Malvaceae; genus Hibiscus; species Hibiscus syriacus. Next base: position 4,178,419 of record NW_024062900.1, on the reverse strand, counting down.
TTTTTACATTGCATCAATTTATAGAAAAAATTAGCACTTTTGCATGCATTTATACATTCATTTTACATTTTAGTTGTTTATATTTTAACTGCATATTAACATTCATTCATTTAAAAAGGAAACATTGAATAATAAAATAAGATCTCTGATCATTTGTAGTGACCATGGCCCCTACCACCAGTAAAGATGCCCCGCACCCATACGACACAAGAAAGACAACCAAGAAGATGAAATAAATATTAGCCCGTATAGAGTAAGAACAAAATGACATGCAAGAGGAAGTAATAGGCATATTGAATAAAATTGAGGCTGATATTTCAAGTTCGCAACCCGAACTGATAAAAAATATAGAAGACATATTCAAAAAACATGATACTATTGAAAAGGCTCCTGCAGAGTATCCCACCTCTTCTAATCAAGACTTCTCTCACCCTCTGGGTTTTACATCGGAGTCATCACATCCTCCTAGTTTTGTGCCAGATTCTCAGTGACCACTGAGATTCACACCATATACTTTGTATCCTTCGCGATTCACTCTCATCCACGTTACTGTTCATCCTTCAGCTCCGTATGAAACTCATCCTAGTATGTACTTTGTTAATCAACAACATCATATGGGACCCTTATACCCAGTGAACTATACATCTGTACCAAGAGCAAGGCCATGAGAACATGGTACCGATGACCTACCCCTAGATCTAAATGAACTAGCCGAGAAGTAGAAGGTACATAGTGAAATCACCCAACAACTCAAAAATATGGAAGGAAAGGGTGAAGTCAATTGAGGTGATTGAGCCACTCTATGGGATCGACACTAGAGAACTCAGTCTAGTCCCCGACCTTATCTTTCCATCGAAGTTTAAGTGCCAGAATTTGAGAAGTACGATAGAATCACTTGTCGCTCTTTGCATATCATAATGTTCTGTAGAAGAATGGCTAGTTATGTGGACAATGATAAACTATTGATTCATTGTTTGCAAGATAGCATGAAAGGATCTATCTCTAAGTGTTATAATCAGTTAACTAGACCACACATCAAGTCATGGAATGATTTAAAAAAAGCTTTCTTGGAACAATACTTCCACATCATTAACCTAGTACCAGATCGGTGGACTCTTCAAAACATGGAGAAGAATCATAATGAGACATTTAGGCAATAAGCCTAGAGATGGCGTAATGTAGTTGCTCAGGTTTAATCACCATTAATAGAGAAAGAGGCCACTATTATCTTTGTGAACACTCTGAGGGCTCTATACCTCAGACATTTTCTTGGAAACACCACCAAGAACTTTTTAGACTTAGTTATTTCTGGAGAGTTGATCGAGAATCCTATAAAAAGTGGCAGGATCGAAAGAAGGGAATGATCTCCTTCGAAGAGGCTTATATATAAGAAGAAGGAGAATGAGGTGAATAACACGAACACATACAATAAGAATATTGTGATTATACAGCCTAGAACGGAGAAGAATGATACCAATTCCAATAAAAATGAGTCCATCGGCCCTAGGAGGGAAACTGAAAGTACTACTTTTACACCCGTACCAATGTCATACTCTTAGATATATGCCTCACTGCTAAAGGCAGATGTGGTGCAACCATATAAGTTAACTCCCCTTCAACCCCGTATCCCTGTTGGTATGATGTCAATGCTCACTAGGACTACCATGTTGGGATTTAAATCACCGTCCAGTCACCTGTTATCGAACCATAGAGGCCAAGGTGTAAATATGGTTCATGAGGAATACGAGATGAGGATGAAGAAAGACGTTTTTGAAATTAAGTCCCCAATTAGTTGGGTATTCAGACAGTTAAGTAGGGTCGATCTAACTAAAGGCGACCACGAACCCAAACATATTGATTGTGAATCGTACTGCAAATATCATCAAGAGAAAGGTCATGAGATTTAGTTATGCTATGAGTTCAGGGAGTTTCTTCAAAGAATGATGAACAATAGAGAGATAGAATACTTTGACAGGAGTAAAGATAAAAAGAGAATGGATGTGTGCACATCAAAGAGCTCTAATGCGACACATGGAGTAAAGGAGCCCGTAATTATCACGATCAAACCTAAAGCTGATAGCTCATTGTCAATAACTACAAAGGTCATGATCACAACTCCATCACCATTCTTGTTCAAGGATACCTGATAAGTTCATTGGAATTATACCGCAAGTGTGTTCATACCTAAAGGATTGAGACCATTTTAAAGAATAGAGGAAGTAATAAAAGAGAAACCAACCACTAAAGTAGTAAGTGAAGTAGGTCATTTCACAAAGAGTGGGAGGTACAACTGCTTGATGGGGAGAGCATGGATCCATTCTACAGGAGCGGTCCCCTTATCTCTACATCAGAAATTGAAAATTTTTATTGATTTAAAGTTAGTCAACATTGAGGTCGATGAAGAAATTATTACTTCTGTGACAACTGATGCCCCGTACATTGACACCAATGAGGATGTCTTGGAGTGCTTTTTAGGGCCCTAGATGTCATTTACACAACCTATATTGTTGAGGGAAGCAAAATGTCGCACCCTAGGCTATCCAACTACACCAAAATGATAGTGAGGTTCACTCTAGGAACATGAGCAAAAATTGGAAATGATTCTGGTAAGAATCTACAAAGAATCGTTTGCTACATAGCTATCAAAATGAAAATAGACCATTTTGGGCTAGGGTTCAGACCCACTTTCCAATAATAAAACAAAGAAATAAAGAAGAAAAGTGAAGATAGGAGGGCTCGCCTGAAAAGGGAGAATATCCTAATTGACTTTGCATTTATCCATTATATGAACAACATTTTCAAATATGGATCGGTGGAAAATGTGGAGCAACAGCTGATCAACGCCATCAGATAAGGTGATCAAGCAAGGGACCAAGACATGTTTGATGAGGCTGTGGAGGGATTGTTCATCAAGATGATCATTGGAGATAACAAATCTGGAAAGTTTCTGGAGTGTAGGGGATCACCCTATAGTTTTTAAGACTAATCAAGAGTAATACTCATAACCAACCTTGTGCTCATGTCTGAGAAAATTAAGGGATCTTTTGTAAAGGGAAACTATGTTAAGACTATTTAATCCTTAATGAAAGATGTTTTTTTATTTTTTAAATGGTAATCATTCTTTACATTCTTTTCATTTTTGCACCATATTTTTTATTCTTCGTTCTTTACATTCATTTCAAAAATCTTAGCTTTTATCCCAATATATAATCGAATCAAATTTTCTTGTGCAGAGATCACAATGTCAATAGAAGGAATGTTTCTAAATCTAATCATAAGATGAATTTTGAGTAGACTATGTGTTTGGAAGAAGTTAATGAGTGTGAGGACGAGTTGAAATGTGATGTTCCTAAGGAATTACTAAGGTTGGTGGAAAAGGAAGATAAACAAATTCTACCTCACAAGGAAGAAATTATGATTGTAAATTTAGGGAGTGGAGAAGAAATAAAGATTGGCATTACTCTATCAGTAAGAATAAGACAAGAGTTGATAAGTTTGCTCCAAGAGTTCAAGGATATTTTCGTATGGTCATACCATGACATGCCTGGCTTGAGCATAGATATAGTGGTGCAGAAACTACCGATTAGGCCTGAGTGTAAGCCAGTCCAACAAAACCTCAGGAGAATGAGACCAGAGATGCTACTAAAGATCAAAGAGGAAGTAACAGAACAAATCAAGGTAGGTTTTTACAAGTAGCCAAGTACCCCGAATGGGTGGCTAACATAGTCCCTGTATCGAATAATGATGGGAAAGTTCAAATGTGCATGGATTATAGAGATCTCAACAAAGCTAGTCTGAAAGACAATTTTTCCCTGCCTCACATAGACACGCTAGTGGATAATACTGCAAACCATTCATGGTTTTCTTTCATGGATAGTTTCTTGGGGTACAACCAAATAAGAATGAGCCCTAAAGACATGGAGAAACTGATATTTATGAGCATGTGGGGCACCTTCTGTTATAAAGTAATGACATTTGGGTTGAAAATGCCTTATCGAATAATAATAGTGATCTTATTCCATGACATGATAAATAAGGAGATCGAAGTCTATGTGGATTATATGATTGCCAAATCTCGAATTGAGGAAAAACGTGTTATGAATTTGAGAAAACGCTTCTAAATACTAAGAAAATTTCAGTTGAAACTTGACCCAACTAAGTTCACTTTTAGGGTAACATTAGGAAAACTCTTAGGTTTTGTGGTTAGTAAAAGGGGAATCGAGATAGAACTGGATAAAGTGAAGGCAATTCAAGAGCATTTCCTAGATGGACTGAGAATCCCCTGAAGTTATTGATGGTGTTACAATCTCTAAATGGTAGGATAGTAAGATGGAAGATATTGTTATCTGAATTTGACATCATGTATGTCAATCAGAAAGTAATAAAAGAAAATGTCATAGAAGACTTTCTCTCAAGTCGTGCCTGAGAAGATTAAGTTCCCTGAACATTGATTTCCTAAATGAGGATTTAATGTGCATCTCAACTGAAGAAGAAAGCATTTCAAATGATAAATCCTGGAAGCTTTATTTTGATAGAGCCTTTAATGCCTTAGGACGAGGGATTGTGGCAGTGCTAATCTCATTAAAAGAGATCTACTACCCTTTTGCAAGTACACTGTAATTATTTTGCACCAACAATATGGCAGAATATGAGGCGTATCTCATGGGGATGAGAGTATATTTGGAAAAGAAAATTAAATTGCTTAAGGTGTACAGAGACTCCTCATTAGTGGTATATCAACTACGAGGAGAATGTGAGACAAAGAATCCAAAGTTAGTTGAATACCGAAATGTGTTCATTGATCTAATAAAGAATTTTAAGGAGATCACTTTCAATTATCTCCCCCGAGAGGATAATCAAATGGTTGATGGCTTGGCCACACTGTCTGTTATGTTCAAAGTAAGTAAAAAAGCTGATATGATTCCAGTCAGAATAAAATTGTATGAAACCTTGCACATTTTTATAGAATAAAAGAAGATGCAGACGATCATCGATGGTACTATGATATCCTGCAATATATTAAGTATCAAATATATCCTAAAATGCAACAAAGTTAGATAAAAGAACACTCAAAAGAATGACAACTATGTATGTCCTTGATGGAGAGATTCTACATAAAAGGGGCAATGATCAAGTCCTGTTGAGATGTGTGGATACTAAAGAAGAAATAAGTGTTCCAGAAGAAGTGCATGGTAGAATATGTGGAACACAAACAAATAGTCTATATATGGCCAGAAAGATTATGAGATATGGGTAATACTGGTTTAGGATACAGACAGATTGTATTGAATATGTAAGAAGATGCCACAAGTTCCAAATTTATACAGATAAAATTCATGCACCACCTCTACCTCTGCATGTCATGATCGCCCCATGGCCATTCACTATGTGGGGTATGGACATCATTGAGATAATTGCACCAAAAGCCTCAAATGGGCATCGTTTCATCCTAGTGGCTATTGATTATTTCATTAAGTGGGTAGAGGCTGCTTCATATTACAACATCACAAGAGCTATAATTTGCAGGTTTATAAAGAAGGAGATAATCAGTCGATACAGGTTTCCAAAGAGGATCATAACATATAATTCTACCAATATGAATAACAAGATGATAGATGAACTTTGTACACAATTCAAGATAAAGCATGCCAACTCAGTAACCTACCCTCCACTAATGAATAGGGCAGTAGAAGCAGAAAATAGAAACATCAAGTGGATTATCTCAAAGACCATCGGAACTTAAAAGGGTTGGCATGAGAAATTAGCCTTTGTTTTGTACGAGTATCAGACTACTGTGCATACATCAACGAGGGAAACACCTTTCTCTTTAGTATATGGAATGGAAGTAGTAGTACCTATTGAAGTTGAAATTTTGTCACTTTAAATCTTGAAAAAGGTGGAGATGGATGAGGCTGAATGAGTTCAAGCTAGGTTTGATCAATTAAATCTCACTGAAGAAAATAGGTTAAAGGCCATATATCATGGACAAATGTACCAGAAACGCTACAAACTCATGATAAGAAAGTTTGCCCGAAGGAATTCTAAGAGGGTGATCTAGTGCTTGAAAAGATCTTGTCTATTCATAAGGACTTCTGTCGAAAATGGATGCCTAATTGGGAAGGATCATACGTTTTTAAAAAGGCCTTTTCCAGAGGAGCGTTGATCTTGGCAGAAATGGATGGAAAAGGTATTAAGAATCTGATAAACTCAAACTTTGTCAAGAAATTTTACACTTAAAAAAGAAAAAAAGAAAAAAAGAAAAAATTGAGAATTGAAATGGGGGTTCAAGATGAAAATTCATAAAGTACATCTTGAAACCAAAGTAAGGATTAGAGTTCAAAACCTGAAAGGGTGATTCAAATTCATTTTAATATTAGGCATCAGACAATTAGAGCCTCTCGAGATGCCTGATGGTTCAAGAGAATCTTTACATCTACAGACGTCTTCACAACATTGAGATCTCTCAAACAGAGGCCCACCTTAGTTCTTCAAATCGTATCAAAGTGATTGGTTCAGGAACACTGGTGCTAGAGATCCTTGGGGCATCTATATTTTATTTATATATTTCTTTTCATATTTTATTGATTGCCATGACTTTGTAAATTTCAAGGTTTCATCAGTAAATTTCATGTTTCTCAATTCAAACTTCAGATTCATTCATATTTTAGCATCTTATTAGTTGGATAACATAGCCCAAATTAAAACAAAAGATTTCTTGGTAATAGTTTGAGTTACCTTTAAGTGCAAGGAATCCAAAGCATGCCATCGTGGCGGCACTTATAGATATAAGTGTATGGCAGAATGTGACATAATAGCCAAAATTTCAGAAGAAATTTTAAATTAATGATGATTTCGTGCATTTCAAATCATATATCTAGCTAGACCTTATAGGAAATTCAAAGAGGTCGATCCTAAGTTAATAATTGAAATAAGATAGAAATTACAGTTTAAGCGTAGACTCCAACAAAGAGGATGAAGTGAATATTCACAAGACAATGACACTTGGAATACTAAATTGACATCATGCAAACATGTTTAGGCATTTGCAAAAATAGGTGCATACATATCATTTTTATCAATTGTTGAATGTTTGACAGGAACTTTGAAGAAGATTCGGTCTGTCTTTCAAGTGAAAAGAGGACCTCAACGAAGAATTTAAGTTTTTGAAGAGAACAAGTTCATAATGAGAAGAACTTGCTCAACCTTCGCTCGATTCCATCACATAAGAAGTTGGATCAGCATCACCACTTCGTTCGAAGGAGTTGGATAAGCATTTCCAAGAGAAGAAGTTCATAATGGGAAGAACTTGCTCAACCTCCGTTTGATTCCATCACACAAGGAGTTAGATCAGTATCACCATTTCATTCGAATCCATCACAGAAGAAGTTTATTCAACATTTACAATGAAAGTTTACAATGAGAAGAACTCAGCAGTGGCTATGTTAAAAAATGGTGTTTTATATCTTTGCTCTATTCCAGTTTCACCGTAATGAGCAAAGAGGGGCAGTTGTAATCATCATTTTTGGTCACATTAATTATTACTATTATTATTGTTGTTGTTGTTAAATAAAAAATAAAAAAAATATTATTATTAAAATACATTCCATTAAAATTGTTTTACAACTCTTAGCCCAATACTGCCCAAGCCTAAAACCCAAATGTTAGAACCCTAGGGTTTTTCAACTTTTTTTCCCTATGTCGCCCATCATTAGCTGTTGGATTTGTGATATATCCAATGGTCCAGATCAACCCATTTCTAGGTTTTGTTCTAAATACACTTGCCTCCATGCGTCGAGACTGCCATCATGCGCCCAAGCTTCCATGTGTGTCAATCTCACCGCCCGGCCTCCTTGCTCACCCGTTACTCGTTGTTTCCCAATATTTACTACCATCACCAGATTTGCCGCCGATCGTCCCAAAAATGATAAAGAGTTGAATTTGGGTAAAATCATTATTACCCTGTCCTCTTGCCCACGTCAAGGCTTCTTATCCGAGGTGTCTCCCTCTTCGACCCATGTACAAAGCCAAAAATAGAAAGAATAAACAAAAGCTTCACTAGAATATTTTTTCGTAAATGCAACATAAAATCAAGCAATTATTTGAAACATTATATATATTCAGAACCAAAAATAGAGAGCGAGAGAGATTTTTTTCGAAAGGAAAGCCACAAAACAACAAAAGGAGATTTCATGAAAAGAGGGGAGAAAAGAACAAAAATGAAGGACTCACCGTTGTTCGCCTAAAAGCTCCCACGACCGTCTTTTTTCGAAGGTAATCCATTCGTTTTGTTTAGATCTAGGACAATATGGGTATTTTTAGGATAAATGGTGTTTGGTTTATGGTTTAGAAGATAGAGAATGTCATTTTGGGTTAGATTTCTAGGTTTTGACAGTCGTGTGCGATGGCGTGCTGGTGAGGAGTGGAAAGGAGAGAGGCAGAGGAAAGAAAGTTTTTCCATTTTGGGAAAAAAGAGAAAATGGGGTGAAATGAAAAAAAGGCCATTTTAGGCCTGATTTCAACCTTATATATCAGAGGCCATACGACGCTGTTTTGGAGTTGTAGAATAGTTCCTAGGTTAATCATTTTCACAACCACCTGAGTTTTGTAACCTTGCAATTAAGTCACTTAATGTATATTCGGTTTATTTCAAATCTAAACTGCTAACTCTTATTGCTCTACATTTTATACACTAACCATGCTTTAGTTTATTTTTGTTTAAATGATTGATGTGATCCTTCAAATTTCATGTTAAGTTCACTTTAGCCCTCAACTGGTTATGCATTGAAAACTATAATATTCATGCTTTAGGTCCCTCAAATATTGTTAGATACCTATTTTAGCCACCAAGTAGTTTAACTATCATTTAAATAAATTGAAACTACTCACTAATAGGTCCCATTAGTTCTAGGCTAGTTCTAATTTAGCCTATTATCTTATTTATTTGGTACACATGCATGTTTGAATTCATTACAAATTAATATAATCTACATTCTAATATTTTACTAGAAATGTTAAAATACCCCTAAATTTCGATAATGTTTACTAGTAAATTTATTTACTACACTCGTGTTTATTTCCAAGAACGAATTTCTTAGAGTGGGTGTGGAAAGTGCAACCTATCGAGGTGGTACGATCCAATATGACACTTAAACGAAAGAGAATTGGAAATAATCGAATGCCTTAAATAAAATAGAATATGGGTGAAATAATGCATTTATTATCTTTTCGTGTTGGTGTTATTAAATCCATGTTATTAATATGAAATCCTCAATAAATAATGAAGGAATATTCCCATATAGGGAAGAGATAAATGGAATAGCCTTCCCGAGGGAGGACGTGCAAATCTCATGATCTCTTCTCAAAATAGAGATATTCTTTTAGTTTTGACACGAATTAATTAATGAGAAATAAAATAAGTTGTGAAATAATTTTTGATTCCAGTGCATTTAACTACACTACCACGATGATGTATAAGCGATTAGGTACCAAATTTAGACGTTGTGGGGGTGCTTACCTTTCCCCACACGTAACCAACTTTTGATCCCTTAAAAATGAAATACATATCTAATTTTTTTAAAAAAATGATTTTATATTATTTTTAAGGCTTTAGGTGTTCGGGCTACCTAACCCAAAGGTTGATAGTAACTCTGATTTAAATTTTATTCAATTTTTCAAATATATGAACTTTTACACTTAAAAATAAGAATCATTTTTGTTTAAAAAAAATGATGACGACAGCAGAAAAAACTTTTGTATCCCCTATTATTAGGGTAGTGTTATTGCTTGGCATCTATAAAAAAATATTCACATCTTTTTCATTGTGTTTAAAGTATGATAGGATATGACACAATTGTAAAAAAAAATTATTAGAATAGATTGTGTAACTGTTTAACCTGTATAGAAAAATATTCACACCCTCATGTCCATGTTTGAAGCATGATAGGATATGTCACAGTTGTAAAAATGACTAAACAAGATGACCCTACAGAGACTATTTGTTACAAAGTGAAAGAATTTTCGTTGAAATAAGTTTTCCCTTTATACATAGAAACACATTCCTTATTCTCAATGTGGTGTAACTATTTTACCTCTATATAGAACTATTCACATCCTTGTCTCTATATTTCAAGTATGATAGGATATGACTCAACTATCATAAATGACTACACAAAATAACCCTATAGATAATATTTGTTACAAAAGGGAAAATTTTCTATTGAAACAAGTCTCCCTTTATGCGAAAAGAACTCTACATCTCCTATTCTTGAGGGAATGTAATTATTTGTCCTTTATAGAGAACTATCCACATTATTGTTTTCATGTTTGAAGCATGATATGATAAGTCACAAATATAAAAAAAAACTAGAAAAAGATTATCCTACAAAGAATCTTGGTTACAAAGAGGAAGAACTTATGTTGAAACAAGCCTTCCTTTTATGTAGAAAACTCTACGTCCCTTATTTTCGAGGCAGTGTAACAATTTAACCTCTATGAGAATTTTATTCACCTTATTGTCTTTTTATTGAAACATAGTCTATATATTTATGTTTAGTTGTGATTGTCATTGTATCATTTTTGTACCATCTTTCATTTTGTTATACAAATTTTTTTGTGGTTATCGCTTGCTCACTTATTTAATGACATCTAAAATATCCTTATTTAATCTCTCAAATGGTATATTGTTTGAAATTTTACGATTTGCAATTGAAAATTGTATTGATGATTTCCTACATCATTGCTTAACTTATTGAGACTTTTGTTGGACTTTAAATTCAATACGTATATGGAATGTTTGATTGTGTGGGTATTACCTTGAAATCTTTGCATCATTTAGAATACTTACTACTATAATTGATTTTTCTTTAGAAAAAATACATAATGAAAAAATTAACCTCAAATATTTGCATAAATAATCATTTTGACCCCTATTATTTTTTAGAGCATTTTAACCCCCAACATTTCATTTTTTGTTAAAATAGTCCGGTTGGATAAAAACTATTAATTGACTAACAATCAACACAAGTTGTTGATGTTATATTTCTACATGTGTTTAATTAACTAACATATTATGTGTCACGTCACCAAAATGATGACATGATATATATCATAACATCAAAGTGATAATGTGACATATTTCACGTAATCCAAAATGATGACATGACATGAGTAACGTCACCTGAAATTATGATATGACATGTTCCACATGAGTAATTAAACACATGTAAAAAATGTCATGTTAGCAACATATGTCGTCTTTTAGTCAACTAATGATTTTTATCCAATAAGGGATATTTTAACTAAAACGAAACGTTTGAGACTATTATGCTCCAAAAATGAATAACGGCTAAAGTGATCATTTGTGCAAACATTAGGGATTAATTTTGTCATTACGCTAGAAAAAATTCCCACACCTTGTATAAAGAAGGTATGTAAGAGTGTGTATCCATATACTATGTAATATTTCAGAGAAAGTCTATATGACGAGTATAATTGAAGCATCTTATGTCTAAGATATATGATTGCCTCAAATAAAGGGGCTGCGAGAGGGATATTAAGTGTTATCTACTCTTGGTTTGATGCATATAAGGTGTCCAAACGATTTTTTTCTTAAAGTGAGATTTTAAAAAACACACCATTTTTTAATTATCTCTTTATGATTAATTTTAAATTAAAAAAATTATACGATTTAATAAATCTCTCGTTTAGAAAAATTTGGGATTTCTTTTACAATAAGAAAACATATGGTTCGAGGAGTCGCCACTAATATTTGATTAGAGTGTGATTACCCAAAAATGTTTTGTCATTTTAAATAAAAATCAATTTTAATTAAAACAACAAATTTGAGATATGCATTACCAAAATTCGAGTTCGGGAGTCGATTATGCGTGGGGAGGGATTAGCACTCCCACAGCGCCCTAAATTGGTATCTAGTCGATTAATTAATATATTTGCAATGAAATTTACAAATTCAAATTTAATTTGATTTATGATCCCACAAAACAACAAAATATGAATGTTAAAATGAAATATAATAATATTTAATTATTTCCTATCAAGAAGAAACAAACCCCTCATAACTTGAGGCAATCAATTCTTACTCCAATCGAAATAAAGAAATATTATAACTCCATTATAATATTAAAATGCACCGAAAACAGATTAAATTAAAATTACCAAGCCTTTTTAGAAAGAAGAAGAATATTCGATTATTTAAAAACATCGAGATCAAACCTTATATAAGTTATAACAATCTTTTCTCGAAAAATTTAAATAACCGAATATTTCTTTTTCTTTCATTCCCAAATTTTAAGTGAAGAATCAATTTTTTAGGTGTCACTGATGGGATACACTTTTAATTTAAAATTATCAAAAATGGATCTCTAATAAGTTAAGACAATCCACTAAAAACAATTTTAAATTAAAAGGGTATTGCACTTAATCCAATTATGTGATGATATGTCAAGTTATGCACGTGAGGATATCATACAATTATATACTACTGATTAATAAAATAATACAAGCATGTCACAACAAATGCAAATAAATAAAATAACATTAACAAGGTTAAAACCAATAAAATTTAGGGTTTAATGAAAAACATAAAATCTGATATTTTAAAAAATAATGTTCATGATGTTAATTTGTTTAAAAAATAAATAAATAATTAAATAAATAAATAAATAAAATTTATATCTATGAATATACATATGTAACAAATTAATTAATTATTACAAAATTACTTTATTTACATATAATTTATTAAAACCTATGTGAAACCTATTTAATTAAACCCTACTTTATAATAATACCTTTACATCATGACAAAATAATAACATAAGGACAGAAAATAAATACGCATAAAACTCTAAAGTTAAGATCATAAATTGAACACAAATCAAGTTATAAAGATAAACCATCATATTCCATGTACCGAAATTGAAATAAACCCATAAATATACACAGAGCTAAAAAGAAACATGCGAAAATGTAAACTTCAAATGTCTAAAAACAGTAAATATTAAATACACTAGTACTTGGGATCAAAATTAAACGCGTACAAACTAAAGAGACAAAATTATAAATACGAAAACAACGATTTAAGGATAAAATTACATAAAACTCAAAATTTAAATGGCTCAGTCAATGAAAACTCATGTGCGAAAAGGGTGCCCTAAATCTCCTAAACGACGTCGTTCTATTCAATATATTTATATGTTTTTTCCAGGTGATAAATTACCCTAATTTCATTTGCCTTCTCCAGCCACACCCTCTTTCCTCTACACTCTCTCCCATTATTTCCCGAGACCTCCAAAACTCTTAACCATTATTAAACCAGAACCCTCTCCCTGTGACCTTCACCACACTAGCCACAGTAAATCAGTGGCCACTCTTAATCCGCTCGCCACCCAACATGACCTAAAACCAAAACGGCCATTCAAATCCACCTGAAAGCCCTTCCCTTCCCTACTTGTTTTCCCTCTCAATGCTAGCCCAAACTCAAAACCCCCGCCAAGACAACCCTAAACTAATCTCTCAAATCCTCTATTTTATCTCCTAAAACCCATAAATTAACCCTAATATGCTCAAATCTCTGAACTCCAAATAAATCGAGAATGAAAGGGATTTTGGTGGCTTCCTCCTACCGACGGAGATCCCTCCTCCCTCCAACAATGGGTCCTAGATGGTTAAGGTAAATATATTCCCTATCTTTTCACTTTGCTACCCCCTTTCCCCTATTCTATTTATTTGTTTTAGAACCCTAAAACTCTCTTCCTCTCATACTAAATCCTAAACACATGCAATCCTTAGAACAGTAAGCAAAAGACCTTCGGCAAAAGCTCCCTAATGATCGGTGACCTAGACTCCGGCAACGACGGGACACACAAAAGAAAAGGTAACAAGATAAACTCTTTCTTCTCTCATATTTTCTACTTTCTTAGAGATAAAAACACCCCTAAAGAATACTGGAAATTAAAAAAAAAGATAGAAAATACCAAAAAATAGTTCTTTGCTTTCTATTGCTTCCTCAGTTTTTGAATACAATGGTGAGACTCCTTGAAACTTTTCTTGGTTGTATTCAAATCCTAGAAAAAATGCCTTGTTTCTATTGCTTGCCTCCAAATAATTAGGGTTGAGAGAATCTCCTTCAAACAAATATTTTCTATGTTTTATAACTGATAGCTCTAGGGTTTTTTTTCGTGCTTCTCATTTCCTTAATTGTTGATGCGTATCTTTTGTATATGCTGATTTTTTCTTTGTTTGTGCATGCCGCCTCGTGCTTCTCTCTCTCTGTGCTAACAATATCCATTTTTCTTGCTTTGTTGGCCTCCCTATGTGGCCAAAAGAATCTCGTTCTGATATTTGGTTTTGCAGGTACATTCCCATCCGTTGAGGATTGAGACCGCTAGCCCTTGTGAAATCTTTTGGATACTCTTGGTCGTTGTACACCATTGAAAATCAATAAATATCATTATATAAAATATATCGATATATATAAATTCAAACGGAAACCCCGGACAAAACGAACATCTACAATTGCCCCTCTTTGCTCATTGTCGTGCAACGATAATAGAGCAAAGATCAAATAGATGGTTAAGTTTATCCAGCCATGAGAACTTCAAGAGATTAATCTGCTCCACTGTAACTTTAGGATAAGTGAGACTTAAAAAATCTTTGGAAAACGGGCCCGTTCCCTCTTATTTCAGGGAGTATAGGACTTGATCAATCTTTGAACAAACATGTATGTTCCCTATTCGTTCAGGGAGTATAGGACTCGAACAATCTTTGACAAACGTGTTCGTTTCCTCTTCTTTTAGGGAGTATACGCCTTAAGCAATCTTCGAAAAACATGTCTGCTCCTTATTCTTTCAAGGAGTATAGGACTTGAACAATCTTCGAAAAATGGGTCTGCTCCCTCTTTTTTCAGGGAGTATAGGACTTAAAAAATCTTCAAAAAAGGGTTATGCTCCTTCTTCTTTCAAGGAGTATAGGACTTAAACAATATTCGAAAAATGTGTATGTTCCTTTTTCTTTCAAAGAGTTTTGGTCTTGGACGATCTTCAGAAAACGGGTCCGCTCCCTCTTCTTTCAGGGAGTATAGGATTTGAAAAATCTTCGAAAAATGGGTATGCTACACTATTCATTCAGGGGATATTAGACTCGAGATTTATTTGCTTCACTAATCTTCTGTGAAAGCTTAAGATTGATTTGCTTCGAAGGTCGAACCTGAAAATCAAACATTACCAATCATTAATGTATGTTTGAAAATTTAAAACAATATTATATTCAAAAGATTAGAATTCGAGAGACTTTATGAAAATCCATCTCTATTGTGGGAACTTATCTCGCAGACACTAGATATGTTAATCCTCTTTGGCTCAATTGTCATCTAAACATCTCTATTTTTCAAGATTTTAAAACTGGTTATCCCCATCTTGATGTTCCAATATCTTCCAAATTCAACTATCTTTGGGAAACATGTATATATTTAAGTAATTATTCATTTATGAATGCCATGATCCTATTTATGCTTAAAATATATGCAATTATGCAATCTTAGTGCATTTCCTTTTCGAAAGAACGCCATCTCCTTTTGATATCATTGGAACTTAGTTTCATCTTGGGCATAAAACATTTGACCAGTTCACCCCAGTAAAGAATCTCGATCCCATATTTTTTTGGTTCAACAGGACCTTGGTTTCTTTCTTTCTTGAAACCCGCCAGTACCCATGACCAACTTCTTGATTAGTAACAATCATTTTGAGTCATCCTTTAATGGCTGAGACTTTCTATGTATTCCAAGGTTTTAGTTTCCCGTAACCATACAAACTTACATGTTAAAACCATTTTCGGCTTCATAATACCTGCATTTTCCAAAACTTTTTGCATAATAATACACCATGATATCATGTACTTTAAGTTAAGTATATGGTTTTACTTCTCAAAGTAAGATGCTAGCAAAAGGAAATTAACAAGAAAAAACTTCTTTTTATTTATATAAATGTAAAGAATTTTTAGGTAACTACATGGCAAACTTTTAACTAGAAAAGTAAAAGAACAAGAGACTATGCGTCTTCAGATATCAATAATACATATGCTTTTGAACTGGCACACCGTTAGAATGACTCGAGTGTAGCTTCTGTCAAAAGGTTCTCTAAAATTGTGACGATGCATAAGGGTGTGAAAATCTTTCTAAATTACCAAATCTCCAAATGTTGGATTCCATAACTAGTATTGAATCTCATGTGCATTCAATTTCTCTCCTAATTGTTTCAATCGAGACTCATTAATCTTTAGTCCCAACCATGATCGCCAATTGACATTGTTACCACCCATATTAGGAGCTCTTTCAACTTCCAAAATCAATTCAAAACCTTCACCATGCATGAATTTTGAATTCAAACAAAACTCAAGCCGCCCTTTGCGGATTTTCAACTTGAGACCTCATTTGGTTTCAAGACGCCCTTTTCAGATTTTTATCTTAAACCCCTTTTATTCTTTTTATTTTTCCTTTTTTCTCTGTTTTTCTTCCTCAAGAAAAATATCTCTTAACCGCGTCAGAAATCAATGGATAGGGTAATTACGATCCATCCATCTCAATTAGGACTAGAGCTCCCCAAGAAAAGGCTTTCTTAACAACATAAGGTCCTTCCCAGTTGGGCATCCATTACTCTCAGAAATATTTTTGAATGGGTAAGATCCTTTTAAGCACCAGATCTCCTTCGTCGAATTCTCAAAGGAAAACTTTCTTATCATGTGCTCGTATCATACGTTTTTGGTACATCTGACCATGACAAATAGCTTTCAATATATTTTCTTAAATTCAATCGGTTATATCTAGCTTGTACCCATTCTTCCTCATTCAGATTCACCTCAGACAAAATCCAAAGTGAGGGAATTTCCACCTCAATAGGTAGAACAACTTCCATCTCATAGACTAAAGAAAACGGAGTTGCCTCAATCGACGTTCGTACTGAAGTTCAATAAGCAAATAGAGCAAATGATAACTTCTCATGCCAGTCTTTGTAAGTCTCGTTCATTTTCTATATGATCCTTTTGATGTTCTCATTATCCTCCTCCACTACCCCATTCATGTTTGGGCGATAAGTGGTGAAATTATGATATTTTATTTTAAATTGTTCAAAAACCGAGTCCATCATCTTATTGTTTAAATTCAATGCATTGTCGGAGATAATCCTCTCTGGTAAACCATATTTACAAATGATTTCCTTCTTTAATAATTTACATACTGTCGACTGGGTAACATTTGCATAGGAAGCATCTTCTACTCATTTGGTGAAGTAATCTACAGCTACCAGAATGAAACGATGGCCATTTGAAGCTTTGGGTAAAATTTTTCCAATCACATCCATGCCCCACATTGAGAATGCTCACGGAGCTGTCATCACATGTAATGGATGAGTAGGGGTATGTATCCTATCTCCATAAATATGATATTTGTGACATTTTCAGGAATAATTGATACAGTCAGTTTTCGTAGTTGACCAATAATACCCAAATCTCATAATTTTCCTAGCTGTTACATGCCCATTGGCATAGGTACCACATATTCCTTCATGCACTTCTTCAAGAATTTCTTTGGCTTCTTTAGTGTCCACACACCTTAATAGGACCTGATCCAAGCTTTTCTTATATAGGGTCTCACCATCGAGCACATATCCTGATTCTATTCTTCTAATGGTTCTCTTGTCATTCTCAGTTGTTTTTTTTCTGGATAACATGGATATCTTATATATTGCAAGATATCATAATACCAAGGATTTCCATCTTCTTCTTGAATATTAAAGCAATGGGCTGGATACTCATAAGCTTTTATTTCAATGGGCATCATATTTGAGTGCTCATTCATCTTAAATGTTCATGCCATAGTGGCTAAGGCATTTTCCATTTGATTCTCTTCTCCAAGGAGGTAATTGAAAGTTACTTCGTCAACTTCTTCAACAAGTTCCATAACCAATTTACGGTATTCTACATGCTTGGGTCTTTTGTCTCCCATTTTCCCCTAAGTTGGTAAATTACCATAGTTGAATCCCCATATACGTTGAGCATTTTTATCTTACGTTTAACGGCAACTCTAAGACCCAGAACAAAAGTCTCATACTCAACCATATTGTTTGTATAATCAAAATTGAGCCAACTAGTAAAAGGATAATGCTCTCCATATGGTGATACCAAAACTGCCCCAATTCCATGTCCTATGGCATTTGAAGCATTATCGAAGTTCAACTTCCAACATTTACTATAGGATGTAACTGTTTCTTCCATTGAAATAGCCATTAAATAATCATCTGGGAAATCAAAGCTCAATGGCTCATATTATTCAAAATCCCAACTTGCGATGAATTCCTCTATAGTGCTCCCTTTAACCGCTTTCTGGCTTACATACTAGATATCAAATTCGAACAATATGATTTGCAACGAGCTAATCTTCCAGATAATGTATGCATACCCATTAGATACTTCAAAGGATCAAGCTTGGATATAAGCCAAGTAGTATGATACAACATATATTGCCTTCTAGTAGCCCATCCTAAAGCATAACACAAATTTTCAATTGATGAGTATCTAGTCTTACATTCAATGAACTTCTTACTGAGATAATAAATAGCCCTCTCATTCTTCTTAGTTTGGTCATGTTTCCCCAGTACACACCCTATTGAATTTTCACAAACTGACAAATAAAGAATTATGGGTTTGCCTGAGATGGGTGGCACTAGGAATGGAGTATTCAAAAATATCACTTAACTGCTTCAAAAGCTTCTTGATAATCTTCACTCCATTCTCATGAATTATTCTTTCGAAGAAGGTGAAATATGGGATCACATTTTTCAGTCAAATGCGATATAAATCGAGTTATATAATTCAATATCCCTAAAAATCCTCGAACCTCTTTTTACGTTCACAGGGATGGCAAATCTTGAATGGATTTTACTTTATCAGGATCTATTTCAATTCTTTTTCGGCTTACTACAAATCCCAAAAGCTTCCCAGATGTCACCCCAAAAGTACACTTGTTTGGGTTGAGTTTTAACTGGCATTTTCTTAGCCTTTGAAAAAGCTTTCTTAAATTTTCAATGTGTTCTTTCTCTGCCTTGGCTTTGACAATCATATCATCAACATAAACTTCTATTTCTTTATGCATCATGTCGTGAAATAATGTTACCATAGCCCTTTGGTATGTTGCCCATGCATTCTTCAATCCAAATGGCATTACTTTATAACAAAACGTTCCCCACATTATGACAAACGTCATTTTTTCTATATATTCAGGGTTCATTTTAATTTGATTGTAGCCATAGAAACCATCCATAAATGAGAACAGATAATTTCCATTAATATTATCCACTAAAATGTCTATATTTGGCAAAGGAAAATTATCCTTTGGACTGACTCTATTGAGATCTATTCCTATGACCAAGAAAATACATCCTTTTATTCTTGAAGCAATTCTATCAAACTCTGTCATCCTCAAATAGACAAAGTGGTACCCATCTTTACTTATTTCCTATCTTCTTTCGTCCCTAAATTCAAGATCTCAATAAGCTCCTTATGCAGCATAATATGTTTATCTTCCTTTTCCACCATTTTTAGCAATTCAGAAAGTAGTTTACATCCTTAATCATCATCAAAATCTTTGATTTATCCTTGACATATAGGCATCTCAAAATTAATCTTCAGGTCAGGGTCATCAGTATTCATATTATTGATATCTGAGTTCCTGAAAGAATAACGAAATAGAAGATATATACGCATATGTACATATGGGAGAATCTTTTCCCATATAAATAAATAGAAATAAATAATACATACATACATATAACAAAGAATAAAAAATGCATGAGAGAATGTTTGCCATTTTGAATAAATAAGAATGCATCTTTTATTGAAAGTTAGAAAAACATCCAATTTAATCCTTTACATAAAATCACCTATTGCCCCAAGGTATGAACAATAGGGAAAAATTATAGTGCATTACTTTGGAAAAGGCTTGTAAACTACAGGTAGTTCTTCAATGGTCCAATTGTTCAACATGAAGCCCGGTGGTGCAGGGTAAATGCCCATAGCTCTCATTTCTTCAAATTTATCATATGTTATAACATTAATGTCTAGATCTCCCAAGGCATTATCAACCATCATTTCCATATTTTTGGTTTCCCTTAAAACATATGACCTCATGATACGAAAGTGCTACTCAACGACGAAAAGGTCATGGGTTCCCAGCTAAGGTCTTCACCAACCAATCTTGCTTTTCTCATTTCCTGACTCTTTTTAATACCTCTCAACTTTTTTCTTAAAGTTGGTTGATACCCAAACCCAAATCGATCCCTTTTAGCAATGGGGTAAATTGGATGGACATGTCCTTACAACTAACTTCTTAACCCTTTTCCAACCTTAGCTCCTCTTTCGAGGGTCAATTTGAGTTCCATTTTAGTGCAATTTGAAAATCTAGGCTTTGGTATCATTTTGCCATCAACCACAAATATGGCATTGATAAACTCTAATGATCTAAAAGAACATTCAATAGCTCGTTCCTCCACTTTAATATACAGAGTAGTAGTAGAAACAGACACAATGATGTCATCTTTAGAATGAATACATATTAGCCTTCCATCAATTACAAATTTCAGCCTTTGGTGCAAATGTCGATGAAACTGCACCGACCTGGTGAATCCAAGACCTTCCCAACAAGCAGTTATAAGTAGGCATAATGTCCATCACGAGAAACTCCACTTCATAGCTTGTTGGACCAATGGTTAAAGGAATATCCATCTTGCCTAATACTTCTCTTTTAGTCCCATCAAAAGCTCAAACCACACTCTGACAGTTTCTGATAAGTATACTATCCACTGGCAGCTTCTTCAAAGTCACCGAGGGCATTACATTTAAAGTTGAACCATTATCGTCCAATACTCTGGAAAGAACGTGCCATTTTCACCTAACTATGATGTAAAGAGCTTTATAACTACCTATCATCCATAAGGGACCTCATCCTTGGAAAAAGAGAGAAAGTCAGCTTGTATATTGGCAACTAATCGATCCAACTTTTCTATGGGAAATTCTTTTGGTACAAAAGTATGATTCAAAACTTTTAATAAGGCGTTTTGATGGGCCACTAAACTCAGAAGAAGTGATAAGACAGAGATACAGGAAGACAACTTATGTTGTTGTTCCACAATGATATACTCACTGTGTTTTAGGAATTTTAAGAATTTCACTGCTTCGTTCTCTGTTACAGGTTCATTAATGACGAGTTCATCTTCTTTTATCTGCAAATTAACCTTTTTTCCCTTATCAACAATAAACTTCTTCTCATGCGCTTTAGGTTGGTTAAGAGAATAATACCTGCCACTTCTGGTAAAATGTCCCACCTCACCTATTTCCTCACTTTCTTTTGTTGCCTCTCCCACCTGTCAATCATACCTCCATGGTACCTATTTATTATCTTTGTATGGGAACCAAGATGGAGGTGTGATAACCACTTTCAGAGCTACATTTTCTGTCACTCGAGTCTTGGGAGTAATGATTAGGGGATAACTAGTATTGTAAACCCCTTTGATAACATTTCAGAAGCATAAATTTCCACCTCATCTTCTTCAGTAACTTTTAAAAAAAACTCAATTTCTTTATTATCTATCATTTCCTATATCAGAGCTAAGAAATCAGGACACTGTTGTATGTCCTTCACAATTATGATAATGGCATACCTCTTCACTGATTATTTGTTCACATGACAGACTGGGTTTCAATAATCCAACCTTAATCATCTGACACCACACCACATGCATGGGTGATTCCACCTCACTAACATTCTTTATAATCTTCTTTCTTTTCTCTTCAATAATTGCATTAATCCCTTCTCATGCATGGTTTGACAATAGATTTTGGGCTACATTTGGTTGTTCGCTATCACCAAAATTGTTGATATTCCTCGTTCTTAGGCTTTGAACAACCTTCTTAAATACAGTGCAGTTCTCGATGGAATTTTCGGGATTCCCCCCATGGTATTCATATTGAACACTAGCATCGTACCATTTAGGATAAGGAGGTTGTCTTGGTGACACATGATAAGGTGAAACCACATGTCGATCATATAATATCTAAAATAGTTCCTTATAAGTCAACGAGATCATATCGAATTGAGTCCTTTCTCTATATTCTTTTCTCTGTATTCTCTTCTTTGGTCCCTTATCCCTTGCCTATTGTCATTTTGTGTTAATAATCATATTCCCTGAGGTCAGGTTAGGTCAAAAATGGCAGGCCTAAAATTCTTCACATGTTTATACTATTCAAGAAAAGATTTAGTCAAGTCTTTCCAAGACCTAATATTAGCTCTACTCAGTTGATTATACCATTGGATTGTTGAAACTATCAAGTTATCCTAAAAGCATTGATTCAATAATTGATCATCCCCTATGTATCCAATCATCTTTCTATAAAACATCGTAATATGAGCATAGGGACACCTAGTATCGTCAAATTTCTCAAAGTTGAGAATATTGAACTTCGGGGCAAAACCAAATCAGAAACTACACTCAATTCTTTAGCATCGAGTCCATACATACTAGTATCTTCTTTCATAGCATTGATTTCCCCTTCTAACTATTTCCATTTTTCCTCTAATTGCTTGTTTTGTTCTTTCCTAACTTATTCATCAAGATCAAGAACCTGGGGATATTGATGTTCTTTAGGATGTGAACTAGATATAGGATACAAATTCACATATTCACTGACTGGATTGATGTGCACTTTCCCAGTATGAACAGACGTTTCTTGAACATTCTGAGATTGTGCTGGGTGAACCCTCGGGGTAAAGTGGTCCCTCAGTTATAGTTCCGGGTACAGGGCTTTTTCCATGTTCAGGATTCCTTCCTTCTAGTAGACTTGCAAACTTAGAAAACATTTCTTTCTGAGTATGCAACATGTCTTCTTGCATCTTCCTCATATTCTATTACAACTCTAGCTGAGTTCTCTCAATTTGAGCAATTTTGTTACCCATGGCTTTCTTCCTAGTGTTATAAGGATGCTTGGAAATTTCTAGTATTCTGTCACACAGTCTTTTTGGTTAATGTTGATATTTTATTAATGAATATGAAATATATGATTATGAATGAATAAAATGTGGTGCAAAAAAATTAAATGCATTGTCACTCTTTTTTATATACTCCATCCTCTAACTTTTGTAGGGTCACTCTATATTGTGTTCTTTCTGCTTCGAACTCACGCTTAGATAACTCTAACGGAGATGGCACCACTCTCAGATGTTCTTCCATCAGGACATTATCATTTACTCGATTGCTCCTCCATTGTTCGTACTCCTGAGATAACTCGAGATCAAAGGTGATGAGATTCACACGACGAGTATGTTTCCATGCATTAATAACCCCCTTGACTTTACTCTTGTATTGTTCTCCTTTGAATGCAAAATCTGACCCTGACAAGTCCCATGTGGCTGGAATGAATTGCCTTGATCCATACTGTCTAGAAACTAGCAAGGTGCATACCCTACAGAACCCCATATATCTAGAAAAAGAACCTAGTCTCGATCTCCATATCTGTAAAGTATATCTAAAGAGACATTCCACGAAATTCGCCACAATATATCACCATCTCTGATATCATTGAAGATAACCATCCACTTTTCTTCAGTAAAACCCCTGAGCCATTCTTTGGAAATGAAATCCTTAAAAGTGCTCTTTCAACATGCTTGAAGTGACTAAGAATCCATACTAGTAGCATGGGTCCACATCCTATAAAGCAACCTTCTCCTTCGCATCTACAAGAATTCAAATAATGAAATGCCTTGACTAGAATGGCTGGAACATGGTCTATATGCTTATCTAATCTCTCAAACAAGTCAACAATTGATACGTCTACATAACCCAACACCTTCAAAAAATGACAACTTCATAAATCCCTAAAGTAAACAAGTCAAGCTTCTTCCTCTTATCTGGATGACGATTAATTACTTTTTTCAAAACAGTCCAAGAGATGCACTCACATATGGTTCGAAGAGTCGCCATCAATATTTGATTAGGGTGTAATTGGGCAACCAAAAATGTTTTTCATTTTAAATAAAAATTAATTTTAATTAAAACAACAAATTTGAGGTCTGCATTACAAAAATTCGAGTTCAGGAGTCGATTATGTGTGGGGATGGATTAACACCCCGCACAGTGCCCTAAATCAGTACCTAGTCGATTAATTAATGTCTTTGCAATGAAATTTACAAATTCGAATTTAATTTGATTTAAGATCCAACAAAACAACAAAATATGAATGTTAAAATGAATATAATAATATTTAATTATTTTCTATCGAGAAGAAATAAACCCCTCAAAACTTAAGGCAATCAATTCTTGCTTCAATCGAAATAAAGAAATATTATAACTCCATTATAATATTCAAATGCACCCAAAATAGATTAAATTAAAAATTACCAAGCTTTTTAGAAAGAAGAAGAATATTCGATTATTTAAAAACATCGAGATCAAATCTTAGATAAGTTCTAACAATCTTTTCTCAAAAAATTGAAATAACCGAATATTTCTTTTTCTTTCGTTCCCAAATTTTAAGTGAAAAATCAATTTTTTAGGTGTCACTGATGGGATACACTTTTAATTTAAAATTATCAAAAGATAAGTTACGACAATCCACTTAAAACAATTTTAAATTAAAATGGTATTACCCTTAATCCAATTATGTGATGATATGTCAAGTTATGCACGTGAGGATATCATACAATTCGATACTAATAATTAATAAAATAATACAAGCATGTCACAACAAATACAAATAAATAAAATAACATTAACAAGGTTAAAACCAATAAAGTTTAGGGTTTAAAGAAAAACATATAATCTAATGATTTTAAAAAATAATGTTCATGATGTTAATTTGTTTAAAAATAAATAAATAAATAAAAGAAAAATTTATATTTATTAATATACATATGTAACAAATTAATTAATTATTACAAAATTGCTTAATTTACATATATTTTATTAAAACCTATGTGAAACCTATTTAATTAAAGCCTACGCTATAATAATACCTTTACATCATGACAAAATAATAACATAAGGACTGAAAATAAATACGCATAAAACTCTAAAGTTAAAATCATAAATTGAACAAAAATAAAGTTATAAAAACCATCACATTCCATGTACCGACATTTAAATAAACCCATAAATATACATAGGACTAAAAAGAAACATGAAAAATGTAAAGGTCAAATGTCTAAAAACAACAAAAATCAAATACACTAGTACTTGTGATCAAAATTAAACGCGTACAAACTAAAGAGACTACGAAAGCAACGATTTAAGGACTAAATTACATAAAACTGAAAATTTAAATGGCTAAATCAATGAAAAACCCATGTGCGAAAAGGGTGCCCTAATCTCCTAAACGACGTCGTTCCCTTCAATATATATATGTTTTTTCCAGGTGATAAATTACCCTAATTTCATTTGCCTTCTCCAGCCGCATCCCCCTTTCTTCTACACTCTCTCCCTTTCTTTCCCGAGACCTCCAAAACTCTAAGCCAATGTGAAACCAGAACCCTCTCCCCGTGACCTTCACCACATCGGCCACCGTAAATCGGTGGCCACTCTTAATCCGCTCGCTACCCAACATGACCCAAAACCTAAAAGGCCACTCAAATCCACCTGAAAGCCCTTCCCTTCCTTACTCTTTCTTCCCTCTCGATCGAGACCCAAAATACACGAAACCACCGTGAATCGGTGCTAGCCCAAACTCAAAACCCCTGCCAAGGCAACCCTAAACTAATCTCAAGAATCCTCTATTTTATATCATAAAACCCAAAAAGCAACCCTAATATGCTCACATATCTGAACTCCAAATAAACCGAGAACGAAAGGGTTTTTGGTGGCTTCCTCCGACCGACGGAGATCCCTCCTCCCTCCAACGATGGGTTCTAGATGGTTAAGGTAAATATCTTCCCTGTCTTTTCACTTTGATACCCGTTTCCCCTATTCTTTTTCTTTGTTTCGGAACCCTAAGACTCTCTTCCTCTCATGCTAAATCCAAATAGGACTCCAGCAACACATGCAATCCTTAGAACAGTAAGCAAAAGTCCTTCGGCGAAAGCTCCCTAATGATCGGTGACCTAGACTCCGGCAACGACGGGACACACAAAAGAAAAAGTAGCAAGATAAACTATTTCTTCTCTCATATTTTCTACTTGCTTAGAAATAAAAACACCCATAAAGAATACTGGAAATTGAAAGAAAGATAGAAAATACCAAAAAATAGTTCTTTGCTTTCTATTGCTTCCTCGGTTTTTGAATACAATGGTGAGACTCCTTGAAACTTTTCTTGCTTGTATTCGAATGCTAGAAAAAATGCCTTGTTTCTATTGCTTTCCTTCAAAGAACTAGGGTCGAGAGAATCCCCTTCAAACATATATATTTTCTCTATTTTATAACTGATAGCTCTAGGGTTTTTTTCGTGCTTCTCCTTTCCTTAATTGTTGATGCGTATCTTTTGTATCTACTGATTTTTTCTTTGTTTGTGCATGCCCCCTCGTGCTTCTCTCTCTCTCTCTGCTAACAATTTCCGTTTTTCCTTGCTTTTCTGGCCTCCATACGTGGCCAAAAGAATCTCGTTCTGATATTTTGTTTTGCATGTACATTCGCATCCGTTGAGGATCGAGACCGCTAGCCCTTGTGACATCTTTGGGACAACCTTGGTTGTTGTGCACCATTGAGCCAGAGACTGGGCTTCAAGCTTCAAGTAACATTGGGCACGGGCTGTAGTTTTGCACTGTAAATAGGCTTGTTCCAATTTGGACTTTGTATTTTACCTGTAAAAAAAATTGTTTTATACTATATATATATATATATATATATTAACCTAAATATTTAAATAGCTAATATTTAAAAAAATCAATAAATATCATTATATAAAATATATCGATATATAAACTCAAACGGAAACCCCGGACAAAACGAACATCTACATAAGGGAGAAACAAAGAGAGTTCTTGTATTCTAAAACCATGACTACACATACTATTATCAACATTCCGTCAATTTCATACATCGTGAAGATTTTAGTACATATTGCTCATATAGAATTTCTAATTTGTTCCACGTACTATGTTGTTCTGTGTAATTGAGTAGTTATGATCCCTGTTTTGAAGAAGTGTTTTATAAACTAATTTATTCATTGTAATTCTGTTTTCTTCCTTTAAATAATTTTTTGTATTTATGCGATATTTTCTCTTTTAGCATTTCACAATCATAAACGCTAAACCTACATGTTCATACATACACACACACATACTTACATATTAATTTGTCTTCTATAATATCTACTTTTATCATAATTAATCATAACCCTAAAACCTTTTCTCTCCTAATCTTTTTTATTAAAAAACCCCCCATAAATTAGAAGGTAACTCTAAACACGTGATATATAAAATTAAATATTAAAAATATTAAACCATCAAAAAACCAAATTGGAATAGAGTTAAAAGTGATATTTGAGCTTAAAATATACTTTTGATATAAAATATCTTTAGAAAAATATATGACATGATATATTTGCTAAAAGAATGTCATATAAGAATTAATATAAAATATTTTTATGATATTTCAGTAAAAGATCTCATATGAGATGTTTGAATAAATAAGATTTTGATTTTTTTTAATCGATTAATAAGAAACAGAACATTCAAAATTAAATTTCCAACAAATACAATCAAGAAAAATGCATGCAAAGTATTGACAGATCATAAATGCACTAAAAACCTAGCACTGCTTTCATTTAATTCATTGCTACCAAACATCAATGCAATAAATAAATATATATATATATATATATATATATATATATATATATATATATATATGTGTGTGTGTGTGTGTGAGTTTTCTAAAAGGATATGACATTGGATTTATTTTTTGAGTTGGATGGTCACATTGAAAGAAAAAAATAATAATATAATGGTTATAAAAAACATTTAATAAAAAACAATTTTTATATCACAAGTTATATTTAAAGCAAGTTATACCATATATAAGTTAAATACCATAAAATCAAGTGAAACAAAATTATTCAAATCAACTACAACATAATATTTAAGGTAAAACATATTAAATAATAAATATAATTATATAACTATAATCAAAAAATAAATTTAGGGCTAAAAAATCATAACAAACGATATTGTTTGGTTTAATTTTTTTTAAAAAAGGCTAAGAAACATGGAAGAGCATCACAAAAGTCTAAAGAGTCAAAATATGAAAACAAAACAATCTCACATGGCTAAGAAACATAGAAGAGCATCCCAACTGACTTCTATAAATAATAGAGGTAATTTGGCATTCAAAATCATGGAGCCTTTTGGTGAGCACAGAGCGAACTATTCTTTCGCTTCAATCGAGCTTGAATTTCAGGCTTCAATCGAGCTTCTAATTTTTTTTGAATTCAAGTTTCAATATTATATTTCAAGTTCGAGTTGAACTTGATAATTTTTAGCTCGTGAGTTTTTGAGTCGAGTTGAGCTTACTTTTAAAGTTTTCGAGTTCGACTCGGCTCGTTTAACAAACGATGTCGTTTGATTTAATTTTTTTTAGAAAAAAACAGAACCGGTTTTCAACCGGTTCACGGTCCGGTCCGGTTCGAACAGTTCACAGCCGGTTCAACGGTTCCTTCCGGTTCACTAGTAGCGGTTTAACCGGTGTAGAATGAACCGGATCAGACAGCGGTTCTCGATTGAACCGGCCGGTCGAGAACGATGAGCCAGACTTTGGTTGAGATGCTTCACTGTTCCTTGTGAAACCACTTTAACTGGGTGGTAGTAAAATGTTATTGGACTAAAAATGAACAAAAATATAGAGCGTGAAATGAAAATGGTTAAACCGATGACATTCTAAACACATAATTTACCCTTTTTACTAACTATTCACGTTCTAAATATTCATACTCAAACTAGTAATTAAATTTCATAAGTTTATTTCTCTCATAAATATATCCATTGTACTAACATAAATGTGTGTATTTAAGTCGAGTGAAAGTGGCTTACATAGGAAGCGAAGGAATCACTTCATAGGCCAACATGATTGGGCGGCCAAAAACTCATCCTTCACATAAATCTCATGTGATAGAGATTCTACCCATCCATCATTTAGAAAGAAGAACCAACATTTTATAAACAATATCTTTATGCTTATTTTGTCTCTTTTTTATAAAAAGTTATGAAATTGTTTTATACGTATATATGGAATAAGTGGCCAATAAGAAGCATCCCGTATATACCCAAAGGTGGTGATGTTGATAATAAGTGTCAATTAAAGCACATATCAAATTTAGTAATATATTAAACAAAAATATTATTACATTTAGTAATCATATATATATATATATATATATATATATATATATATATAATTATTCTATACATAAATTCAATTGTCAAAGAGAATATTAATGTCACTTGCTCACTCATAGTAAAAATTTTGACACAACATAGAATAATTGATATTTTATAATAAATTTGTGTAGAACATTTTTAATTTTTTTTCATATTAAAATTAACTACGTTTAAGTATATTTATTTTCCTGAAGATTTTGTTCCTCACTAAACCTTGCAAAGCTACAAATGAATTCGAATTATGCATGCATTATCCTATTTTTTATAACCAATAATGTAATTAATTTTTTCTTGAATCAATGGTTTATGACTTGAGATTCCACAATACACTATTAAATTAATTAATCTCCATGTCGGTGTAAAAAAGTAGAAATTTAGTTAATAAATAATTACGACATTATTAAATTAATTAATCAATAATGTAATCATTGCTACGTGTTTTGGTGAGGGTGACTGATAACCCTCGTTTTGTTATCAAAATAATTTCGTCTTCTTAAATAGAAAAAAAATGTAGTATAGAGAAACAGAGTCGATCCACATGGATTATGATTTTTGTGATTTAATAAAACTATTTCTTGATTTTAGGAAGAGATAGAGTTCCAGGTAAAATTGAAAAGATTTAATAAAATAGATAATAATAAATAAATAGGGAAATAATAAAATAATAATAAATAATAATAATAATAAAGATAAAAGGTGTTTTAAATTATTTAAAGGAAAATAAAAATTAAATAAACAAAAAAATAAAATAACTGAATTAGAATAAATAAAACTTATTGTGAAATCAGCCTCAGACTTCAGCTTCGCCTCAAATTCCTCGGATCATCGAAATATATTTTTACTTCAAGATTCATGTCGTTTACAAGGACAATTCTTCGCTGCCAACTCGGATTATGTCGTTTCAACAACAACTGATTCCGATCTCAGTTTCCTCTTAGCAAACAATTTTGCCAAGTGTGTTCTCGGGAAGTTGAATTTACTTCAATAAGCAAATCCTTCTTCAAACGTTAACCATAACAATATTTGGACCAATGTCGAAATCGTTTTGATTGTAAAGTAAGCTCAGAAAACAAAGAGAAAAATCTGAAGCGATTTAAGTACCTTACAATTCTCACATTTGGAATTGTGCCTTCACTTCAGTCTTCGGCTTGAGAGAAAATTAGCTAAGCATGACCAAAGTCATACTTAGCATAATTGAAAAGTATGCGAAAAATAGAGAGAAAGCTAGAGAGAAAAAGAAGATTTTATTCTCAGATGTGAGAGATAAGTTTCTAGGCTTACCCTTAGAGGGTATTTATAGCCTTCAAATTCCTAAAAAAACTAAAACATCTTAAATCCTAATTAAAACACTTAAAACTATTTAAACTAAAATACTTAAAACAAAGATAAAATATAAAAATAATATCTTAAACTTAATTAAAATACTAAAACTTATTTAAACTAAAATACCTAAAACAAAGATAAAATATAAAAATAATATCCGAAAACTTATTTAAAATACTAAAATCTATTTAAACTAAAATACCTAAAACAAAGATAAAATATAAAAATAATATCCTAAAAATTAATTAAATTACTAAAATCTATTTAAACTAAAATAACTAAAACAAAGATAAAATATGATATTTAAAATATTATCCTAAAACTTGAGTTTAATTCAAATATGAATTCCAGAAACGTGTGGCCAATTCATTCGTTATTCTAGAAACGCTGACTGGATATTCTAAAGGTGCTGACGTCATCGCCTCGTCAGATGTTTCATGCCCGAATTCATGCCCACTGGTTCAACTTCGATTCTGAAAATAAAAAAAACTGCAGAATTCCATCCTTTTAGTGTAATTTCCAGAATCTAACGTCCTGCATAGAAAATGAATGAAAACGAACAATTAAGCCACAAAAACCAATGATTAAGGAGTAATTTAAAAGAAAAATGTTGACTAAATTAAGAACTTATCAAATTCCCCCTCACTTATTAAATGCTTGTCCTCAAGCATTCATCAATTAACATATCAAAATTATAAGTTGTCATCTTCAATTTCATGTTATCCCTTAAACTTCCAATCAAACTAAGTTCATGATATTTGCCGAATTCAAGTAACAATCAAGCAAAGATACAACCAAGAAAATTTAAAGTAAGCAAGATATCCCAATTAATTACCGACTTCAATGAAACATGACTCAATACCTCACAAAGATTCACACATATCAGCTCAAAGTGTTTGGGGTAAATGAAATTGCTCAAACCGAAACTAACCAAAATATTACCATAGGCTTGGAATTCAATCAAGTCTCCACTACAAAAAATGAACATAATGCAATAATCAAGGAGTCTTTAAACAAGGTGTAATGGGGCTTACGTTAGGGTAGGAAAAAGGCCAAAAAGAAGGTTTAAAATACTGAAACAAGAGATCAAAATAATTAAGAACAATTCACGAATTAACATGAAGCGCAATGAAGAACAAAACAAGGAAAAAGAATAGATGAAAGATAATTGAAGCGATCGATTTTTCCTTCCCCTTTTTTTGAACAAAAGGTCTGTTTTTTTTTCTTTTTTTTTCTGCTGTTCGAAACAATGAACAACCTTTTTCAATTTTTTTTCAAAAAATTGATTTTTTTTTCATTTTTTTCTTTTTCGCGGAACAACTATGATATAAGATCTCAAGCCTCGACAAGGGTGTGAAAAGAGAAGAAAAATAAAAAGAAAGGCTTCAGGTTTAATTATGAGGTGTAAAACAAAGAAAATGAAATAAGCTCAAATGTGGTTCGCTAATGTATATATAAACGGGTAGACTTTTTGGGAAAAGTGGGTTTATCCTAGGTGCCCCTATCACATTAAAACATTACGTTCAACATGTAGTCTCGATATGCATTGTGATTACAAGTTCTAGAACATCCTAATTAGTTCGGCACACACAAGTCAAACAATGAGCAAGAACGAAAATGTATTCTCGTTAGGCTCAAATATCACAAGAAAAGTTTATGTGTATTGAGTTAAGTTCATCTCTATCGATATAAACATGAAATATCAATACTCAACAAAAAATTCACTAGCTATATCAATCACCAATCATGCAAATTAAATTCGGTTAAAAACATGGTCATAATCCAAAAGGAAGCAAGAGTATAAAGCGAAATTCAAGACTAGTAACCAACGATCCTAACATATCAATATCAAAACAACTTAATTTCAAACAATCAAACAAGTCAAGGAAAAATTTGACGACATGCTTTTCCTTTCCCCCTCACTTATTTTGTTTTGTCCCAAAACGTATATCAAATTGAAAAACAAAGAGAGGGAAAAAAATACTCCCAAATCTAGTGGTGACCGCGGCCACGTCGAGACGAGCTGTTGTAGAGTAGAATGTCTGATACTACACTGTTCTGTTCGAGCTTTTCTGTACAGTTTGAACCAATTTTTTTTCAGCACTGCATTGTTCGAATCTGTTATGTATTTTTCTGCACTGTTCGAACCAAATCAGTTTTTTATGCACTGTTGTTCTAATTTTTCTGCACAGTTCGAACCAAGTCAGTTTTTCTGCACTGTTTTTTTCGTTAAATATTCGATCATAATTCAGATTTTTTCAGAGAAAAATAAAATAAAATAAATTAAAATAAAATTTATAGAATGAAAATAAAGTTTGCTGAAAAATAAAATAAAAATAAAACGAAAATAAAATGAAATAAAATAAAAAATAGAACGAAATGGGTTGCCTTTCATCAAGCGCTTTTGTTTAACGTCGTTAGCTCGACGACCTGATTTTTCAAAGTGTGGGTTCCTCTAAATTAATTTAATCGATTAGACCAACCAGAGCATTTTCATAATATGGCTTCAATCTTTGACCGTTAATTTTAAATCGAACTCTTGAGTTATCTTCAACTTCAACAGCACCGTGAGGAAATACTTGAGTTACTGTAAATGGTCCGAGCCATTTTGATTTGAGCTTTCCTGCAAAAAAATTTAAATTTGGAGTTAAAAAAAACCTTTTGAACGACAAAAAAAGTTTTAAAAGAAATTCTACTATCGTGAAATTCTTTTGTTTTTTCTTTAAATATCCGAGCATTATCATAGGCATTTCTTCAGATTTCCTCAAGTTCTTGAATGTGTAATTTCCGAGCTTCACCAATTGCATCCATGTCCATGTTACATTGTTTAACGACCCAATAAGCACGATGTTTTAACTCAACTGGTAAATGGCATGGTTTACCGAAAACAAACCTGTATGGTGACATCCCAATGTGACCTTTATAAGCAGTTCGATATGCCCAAAGTACATCTGTTAATTTTAAACTCCGATCCTTTATGTCCGGTTTAACAATTTTCTCAAGAATTGTTTTAATTTCTCGATTTGAGGCTTTTGCATGTCCATTTGTTTGTGGATGGTAAGCGGTAGCAATTCTTTGAGTTACTCAAAATTTCTTCATTAGTGACTCAATCACTCGGTTTATGAAATGTGTTCCTCTGTCGCTTATTATAGCCCGTGGCATGCAAAACCTAAAAAAAATATTTTTCAAAAAATTAACTTTAGTTTTAGCATCATTATTCCGAGTGACATTAGCTTCCACCCATTTATATACATAATCTACAGCTAAAATAATATAAGTTTTTCCAAATGAAGAAGTAAAAGGACCCATACAATCGATTCCCCAAACATAAAAAATTTCACAAACTTGTATAGAATTAAGCGATATTTCATTCATATGGCCTAAATTACCTGTACGTTGACATCTTTCACAAGTTTTACAAAAAATAAGAATCCTGAAAGATGTTAGGCCAATAGAAACCACATTCAAGAATTTTATGGGCTGTACGTTTTTGCCCAAAATGACCACTGCAAGAGTAAGAATGACAAAAATGCAAAATTGAATTTACCTCACTTTCAACAATACATCGTCGAGTTACTTGATCCGAGCAGTGCTTCCATAAATAAGGATCGTCCCAAATATAATATCAGAATTCTCGTTTAATTCAATTGATTTCAGCTCTCGGAAAATCTAATGGTAACTTAACTGTGGCCAAATAATTAACCATGTCCACAAACCATGGAGTTATGCTTTACGCCACCATCAATTTTTCTTCAAGAAATTATTCTCTAAGTGGTGGGTCGGATGTGGAAAGGGGAATTCGACTCAAGTAATCCGCTACCAGATTTTCGCATCCCTTTTTGTCTTTGATTTCTAAGTTAAATTATTGTAAAAGCAGGATCCATCTGATAAGCCTTGGTTTTGCTTCCTTTTTGCTTATCAAATACCTTATAGCTGCATGGTCAGAAAAAACAATAATTTTAGTGCCAAGCAAATAAGATCTAAATTTTTTTAAAGCAAACATTATAGCGAAAAGTTCTTTTTCCATAGTCGAATAATTTTTCTGAGGCAAGTCCAAAGTTCAGGATGCATAGGCTATGACATATGGTTCTTTCCCTATTTTTTGGGCA
The DNA here is from genome assembly GCF_006381635.1 of Hibiscus syriacus. NCBI lineage: Eukaryota > Viridiplantae > Streptophyta > Magnoliopsida > Malvales > Malvaceae > Hibiscus > Hibiscus syriacus. The sequence goes on along the minus strand of NW_024062900.1, from coordinate 4,143,565 downwards.
AGAACGACAACAACGCTAGTATCTGATGCGTCACACATAAGTTCAAAGGGATAATTCCAATCTGACGGCTAAACAATTGGAGCTAAAATAAGCTTTTCCTTTAATGAATCGAAGGACTCCTTGCATTTTGAATTAAAGTCAAAGTCTTTATCCTTTTGAAGTAGATTGCATAAAGGTTGTGCTATCTTTGAAAAGTCCTTAATAAACCTACGGTAAAATCTTGTATGGCCAAGAAAAGAACGAATTTCTCTCACAGTTGTGGGGTAAGAAAGTGAGCGTATAACATATGTTTTAGCTTTATCAAACACAATCCCTTGTGAGGAAACAATATGACCTAAAATTAAACCTTTATCAACCATAAAATGACACTTTTCATAATTCAAAACAAGGTTATATTCTAAGCATATTTTAAGCAAATTAGTTAAATTATCAAGACTTTCATTTAAAGAGTTACCATAAACCGTGAAGTCGTCCATAAAGACTTCAATTCCTTTCTCCACATAGTCAAAAAATATACTTAACATGCATCTTTGAAAGGTGGTCGATGCGTTACAAAGACCAAAAGACATTCGTCTATATGCAAATGAACCGAAGGGACAAGTAAAATTCATTTTTTTTCTTGATCCTCTAGCGCTACTGGATTTGGAAAAAACCTGAAAAACCATCAAGGCAACAATAATGAGTTTTCCTAACTAATCTTTCAATCATTTGGTCTATAAAAAGAAGAGGAAAATGATCTTTTAGAGTAAGAGAGTTCAACTTCCTGTAATCAATACAAACTCGCCATCCATTTTGAACTCTTGTTGGCACTAACTCCCCTTCTTGATTTTCGATCACTGTGACTCCCGTTTTCTTGGGAACCACATGAATCGAACTTACCCAATTACTATATGATATTGGATAGATTACATCAGCATCAAGGAGTTTCTGAATTTCCTTCTTCACTACTACCATCATCGGTGGATTTAATCGGTGTTGTCCTTCTTGTGATGTCTTTGCTCCTTCTTCTACTTTGATCTTGTGCATGCAATTCGGGGGACTTAATCCTTTAATGTCAGCAATGGTCCATCCTATGGCTTTTTGTGAGAGCGCAACACTGCTGCCAAAGCTTCCTCTTCTCCTTCGGACAATTTACTTGAGATGACCACTGGTAAGGTTCCATTTTCGCCCAAAAAGGCATATTTAAAATGTTCCGGAAATTGCTTCAATTCTACCTTGGTGCCTGCAAAACAGAAGGTAAAATTTTAGTTTTAGATGAAGATAAAGATAAATCAGAATTGATTGAATTAATATTTTCAAACACTCTTTCTTCCTCTTCGTGACAAGGTTCATGATCCTTAAAAAGATTATAAGAAAACTTAGATTCAATATATTCATCAATTAAAGGATCTATAATATCAACAAAATTAATTTTTCAACATGATCAGGGCATTTCATTGCTTTATAAACATCAAATTCAATGATCTCACCATCAAATTTCATTGTCAGTATACCACTTCTAACATAGATCTTTGTATGTGATGTTCTTAGGAAGGGTTGGCCTAAGAGTACCTTGGAATAAGAATCCGAACTATCATGTTTCATGTTAATGACATAGAAATCTGCAGGACAAAAGTAATACATCAACCTTTACTAAGGCGTTTTCCATTACTCCCACTATATAGATCACAGATTGATCAACCAATTGTATGATTATTCCTGTTTCCTTCAAAGGCTCGTTAGTAATCATTTTATAAATAGAAAATGGCATAACATTGATTGAAACTCCTAAGTCACACATTGCACGTTTAATTTTAAAATCACCTATTTTGAAAGGTATAACAAACATACCTTGATCCTTTATCTTTGGTGGGAGCTTTCGTTGAAAAATTGCAGAGATATGTTCTCTTAAATTTACCTTTTTGTGCGCCATTAATTTCCTCTTTGTAGTGCAAAGTTCTTTTAAAAGTCGAGCATATCTTGGTACTTGTCGAATTACTTCAAGAAGAGCTATGTTGACTTGAACTTTTTCGAACACCTCTAAGACTCCTTTTCTTCATCTCTTTTATCACGCTTCATCAACCTTGATGGGAAGGGTGGTGACGTGATTTCATGAGAAGAAAGAGAAAGAGACGAATCTTGTATTTCTGAAGGCGGCGTGTCCTCTTGTTCTTCCTAATGTGTGACTTTTTCTACTGGAACTTCGGGTGAGATAACGTTTCCACTTCGGAGTGTGAGTGCACTAACATTCTTTCTTGGATTTAACTCCGTTTGAGAAGGTAGTCTTCCTTGTGATTCTAATTTTCCCATAGTTTGAGCTAGTCGGCTTACTTGGTTATCTAACTCTTGAAGATGTGTTTCGGTTCGGCTTTGGAATTTTTCCTGGGATGCAATGAACTTTTCTTGTGAAATTGATAACTTCCCTATGAGTTCCTCCAATGATTTTTTTTGCATTTGCTGTTGAGGAGGATAAGTTAGTATTTGATTTGCTGCATTAGCTAGGTTCACTTGAAAACTATTGAGAGTTGGCTCCCATTGTTGAAATCAATTCCCTTGTTGTTGTTGGGGTCATGTTCACTAATGCTCCTCCACTGGCGGTATCCACCATTTTCATCTCCATTGGTAAAAGGCCTTCATGAAAGTATTGAAGTAACGTTTACTTAATCTGTGTTGCGGACAACGTGCACAAAGTTTTTTAAATCTTTCCCAATAGTCATAAAGACTTTCTTCGGTCTTTTGTTGAATGAAAAGAATGGTACTTCGTAACTCGCTTGCTTTAGTCGCTGGAAAGAACTTGTCAAGAAAATTTTGATTCATGTCTGCCCATGAATTAACTGAAGTTGGAGGTAAATAAAATAATCAATCTTTAGCCAAGTCGACTAAAGAGAAAGGGAAAGCTCTCAATTTAATTTGATCCTCGGTAACTCCCTGTGGTTTTATGCTAGTGCAAACCATGTGGAATTCCAACAAGTGTTTGTACGAATTTTCAGTGAGAAAGCTGTGGAAAGTGGGAAGAAGATGAATGAGTTCTGTCTTTAATTCCAACAAGTGTTTGTACGAATTTTCAGTGAGAAAGCCGTGGAAAGTGGGAAGAAGATGAATGAGTTCTGAGTGATAGGTGCTATGGCTAGCTCTCGAATTGTTTGTTCTTCTTTTGCCATCGGGATGTTGTATGCGTATGCTTCAGAGTCTGTCTCTGGATTTGATTCTACTTCTGAACTCTGCTCTTGTTTTTCTTATCTTTTTCTCTTTTCTCAAAGTGTTTGTGAGTGAATTCTTCATGCTCGTGCTTTGATCTCCGAATCTAGATCTACTAATTCACCTGGTTTCTTCTGGTCATAAATAAAAAACTAGAAAAAATAAATCAGTACTTGAAGTTAGTCCCCCGCAACGGTGCCAAGTTGATAATTGTCGTTTTGTTATCAAAATAATTCCGACTTCTTAAATAGAAAGGAAAAGGTAGTATAGAGAAGCAGTGTCGATCCACAAAAACTTTGGTTTTTGTGATTTAGTAAAGTTGTTTCTTGATTTTAGCAAGAGATAGAGTTCCAAGTAAAGTTGAAATGATTTAATAAAATAAAATAGATAATAATAAATAAAAAGGGAAATAATAAAATAATAAAATAATAAATAATAATAATAATAAAGATAAAAGGGGTTTTAAATTATTTAAAGAATAATAAAAATTAAATAAACAAATAAATAAAATAACTGAATTAGGATAATGAAAACTTATTGTGAAAGCAACCTCAGACTTCAGCTTCGCCTCAAATTCCTTGGATCATCGAAACATATTTTTACTTCAAGATTCATGTCGGCTTACAAGGACAATTCTTCGCTACCAACTCGAATTGTGTCATTTCAACAACAACTGATTTCGATCTCAGTTTCCTTTTAGCAAACAATTTTTTTCAAGTGTGTTCTCGGGAAGTTGAATATACTTTAATAAACAAATCCTTCTTCAAACGTTAACCATAAAAATATCCAGACCAATGTCGAAATCATTTTGATTTGAAAAGTAAGCTCAGAAAACAAAGAGAAAAATCCGAAGCGATTTAAGTACCTTACAATTCTCACATTTGGAATTGAGCATTCGCTTCTGTTTTCGACTTGAGAGAAAATTAGCTAAGCATGACCAAAGTCATACTTAGCATAATTGAAAAGTATACGGAAAATAGAGAGAAAGCTAGAGAGAAAAAGAAGATTTTATTCTCAGATGTGAGAAATATATTTCTAGGTTTTCCCTTAGAGGGTATTTATAGCCTTCAAATTCCTAAAAACAAGCTAAAACATATTAAATCCTAACTAAACACTTAAAACTATTTAAACTAAAATACTTAAAACAAAGATAAAATATAAAAATAACATCCTAAAACTTAATTAAAATACTAAAACCTATTTAAACTAAAATACCTAAAAGAAAGATAAAATATAAAAATAATATCCTAAAACTTAATTAAAATACTAAAATCTATTTAAACTAAAATATCTAAAACAAAAATAAAATATGATATTTAAAATATTATCCTAAAACTTGAGTTTAATTCAAATCCGAATTCCAGAAACGAGTTGCCAATTCATTCGTTCTTATAGAAACGATGATTGGATCTTCTAGAAGGTACAGATGTCATCGCCTCGTTGGATGTTTCATGCTCGAATTCATGCCCACTAGTTCAGCTTCGATTCCGAAAATAAAAAAACTACAGAATTCAGTCCTTTTAGTGCAATTTCCAGAATCTAACGTCCTGCACAGAAAATAAATGAAAACGAATAATTAAGCCACAAAAACCAATGATTAAGGAGTAAAGAAAAATGTTGACTAAATTAAGCACTTATCAGTGACCACCTACCTATCTTAAAATTTAAATTCTCTTATATTAGTTAATTATTTTATTGGTGGTATTCACCTTAAAATTTTTTGTGCTTACTATGAAATTTGAGTTTTCTTTGATTAGTTACTTATTTTACAAGCGGTGTCCATCCTGAAATTTTATTTGTACCCATCTCATTTAAAAAGTTTATGCTATTAACATATGTGTGCATACTCTAAAAAATATTTTTTAATCTGCCATTGTATATGATATTTTACATATTTTTTAATATATCTTAAATAAATTTGACAACATACAAAAAGCTTTGTTCAAACTAATTTGAACCAACTTATGTCGTATACATAGTTTTGGTAGATCAATCTCCCAACGAGAATTTTCTACATGCATAAAGACACAAATTTGAGATCTGCTTAAGCGAACTGCTTAACATTTGAACCAATTCCAGTTGGTATAATATATAAACTTTAATATAATTCATTTTATATTTTAAATTAAAATTATATTATAAATTAATATATTTTCAGGATTATAATTAAATGTAATTAATACAGTACATAGTAAAATTACAATTAGATTTTGATAGTAGTATTAATTGTATTTGTATGTATATCATTATGTATAAGGGAAATTTAACTTTGCTTGCAAGATTTATCAATTGTCTTTTTTAAGGATCTTAATGAGAAAAATGGAAGTAATGCTATAGTGAAATAATATTACATTATATATTAATAATAATTTAATGTTTTAGCATTGGTGACCAAAAGAATCTGAAAAATAAAAAAGTCAAGTTGTTATGAGAGATACGGACAATCACTAAGAGTTAAAGCAGCGCAGCAATTTCAAGTTGTTCCAACTATGATTTTTCTATTTTATTTTCTTCCGAAACCAAAATAATTGATTGTTTGTTTGTCCACCTTGGAAGCCTAACCCATGATTTATTGTGGAAAGCAATTAGGGTAAATTGGACATTTAGTCACTTATCTATTATTGTAGTTTATTTAAGTCACTTAACTATTTTTTTCAAAATCATAACTAACATTATGTTTTGGTCACCCATTGTTAAAAAATTAACAGCGATGTTGATGTCTTATCATAATATAATATCATGTCATTACTGAAAAAATTAAAAAAATATCATGTATAAATTCTTTTTTTTAAATGATAGATAACCAAAATAGAACAAAAAATAACGTTAGGTATAAGAACATAGAATAATTTTATGTTAGAGAGGATAATTCATAAAGTTTTAAGGGATGATGAACTAATAAAATTTTAAGAGATAAAAAATAAAATTTTATCTAAAATACGAAAAAATATATAAAAATTAAAAATTAGGGGTGAATGTTGCCATCTGCTTTCGTTTCGGTCCATCATTGGTCACTTATGATTTTAAAAATAATTAAATGACAAAAATAGAATTATAAAAATAAGTTGATGACTAAATATATAATTTAGCCAAAGAATTCTGATGTTCCCCGTCTATCTACTTTGATAAATTTAGTCCCAAATATATTGATTGTCATTTCCTTGATTTAATTATGAAAAATATATATTAATATAAAATAAATTTTAATATTTAAACGATCTTTTATGTTCGATAGATCAAAATGATTTGAACCATGAATGAATTTTTCTATTTTATAAATTTGATCTAATTTTATTCTATTTATTGAATAAATCTACTTTTAAATAGAAGATTATATATATATATATATATATATATGCTAAGATTTACTTGCATCTAATTTAAAACGTTTAGTTTTACACTCTTTTAAGATCATAAATGAGAGTAAATCAAAAGTTGAGATCAACTCATTTTTCTCTCAATTAATATCTTCTTATATCTTACTGTTAATCTAAACATTTGATTTCTCCTCATCCAATGATCTTAAAATGGTGTAAAACTTTTTAGTTTTACACTATGTAATTGAATCCTAGTCATATATGTAATTAGATCATTTGTCATGGCTAGCTTTAAAATGGGTAAATTACATTTTTCTCTTTCAATTTTAAAAACTTTTGAATTTACCACCTAATTTTTACATTTCATTTTTTTGTACCTGGTATTTAAGTATCTAAGGCCATTTAAATCTTGGAGTAAATTTATGCAAAAAACTGGAATATTTTCTTTCGTTTTTGAACGATGAAAAGGTAAAAAAAAAGGGAAAAGCAATATATATCAACTTCGTTTTAACAAAATACTCAATTGGCTGTTCGGAATGGACTCCCCTCGCGACCCACCAGAGCAACTCGATGTCACCAAAATAGTTCGTTTTAAGCCACCGGAGGAGGAGGTTTCTGTCCAAGATACTAAGATGATCATAGCTGATCCATTGCCTCTTGTGACCTCCTATGTTGCGGCTCAAGCTGGTACTCCGGCTGTAGATAATATGAATAGAAATTCTGGAGGCCCTATGAGCGATGAGTTTGATATCTCGGATGAAGATATCATCAAAGGTACTCGTTTTGGTCTTCCATCCATTAAGATTTCTAATTGAGTGTATAAACAGATGGAATAGAGTGTGGCTCGCAAGGTTGTCCTGAAACTTTTAGGAAGAAACATTGGTTTGAATGCTCTTATCAATAAAACCCATACTCTATGGAAGCCAACCATACTTTTCACTCTCATGGATCTTGAGAATGGCTATTTCCTCACTAGATTTTAGAATGACGAGGATTACATCAAGGTCTTCGCTGAGGGTCCTTGGATTATTTATGGATAGTATCTTACCGTACAACCTTGGTCGATGAACTTTAGCAAATCACAACCTTATCCAACGTGGTAATCGCTTGGATTCGTTTTCTTGGCATACCTGAGTATCTTTACAACAAGAAGATACTTAGTAATATCGCTAGTCTCGTAGGCAAGGTGGCTCGATTATACTTTCACCATGAAACCAGCCATATGCGTAGGTTTTCCAGAGTTGTTGTCTACGTGGATATCCTGAAGCCGCTAATTTCCAAAGTGGTCGTTGGTGAGAAGATTTAGGTGGTGGAGTATGAAAATCTTCCAAATGTTTGTTTTTCATGTGGGACAGGATGCTATCCAAAATTCTGGCCATAGCAATCAAGCGGTGGAAGGTTCCATGTCAACGCTGCAGACCAAAGAACAACCTGTTAACAATGTGAATTTGTTGGAATCTAGCCATTATGGCCCATGGATGATAGTTGAACGGCAGCGCATATGACATCAAAATTCAACAACAAAAAAATCAGAGAAAATCATGAATAATATGGAAATCAGATCAGGGTTTGAGATTTTAAATGACAACTGTCATAGAAAATGAAAAGTTCCTCTATCTAATGGTGCTCGAAATAGAGAACCGAATTTTAATTCCCTTTCCACGTCCAATGCTATTAATATCATGGGGGAAATATCCAGTTTGAATGTACTAACCCCTCCCTTTCAATCAATAATAACACTAGGTTATACTCTCAATCCTTCGCTGGTAATCATGGTTGCGTGGCACCATCCCAGGGGAAATCAAAAAAGAATTCTGCATCGCCTAAATCAAAGCAGACTGTTCCGGTGAAGCCCTTTGCTCGCTTTGATTCAATTCATACCAGGACTGAAGATAATGCACGTGGACTCCATGGCAAAGTTCCGAATCTTCAAGTGGACTTAATTTAAATCAATCCGAAGTGGTAAGTGGTAATGGTTCTTGATATCTTTCAACTTCTAACCCTATATTCGACAACTCCTTAGGTCTGGATGGACAACAAGTGCAGACTTCCTTAGACTTCAACCTCCACCAAGTGGTTGCATTCAAAAAAGAAGTAAATGCTCGTGAGGTTCCGCTTACTTCCCACCAAGGTCCAGCTAATGTGAAACGTCAAAATGCTTTGAAAGCCAGGTCGGCTCCTTATGTTATTCAAAACAAAGGGATAAAGTTTAGGGATACAAACCAAGGAAGCTTACCGATTCACTATGCTTTAAATGATGTGGTTCAAAACCTTCAAGATCAAGCTATGCATCCCAAAAATGAGGCTGAGTACACTGCCAACGTTTAAGCATTGTTTCACATGTAATCTATAATCTCTTTTATGGATTTTACATTAATAACTTGGTGTCGACACCGTTTTTCGTCCGAGCGGGGAAAGACCGATACCGACTCGGCTGTTTTTCTTTGAAAAGAATTTTCGAAATGTGAGAAGTCGCCACCAATCATTTAAGGTGAGATTGGGGCACCTTGAAAATCGGGTGATTTTAATAACACATTTTATTTTTATTAAAATACCGATTTTTAGGTTCTGCAAAAATCCAAAAATTGGGTTCGGGAGTCAATTACGCATGGGGAAGGATTAGCACCCCGACAAGCGCCCAAAAATTGGTACCTAGTTGATTACCCTATATTTAAAATCGGTAATTTTGAGTTCAATATTTATTTAATTTTAAAATCATTACGGATTCAAAGTTGAAAATGGTATCCGTTTATTGAGACCGATAGCATTCATCCCCTAGCATAGGTGTAGGAGATCAACTATTGTGCCTAATAATCGGATATTGCCTCGATTTTAAAAATCATGATACGGTCTTTGAAAAGGATGTTGACCTATTTTGGGAACCACTAGTAGTCGCTCCCTGAGCATACTTGCGAGAGATATACCGTTAATTCCAGAATAAGTCCTTAGATTTTAAAATAAAATGCAATCAAACAAATTTTTATTAATCCTAATTAAATTAGGGATAGATTAAGGCTTTTTCTAACTTAAGGTGTCAAATTATGAAAATTAATGAACCTAAAGGCATAAACTTAAAAGTGTAGGTTCTAATATTAACTTAAATTAATTTTAATAAATATTGCTTCGAATAATTAAATTGGAATCTCAAGCATAAGCGAGGACCAAATTAAGAATTCACCTAATTTAATGACTAAATGTGAAGTCAAGCCTAATATGGAGGCTCTAATTAACCTATTTAATTATGTCAATAATAAAGTTCTAATCGAAGTTCGGGGACTAAAAAAGTCAAGATCTAAAAATATCGATTTCTAAAAGATCTAAAAGTTTAGGGACATAAATCAATAATTTCTAAAGTCGAGAACTAATTTAAAAGCTAATTTTTATCTAAATTATTAAACCTAAAGTTTTTTAGAAAATATTATTATTAATAAATTTTAAAAGTCGAGCAATCGATTCGAGTAATCAGGCATCTAATGCAAAAACTTGACTCGAATTGCTCCCTAATTAAAACTAAGATCAATCACTCACATATCTCCCACTAGCAGTAATGTTGTCATCCATGTGTACCCTACATATTTCCACATCTCCTCGATCTATGATCTCTCGAATGAGATGAAAGCGCCTAAGAATATGTTTGGATCGTTGATGAGATCTAGGTTCCTTTGCTTGTGCAATGGCTCCATTATTGTCACAACGGAGTTCTACATCATCTGATATGCTGGGAACAACCCCTAATTCCAATATGAACTTCTTGATCCAAACAACCTCTTTTGCTACTTCACTGAATGCAATGTATTGAGCCTCTGTTGTAGAATCAGCTACTATGTCTTGCTTCAAACTTTTCCAGCTCACAGCACCTCCATTAAGGAAAAACACAAAACCTGATTACGATCGTGAGTCATCCTTGTCAGTTTGGAAGCTGACATCAGTATAACCTTTTATACTAAGCTCTTCCTCCTCTCCATAGACAAGAAACTTATCCTTAGTTATTCTTAAGTACTAAAAGATATTTTTAACCGTAACCCAATGATTTTCACCAGGGTTCGCTTGATACCGACTCGTCATGCTTAAAGCATACGATACATCTGGTTGAGTACATATCATGGCATACATGATAGGACCAATGGCCGAAGCATATGAAATCTTATTCATCCATTTTCTTTCTTGTGGAGTTGAAGGACACATTTTCTTTGAAAGAGAAATGACATGTCTCATAGGCAAAACTCCTTTCTTGGATTTTTCCATACTGAACCTTTTCAGCACTGTGTCTATATATGTATTTTGACTCAGACCTAGAAGTCGTCTTGATCTATCTCTATAGATCTTAACTCCTAAGATATACACTGCCTCACCCAAATCTTTCATAGAAAAACAACTATCTAACCAAGTCTTAACAGACTGTAAAGTAGGTATATCATTTCCTATAATGAGTATGTCGTTACATACAAGATTAGGAAAGAAACAATGCTCCCACTAGCCTTTTATAGAAACAAGGCTCATCTTCATTTCTGATAAGACCAAACTCTTTGATTGCATCATTGAAACGAAGATTCCAGCTTCGAGAAGCTTGCTTTAGTCCATAAATAGTCCTGTGTAGCTTACAAACCTTTCCATCATTTCCTGGAATGACAAAACCTTATGGTTGTGTCATATACACATCATCTTCAAAATTTCCATTAAGGAAAGCGGTTTTGACGTCCATTTGCCATATTTCATAATCATGGAATGCAGCTATTGCGAGCAAGATCCGGATAGACTTAAACATAATTACAGGGGAGAATGTTTCGTCTTAGTCTACACCATTAACTTATCGAAAACCTTTAGCGGCTAATCACCCCTTGTATGTTTGTACATTACCATCCATGTCAGTTTTCTTCTTGAAAACCCATTTATACCCTATAGGTTTGACCCCTTCAGGTGGTTCAACCAAAGTCCATACTTGGTCTACTGACATGGAGTCCATCTCATATCTAATGGCTTCAAGCCATTTCTCATAGTCTGGGCTAGACACTGCTTCTTGATAAGTCATGGGCTCATATTGATCCATATGAAGAACATCTCCATGTTTCATAACGAGAAATCCAAATATCTCATATGCACGGCGTTCTCTTGTGAATCTGCGCAGTGGTTGTGTTTCTAAATCTATTGAATGATCCTCAACAACTTGTGAAACATGCTCAACTTCAGGTTCATTGATATTTTGTTCTTGAACTTCTCCAAGTTCAATATTTCTACCATTCCCTTTCTTTGAGAGAAATTCTCTTTCGAGAAAAACTCATGTTCGAGCAACAAACACTTTGTTCTCATTAGTGTTGAATATACCTTAGTTTCTTTAGGATATCCAACAAATACACACTTATGAAATTTAGGTTCGATCTTTACATGCATATGATGTTTTACATAAGCTTCATAACCCTAAATCTTCATAAAAGACACACTAAGACGTTTCCCAGTCCATATCTCATATGGTGTCTTTTGAACCGATTTAGATGAAACATAATTTAGTGTGAAAGCGGTTGTTTCAACTGCATGTCCCCAAAAAGTAGTCAAAATATCACTATGACTCATCATCGATCGAATCATGTCTAATATTATTCGATTCATTCTTTCAGAAACTCCATTCCACTGTGGTGTACCAAGTGGTGTAAGCTGTGAGACAATCCCACATTCTTTCAGGAGTTCATCAAACTCTATGCTTAAGTATTCTCCACCTCGATCTGATCGAAGTGCCTTAATAATCTTGCCTAGTTGATTTTGTACTTCATTTTTAAATTCCTTAAACTTTTCAAGGGCTTCAGATTTATGGCGCATAAGATAAATATACTCATTGGTGAAAGTAATGAAGTAATGGAATCCACCTTTGGCTTGTGTATTCATTGGTTCACATACATCACTATGTATTAACCCCAATAAATCACTTGTTCTCTCACCTTTACTATTAAAAGGAGCTTTAGTCATTTTCCCCAACAAGCAAGATTCGTATACATCATATTGTTCGAAAACAAATGAATCTAAGAATCTATCTTTATAGAGTTTTGATATGTGTTTCTCACTTATATGGCCTAAAAGACAATGCCAAAGATAAGTTTGATTCGAGTCATTTGTTTTTTATCTCTTAGTATTTATGTTATAAATGGTATTTTCTTGATCCAAAATATAGAGACCATTAACCAATTGTGTTGAACCATAAAAAATACTATCGAGATAAAAAGAACAACAATTATTCTTAATAATAATCTCAAAACCAATCTTGTCCAAACAAGAAATAGAAATAACGTTCTTAGTCAAACTAGGCACAGAATAACAATCCTCTAAATTTAAATCAAGTCCATTAGGAAAAGATAAAACATATGTCCCTATAGCTAATGCAACACCTCTTGCTCCATTTCCCACTCGTAGGTCCACATCTCATTTAGCCAGATTCCTTCTCTTTTGCAGACCTTGTACGAAAGTACAAATATGAGAACCACAACCGGTATCTAATACCCAAGAAGTAGATGTTGACAAATTAACATCAATAACATAAATACCTGAAACAAACGTTCCATTTGCTTTTGCCTTATTAACCTCTTCAAGGTAAACAGGACAGTTTCTCTTCCAGTATCAGGTCTTAGCGCAATGGTAACATTTTCATTCCTTGCTAACTCCCCCTTTGGGTTTCAATGCATTTTTCCCTTTTGGTTTGGTTTACCATTGCCCTTTGACTTTGCCACTACTTTTTTCTTTCCCTTTCCTTTGTCCTTGTGGACCATCAGAATGGGCTTAGGTCCAACCTTTTCATGTTACTTTCAGCAGATCGTAACATGACAAGTAACTGTGGCAAAGTCTTGTTAATTTCATTCATGTTGAAATTAAGGACAAATTGGCTAAAGCTATTTGGCAACGATTACTGGATAACATCAGTAACTAATTCATCTTTGAGAGGAAATCCCAACTTTTCCAACGTTTGGATGTAGCCCATCATCTTGATGACATGAGCTCCTACAAGAGTTCCCTCTGCCATTTTGCATTGAAATAGAGCTTTAGAGGTCTCATATATCTCTTGACGTGCTTGCCCTTTCATATATTTTTTTTGAGATTTTGAATCATCTCATATGCAACCATGTCCTCATGTTACTTCTGAAGCTCAGGAGTCATGGTGGCAAGCATTAGACAACCAACATATAACATATCATCGATATGTTTCTTGAATTTGTCTTTGTCAGCTCTTGAAGCATTAGTTGTCGGTTCATCAAGAATAGGTTCTTTAATGACATATTACTTCCTTTCTTGTTTGAGAATAATTCTCAAATTACGTAACTAGTCAAGGAAGTTTATGCCATTAAGTTTATCATTCTCAAGGAGTGATCGCAGTGGTAAAATGTTGTTTGCCATTAAATCTACAACAATGGAAATATTTAAAGTAAGTAAATTTACTGAATTAAAAATTTATAAATAGGTCTTTATTTACAAATTACTCCCACTATTTTTTCAGAATTAAAAATCCTCTTTGTTTTAATTTCGGAAAATTTCAATGAAAATTTTTCTAGTGGGTGAGGATCCATAATAAATCATTTTCCTAAATCAACTTTGGATTTTCTTTTAGGATAGTGATTATTTAGGTAAGTAACACTTTACTAGTTACATCCCATGTAACTCCCCTTTATGGTGAACAACTCTTGTTCAAGTTATCTCATGACTTATCCAAATATTTAGCCTCTAGGTTTCTAATCCTATTAGAATAACCTAGCTAAGTTATTACCATTATCTCAACTGGTCATTATCACTTGCTTATTCTTCGTGTTTAACCAAGATAGATTTATGTGTCAATGCTTTGGCAAAGCCCACACAATATCAATCGAAGCCTTAACGAGGGTAAATATTGGACGGTTAAGTTAACTTAGATTATAAAGAGGGATTTGCGTAATTATCTCATCATTGTTCGTTTTAATATTAGGCCCTTATTGATCTCATCAATATTTATTCTTATTTTATCATTTGATGCATTGCATATGTAACAGATATAGCAATAAATACTATGCAATGGTTATAGCCCAAAAACAATGACTAAGGTGGACCATCCCAAGCCAATGGGAGAACAAAAAAACCCTATAGCTTAAGACTGTTCTCTAGGTATCTTCTTGCCATTCTTCTGCTCCTTGTGAATCTTCATAGGATTACAATTTTAAAAGAAACTCATTTTACATACGAGGGAGTAAGATGAGAAGAGATATACAACTGAGATATGGAAAGGCACGGCTCATAGATCGTATTTCAAATAAAACCATTGTAAATTGACAAAGGGCTATAACCATGCATGCCAAACACTGTGCAAAACAAACATATCATATATATATACACATTGTTACACATTTGTTAAAAATTTTAATATGGGCCTTTGTTAAAAACTTCACTATTTGATAACACTTAACAGAATCATGCTTTTGAGATTTTCAATCCCGAAGGTTTTCTGCATCGGAACAACCTTTGTTCCACTACCAAACGCGATCTGCTATCGCACTCCCATGGATCATCATGTCAACAATTGATATATGGATTTCGTAAAATCCTTGTAGTAAAAAATAGTTTGAAAAATAGATTAATAAAATTAACATATTAATCATCGCAATTATCGATTCGAACAATGATATCATGCATATTTGCAGGAAATGATAAAACTAGAACATGCATCTCATACATATCGCATCAACCAAGAATTTAACCCGAATTCGTATAGTACAAGTGGCTCTGATACCACTGTTGGGACTGTCGTCGCACCCCACGGCGTAGTGGAAACAAAACTCGACGGTCTCACCGGCGATCCAAGTACGTAAAACCAAAATCGGGAGGAAGGGATGCGAATACTTACAGCGGGTTCCTTGAAAAACAACAAGAATAACATCGAATAATGGTGGTGTCGATCGATTCGAATTATAAGCCTCTACGAAATCACGTCTCGGCCTCTATTCAGTTCACCCGATTAAGAGCAATATTTTTCCCCAAACTTGTTTTCGAGAAAAATGACTGAAGATTTTGTGTGTGTTAAAATGACTGCAAGACCTAACACATCCCTTTTATATCCATTACCCTAACATCGTTGGGACAGTCGACGCACTCCATGGCACAACGGAAACAAAACTCGATGGTCTCACCAGCGATCCAAGTACGTAAAACCGAAATCGAGAGGAAGAGATGCGAATACTTACAGCGGGTTCCTTGAAAAATAGCAAGAACAACAGCGAATAATGGTGGCGTCGATCGATTCAAATCATAAGCCTCCACGAAATCATGTCTCGGCCTCTACTCAGCTCACCTGATTTAGAGCAATATTTGTTTTCCCAAAAACAGTTTTTGAGAAAAACGACTGAAGATTATGTGTGTGTTAAAACGGCTGCTAGACCTAACACATCCCTTTTATATTCATTACCCTAATATCTTAGGGTTTTTAAAGATATTTAGAATTAATAAATAAAATATTATTTAATTAATTCAATTAAATATACATTAAAGTCTTATAATCTAAATTATAATCTTTAATGTTTATTTAAAAAACTTATTTAATTATTTCAAATTATATAGACCAATTAAAAGAGTTATAATCTAAATTACATTCTTTTAATGCTTACTTACTATATTCGAGATAATTAAAATTATATGTATATCAAATATACATATCTTAACTCTAGATATATTTTAGTAACATACAACAAATTGTACATTTTTGCTCATTTCAATCCTAGGGTGTGACCCTGAAGGTTCTTGTAACGTTAGTAGTAATTATTAGAACAATTCTAATATTACATACAATTAGTGACATCTAGCAGTATATCATTGTCACCTAAGTTACAAGAAATTATGATTCGACATATCATCTTTGTGATTAACTCTTTTATGTATTACATCATTTTGTCCTTTGTATTTAGAATAGGCACAAGTCTTAGAATAGTCACACTTGTATAGGCCATATATTGTTTCTTGAATCTAGAGTAGACTATAATTAACGAATATGATATCACATATCAATTTATTCGAGCATGGCCATGCATTTCTAGTTTCACTCAATCAAGTGGCCTGTGATATTTCCTATTATGTAGGAAGGACAAATCCTATCTTAACCATATACACCCCACTACATATATCGAGATATATTCAATAATAGTCTTTATAGTGCAACCTGTTACGGAGCATGTTTAACTGTATCAAAACATACAATAATATATGTTGGGATGACATTGATCTCAAGTCTGCGGATCATACATATAGTCATCACCATGAATAATGTTTGACCGTTACATAATAATCCAAGACATATGCTCATGATGGGTCAATTCAATACATTGTTCTCTAACAATATAATCATGTATCAATTTTGACATCTCTATGTCAATGGCAACTCCTTGTCATCAATCAATAACATGTTAGTCTTAAGCATATTATTATTATCCATACCCATAATAATACTTGACTATGGATCTTTTAATAATGTTATCATATGGACTTTATTATCTTTCAGTTTATGTTAAACACAGACATATAACTGAAAATAATAGTGGCAATGCCTTTATTCAATAAAATTGGTAAATAAATGTATTATTACAATCATCATATGATTGGTCTTTGGGCATACTCTAACACTAATTTCTAAGCTTGATTAGAATATTAAAATAATTTAAAAACTAAATCTAGAATTTAAACTATAAAACAAAATAATTAATAATAACTTAATTAAAATAATTAAAACAAAAAAAGAATAAAAAAACTATAAAAATAAAATAAAATAAACATTAATATAAGGACCTAATCGCATAAATATTAAATTACCAAGCTAGAAAGAACAAATTCGACATGCAATAGGGACTAAATTAAAAAAAAAATTCAAAGGCTAAATTGTATTTAAATAAAAATAAACAGATTAGGGACTAAAATATAAAAACACGCTAAAATTAAAGGACCTAATGATAATTTTCCAATTTATTTAAGCCTAAAAAATCTGTAAAATTAAAAAGGGTAAATTACATTATCGATCCACATAAAATTTTAAAAAATTAAAAGGTCATTACACATGACAAAAGTGCAGAAACATGGTTAAATTACAAGGATTAAAAGAAATTTCAGCAAAATAAAAAAAAAGAAAAAAGGGAAAATTACAATTTTGGTCCTTATAGGTGACCAAAATGTAAAAACACTCTTAAATAGGGGGACTACAACGTGAACAAACCAAAAAATAAAGCATGCACAGAAGAATGGTAAAATGGCAGTTTTGGTACCCGAAGAGACCAAACTACAAAAACACACGAAATAACTAGGGCTAAGCGAAAATAACCCCTTAATTTTCCCTATAAATACTAATATTTTTTTGTTCTATCCTCCTTTCAGTTGAGCCTTAAAAGAACAAAATAGATTAAAAAAAACTCTCTCCCCTTCCCCGGCCAACAGTGGGCCAGCCAACTCGAAGCACCTCCGGCGGCCAGAAACAACCAAATGTCCCAAAACCTCCCTCGAGATCTACTAGCCTAGGACCTTACTTAGGGCTAAAATCACCGAAAAAGATCATAAAAACCCCCCCAAAAAAACTGACTCCTCGGTTCTGACGTGCTCTGGCGACCGCTAAGAAGGAACGACGACTTAGGTACGGTTAGATCCGCCATTTCCCTTTGTTTATCGCATTTTTTTTGTTGTAAATTGATCGGTTGTTGCATGTTAGAAAAACCCTATTTTTCTTTATTTTATTCGATAAAAAATTGCTTGTTATTGATTCAATATGATATTTTCTGCTTCTAAACAAAAATAATGATGTTTGAAATAAAAACCGAACAGTAGAACACAAACGAAAAAAAAAGAAGAAAAAAACTTAAATAAATAAAAAATACCAAAAGCAGTTCGAAGTAAAAAAAACCTTGGTGTTCGTTTATTGCTGAAATGTTTACAGTTTTTTTTTTGAAATCCTCCCGAGAGAGTTACAGTGATTAATTAAGGGGTTTATATCCCCTTTACATTGGAAAAATCATGATACATTTTGTTGGCTTCTCTTCTTTTTGCAGGTGGTGGAGTGCACGGGTGACCTTGGAAGTGATTGGGGCAGAGGGGTGGTGGCCAATGAGAGGATAAAATGGGGTGCTACGGGGCTAGGTTAGATTTCGGGTAGGGCTTGGTTTGTTCCCGGGTCAGATTGGTGTTTGGTTCGGGTTAAGGTTAGTTGGGCTTCAGGTTTGGGCCTCCGGGTTATTTTTGATTGGGTTATAATTGGGGTTTGGGGTTAAATGGAAAATGGTGATTACACTTGGAATTGCCAAGGTTGTGGTAGGGACATGTTCTTAAAGGTCCTGAAGGAATACACGCAGGAGCATAAACCTCACATGGTTGCTCTTCTTGAGACTCATATCAGTAACGGGAAGGCTGATCATGTTATTTCCATGTTCGGGTTCGATAAATCTTTTTGTGTGAAAACGGTTAGCTTCTCTGGAGGTATATGGATCTATGGGACAAACCGTTAATGGTCAACGTGATGGCGATTCACCCTCAGTATATGACAGCTAAAGTTACTTGGGATTATCCTTCTAACCAGTTCTTTGTTTTTGTGGTTCATGGTAATCCATACTAGAAGAAAAGATCGAGCTTGTGGAAAGACTTGAGTAACATGTATTTCACGAGGGGTTATCCATAGATTTTAGCTGGTGACTTCGGCGCTATCTTCTCCAGTGATGAGAAAAGAGGTGGCGCTAGAAAAGGTATGAGATGTAAACTATTTTAGAATTTCATGCATCACCATGGCCTCTTCTATCTTGGCTTTAAAGGTCCTAAGTTTACTTGGATGTGTGGCAGAGTGTTCGCGCGGTTAGATCGTATGATTGCAAATGATAGCCAAGATATGATGGCTCCGAACTCCTTGGTTAAACATCTCCCTCGCATAAAATGGGATTACATGCCTCTTCTTTTTCTCTATAGCGATAGCCCGCTACCGTACCATCCTCGTCCTTTTCGTTTCTTGGCTGGTTGAACTAAACATCCACAATTCTCTCAACTTATATAGGACAATTGGAGTCGCCAAGGTAATATCACTAACTCTTTGAATAATTTGTCCACTTTACTCAATGTGTGGAACACGGAGGTATATGGTCACATTATTCAAGAGAAGAATATACTCAAGCGATCGCTTGCCACCATTCAAGTCGATTCATATCGTACTGGAAAAGATCAACTTCATGCCAGTAAAATAGATATTCACTCTAAGCTAGAGGAGGTGCTTGATCATGAGGAACTCCTTTGGCTTCAAAAGTTTAGTTGCCAATGGATTACTGATGGTGATCGGAATAGCAAGTACTTTCAGAGTCAGGCTTTTATTTGAATGAAGTCCAACTGTATTCAGGCTCTTAAGCTCATGAATATATATTGGTGCTTTTATGAGAACTATTTACGTTCGAAAGTGATGTCCTTTTTTCTAAACTTTACAAGGATGAAGGTCGGCTGTCGGGTGAATTCCCTATCATAAACTCATTTCCCAAGTTCTCAAGTGCTGATATCTAGAAGTTGGATGCCACTGTTATAGATTTAGAAATTAAGCAAGCTCTTTTCGATGCGAGTCTTCTCAAAGCTCCAGGTAATGATGGCTTCCATGCCCTGTTCTTTCAGAGCCAGTAGGACACGGTAGGTCTTTCTGTTTGCGAGTGGGTTAAAGGAATTTTCAATGGTAATCCAATTGACTCCGAACTTAATTAGACTATTCTTGTGCTTATCCCTAAAATTAGTCATCCTGAATCCTTTGCTAATTTTCGACCAATTAGCTTATGCACTGTCCTCTGTAAATTAATTATGAAGATTATTTCTAATAGATTCAGGGTAATCTTTCCTAAGATTATCACTCCGAATCAAGCGAGTTTTATTGCAGAAATGAATATCACGGATAATATCCTGGTGGCTCAAGAAGTGATCCACCCTATGAGAAGTAAAAGAGGTAAAGCTAAGTGGATAATGATCAAAGTTGACCTTGAGAAGGCCTACGATTGTGTTGGTTGAGAATTCATTTCAGACTCGCTTGAAGATATGGGATGCCCTGGCAATATTCACCGAATCATAATGGAAGCGATCATCTCATCCTCAATGCAAATCCTCTGGAATGACTCCCTTACGGAAGAATTCAGACCTTCTAGAGGCATTCTCCGGGGGTGCCCTTTGTCCCCTTACCTTTTCGTCCTTTGTATGGAACGACTAGGCTAGAGCATTCAATACACCATGGACGTAGGGCTCTGGGAGCCTATGACACTCTCTCGTGGTGGTCCCTCTCTATCTCATCTATTCTTTACTGATGACTTAATCCTATTTTGCAGAGCTAATTAAGATCAGGACGGCCTTTTAAAAGTGGTTCTTGACCAGTTCAGTCGCTTCTCAGGACATAGAGTTAACTCTAATAAAACTAGAGTTTTATTCTCGACCAATATGAAGCAGGATTTGGCAGATAACTTATGCAATTCTCTTGGGTACCAACTGTCGACTAACCTTGGCAAGTATCTCGGAATTTCTCTCTTCCACAAACGGGTAACGAAGATCACTTTTCAGTTCCTCATCGAGAAAGTGCAAAATAAGCTGAGTGGATGGGTTGCTTCTAATCTCTCTCTGGCAGGTCGAATTACTTTAGCTAAATCCACTTTATTGGCGATCCATAACTATTTTATGCAGAATGTGGTGATCCCTAAAGGAGTTTGTGATCTACTGGAACAAATTGTGAGACGCTTCATTTGGGGTGGCACAAAGGATAAACCTAAAATGTCCATGGTTAAGAGGACTGACTGCTGCCAATCTACGACTGATTGGGGGCTCGAGTTAAGGTCTCTTAATGCTCAAAATGAAGCTTTTCTAATTAAACTGGGCTTTAATTTGCCAATGAGACCTGATTCTCTCTAGGTTAAAATCGTGAGAGCGAAGTATAAGTTAAAATAGGTAGTGCCTACGCACATCGAAACGAAGAATGGTTCCTTTGTTTGGAAGTCTCTAAACGGATATGGTACTACATTCGGGACAACATGTGCTGGTCAGTGGGCAATGGCCAAAATACCAGTTTCTGGTTTGATTCGTGGATTAGCGGAAGGTACCCTTTAACGGATTATATTAATGATAAACAAATTGTTACATGTAATTCGATGGTTCGGGACTTCACCACGGATGATGGGTAGTGGAATATCTATCTTCATAACCAGGTGCTACCCAAAGAGATGGTTTAATGGATCACGACTACTCCTCCTCCTTGTGACGACGTGGGAGAAGACTTACATATGTGGTGATGGGATAACTCCGATTCTTGTTCAGTGAAGCGGCCAACTTCCTTATTCAAAAGGAAGACTGGGACCCGAGTGATTCCAAATGGAAGTTAGCGTGGAACTATGAGGGGCCGCAAAGAATAAGACATTTTATTTGGACAATCCTTTGACGCGAGCTTATGACTAATGTTGAGCGAAAATGCCGTGGAATTATGGAGGAAGATAAATGCCCACTTTGCAATGCTGGATAAGAAACAATAATCCATATTGTTAGAGATTGCTCCCATGCTCATATGATTTAGTCTCAATTGACTCCACGGCAACAAGCTACGATATTTTTCTCTTACCCTATGTTGGATTGGATGCATTTGAATTTAACTAACAATGCACAGGGTTGGATAACATGGAGTACAAGTGGAAGCATCTCTTTGGAATCTTTATTTGGAGGATTAGGAAACATCGAAACAATGTGGTTGTCATAAAACAAATAAATATTATTTTAAAAAATGATTATGACTTTTAATTTGGAAAAAATGGTGATTTGGAATTAATTTGAATTAAATCGAAAGGGAGTCGCCATCGGCCTTTGGGTTAGGTAGGTCGAATACCTAAAAACGTATTTTAAAAACAATTTAAAGAAAAAATCGTTTTTAAGATAAAATCTGGTCTATGTTTACCAAAGATTTATTTAAACAGGTTCGGGAGTCTATTACGTGTAGGGAAGGACTAACATCCCACAACGCCCAAAAATTGGTACTGTGTCGCTTACATATCGTCGTGATGGTGGAAACTATAAATCGCATCGATAATTAAAATGTGATTCATTTATTGAAATTTAATTAATTTACTTCGAATAAATTAATTACAGAAAATTCTTTAACTCGAAAAGAAATATCGAAATTAGTAATCCTCCATCGGGAAAACTAACTCGACTATTTCTTGTCAATAAAAGAATATTCCCTCATAGATAAATATGCGAATCGAATATAAATAAAATTAACGTTTGCATTCGAATAAAAGGAAATAAATAGTGAATTAAAAAAACACACACATTGCATCATTAAAATAAATTAATTAGTAAAAGAAAATGGATTTATTTTAAGTTTGCATTTGTTCGAATGCCGTATTTGATTGTACCACTTCGATCAAGTAGTACTTTCCACGCCTGTTCCACAAATACGTGTACTTGAAATTTCGTTCAAGTGATAGCAAATAAAGGAATTTAAAATCAATAGCTAGAAATAAAAAAACATTTTTAATTATGTAAAGGATCCAAAATGAAAATGTAAACTGAAATACATAAATAAAATATGTACATGTGTGCAAAGACATAAAATTTTATACAAAATACTTATAATAATTACATGATTTATATATATCTATATATATGCATATATACATGCAATAATAATTGTCCATAAAACAAAGTTACAAATTCAGATTAAACTGTGCATCTACAAATAAGATATACTAAAATAAAGACAAATCATATTTAATAAAAAAAAACTAAAATATTAAATAGATGTACACATATGTAATCTAATATAATATACACTTACATAAAAAAATATGAATATACATACATGAAAAAAAAAAGAAATTAATTAAAATAATTTCAGAAAATAAAAATACAGATCATCAAGGACCTAACAAGCAATAAACCCAAAGTATCAAAGCTTTATGTGATGATGACTAAAATGAAATAAAGGAAACATACATTACCTAAATATAAGCAAAATGAAATATGAGGGCAAATGTCATGCATAAAAACAAATATATTTATAAGATAATAAAAGGACCAAAATAACAATTTAAACAAACTAAAAGGGATGACATAGCTAAAACAGAAGTTTAAAGGACTAAAATGACAAAAACAAAAAATTAAAGGATCTAAATAAAAAATGGAAAATTTAGGGCTAAAATAAAAAATAGAAACATCAGGGACTAATGAACAAATATAAATAACTCAGAACCTCAAATTACAAGTATCAAATAATACAAGCACCAGAAAATGTAAATAACCCACAAATAAAGATTAGGACTAAACTGAACTAACATAAATATAAAGGACTATACAATAATTAAACTAAATGATCAAACAGTGACTAAAATAAAAGATCTAGAAATTTCATAACAGAATTCAAATATTAACATAAATACTTAATATATAAGAACATGACTAAAATATAAAAATTTAAATATAAGAGCTCGAAATCGAATAAAACAACAATCCATTTACTGGCTGAAATATATCATTACAAAGCATAAGGGACCTACAGTGTAGTTAAACCCTTTTTACACAACACGCAGCCCCTTACCCCTTTAAACGGCGTCGTTTTAGCTGGGAAATATAAGCCCAAAACCGAGCTTATTTTCCTCTCATCCCCTCATTTCTCTCCATTCATCCAAAGCAGAGAAGGGAGAGAGATTTAGAAATCTCTCAACCTCTCCTCGCCGGGGAGGGGAACCATGGCAGAGCTCGCGGGGGCGCACGGCGGCGCTGGTGACTGGAAGAAGTCAAAGGGACCCCAAAATGCTCATCTCCTCTCCCTATACTCGAAAAAACACCTCACTCGACTTAAAACCAACCCTAAACCCCTAGATCTAGGTAATTACCTTTGAAGGAAACAAAGAGCACGGCGACCTTCAGGCCTCCACAACCTCAAACCACAGTGAGATACTTCTCTCTTTATTTCTATTTGATTTTTGTTATAGTTTCGAATGTTTTTATTTTTTCAAACCGATGCTCTCATTTTTTCTCTTTCTCTCATTTTTTTACCCTTACCCGAATAGCTCTCCTCTCTTCCTCCGTGTCTTTTATCCCCTCTCTGTGATTTTTTGATGTGAATGATGATTCTTCTTTTTATTTCCCCCTTGCATGTGACTGATGATGACTGGATGTTGTTGTTGATGGATGGCCTCGGTTCGTAGGGAATGAGTACCCTAGGTTGATAGTCCCAATTTCTTCGAGATTTCTTGTGATTTGGTAGATTGATAGATGCTCTGGTCACTGTAGGTGATGGAATAGTGGCTCGATGAGTGGTTTGGTGGCTTGACGGCAGTTGGAGGAAGCTGGAAAGTCAGAGGCGGTAGCTGAGCGATTGAACATAAACCTTAAAAATTTAGGGTTTCATAATGGGTCGGGTTGGTGCTTGGGCTTCCTGGTGGGCTTTTGTAATTACATATGGGCCATGTAAACTGGGCTACTAGGCCTACAAAATTTGTAATAATAATATTAATAAAATAATAATAATAATAATAAATTAAAATAAAATTATATAGAAAAAACCCGGACAAAAACGGGTGTCTACAGCTACCCCTAATTGCATATTCTTGTGCTAACAAGAATAGGGCAAAGACGAAAAGACATCACGTTTTTGTCTGGTTCTCTCCTTTTTAAACTTAGAAATTGGATAATGTTGGTTGTTGGGGACGACACTGCTCATACGCGATGAAGAGTTTGGGTCGTCTAAGGGTGACACGGTTCCTACATGATGAGGAAATCTGGTCGAGGGATGACACTGCTCATACATGATGAAGAGTTCTTGGCCATCTTTAGGAAGGGTAATAACTCGGTTCCTACGTGATGAGGACGTATGGTTATCTATGGTTGACATGGCTCCTACGCGATGAAGAGATATGGTCAGGAGATGACACGACTCATACGTGATGAAGTGTTCTGGCCATCTTTAGGGATAATGATTTAAAAAAAAACCACCTTAAAGATGATGTTTCAAAAGAAACAGACTCAAGGATGATGTTTTTCAAAAGCAACTGTCTCGAAAGAGACAAAATTCTTTTCAAGGGAAACGACTCAAAGATGACATTTAAAGGAAACTATTTCAAGCGAAATAAAATTTGTATTTAAGGGAGACGTTCTCAAAGATTTTTTTTTTGTTTCAAGGGAAACAAACTCAAAGATGGTAAATTTTGTTTCCAAAGAAACAAACTCAAAGATTTTTCTTAAAAGAAACTATCTCAAAAGAGACAAAATTTTGTTTCCCAAAGAAACATATTCAATGATTTTTCAAAAGAAATTGTCTCAAGATAGACAAAACTTTGTTTTCAGAAAATTGTATCTAAGTGAAACAAAATTTTGTTTCCAAAGAAACAAATTCAAAGATTTTTCTTCAAAAGAAATTGTCTCAAGGGATAAAACCTTGTTTCCAGAGAAACAAACTCAAAGATGATCTTGTTTTAAGAGAAAACGTTTCAAGAGTCAAATTCGTTTCAAGGGAAACGACTCAAAGATGGTTTTATTTCAAGAGAAACAAACTCAAAGATTTTGATTTTCTAGAGAAACTGCCTCAAGGGAAATAATATTTGTTTTAATAGAAACGATCTCAAAGGTGGGTGTTTCAAGAGAAATTAACTCAAAGATAGGTGTTTGAAAAGAAAGGACTCAAAGATTTTTTCACGAAAAACTGTCTCAAGCGAGACAAAATTTTGTTTCGAAAGAAAAATACCCAAAGATGAGTTTGTTTCCAGTGAAACAAATTCATAATTTGGAGAATTGTCTCAACTGAGACAACATTTGTTTTAAGAGAAATTGTTTTAAACGAGACAAAATTGTTTTTAGAGAAATTGTCTCAAGCGAGACAAAGTTTGTTTTGAAAGAAACAACAATCTCAAGTGAGATTAATTTTGTTTCAAGTGCAACAAATTCAAAATGTGTATCTAAAAAAAAATATCACAAGCGAGACTCAATTTGTTTTAAAATTTTTAAACTTTGTGGAAAAATGTCTTAAGCGAGACATAATTTGTTTTAAAGAGAAAGTTGTCTCAAGCGAGACAAAATTTGTTTTTAAGAAAACTATCTCTAGTGAGACGACACTTTATTTTCTTTTAAGAAAATAATCTCAAGAGCTCAAAGTCTTTCTATTGATTCCTGCATGTTGAGGAAACGTCTTCAAAAGATCTGATTGTTGACCTCAGGAAGCCAAATCTATGGATTGCATTGTTCTTTCAGGTTGACAACATCTGATTATTTCCGAGCTCTTATTTCCTGAAAAGATCAAAATGATGCATTTTTTACTGACAATCTTGGATGTTATGATGTCATGATGAAGTATGTATTTTATTTGTCCTCAAGAGAAGGAAACTGAAAGTTTTATTGCACATGATGATAAATGTTTGATGCAAAGATGCAAACTTATGTAACATGTATGTATGTATGTATTTCTCGATCTAAAAGGAGAATTGTTGCGAGAACAATCTTCACTCCATCAATGATTTTAGTTTGTCTGCATTTCCACTAAGGTGTACTCTTGCAAACCTCAAACTAAGACAATTTGTTTTTCTTGCCCCACCAAAATTTCCCCAAATATTTGTCTTTTCTTGCCCCAGCTTCAATCTTGAGCATTAGAGGGATCTTCGTTGAATTCCAATAGATGCCTCCAGAGAGATTATCTTGTTTGAAAAACGTTTTTCTTCTTCTTGTATTTTCAAAAGTATGAAAATATTAATTAAAAGAGTTTTGAAAAATATTTGATCAAAAGTTTGAAAATATTGCTCCTTTCAAGGTTTCACAATTGAAAAGTCATAAAACAATAGTTCATTGGATATCAAAGAATGAATTACACTATTAATCCTTTAATAAATTATAGTTATTTGACAAGTGTCAAGATTAATGCTATCTTTAAGTAAGAAAAGGATAAAAATATCTCAGGTGGTTATTTTTGGTCAAAGGTTTGGTATTCTCATTTATTTGATGTTCACTGATCTGATGGAGTAGCTTCTGTACTCATTTATTGGAAGTGTTCTCTAACTCCCAACTCTCATGATCTCATTCGGGTTGTGCGATGCCTTATCAAGGGATTTGTGTGACCGCCTCCTATGCAACAGTTGCACTGTCTTCATATTCGAGCCACCTTTTCAGGTTTTCAACTCGAATCCTCCTTTGGTTTCAAGACGTTATTCAGAATTTACATCTTGAACCCCCCTTTGTTATTTTTTCATCTATCATGCACTAAAGATTTTAGGAAACCTTTTTTTTAAATAAAAGATTAATCCTGATGGGCGGAATGAAATCTGAAGATAGTCTCTTCTGTTTAGAAATCCATGTATGATTAGAAGGGACTTTTTAGGCACGTAATGTAGGTCATGGTTCATGGTTATGAAAGAAAGTGATAAACAGGCCCAAATAAGTGTTTCATGGTAATTGAACCAAGGATCAATTCATTCTGATTCCTTCAATCTAGTCTTGCTCGATTTGGATATGCTCATATGAGTTCTTTATTTTCTCTTGATGTTCCATGATCTTCGAGTGAAGTGACTTTGGAGTGATTGTGCTTGATCAATCTCACGGTTTGAAGCATGATTCGTCCTTTGAGTCAAGGGACCCTTTGTCTTTGTTCTTTTGTCTTCTTTTTCTTTTCTTTTTCTTTTGCAATTTTTCTTTGATTTTTATTTGTACTCTGCATCTGGTTCACCTTTCGGTATCTATTTTGAATCGATGTCTTCACTCATGCGAGAAGATTTCCTCAATCTTGCCCCCCAGTATAGAGGGTGATCCTTGGTTAGGGTTGAATCAGAAGAAAATATAATTCAGGCTCAAATGGGGACACAAAGGATATATATTTTCTCCTGTTGTGAAGGGATAATGAAAGAAAGTCGTTCATCATTTCATACACAGAAGTCCTTGCAGAAGAGGTATCCCCAGGGGATAGATTTTCAGGATTAATTTTTTAGTTACATGAAAACAATGTAATTAATGCATGATAGAATTATTTTGAAATAATTTCTTTTTCTTCTTCTTGCTCTCAGCATGCCTAAATTGTTTAAGCTCATCTTTAGAAAATTGATGCGAGATGCCCCACGTTGTCTTATTACATGAAGGATCATGTTCAAGCGATCATCTTGTATTCAATGTCTGTAGGTCTTATTGGTAGAAAAATGTTGGTTTGGCGTTTAAGAAGACGATGATGACTTTATTGGCTCAAAGAAAGGTATGGGTATGACTTTTTGTGTATCGAAAGGATAAATGCAATGTTTCAATGTCACAAAGAATGTTTCAAGGTCTTAAAAAGAGGGAATGTAAAAAATTGGTTCTTTGGTAGTGACCAGGAATTATTTCGGGTAAAAAAAATCAAGAGATTAAATTTTTGGTTTAGACAGAATAATAAAAGGTCTAATATTGTCATATAAAAAAATCTATAATTCTTGAAGAATTAAGAGAATATTTAATTCATTCGATATTCAAAGAACTAAAGATTAAAATTTGTTCAATTATTCCACCTTAGAAGGTAGCATAAATTCAAACATTAAGATTAAAAATATTTTAAAAAATATTAAAGGTAGAACAAAAACGATTTCAAACAACACAATCTCTTTGGATGCAAATGGTATATGACATGCCCTCGTCCTTATTAGATTGTCCATGCCCCTGAATCTATCAGGTTCTAGATTTTGATCTTCAGTGCCTTACAATTCTCAGCGGAATGACTGGAGCTTCCTATGTGATATCACATCATAGACCTCAAGAAACAAAGACTCTTTTCTCAGATTGTCCTGGTAGACTCAACCCTGCAACCAGCCGAACAAGCTTCCATCGTGTTGATTTTAACTTCATGCTTTTATTTTCAATGTGGTTAAGACCACTTCCTCAAATCCTCCATTAATTAGCTCCATGTTTTTATGAAAATCCTTAAAAATGAAATGCATATACCAAATGCAAAGATGCAAATGCAGATGCAAAAATGTTGATCCCAACGATGAATATCATAGAATAATTTTCACTAGAAATAAAGGGTTTCACATTACAAGACAGTCTACTTTACAGACATGCCTTCGCCTAGATGACCGAGTCTGAAGTGGATCACTACTTCATCTCGGATCTTCTTCCTCAAAAATGATGCCTCTCAATGCTCTGGAATCTAACTCGGTTGATGCCCCTGCGGTGTTGAAGTCAGTGCGTCACTCTTTGGTGGTTTGCGTTGGTAGGATCATAAATAAGAATCTACTGTTGGATGACTCATCGAATCAATAGATCATCATTTCAATCTAGAATGTTGCACGATCATCGAGCAAGTCTCATTTTGGTACTCTGAACTTTTTTAAGCCCTCGATGCATGTCTTTATATGTGACTGCTTGATTGAAAACTTTTATCTCTTCTTGAGAAAATTTTCTCTGGAATATTCCCTTGCAGATCAACACTTTTGCATTATATTATGATGTTGCAATGCAACAAAGAAGGATGAAAAAGATGACACAAACAAAATAAATAAGTTAGTGTACACAAACAAAAGAGAAAAACAAGTTAGTACATGTAAAATAATTGATACAGATAAAATGTTATTCAAAGATGAATATAACACCTACCCTGTCATGATATCTACCTGAACATGCTTTAATTAAATAACATTCCTACCCAGACATGATATCTACCCTAAATGATTTTTTTTCAAGAAATTAATCCTAACCGCATGGTATCTAGTTCGCATGCAATTATTTAACAAAATTTAAAGCAAAAAGGAAAGGTTTAGAAACACTCCTCCTTTGTGTATACCTAATTTGGGTACCTACTGACGGACAGAGGTTCGGTATGACTATACCTAGGGTGACCGTTCTACGGTTCACTATATGCATGGTTTAGGCTCTAACAAGAAAATGGGACTCGAATTGTCCTTAATGTCGGTGCCCCCTTGGGCTGCCAGACCCTCGATCCTCACCCATTACAGGTTTCGAACGGAACGAGTTCAATTCGAGGGGATTCACTGCCTTATACCCATACGAGGAATAAATCCCTACTAAGGTATAAGATATGTATCCCATGGGTTAATTGCTAAAACTCATACGAAGAATAAATTCTTACGAGAGTAAAGCAATCACCCTGACTAATTTGGATCGAAGCTCGTGTCTAGAGCTCATGTTATGCAAATGCACGTGATGTGTGTGAGGAGGAACGTACCTACCTTTGACTCAAAAAAATGAAAAAAAAAACTCGACAAAACTTGGATCAACAAAGCAAAAAATCAAATGTTAGTATGACAACTAAAAATGAAGCAATTAAAAACTTCAATAAAAGGATCATAGATTAACTAAAGACTCGAACTCATAAATTCGACCACAGTGACATCGTGTAAGCGACCTACAGCTTGACTCTCTAAAAAAAAGTCCCCAGTGGAGTCGCCAAGCTGTCATAACCATTTTTCGTAAAACAAATAAATATTATTTTAAAAAATGATTATGACTTTTAATTTGGAAAATATGGTGATTTGGAATTAATTTGAATTAAATCGAAAGGGAGTCGCCATCGGCCTTTGGGTTAGGTAGGTCGAATACCTAAAAACGTATTTTAAAAACAATTTAAAGAAAAAATCGTTTTTAAGATAAAATCTGGTCTATGTTTACCAAAGATTTATTTAAACAGGTTCGGGAGTCTATTACGTGTAGGGAAGGACTAACATCCCACAACACCCAAAAATTGGTACTGTGTCGCTTACATATCGCCGTGATGGTGGAAACTATAAATCGCATCGATAATTAAAATGTGATCCATTTATTGAAATTTAATTAATTTACTTCGAATAAATTAATTACAGAAAATTCTTTAACTCGAAAAGAAATATCGAAATTAGTAATCCTCCATCGGGAAAACTAATTCGACTATTTCTTGTCAATAAAAGAATATTCCCTCATTGATATGCGAATCAAATATAAATAAAATTAATGTTTGCATTCGAATAAAAGGAAATAAATAGTGAATTAAAAAAACACACACATTGCATCATTAAAATAAATTAATTAGTAAAAGAAAATGGATTTATTTTAAGTTCGTATTTGTTCGAATGTCGTATTAGATTGTACCACTTCGATCAAGTAGTACTTTCCACGTCCGTTCCACAAATACGTATACTTGAAATTTCGTTCAAGTGATAGAAAATAAAGGAATTTAAAATCAATAGCTAGAAATAAAAAAACATTTTTAATTATGTAAAGGATCCAAAATGAAAATTTAAACTGAAATACATAAATAAAATATGTACATGCGTACAAAGACATAAAATTTTATACAAAAAACTTATAATTACATGATTTATATATATCTATATATATGCATATATACATGCAATAATAATTGTCCATAAAACAAAGATGCAAATTCAGATTAAAATGTGCATCTACAAATAAGATATACTAAAATAAAGACAAATCATATTTAATAAAAAAACTAAAATATTAAATAGATGTACACATATGTAATCTAATATAATATACACTTACATAAAAATATATGAATATACATACATGATGACATAAACCCAAAGTATCAAAGCTTTATGTGATGATGACTAAAATGAAATAAAGGAAACATACATTACCTAAATATAAGCAAAATGAAATATGAGGGCAAATGTCATGCATAAAAACAAATATATTTATCAGATAATAAAAGGACCAAAATAACAATTTAAACAAACTAAAAGGGCTGACATAGCTAAAACAAAAGTTTAAAGGACTAAAATGACAAAAATAGAAAATTAAAGGATCTAAATAAAAAATGGAAAATTTAGGGTTAAAATAAAAAATAGAAACATCAGGGACTAATGAACAAATATAAATAACTCAGAACCTCAAATTGTAAGTATCAAATAATACAAGCACCAGAAAATGTAAATAACCTACAAATAAAGATTAGGACTAAACTGAACTAAACATAAATATAAAGGACTATACAATAATTAAACTAAATGCTCAAACAGTGACTAAAATAAAAGATCTAGAAATTTCATAACAGAATTCAAATATTAACATAAATACTTAATATATAAGAACATGACTAAAATATAAAAATTTAAATATAAGAGCTCGAAATCGAATAAAACAACAATCCATTTACTGGTTGAAATATATCATTACAAAGCATAAGGGACCTACAGTGTAGTTAAACCCTTTTTACACAACACGCATCCCCTTACCCCTTTAAACGGCGTCGTTTTAGCTGGGTAATATAAGCCCAAAACCGAGCTTATTTTCCTCTGATCCCCTCATTTCTCTCCATTCAGCCAAAGCAGAGAAGGGAGAGTTAGAAATCTCTCAACCTCTCCTCGCCGGGGAGGGGAACCATGGCGGAGCTCGCGGTGGCGTCAGTGACCGGAAGAAGTCAAAGGGACCCCAAAATGCTCATCTCCTCTCCCTATACTCAAAAAAACACCTTACTCGACCTAAAACCAACCCTAAACCCCTAGATCTAGGTAGTTACCTTCGAAGGAAAGAAAGAGCACGACGACCTTCAGGCCTCCACGACCTCAAACCACGGTGAGATACCTCTCTCTCTATTTCTATTTGATTTTTGTTACAGTTTCGAATGGGTTTTATTTTTTCAAATTGATGCTCTCATTTTTTCTCTCTCTCTCATATTTTTTTTACCGTTCCCCGAATACCTCTCCTCTCTTCCTCCGTGTCTTTTATCCCCTCTCTGTGATTTTTTGATGTGAATGATGATTCTTCTTTTTATTTCCCCTTGCATGTGACTGATGATGACTGGATGTTGTTGTTGATGGATGACCTCAGTTCGTAGGGAATGTGTACCCTAGGTTGATAGTCCCAATTTCTTCGAGATTTCTTGTGATTTGGTAGATTGATAGATGCTCTGGTCACTGTAGGTGATGAAACGGTGGCTCGATGAGAGGTTTGGTGGCTCGGCGGCAGTTGGAGGAAGCTGGAAAGTCAGAGGCGGCGGCTGAGCGATTGAACATAAACCCTAAAAATTTAGGGTTTCATAATGGGTGGGGTTGGTGCTTGGGCTTCCTGGTGGGCTTCTGTAATTACATATGGGCCATGTAAACTGGGCTACTGGGCCTACAAAATTTGTAATAATAATATTAATAAAATAATAATAATAATAATAAATTAAAATAAAATTATATAGAAAAAACCCGGACAAAACGGGTGTCTACAGCTACCCCTAATTGCATATTCTTGTGCTAACAAGAATAGGGCAAAGACGAAAAGACATCACATTTTTGTCTAGTTCTCTCCCTTTTAAACTTAGAAATTGGATAATGTTGGTTGTTGGGGACGACACTGCTCATACGTGATGAAGAGTTCGGGTCGTCTAAGGGTGACACGGTTCCTACGTGATGAGGAAATCTGGTCGAGGGATGACACTGCTCATACATGAGGAAGAGTTCTTGGCCATCTTTAGGAAGGGTGATAACTCGGTTCCTACGTGATGAGGACGTATGGTTATCTATGGTTGACATGGCTCCTACGCGATGAAGAGATATGGTCAGGAGATGACACGACTCATACGTGATGAAGAGTTCTGGCCATATTTAGGGATAATGATTTAAAAAAAACCACCTCAAAGATGATGTTTCAAAAGAAACAGACTCAAGGATGGTGTTTTTCAAAAGCAACTGTCTCGAAAGAGACAAAATTTGTTTCAAGGGAAACGACTCAAAGATGACATTTAAAGGAAATTGTTTCAAGCGAAATAAAATTTGTTTTAAGGGAGACGTTCTCAAAGATTTTTGTTTTGTTTCAAGGGAAACAGACTGAAAGATGGTAAATTTTGTTTCCAAAGAAACAAACTCAAAGATTTTTCTTAAAAGAAACTATCTCAAAAGAGACAAAATTTTATTTCCCAAAGAAACATATTCAATGATTTTTCAAAAGAAATTGTCTCAAGATAGACAAAACTTTGTTTTTCAGAAAATTGTATCTAAGTGAAACAAAATTTTGTTTCCAAAGAAACAAATTCAAAGATTTTTCTTCAAATGAAACTGTCTCAAGGGATAAAACCTTGTTTCCAGAGAAACAAACTCAAAGATGATCTTGTTTTAAGAGAAAACGTTTCAAGAGTCAAATTCGTTTCAAGGGAAACGACTCAAAGATGGTTTTATTTCAAGAGAAACAAACTCAAATATTTTGATTTTCTAGAGAAACTGCCTCAAGGGAAATAATATTTGTTTTAATAGAAACGATCTCAAAGGTGGGTGTTTCAAGAGAAATTAACTCAAAGATAGGTGTTTGAAAAGAAAGGACTCAAAGATTTTTTCACGAAAAACTGTCTCAAGCGAGACAAAATTTTGTTTCGAAAGAAAAATACTCAAAGATGAGTTTGTTTCCAGTGAAACAAATTCATAATTTGGAGAATTGTCTCAACTGAGACAACATTTGTTTTAAGAGAAATTGTTTTAAACGAGACAAAAATTGTTTTTAGAGAAATTGTCTCAAGCGAGACAAAGTTTGTTTTGAAAGAAACAACAATCTCAAGTGAGATTAATTTTGTTTCAAGTGAAACAAATTCAAAATTTGTATCTCAAAAAAAAAATATCTCAAGCTAGACGGAATTTGTTTTAAAATTTTCAAACTTTGTGGAAAAATGTCTCAAGCGAGACATAATTTGTTTTAAAGAGAAAGTTGTCTCAAGCGAGACAAAATTTGTTTTTAAGAAAACTATCTCTAGTGAGAAGACACTTTGTTTTTGTTAAGAAAATAATCTCAAGAGCTCAAAGTCTTTCTATTGATTCCTGCATGTTGAGGAAACGTCTTCAGAAGATCTGATTGTTGACTTCAGGAAGCCAAATCTGTGGATTGCATTGTTCTTTCAGGTTGAAAACATCTGATTATTTCCGAGATCTTATTTCCTGAAAAGATCAAAATGATGCATTTTTGACTGACTATCTTGGATGTTATGATGTCATGATGAAGTTTGTATTTTATTTGTCCTCGATAGAAGGAAACTGAAAGTGTTTATTGCACATGATGATAAATGTTTGATGCAAATATGCAAACTTATGTAACATGTATGTATGTATTGATGTATGTATATATGTATTTCTCGATCTAAAAGGAGAATTGTTGCGAGAACAGTCTTCACTCTATCAATGATTCAGTTTGTCTGCATTTCCACTAAGGTGTACTCTTGTAAACCTCAAACTGAGACAATTTGTTTTCCTTTCCCCATCAAAATTTCCCCAAAAATTTGTCTTTTCTTGCCCCAGCTTCAATCTTGAGCTTTAGAGGGATCTTCGTTGAATTCCAATATATGCCTCCAGAGAGATTATCTTGTTTGAAAAACGTTTTTCTTCTACTTGTATTTTCAAAAGTATGAAAATATCAATTAAAAGAGTTTTGAAAAATATTTAATCAAAAGTTTGAAAATATTGCTCCTTTCAAGGTTTCACAATTGACAAATCATAAAACAAGAGTTCATTGGATATCAAAGAATTAATTACACTGTTAATCCTTTAATAAATTATAGTTATTTGACAAGTGTCAAGATTAATGCTATCTTTAAGTAAGAAAAGGATAAAAATATCTCAGGTGGTTATTTTTGGTCAAAGGTTTGGTATTCTCATTTATTTGATGTTCACTGATCTGATGGAGTAGCTTCTGTACTCATTTATTGGAAGTGTTCTCTGACTCCCAACTCTCATGATCTCATTCGGGTTGTGCGATGCCTTATCAAGGGATTTGTGCGACCGCCTCCTATGCAACAGTTGCACTATCTTCATATTCGAGCCACCTTTTCAGGTTTTCAACTCGAATCCTCCTTTGGTTTCAAGACGTTATTCAGAATTTACGTCTTGAACCCCCCTTTGTTATTTTTTCATCTATCATGCACTAAAGATTTTAGGAAACCTTTTTTTTAAATAAAAGATTAATCTTGATGGGCGGAATGAAATCTGAAGATAGTCTCTTATGTTTAGAAATCCATGTATGATTAGAAGGGACTTTTTAGGCACGTAATGTAGGTCATGGTTCATGGTTATGAAAGAAAGTGATAAACAGGCCCAAATAAGTGTTTCATGGTAATTGAACCAAGGATCAATTCATTCTGATTCCTTCAATCTGGTCTTCCTCGATTTGGATCTACTCATATGAGTTCTTTATTTTCTCTTGATGTTCCATGACCTTCGAGTGAAGTGACTTTGGAGTGATTGTGCTTGATCAATCTCACGGTTTGAAGCTTGATGCGTCCTTTGAGTCAAGGGACTCTTTGTCTTTGTGCTTTTGTCTTCTTTTTCTTTTCTTTTTCTTTTGCTATTTTTCTTTGATTTTTCTTTGTACTCTGCATCTGGTTCACCTTTCGGTATCTATTTTGAATCGATGTCTTCACTCATGCGAGAATATTTCCTCAATCTTGTCCCCCAGTGTAGAGGGTGATCCTTGGTTAGGGTTGAATCAGAAGAAAACATAATTCAGGCTCAAATGGGGACACAAGGGATATATATTTTCTCCTGTATTGAAGGGATAATGGAAGAAAGTCGTTCATCATTTCATACACAGAAGTCCTTGCAGAAGAGGTATCCCCAGGGGATAGATTTTCAGGATTAATTTTTTAGTTACATGAAAACAGTGTAATTAATGCATGATAGAATTATTTTGAAATAATTTCTTTTTCTTCTTCTTGCTCTCAGCATGCCTAAATTGTTTAAGCTCATCTTCATAAAATCGATGCGAGATGCCCCACGTTGTCTTATTGCATGAAGGATCATGTTCAAGCGATCATCATGTATTCAATGTCTGTAGGTCTTATTGGTAGAAAATTATTGGTTTGGCGTTTAATAAGACGATGGTGACTTTATTGGCTCAAAGAAAGGTATGAGTATGACTTTTTGTGTATCGAAAGGATAAATGCAATGTTTCAATGTCACAAAGAATGTTTCAAGGTCTCAAAAAGAGGGAATGTCAAAAATTGGTTCTTTGGTAGTGACCAGGAATTATTTCGGGTAAAAAAAATCAAGAGATTTAATTTTTGGTTTAGACAGAATAATAAAGGGTCTAATCTTGTCATATATCAAAAATCTATAATTCTTGAAGAATTAAGAGAATATTTAATTCATTCGATATTCAAAGAACTAAAGATTAAAATTTGTTCAATTATTCCACCTTAGAAGGTAGCATAAATTCAAACATTAAGATTAAAAATATTTTAAAAAATATTAAAGGTAGAACAAAAACGATTTCAAACAACACAATCTCTTTGGATGCAAATGGTAGATGACATGCCCTCGTTCTTATTAGATTGTCCATGCCCCTGAATCCATTAGGTTCTAGATTTTGATCTTCAGTGCCTTACAATTCTCAGCGAAATGACTGGAGCTTCCTATGTGATATCAACATCATAAACCTTAAGAAACGGAGACTCTTTTCTCAGATTGTCCTGGTAGACTCAACCCTGCAACCAGCCGAACAAGCTTCCATCGTGTTGATTTCAACTTCTTGCTTTTATTTTCACTGTGGTTAAGACCACTTCCTCAAATCCTCCATGATTTTGCTCCATGTTTTTATGAAAATCCTTAAACATGAAATGCATATACCAAATACAAAGATGCAAATGCAGATGCAAAAATGTTGATCCCAACGATGAATATCATAGAATAATTTTCACCAGAAATAAAAGGTTTCACATTACAAGACAGTCTACTTTACAGACATGGCTTCGCCTAGATGGCTGAGTCTAAAGTGGATCACTACTTCATCTCGGATCTTCGTCCTAAAAAATGATGCCTCTCAATGCTCTGTAATCTAACTCGGTTGATGCCCCTGCGGTGTTGAAGTTAGTGCATCACTCTTTGGTGGTTTGCGTTGGTAGGATTGTAAATAAGAATCTACTGTTGGATGACTCATCGAATCAATAGATCTTCATTTCAGTCTGGAATGTTGCACGATCATCGAGCAAGTCTCATTTTGGTACTCTGATCTTTTTTAAGCCCTCGATGCATGTCTTTATATGTGACTGCTTGATTGAAAACTTTTATCTCTTCTTGATAAAATTTTCTCTGGAATATTCCCTTGCAGATCAACACTTTTGCATTATATTATAATGTTGCAATGCAATGCAAAGAAGGATGAAAAAGATGACACAAACAAAATAAATAAGTTAGTGTACACAAACAAAAGAGAAAAACAAGTTAGTACATGTAAAATAATTGATACAGATAAAATGTTATTCAAAGATGAATATAACACCTACCCTGTCATGATATCTACCCGAACATGCTTTAATTAAATAACATTCCTACCCAGACATGATATCTACCCTAAATGATTTTTTTTCAAGAAATTAATCCTAACCGCATGGTATCTAGTTCGCATGCAATTATTTAACAAAATTTAAAGCAAAAAGGAAAGGTTTAGAAACACTCCTCCTTTGTGTATACCTAATTTGGGTACCTACTGACGGATAGAGGTTCAGTATGACTATACCTAGGGTGACCGTTCTACGGTTCACTATATGCATGGTTTTGGCTCTAACAAGAAAATGGGACTCGAATTGTCCTTAATGTCGGTGCCCCCTTGGGCTGTCAGACCCTCGATCCTTACCCATTACAGGTTTCGAACGGAACGAGTTCAATTCGAGGGAATTCACTGCCTTATACCCATACGAGGAATAAATTCCTACGAAGGTATAAGGTATGTATCCCATGGGTTAATTGCTAAAACGTATACGAAGAATAAATTCTTACGAGAGTAAAGCAATCACCCTGACTAATTTGGATCGAAGCTCGTGTCTAGAGCTCATGTTATGCAAATGCACGTGATGTGTGTGAGGAGGAACGTACCTACCTTTGACTCAAAAAAATGAAAAAAAAAACTCGACAAAACTTGGATCAACAAAGCAAAAAATCAAATGCTAGTATGACAACTAAAAATGAAGCAATTAAAAACTTCAATAAAAGGATCATAGATTAACTAAAGACTCGAACTCATAAATTCGATCACAACGACACCGTGTAAGCGACCTACAGCTTGACTCCCTAAAAAAAAAGTCCCAGTTGAGTCGCCTAGCTGTCATAACCATTTTTCGTAAAACAAATAAATATTATTTAAAAAAATGATTATGACTTTTAATTTGGAAAAAATGGTGATTTGGAATTAATTTGAATTAAATCGAAAGGGAGTCGCCATCGGCCTTTGGGTTAGGTAGGTCGAATACCTAAAAACGTATTTTAAAAACAATTTAAAGAAAAAATCGTTTTTAAGATAAAAACTGGTCTGTGTTTACCAAAGATTTATTTAAACAGGTTCGGGAGTCTATTACGTGTAGGGAAGGACTAACATCCCACAACACCAAAAAATTGGTACTGTGTCGCTTACATATCGTCGTGATGGTGGAAACTATAAATCGCATCGATAATTAAAATGTGATCCATTTATTGAAATTTAATTAATTTACTTCGAATAAATTAATTACAGAAAATTCTTTAACTCGAAAAGAAATATCGAAATTAGTAATCCTCCATCGGGAAAACTAACTCGACTATTTCTTGTCAATAAAAGAATATTCCCTCATTGATAATTATGCGAATCGAATATAAATAAAATTAACGTTTGCATTCGAATAAAAGGAAATGAATAGTGAATTAAAAACACACACACATTGCATCATTAAAATAAATTAATTAGTAAAAGAAAATGGATTTATTTTAAGTTCGTATTTGTTCGAATGTCGTATTGGATTGTACCACTTCGATCAAGTAGTACTTTCCACGCCCGTTCCACAAATACGTGCACTTGAAATTTCGTTCAAGTGATAGCAAATAAAGGAATTTAAAATCAGTAGCTAGAAATAAAAGAAACATTTTTAATTATGTAAAGGATCCAAAATGAAAATGTAAAATGAAATACATAAATAAAATATGTACATGCGTACAAAGACATAAAATTTTATACAAAATACTTATAATAATTACATGATTTATATATATCTATATATATGCATATATACATGCAATAATAATTGTCCATAAAACAAAGTTACAAATTCAGATTAAAATGTGCATCTACAAATAAGATATACTAAAATAAAGACAAATCATATTTAATAAAAAAACTAAAATATTAAATAGATGTACACATATGTAATCTAATGTAATATACACTTACATAAAAATATATGAATATACATACATGAAAAAAATAAGAAACTAATTAAAATAATTTCAGGAAATAAAAATACATATCATCAAGGACTTAACAAGCAATAGACCCAAAGTATCAAAGCTTTATGTGATGATGACTAGAATGAAATAAAGGAAACATACATTACCTAAATATAAGCAAAATGAAATATGAGGGCAAATGTCGTGCATAAAAACAAATATATTTATCAGATAATAAAAGGACCAAAATAACAATTTAAACAAACTAAAAGGGCTGACATAGCTAAAACAAAAGTTTAAAGGACTAAAATGAAAAAAATAGAAAATTAAAGGATCTAAATAAAAAATGAAAAATTTAGGGCTAAAATAAAAAACAGAAAAATCAGGGACTAATGAACAAATATAAATAACTCAGAACCTCAAATTGCAAGTATCAAATAATACAAGCACCAGAAATAGTAAATAACCCACAAATAAAGATTAGGACTAAACTGAACTAAACATAAATATAAAGGACTATACAATAATTAAACGAAATGCTCAAACAGTGACTAAAATAAAAGATCTAGAAATTTCATAACAAAATTCAAATATTAACATAAATTCTTAATATATAAGAACATGACTAAAATATAAAAATTTAAATATAAGAGCTCGAAATTGAATAAAACAACAATCCATTTACTGGCTGAAATATATCATTACAAAGCATAAGGGACCTACAGTGTAGTTAAACCCTTTTTACACAGCACGCAACCCCTTACCCCTTTAAACGGCGTCGTTTTAACTGGGTAATATAAGCCCAAAACCGAGCTTATTTTCCTCTCATCCCCTCATTTCTCTCCATTAAGTCAAAGCAGAGAAGGGAGAGAGATTTAGAAATCTCTCAACCTCTCCTCGCCGGGGAGGGGAACCATGGTGGAGCTCGCGGTGGCTCACGGCGGCGCACGGCGATGGCGAGCGGCGGCGTACGGCGACGCCGGTGACAGGAGGAAGTCAAAAGGACCCCAAAATGCTCATCTCCTCTCCCTATACTAAGAAAAACACCTCACTCGACCTAAAACCAACCCTAAACCCCTAGATCTAGATAGTTACCTTCGAAGGAAACAAAGAGCACGGCGACCTTCAGGCCTCCACGACCTCAAACCACGATGAGATACCTCTCTCTCTATTTCTATTTGATTTTTGTTATAGTTTCGAATGGGTTTTATTTTTTCAAACCGATGCTCTCATTTTTTCTCTCTCTCTCGTTTTTTTTACCCTTCCCCGAATACCTCTCCTCTCTTCCTCCGTGTCTTTTATCCCCTCTCTGTGATTTTTTGATGTGAATGATGATTCTTCTTTTTATTTCCCCCTTGCATGTTTCTGATGATGACTGGATGTTGTTGTTGATGGATGGCCTCGGTTCGTAGGGAATGAGTACCCTAGGTTGATAGTCCCAATTTCTTCGAGATTTCTTGTGATTTGGTAGATTGATAGATGCTCTGGTCACTGTAGGTGATGGAACGGTGGCTCGATGAGAGGCTAGGTGGCTCGGTGACAGTTGGAGGAAACAAGATAGTCAGAGGCGGCGGCTGAGCGAATGAACATAAACCCTAAAAATTTAGGGTTTCATAATGGGTCGGGTTGGTGCTTGGGCTTCCTGGTGGGCTTCTGTAATTACATATGGGCCATGTAAACTGGGCTGCTGGGCCTACAAAATTTGTAATAATAATATTAATAAAATAATAATAATAATAATAAATTAAAATAAAATTATATAGAAAAGACCCGGACAAAAATGGGTGTCTACAGTGGTCTTCAATGTTTCAATCTGGGCGGTAATGGATATAATCCATTCGGCAAAAGCTTGGGTTACAAATATCAAGAAGAACCATAATACAACAACCAATTGCAGCCGGGGCAATTGCAGACTATCAAAGTGGACAAAACCGATGCATGGTTGTTTTAAACTCAACACCGATGGATCTATGCACGCTGGGACTATGGAGGCAACTTGTGGAGGAGTTATCCGGGACCATACCAGGCTTGGGTTGCTGGTTTTAGCAGAAGCTTATGCCTTGCACAATTTTCCAAGCTGAATTATGGGCTGTTATGGAAGGTATTGAAATAGCTTGGAATATGGACGTTCTTGTTCTAAATGTGGAGCTTGACAATCAGGAAACTGCTACACACCTTAATTAGGATCCTCGACTCAACAAACCTTCGCTCATTAGGAGAATTAGAGGAGTTCTCTGCCGCCAATGGAAAACCACGATCAACTATATCCTACTAGAAGCTAATAAGCTTGCTATTAGTTTGATTGGACTCGGGCGCGAAAGAAACCTGAATTCTCTCGTTTTTTTTTTGCACCACCACTGGGAGTTTTAAGCATTTTTCAATTATGATTGTATTGCATCAGAAAATAGACTAGTCCACTAGATCCTAGTGGTTTCTCTTGTAACAAATATATATATCAACTTCACAATAAACAGGCGATATAGATTACATACTGGGTCAAAATAACATATGAACTTTGATTTAAACTTTATCAATTTTGAGGAAAATCAATTTGAAAAGAAGAAAGAGGGAAGAAAAGGAAATATTATTGTACCAAATATGCCGTAAACAATGGTTAGTGACATTCTAACAACGTTGGAAACTGTATCAACGTTTGAGAAAAAGAATGAAGAATAAATAATGATAAATAACAAAATTCAAATATTTGGAAGATGAATAACATTATTATAAATAAGAATTGGGTGATAATAAAATTATGTTAATTTCATAAATAAAATTATTCGAAACTATTCATAAATAAGAATTTGGAAGAAGAATAAATAATGATAAATAACAAAATTCAATATTTGGAGGATGAATAACATTATTATAAATAAGAATTGGGTGATAATAAAATTTTGTTAATTTCACAAATAAAACTATTCAAAATGCATTATTTTACTATTATCATTACATAACTATGACCGGATGATTGCTTAAAAAACTATGACTGAATTATAAATAATAAAATCCAAAATTTAGGTGCTAAAAGTAAAAGTTTTTGAGGTTAAATGACGATATATATATATTAAAATTGAATGATGAAATTTATAGTTTATCCTTTTAAAGAAACAATGCTTCAAAGCAATGTTGGATTTCGTAGTTAGTTGGATCATATCAAATCAACCATGAAAGAATATCATTACCAAAGTGGCAATTGGCAAATTATTCAAAAGTTTGCTTTTTATAACTTAGATTTTTATGATTGCAGCTCTGGGTGCACTACAACAAAATTTGCTTTATTTTGAAAAGAAGAATCACTCAACCTACTTTTTCTTCTCATAATTTTTTAATTATATTTTATCATCATAATCCATAGAATATGCATGCAGACCATCATTTAAGTTGACTTTAATAGGAAAAATATCTATTTTAAAATTAATTAAAAGAATAATATTTAAAGAAATTTATTTAGAAAAATAATATCATTTCTCAGTTGAATATTTCTTTGTCATACATAATGAAATATGTTAGAGTATTTTTCTTTTTATTGGTTAAAGAGAAAAAATGCGATATGCAATCCACGCCTTTTAAAGGAAAATATTTAAAAAAAATTATAGGTACCATTTTTAGTCGTCTTTTTAAATAAAATTTTGAGAAATTTTCTGCAGAACATATTTCGAGGGTTGTTCATGGACGGTTAATCATACTGTTTAGTTTAAACGGTTGGTTAATCGTTATAGCGGTTATGAGATTTTTCTAACCGTAACCTAACAATTAAGAAATGGTTAACCTCTAATAGTTAACCATTATTAACGGCTCGGTAACAGGTTAACCTACGGTTAACATATTACAATTATTTACCAAATCTTTTTCATAATTCATACCATAAAAAAATGTAGCACTTAACACATACTTACACCAGTGTAAGTGAATAAAACAAAAAAGTGTAGCACTTAACACATACTACACCGATGCAAGTGAATAAAATAAAAAAGTGTAGCACTTAACAGATACTTACTACGATGTAAGTAAATAAAATAAAAAATATAGCACTTAACACATACTCACACTGAATGTATGTATGTAGATCTCCCAATATCTTAG
This sequence comes from Hibiscus syriacus, assembly GCF_006381635.1. Taxonomy (NCBI): domain Eukaryota; kingdom Viridiplantae; phylum Streptophyta; class Magnoliopsida; order Malvales; family Malvaceae; genus Hibiscus; species Hibiscus syriacus. The sequence goes on along the minus strand of NW_024062900.1, from coordinate 4,098,915 downwards.
TACCTAACAATAAATATATAATTATATTTGTGGGTATGTTTCTATATTTTCAAAGAAATAAAAAATAAAAATAATAAAAAATATATTAAGTTATTTGTATACAAATTTCATTATATATATATATATAAATTATAAAAAAACATAAACTTATATTAAGTTATTTATGTAAAAATATAATAAATTATAAATTTAATGTATTAATGGTTAACCGTTTATCAAAATTCGTAACCTTAACTGTAACCTTAACCATTATTTTTAGTAGTTCAGCTAACCGAGATCGTTTAGTATTAACGATTCAATTAATAAATCTTTTAAATATAATGGTTATACCAATTAAATGTTACAATTAACAGTTTCGAGTTTTTTGAACATCCTACATATCTCCCCTATATAAAGCATACACTCACTTTTTTTACATCGAGGAAAAATTTTTAAAAAAATTATAAAAGTTTTAAAAGAAAAACAAGAAAAAGACATTTAGAAGGCACGGTTTTTTAGTATTTATAAAATTTTAATTATTTTAATTATATAATATTAATATATGTATCCTAAAAATAAATATTTCTTTTAAATTAATTTTCTAGTGTATCATCTCCGATTTTCATTTAATATAAAATTTGATGCATCGAAAATCATGAAAATTTAAAAACATAATATTAATCATTTTTATTTATCTTTTAATTATTTATTTTTATAGTTATTTAATATTTTTAATTTATTTATATTCATATAACTACTATATTATTCGTTTTAGTCATTATTTTACAGTAAAAATAGATATACAGCGATTAAACATGACACATGTTTTAATTTATTTATCATATAAGGTAACTAAACTAATTTTATTGAAAAAGTTTTGCTAATTATTATTTTTATATATATTTTTAATAAATAATTTATATAATTATTTAAATTTAAGAGGAGAATGACTACATACTCGATTAATTTATTCATCATATGAGGAGACCTCTCCCGTTGCCATTATCGAGTATTTAAACTAAGTTGACTTTAAATATTTATCCAATTTAGTCGGAGGTTTTATGCTAAACCGAGTATTGATTTCACACTCGTAGAGCGGTGAAGATCAGAGATGCATATCTCCCATCTTTTGCGTGGAGAATGTATAATTACTTTTAAATACATTACACTACATTTAGGTCCCTCGGTCGATGGGTGGGTTCTGATCGATAGAAGTGTCTGAAGATGGCATGCTTTGCGCCAAAACTTGCTTGAGAAATCCCCCAAAGAGTAAAATGGTGGATGGATCCATTTTACATGGTTGAATCAAAATTTTGATATAATAGAGGATAACCACTCAGAAGAAAATGTGACACAAGAATGTGGATAAGTTAATATGTACAGTTAGAAATTAATTGATTTGATCATGGCAATGAGAGATCCAAAGAAATTACCTTTAGGACCCATCATTCGTGCAAAAGGAAAAGAAGTTTAGAGATGTAGTTGCGAACACGTGTTTACAAGTGTGGAAGACATGGTTTTTATAATGCACAACCATTCGAACAATACAACATGACGTCATTGAAGAACTTCACATTTGAGCCATGCAACGTGTTGTATGTGCAATTTTAATGCATACATTGCATTTATATTATGTAGTACATGATATCTTAGACACATTAGTCATTTTCCAGATTTGTTTGGTAGGTATTTAATATGTGACTACATTGTATATTTAGTCACACGTTTTAGGTTTTTGCGCTCTAATAACATATTCAAGTGTTCTTTATTTGTTGGATATGTTGCATTGCAATATGTTATGATTATGCTAACATGAGTGTTGGTCAAGGAGTTCAATGGACAACTTAGAAGGAGCATGCACCAACCGACCAAATGGGAGATGAATTTCAACATGAATTGATCATCATCTGAGCAATTAAATGCAGGTGAATGAAGGGGAATTGGTTCGGCTACTTAGGATGCATGCATGGAAGGCTAGAAGGCTTTTCATTCTTCAAATTATAAACGTTCATTTATAGATGCATAAAAAGGAAGAGGTGCAAATGAATTCAAACATTGGATACGTGGACCATAAGATACATTGAATGAATAAGAGTAGATTTATGAATAAACTTGACAAATTCATGAATGAATCTATTTAATGTTATTCATGCCTTTTCGTACTCTTTTGTAAGCTTAAAAAGAGGCCATTGCATTTTGCTTGTAAATAACAACTGGATATATCTTTCTTGTGAGTGTTTGACTCTCTTGTTTTTAAGAACTTTACTGATTTGCAAGTTTTTCTTTTGAAATCATTCTTTTCCATTATTTTATATCATTGGTTCCTAATTCTATTATAACTGCTTGGTCAAGATCTATCCTTTTGCAACACTTAGGTTTTTCGTTTAGTGTAGAAATTGAGTCAACGTTCCAATAACGTTGGTTCTTTTCTCGAGCCCTAAACTGAAACTATCACCAACCTTCACCTCCACATCCATCTTAACATCCATTACCATCTTATATATATCCTTGATAATCTTCTACAGCAACATCAACAAAACCTTAAACCTCCCATTATACCATAACCATGATTGAACATTGTAACTTAACCATTATCTACTCTTTTTTTTAAGAAGAAACTTAGCCAAATTACAATCAGATGAAAAATATGAATTGGAAACTCTCGTAACCAAGCCCATATCATTTGGTTCTGAAGCTAGTTGATTTAGTAATTTTCTATCCCGGTACAAAAAAAGAAGAAGAAGAAGAAAAATTGTACAAATATAAACCAAAGAGGGTGGGTTGAAGAAAAGAAATTGCAAAAAAAAAAAAAAACAAAAAAAGTTCAAACAAAATTCTCAATTCTGAGCAGGTTTTCTTATTCTTGCATTTTTTACTTTTAATATCATCGTGACCCATTTTAATCTTTGTTCTTGATTAAAGCCTACCTTATTTTTTCCTATATCTTCCCGCCTAAGAGTCATCTTTGCATCCGGCTTCCTAAAAGACTGTAACACCCCAATTTAGGGGCTAAATTTAAGAAATTATAAAGTGGTGAATTTAATTAGGATTTTTGGAAGAAATTGGGGATTAAATTGTAAAATTTCAAAGTTGGCATACCGTTTTAAGAAGTGCAGGAAGTTTAGTGACTAAACTCATGGTTTACCCATTTTTATTATGGGATGAATTATAAACACCATTTGACGTGCCCAGTTTCCAGTATGTTTCTAGTTTTCCTCTTCCTCTCAACCCCTCCTTCAACTCCGATTTACTCGTCGTCCGACCTCCGATCGACGAGCCAAAACCACCATCGTGTTCATTGTCGAGCGAGGAACAAAACTCCTCAAACCTTTCATCGTGAATTGTCGCCGTTCGTCGTTAATTTCAGTCGAAAGTATCGTCGGTAATAACTCGATTTCAATTGGTTTTTCGTCGATTCACGACGATCCAATGATCCGTTTACGACACCTCCCGCACCATCGTATTCCTTGCATCGTTCAGAGTATGCCGGTGTCATCCTTGGTCTCCGTCAACGGCGGCGCGTGAGGAGATGAAGCGGTCAAAGTTTTCGATCCTTTGAAATCGAGCTCTCCGCCATTCAAAAATTTGAACCGAGTTTTGTAAGTATCTCGAAATTGCTTAAAATAATTTTTAGGAATTTTTCGACATCAGGGTACTGTTCACGCGCCGCCATTGCGCGTGGGGAAGAAAAAAATGACCGGTTTCACCGATTTTGCTCTTATTTTAACCGGTTTGACCGGTCATAATTCGACTCGACCCGACCCGTTGACCGGCATTGACCATTCTTGACCAAAACTTTGACTGGCTTTGACCGGGCATTAAACGACATTTGACTTTGACCGAGTATACCTATCCTGACATTTTTTGACGTTTCAAATCCGATTCCGCAGTCTGTTTTTCAAAATTCGAACCCGAAGGACTCGAAATTGCCGGTCAAACCCGTTGACTTTGATTTTGACCGAAAATTCCAAATTTTTGAAAAATCATATTTTATGCTTTCGACGTCCTGAATCCGAATCCGAAGTTCGTTTCGCCAAATTCTAACCCGGTATGCTGTTTTTCACTGATTTATCATCCGATTCGATCCGTTTTTCATAATTAAGCTCCGTTTTTTTATGTAAATTCTGTTGGTATGAATCCGAGGAAATATTGGAAGACGATTTCAAGATCGAGGGCATTCGAATGGAATTTTATGGTCGATCAGTTTTGCACGAAAATCGAGGTAATACTTTACTACCTCTTTATGCTTTATAGAACATGTTGGTATTGGCAAATGCATGAATGGAAATGTTTGGTCTCATATGTGTAATTAATGAAGATCTACACTAGATACGAATACGGTAGAAAGTAGGTAACTGAATATGGCTCAAATGACTATTATAAGAAATTGAAGGACAATTGAAATTAAATTACAAGTTCTAGAATTAAGTGATAAAAGAATCAGCCATAGATATGTAGATTATAATTTATCTCATTAAAGGTACTTAGATGATAAATTATGAGAATATTTCGATTAGGTAAAATTACGAAATTACCCTTATGTTGGAAAATGACAAGAATTGTCCCTAGAAGTGGATTAATAAATCTGAAAAGAATTACTGATCTGCTAAAACTATTGATGTGTATAAGAAATGTTAGTTTTACTTGGAAATTATGGATAACCGGTTTTTAACCCCAAGAAGGTTTATGCTATATACTAGAAGTCTTTTAAGGAATCATTTCAAGATCAAAGAATGTTCGAGGAAGCAATTAATCATAGGATCTCTATATTATATTATTTTCGTTAAGAGCTAATATAGAAATTATCTGGTTAAGAAATTACGAAAATGCCCTTGAGAGGTAAAATAGTCAGAGTTGACCTTGAAGGAGAAAGTACTTTAAGGATTTGTACTTAACTCGATTAAGTATGAATTTAATTATTAAGATCCTATCTTTGTAAAGAAAAATTCAAGATTTTTCGTTTGTAAAATCCGAGAAGGCACTTGACCCGAAAATATCCGAGTTATGAGTAAATACCTAAAGAACAATTTATCGGAGGGTGCTCTTTTATTAGAATTATTCGAAAGGACTGGAATAGATGATAAATTGGAATTAAATAATAAGATCGGATGGAGGGAAAAGATTGAAATACCGTAAATCTATAAAATGACCAAAATACCCCTGTCATGAAAATGACCCAAGAATATCACCAAGCTCAGGAATGATTGGATATCCTCGAGCTCTGAAATGAATAGAATAAAATTGAGCATCAAATGACCAAAATACCCTTATGGCTTATATTAAGTAAATATCTTGGATTAATTAAGGAATCCAAATAAGCATAGGTGTTGGACTACCTTCAGAAGTTATGGAACAAAGCTTAAGTGAGTTCATCAATCTTAATGATATGTAGTACCTGAACGACATAGATGTTACTTGAATGTTTGTTCGCCTTCTCAAGTTTGGTTCAATGATAATTTTGGAAGTACACAGCCAGCCCAACTCTATATCGCATTCGATACTAAGAAATATATATCCATTAGACAAATAAACCTCGAAGGCCAAATTGAATTGAATGAAAGTACATTATGTATACGAATTTCAAAAACGTCTGGATTACCCTAGAAAAACCCCAAAGTATCTAAAATGGACTTGAATGCTAAATGAACTAAGTAACCTCAAAGACTGAGGATTAAGTAAGAGATTGGAATAAGTTTGGAAACTCGGATGAACTTATATGATGTATCATCCCTATGGATTATGAACCATAAATCAAGTACGTCAGCATTTCCTGGTATAGTTGAAACATGGAAATGAAATAAAGACCATTAGAATATTTGTTTGTCTCCTTAAGATTTATTCAGTGATGACTCAGAAGATGATATGGGATAAGAATATTTGGTATTAAAGAGTAAATACTCTGGAAGGTTAATGAATTGACAAGTTGGTAAGTATTTGTTATGGGAGTTATTCATCTGGAGTTGTTCGATAATCGGATTAATCGTCATAGATTGTAAAGATTCTGAATACCTTCAAATTTCGTAAAGATTCAGAAAAGTGTTCGAATAAGATATGATCCTGATAATTCGCATTCTGAATAACTGATGATTTCGTCAGTTAATGAACTTTTCCAATTGTGATTCTAAATTCTGACATTTTATCGATATACTAAAGATCTGTGTTTCTCTTCCTGCTAAGATTATCCAGTACCTCTGAATAATATCTGTAAACTCTGGTGTGTTCCCTAATCATATAAATATTTTATCTGATTTCCGACCTGAATTCTGTTCTGATACATGACCTGAATTCTGTTCTGATTTCTGATCTGGATTCTGTTATGATATCTGTTCTGAATTCTATTTTTGATTTTTGATATCTCCGTTTACAAACGAAAAATGTTTGAATTGGGGGGGTTGTTGAAGGAAGTATTTCTGCAGGTTCCTCGGCTTTATGCTCAGGGCCTTACAGGTTGTGTGGGTTGGGTGTATGGTTCTTGGGAACCTACACAAACAGATTGTGAAAGGATGGGGGTATATATATATATATATGTTTTAAAAGATTTGTATTTTTTTACTGGTTTTAAGGGAACACACTAGAAAACCTATTATGATCTCCTGAACTTAGTCATCCTAAATATTTCTCTGAACTGAAAACTCATTGTCCGTTACCATCTGAAATATCAGTAGGATCTCTTCTCAGCATAAAAAATCTGTAAATGTTCGAAAATAATAAGGATATGTATGTTTATCTGTATATGAACATTCTTCAGCATCATCTGGTAGTTATGTATTACTGAGCTTTCTGAAGCTCACTCTATTACTCAACATTGCAGGTTAAAAGAATTGTAGTAGTGCAACTATCATCATCAGTATGGGAGTTCTTCTGGTGTTGATTTCAGAGAATGGTACATGTGATTAGGGGGCATGTAATTGTATTTTTTTTATATACGAGTCTGGAAATATGTTTTATTTTTAAATAGTGACAAATGATTTTATAAGTTTACATGTTCTGATAAAAAGTTTTAAATTTTCCGCTATTTTTACAGTGGGTCGCTCCGGTGGCCCAAATGTGACACCTCAGATCGGATCTGGTTACCCTTATCGGTCTGTGGGGGTTACATTTATTGGTATCAGAGCTATGGTTTGAGTCAAAATTTTCAAGTTAGACTACCCGGTCGAATGTCAAAATATGTCTGATCAATACATGTCCCTAGACTACAATCGTACCTCTCTGAGCCGAAACTTCAGGGCTGAGTCCCTATCTGTAATGAGTAAACCAAAGTTTCTATCCGTTAAGGCTATACTTGTACAAAAAGGAATACCAGTAATATCTATCTAAATGCTGTGAAGTACCTCACGAGCCATGTGAGAGTTATTTATATAAGAAATTCTGACTCGACTCCAGAAATGAAATTGGGATATGCTACTGCTCTATGAGCCTATTCTCACGACAAAGACTGAATTGATTACTCAAGAAAATTTTCGTTCAAATTCTTTTATTGAAATGAGGAAAAGTTATGATAAGAATGTATGCTCAGTTGGTTAAGGATAAGTGGAGGATTCATACTTTTGTAAAAGCTACTTAAGACATGAGAGAACTGATGGAAGTTTTATTTCTGTAATTATATGATATGAGTGAATTTCGAGGACGAAATTCTTTTAAGGAGGGGAGAATTGTAACACCCCAATTTAGGGGCTAAATTTAAGAAATTATAAAGTGGTGAATTTAATTGGTATTTTTGAAAGAAATTGGGGATTAAATTGTAAAATTAAAAAGTTGACAGACCGTTTTAAGAAGTGTAGGAAGTTCAGTGACTAAACTCATGGTTTACCTATTTTTATTATAGGATGAATTATAAACCCCATTTGTCGTGCCCAGTTTCCAGTTTTCCTCTTCCCCTCAACCCCTCCTTCAACTCCGATCTACTCGCCGTCCGACCTCTGAAACCACCATCGTGTTCGTTGTCGAGAGAGGAATAAAACCCCTCAAACCTTTCATCGTGAATCATCGCCGTTCGTCGTTAATTTCAGTCGGAAGTATCGTCGATAATAACTCGATTTCAATTGGTTTTTCGTTGATTCACGATGATCCGATGATTCGTTTACGACACCTCCTACACCATCGTGTTCCTTGCATCGTTTCGAGTCTGCCATTGTTATCCTTGGTCTCTGTCGACGGCAGCGCGTGAGGAGGTGAAGCGGTCAAAGTTTCCGATTCATTAAAATCGAGCTCTCCGCCGTTCAAAAATTTGAACCGAGCTTTGTAAGTATCTCGAAATCGCTTAAAATAATTTATAAGAATTTTTCTGGGAATTTTCCGACATCAAGGTACTGTTCACGCACCCCCACGTGCCGCCATTGCGCGTGGGGAAGAAAAAAATGACCGGTTTTGCTCCTATTTTAACTGGTTTGACCGGTCATAATCCGACCCGATCCGTTGACTTGACCCGACCCGTTGACCTGACCCTACCCGTTGACCCGACCCGTTGACCATTGACCGACATTGACCACTGTTGACCAAAACTTTGACTGACTTTGACCGGGCATTAAACGACCTTTGACTGAGTATACCTATCCTGACAATTGTTCGACGTTCCCAATCCGATTCTGCAGTTTGTTTTTCGAAATTCGAACCCGAAGGCCTCAAAATTATCGGTCAAACCCGTTGACTTTAATTTTGACCAAAAATTCCAAATTTTCGAAAAGTCATATTTTATGCTTTCGACATCCTAAATCCGAATCCGAAGTCCGTTTCGCCAAATTATAACCCGGTAAGCTATTTTTCACTGATTTATCATCCGATTCGATCCGTTTTTCATAATTAAGCTCCGTTTTTTATGTAATTTCTGTTGGTATGAATCCGAGGCAATATTGGAAGATGATTTCAAGATCGATGGCGTTTGAATGGAATTTTATGGTCGATCAGTATTGCACGAAAATTGAGATAATACTTTACTACCTCTTTATGCTTTATAGAACATGTTGGTATTGGTAAATGTATGAATGGAAATGTTTGGTCTCATATGTGTAATTAATGAAGATCTACACTAGATACGAATACGGTAGAAAGTAGGTAACTGAATATGGCTCAAATGACTATTATGAGAAATTGAAGGAAAGTTGAAATTAAATTACAAGTTCTGGAATTAAGTGATAAAAGAATCATCCATAGATATGTAGATTATAATTTATCTCATTAAAGGTACTTAGATGATAAATTATGAGAATATTTCGATTTGGTAAAATTACAAAATTACCCTTATGTTGGAAAATGACAAGAATTGTCCCTGGAAGTGGATTAATAAATCTGAAAAGAATTACTGATCTGCTAAAACTATTGATGTGCATAAGAAATGTTAGTTTTACTTGGAAATTATGGATAACCGGTTTTTAACCCCAAGAAGGTTTATGCTATATACTAGAAGTCTTTCAAGGAATCATTTCAAGATCAAAGAATGTTCGAGGAAGCAATTAATAATAGGATCTCTATATTATATTATTTTCGTTAAGAGCTAATATCGAAATTATCTAGTTAAGAAATTACAAAAATGCCCTTGAGAGGTAAAATAGTCAGAGTTGACCTTGAAGGAGAAAGTACTTTGTGGATTTGTACTTAACTCGATTAAGCACGAATTTAATTATCAAGATCCTGTCTTTGTAAAGAAAAATTCAAGATTTTTCGTTTGTAAAATCTGAGAAGGCACTTGACCCGAAAATATCCGAGTTATGAGTAAATACCTAAAGAACAATTTATCGGAGGGTGCTCTTTTATTAGAATTGTTCGAAAGGACTGGAATAAATGATAAATTGGAATTAAATAATAAGACCGGATGGAGGGAAAAGATTGAAATACCGTAAATCTGTAAAATGACCAAAATACTCCTGTCATGGAAATGACCCAAGAATATCACCAACCTCAGGAATGATTGGATATCCTCGAGCTCTAAAATAAATGGAATGAAACTGAGCATCAAAATGACCAAAATACCCTTATGGCTTATATTAAGTAAATATCAAGTTTGGTTTGATGATAATTTTGGAAGTACTCAGCCAGCCCAACTCTATATCACCTTCGGTACTAAGAAATATATATATTCATTCGACAAATAAACCTTGAAGACCAAATTGAATTGAACAGAAGTACAATATGTATACGAATTTCAGAAACGTCTGGATTATCCTAGAAAAACCCCGAAGTATCTAAAATAGACTTGAATGCTAAATAAACTAAATAACCTCAAAGACTGAGGATTAAGTAATAGATTGGAATAAGTTTGGAAACTCGGATGAACTTATATGATGTATCATCCCTATGGATTATGAACCACAAATCAAGTACGTCAACATTTCCTGGTATAGTTGAAACATGGAAATGAAATAAAGACCATTAGAATATTTGTTTGTCTCCTTAAGATTGATTCAGTGATGACTCAGAAGATGATATGTGGATAAGAATATTTGGTATTAAAGAGTAAATACTCTGGAAGGTTAATGAATTGACAAGTTGGTAAGTATTGGTTCTGGGAGCTATTCATCTGGAGTTGTTCGATAATCGGATTAATCGTCATAGATTGTAAAGATTCTGAAAACCTTCAAATTTCGTAAAGATTCAAAAAAGTGTTCGAATAAGATATGATCCTGATAATTCACATTCTGAATAACTGATGATTTCGTCAGTTAATGAACTTTTCCAATAGTGATTTTAAATTTCAACATTTTATCGATATACTGACGATCCGTGTTTCTCTGCCTGCTAAGATTATCCAATACCTCTGAATAATATCTATAAACTCTGGTGTGTTCCCTAATCATATAAATATTTTATCTAATTTCCGACTTGAATTATGTTCTGATACATGACCTGAATTCTGTTCTGATTTCTGATCTGGATTTTGTTCTGATATCTGTTCTGAATTCTGTTTTGATTTCTGATATCTCCATTTACGGATGGAAAAGGTTTTAATTGGGGGGGTTGTTGAAGGAAGTATTTCTGCAGGTTCCTCGGCTTTGTGCTCAGGGCCTTACAGGTTGTGTGGGTTGGGTGTATGGTTATGGGGAACCTACACAAACAGATTGTGAAAGGATGGGGGTATATATATATATATATGTTTTAAAAGATCTGTATCTTTTTACTGGTTTTACGGGAACACACTAGAAAACCTATTCTGATCTCCTGAACTCAGTCATCCGAAATATTTCTCTGAACTGAAAGCTCATTGTCCGTTACCATCTGAAATATCAGTAGGATCTCTGCTCAGCATAAAAAATCTGTAAATGTTCGGAAATAATAAGCATATGTATGTTTATCTGTATCTACACGTTCTTCAGCATCATCTGGTAGTTATGTATTATTGAGCTTTCTGAAGCTCACACTATTACTCAACATTGTAGGTTAAAGGAATTGTACTAGTGCAACTATCGTCATCAGTATGGGAGTTATTCCGGCGTTGATTTCAGAGAATGATACATGTGATTAGGGGGCATGTAATTGTATTTTTTTATATACGAGTCTGGAAATCTGTTTTATTTTTAAATAGTGACAAATGATTTTATAAGTTTACATGTTCTGATAAAAAGTTTTAAATTTTCCGTTATTTTTACAGTGGGTCGGTCTAGTGGCCCAAATGTGACACCTCAGATCGGATCTGGTTACCCTTATCGGTCTGTGGGGGTTACAAAGACTACTTGCTTAATCTTAAATAAGTTCTTCAAGAACTTAAGAACTATGTCTTTTGGGATCCCGGATGAAACATGAGTTGTGTGATTACTTTACTATAGTGCGATTTTTTGAGATCTTTGTGCATGTGAGGATTATTTTATTTTTTAACCATGTTTCAAAGTTCAGGTAACAACCTTCCACTCCCAGTTGGAGTAAAACCTAACCTTCAATTGCAAGATAAGCTTTGAGAAATATCCAGATTGATACAAGAACAACTCGAGCCATTATAAGAATGTAAGGATCAACTAGAAGATTTTCAAGTAAATCAAAAGGGGTATGAAGAAGAGGTTTAAAATTAGAAATCATTTGATTAAGTCTCCCAAGAAAGTTCAAGACTCCAAGAGCCTAGATATCAAAGAGCTCACTCACGATTGGATGATAACCTTAACAACATCAGGATTTCCATTCCATAATTCCAAGTTAAAATCAATCACATATTCTAAAGAAGGTAAAACTCACTGCTGTTGAATTCATGGATTATACACTGATTTGGTGGGATCAAGTGACTTTTAACAGGAGTCGAAATGGTGAAAGACTCATTTCACTTGGAATAAGATGAAAACAATCACGTGTAGTAGGTTTATTGTGACCCAATACCATCGTGAGCTATTCAACAGGCTTCAACACCTTACGTAAAGAAACCATAATGTTGAAGAATACTACAAAGAGATGGAGGTGGTCATAATTCGTGCTAACATAGACAAAGACCGAGAAGCCACAATGGTAAGATTTTTTGTTGGACTCAATCCTGACATTGCCAAATGTTATGAAATTGCAACACTACATCAAAATAGATGACATGGTGCACAGAATGCAGAAAAACAAACTAAAAGAAAAGGGTCGACTCGTCCTTATGCAAACACTACATCAAAATGGGGGAAAGGATCCTATAAAAAGAATGTTACAATTTCACCCAAAGAAGGAAGTGGTCCCTCAAAGCCTAATAAGCCCATTGTTAAAACAAGCAAGGGTGAAAATGTTTCCACCATGGTTAGGTCTCGAGATGTGCAATGTTTTATATTTTTAGGACACGGTCACATTGCTAGTTAATTCCCAAACCGCAATGCCATGTTCATCCGAGATAATGGGAAAGTTAAATTAGATCAAGAGAAGGAGGAGGAAATTGAGGTTCCAACTAAGGAAGAGAAGATGAATTTTACGATCGATGGTGAGGTCCTTGTTGGCAAAAGGAGTCTTACTGCGCAAGTTAAGGAAAGAGAACAACAACGTGAAAAAATCTTCAACACTAGCTGTCATGTCAATGTAAAGGTAGGCTTTTTCATAATTGGTGGTGGTAGTTTAAAAAACGTTGCTAGCAATTTATGATTGAAAATATAGGACTTCCCACCGCCAAGTATCCTTAACCTTACAAGCTACAATGACTTAATGATAAAGGGGAGATTAAGGTGACTAGGCAAGCACTAATTCCATTTTCCATTGCAAAATAAAAAGAGGAAGTACAATGCGATATTGTGCCTATGTATGTCGTTCGTTTGCTTTTAGGGAGACCATGGTAATTTAATCAAAGAGTGACTCGTGATGGTTTCATCAATCGTTATTTGTTTGCCTATAAAGGAAAGAAAATTACTTTAAATTCATTTACACCTTAACAAGTTCATGAAGGCCAAATTCATTTGAGGAAAATTTTTGAAAAAAACCAAAGAAAATGAAAAAGAAAGAAAAACTATGAGGGAAACAAAAAAGAGAGGAAATAAAAGAGTACGAGAGAAAAACAAAACAAAAGGACAGAGAATGATGGTAAAATAAGAGAGGAAAAAAGAACGTGTTTTTTGCAAAGGGAAAAAACATACAAGAATGTTTGATGATAAAAGGATAATTTCTTATACTTATGTACAATTAAGCACTAACGAACTAAATTCGGTTTCCTATATTCTATTTTGTATGTATTTTATGATTATAAGGACCTATTTCCCGAAGGCATCCCAAGTGGTTTACCCCTAATTTTTATAATTGAGAAACAAAATTTACTTTAATCCAGGTGCAACCATCATAAACTGCCCAAGTTATCATAGTAATCTCGAGGAAACTAAGGATTTACAAAGGAAAGTTCAAGAATTGATGGAAAAATTCTACGTGAGGGAAAGTATTAGTTCATGTGCATTCTAATTCTGTTAGTGTCCAAGAAAGATGGTTCACGACATATGTATGTTTGTTGTTGAGCTGTAAATAAAATTGTGGTAAAGTATAAACACCATATTCTGCGCTTGGATGACATGTTAGATATAAACTCAATGGTGCTAGTATCTTTTCCATGATGACCTTAAGAGCATATATCACCAAATTCGAATGCATGAAGGTGATGAATGGAATAATTTGTTTAAAACTAACCAAGGTTTGTACAAGTAGTTGATAATGTAATACCCCAAATTTTAGTTAGTGACCAAAATGTAAATTTTGAAACTTAAGTGACCAAAGTATAAAATTTTTAAAAGTTTAAGTACTAAAGTGTAATTTTAAAAAGTTATCTAATTCAGCCTCGTAAATAAATAGTTTACCCCCAAGAATAACGTTTCCATGGGTCGTACAAATTTTGTATTAAAAGCTATAAATCAATAAAGTTTGAGAAAAATCCGAATAATCAGATCGAGCCAGATGTTTAGGAAATTTTGAAGGATAATAAATTAGGCTTAAAATAGTATTTCCAAATATTTAAATAATGGAAAATAATATGGACATTGGATTTGAATATTTAATTTCATGTTTAATTTGGACCATTGGATCAAAGTGGCAAGATTGCAATTTTTGGAAAGTTGCTTGGTAATATTGGAAAAAGGGTAAAATATTTTGTTCATCTTTGACTTTGGAAAGATGATAAGGTTATGTGGCTTGGTATTATTGTAAATATCAAGTTTCATTAAGGGTAAAATGGTCATTTCTCATTAAATGAACATTTTATTCATTTAAGCTTAAATAATGGTTAAATTAACATGAAATTAAAGGAATATTTCATGAAGTTGGGCAATTTTCAGCCACCATTACTGTGAGCCTCCTCCTAAGGTAAGAAAAAATATATTTTCAATTTTTGAGCAATTTTATTTGGATTTTGGATCATGCCGTGAAATAAAAAATCGTTCTATTCGAAAAATGCTATCATTTGGTACTATTATTGCTTGCTAATTTGGTTTCAGTTGAAAGATACCAAATTTTAGGGTTTATGTTCATATTAGGGTTTATAGAATTGATGAAGGATTTTTATTTTTTGAGGTTATAGAGTCATATACAAGCATGATTGATGATTAAAACCACTTACACATGGTTACATAAGCACATGTTGAACTCGGCCAAACCTTGGCTTTAGTGGAAAGAAGTGTTTTGATGAAATTTGATTAGGGCTTTGATTCTAGAGGTCATGAAATGTTGAATCGAGGTTGATTTCATGTTCAAACCTAGTAAAAATCATGAACCCTAAACTACATAACATTTAACCATAAGGAAATTGTAATACCCCAAATATTAGGTCAGAGACTTTATTGAAAAGATTTGAAAATTTAAGATTTATTTGAATAAGTGGAAAAAGATGAGGAAATAATTGGAATAGTGTTTAGACTAATTTGTAAAAATAGATAAACTAAGAGAGCACTTTGGTCTTTTAAGAGGGAAATGAATTCTTAATATATTCCCTATTAGGGATTCAAAAAGGTGGAAAAGAGGAAAGTAGCCTTTTCTTTTCTATTCTTCTTCTTCTCTCACGTGGGTGGTGCTCTCCTCTCTAGTATAAGGTAAACTTCCATTAGATAGTTATACCTTTAACTTTTGGGTTGTTTTGGTAACATTAAGTGATATGTAAGCTTAAGGAAGGATAAAAGAAGGTTAAAACTAAGTGGTGGATGTTTTATAGGAGATTTAGAGAAATGGGTTTTTGAATGATATGTTTATATATGTGTTTTTATTGAGGTTTATTAGTAGAATTGACTTGTCAAAGGATTTAATAAGAGATTAGAAGTAAGAGATATGATTAAAAACATGTTTAGAAAAATGATAAGATTCTTGAGTTGAGATGTTCTATGAAGATGTTAGGTGTTAAAGGTGGTAAAATAAAGTAAAGTTAGTTGGGTTAAGTAAAGAGGAGTTAAATAGTATTGTTGGAGGTAAAAGTATAAGATTAAAGGGAAAAATTAAGTGAAAATCGAGCTGAAAAATGGTAAATCTGGCAATGGTATCGGTACAGATAGAATAATACCGATACTATAGGTGTAAATAGGTAGAAATTGGATGAACAATATCGGCACCGATGTAAGTGGTATCGATACTGATGGGGTATCGATATTAACAAAGGGAAATATCAATACCATGGATCCAGAATGTCAAAATGGTATCAATACTAAAAGGGAGTATCGGTATCATAGTATAGTAGTATCGATACTGAGAGAATGGTATCGATCCAGGCAACACAGAATATATAAATAATATCGATATTGAAAGGGGGTATCAGTACCATAGTATAGAAGAATCGATACTAGGGTAGTTGTACCGATACTAATGAGCTTAGAACCATAAGATAGATTGAATTTTTTTATAGAAATAGAAGGAATGATACATTTAAGTATTAAAGTATAAATGTTAGGCAATATACTAACATTTGGTATCACTACTAGAAAAAACCTGTAACACCCCAATTTATGGGGTTAAATTTTTTTTAATTGAATGTGGGGTTTAATGTATCAATCAAATTTTGTATTATCTTCAACCACCCCACCCCAGTCTACACCTCAACCTCCACCCACCATATTTTGTATTATTTATTTCAATAATTGTAGGAAAATAAAGAATCACAAATGGCTAAGAGTTGTCTCGAACCGTGCTTTCCTTCTTAACATGCGCCACCAAAAAACACCTGCCACCACCCCTCTTATAACTCTGCACTCCGATGGTGCGTATGGAGATAATCTACGCATCACCCAGTTTCTGCGACTTGCTTCGTTCTTCCACCACCGCTTCCGGATCCACCATGTTGTTTTGCCCCGGTAAATCATCCCTGTCTAGCTTCCCGATACGACGTCGTGCGGTAGCTCATATGGCTTCGATAATTCTTATTCGTCTTAGTTTTGGTCAAACTCCTTGTTTTCTGAAGTCCTGGGGAAGATCAAACGGATGACGCTTATTATTTAGATCAAGATGTTCATTCTTTGTTGCCTTTGGATTCGGATGTACAGATGGTGGGAGTATTTCCTGGTTGATCTCATGGCTGGTACCACGTATCATACTTGTCCTTCAGGAAATATCAAATTCAGTTGAACATCCGTCTGAGCTTCCCAAGTGGAACTACGATGGATGAAGTACCATGGATATCGAAGTTGCAACTGCAAATAAAAGCATCATCTTCTTCTTTATTAGCGGTTGCTCCTGATGTTGGCCTCAACTCTCTTGAATATACCATTTCCAAGAAATATAGTGATGTGTGAAAAGAGAGAAAGAAATAGTTGAAAGTTGCGTGAGAAATGAAACTTGAAATTGAGTTGAATTTGTAATAAATCACGTGGGTGGTAGATAATGAAAAGGAAGATGGGCAAACCACAATTTTTGGTAAAGTTCTGAACTTGTCCTCTAGTTATGATGTAGTTTTGATCATGCTATGATAATTTAAGTTAATTCAATTTAATCCCTAACTTTAGTAATTAGATATTATATTGGCTCCACAAGTTTTTAGATTTACCAATTGGGTCCTAAAATTATTATTATTTGGATTCTATTAAATTATTTTTATGGCGAGGAAATTATTTGGAATCGAGTTCGTATATTTGATAGTCCCGGTACGTGAAAGAAAAATTGAAAGCTCGAAATCAATTATAATGAGTTCAAATTCGAGAAAAAAATGAGGCTCTGGCAGCGTATTTGAATATACCTAAAAAACATACTTTGAATTCTCTCCAACATCCTGGGTTCGAATCCGAAGTTTGTTTCGCCAAATTCGCATCCGGTAAGCCGTTTTCCCTTATTTTTCCTTCGGATTCAAGTTAGCTTCTCAATTAAGTTCAGTTTTTGACTTATATTTGGTTACTTTGTATCAGAGGGATTATTGGAAGTTGATTTCAAGATCGAGGTCATTCGAATATATTTTAAATGATCGATCAGTATGACATAGAAATCGAGGTAATACTTTACTACCTCTTTATGCTTTATGGAACATATTGATATTGGTAAATGCATGAATAAGATAATGTTGATCACTTTTGTGGACTTGAATAATTTATATACTCGATATGAATGTGGTAGAAATTCTGTAACTGAATACGGATCGAATGACTAATATAAGAGATTGAGGAATTGTTAGAATTAAATTACAAGTTTGTGATTGGTGATAAAGAAATCAGCCATGGATTTGTAACTTATATTTTATATCATCAAAGGTTAAATGTTAAAGGTACTTGGATGGAAAATTATGAGAATACTCTAGTAGGGTAAAAGTATAAAAATACCCTTATGTTGTAGGATGACAAGAATTGTCCCTGTAAGTTTGTTAATAACTCTGAAAAGACATATTGATTCGATATAATTACAAATGTGCATAAGAAATAATGGTTTTGTTTAGAAAATTTGGATAACTGGTTTTTAATTCCAAAAAGGGTTTGCGCAAGATGCTAGAAGTTTGTTAAGGAATAATTTCAAGATCCGAGAATGTTCGGGAAAGCAATTGACCATAGGATCTTTAAATTATAATTATTTTCGTTAAGAGTTAATATCAAAATTATCTAGTTAAAAAATTACAAAAATGCCCCTAAGAGGTAAAATAGTCCAAGTTGACCCTGAATGAGAAAATACTTTGAGGATTTGTACTTAACTCGATTAAGTACAAACTTGATATTCCGTTGGTAAAAATATGAGAAGACACTTGACCCGATAATATTCGAATTACAAGTAAAACCTAAAGAACAATTTATCGGGGTGCTCTTTTATCAGAATTGTTCAAAGGAACTAAAATAGATGATAAATTGGAATTAAATAATAAGACAGGATGAAAGAAAATGATTGAAATAAATTGGATATCACCAAGCTCAGGAATGATTGGATATCCTCGAGCTCTGAAATGAATAGAATAAAACTGAACACCAAAATTACCAAAATAACCTTATGGCCTAAACTACGTAAATGTCTTAGATTAATTAAGGAATCCAAATAAGCATAGGTGTTGGACTACCTTTAAAAGTAATGTCACATAATTTAAGTGAGTAGATCAACCCTAAAGCTATATTAATACCTGGATGACATAGATATTACTTGAATGCATGTTCGTCTTCTCAAGTTTGGCTCGATGATAAATTTTGGAAGTATTTAGCTCAGCTCAACTCTAGATCGCATTCAGTACTAAGAATTGGACGTTTGTTCGACAAATCAACCACGAAGACCAAATTGAGTGGAACAGAAGTACAACATGTATCTAAAATTTAGGAACGTTTGAATTATTCTGGAAAATCCTGAAGTAACTGGAATGGACATGATTGCTTAATTAACTAAGTAACCTCAATGACTGAGGATTTTGTAAGTGATTTGGATAAGTATGGAAACTCTGATGAGTTTACATAGTGTACAGTTACAATGGGTTATGAACAAAATAATCAAATACGTCAGCATTACATGATATTGTGGAAGCGTGGAAATGAAATAAAGACATTGGAAGATCTATTCAACGATTATTTCAAAAAAAATGATCTATGGACAAGAATTTGTGGCATTAAAGAGTAAAAACCCTGGAAGAACAATGAATTAACCAATCGATAAGCATTAGTTCTGGGAATTATTCATCTAAGAGTTGTCCGATAATCCGATCAATCGACATAAATGTAAATATCCTGAACCTTCATTTCTTCCTTATCAGCTCAAGTCACATTCTTAATAACTGATGATTCTGTCAGTTATTGAACTCTTCCAATAGGGATTATGAATTCCGATATTCTATCGGTATATTGAAGATCTGTGTTCCTCTATATGTTAAGATTATCCAATATCTTTGGATACTATTTGTAAATTCTGGTGTGTTCCATTCTCACATGAATATTTTACCTGATTTTCGATTTGATTTCTGATCTGATACTTGACATAGATTCTGATATGATATCTGACATAGATTCTGATCTGATACTTGACTTGGATTCTGATATGATACTTGACCTGGATTTTGATATGATACTTGACGTGAATTATTATTTGATTTTTGATATATCCGTTTACGGATAGAACATGTTTTATTTGGGGGTTAATGTTGGAGGAAGAATACTTGGAGGCTCCTCGGCTGTGTGCTCATGGCCTTTCTTACCGGCTCCTCAGCTGTGTGCTTAGGGCCTTACTGGACTTGACTATGGGTGTATGGTTCTAGGAACCTACTCATATTGGACTTAACTGTGGGTGTATGGTTCATATTTTAAAAATATGTTTTAAAAGATCTGTATCTTTTTACTGGTTTTACGGGAACACACTAGATAACCTATTCTGATCTCTTGAACCTAGACATCTGAAATATTTCCATCTGAACTGAATATTATCTGTTACTACCTGATATATCAATGGGACCTTAGGTCAGCCAAAGAAATATGTAAATATCTGAACCAATAAGGAAAAATATGTATATCTGTATCTGCACGTTATTCAGCATCATCTGTAGTTCTGTATTAATGAGCTTTCCGAAGCTCACTCTATTGCTCACCATTGCAGGTTAAAAGAATTGTACCAGTACAACTATCAACATCAGTAAAGGAGTTCTTCTGACGTTGCTTGCAGAGTATGGTACATGTGATTGGGGGCATGTAATTGTGTTTTGTTTTATATATGAGTCTGAAAGTCTGTTTTAATTCTGTATACCTATTTAAAGATTTTATAAGTTTACAAGTTTTGATAAAAAGTTTTAAATCTTCCGCTATTTTACAGTGGGTCGCTCCGGTGGCACTAATGTGACACTACAGATCGGATCAGGTTACCCTTATCGGTCTGAGGGTGTTACATTTAGTGGTATCAGAGCTATGGTTGAGTCAAATTTTTTAAAGATAGACCGGCCGGTCAAATTTCAAAAGATGTATGATCAGTACATGCCCCTGAACTACTATCATACCTCTCTAAGTCGGAACTCCAGGGCAGAGTCGCTATATGTAACGAGTAAACCAAAGTTTCTATATGTTAAGGCTATACTTGTACAAAAAGGAATACCAGTAACATCTGTCTAAACGCTGTAAAGTACCTCATAAGCCGTGTGAGAGTTATTCATCTAAGAAATTTTGACCCGACTCCAGAAATGAAATTGGGATATGTTGCTGCTCTATGCACATATTCTCGTAACCAAAGTTGAATTGATTCCACAAGGATAAATCTGTTCTGATTATTTTATTATAATGAGGGAGAGTTCTGAAGAAAATGTATACTCAACTGGTTAAGGATTAATAAAGTATTGATACTTCTGTAAAAGCTACTGAAAAATATTAAAGAATTAATGGAAGTTTTATTTCTGCAATTATGTGACATGAATGAATTATGAGGATGAAATTCTTTTAAGGATGGGAGAATTTTAACACCCCAATTTATGGGGTTAATTTTTTTTAATTGAATGTGGGGTTTAATGTATCAATCAAATTTTGTATTATCTTCAATCACCCCACCCCAGATACACCTCAACCTCCACCCACCATATTTTGTTTTATTTATTTCAATAATTGTAGGAAAATAAAGAATCACAAGTGGCTAAGAGTTGTCTAGAACCATGCTTTCCTTATTAACATGCGCCACCAAAAAGCACCTGCCTCCACCCCTCTTATAACTCTGCACTCCGATAGTGCACATGGAGATAATCTATGCATCACCCAGTTTCCGTGACTTTCTTCGTTCTTCCACCACCGCTTCCGGATCCACCATGTTGGTTCGCCCCGGTAATCTAGCATCCCGATACGACATTGTGCGGTAGCCCATATGGCTTTGACAATTCTTATTCGTCTTAGTTTTGGTCGAACTTCTTGTTTTCTAAAGTCCTGGGGACGATCAAACGGATGACACTTATTGTTTATATCGAGATGTTCCTTCTTTGTTGCCGTTGGATTCGGATGTACAGATGGTGGGTGTATTTCTCGGTTGATATCATGGTTGGTACCACGTATCATGCTTGTTCTTCGAGAAAAATCAAAGTCGGTTGAACATCCATCCGAGCTTCCCAAGTGGAACTACGATGGATGAAGTACCATGGAAATCGGAGCTGCAACTGCAAATAAAAGCATCATCTTCTTCTTCATTAGCGGGTGCTCCTGATGTTGGCCTCAACTCTCTTGAATCTGCCATTTCCATGAAATATAGTGATACGTGAAAAGAGAGAAAAAAATAGTTGAAAGTTGCGTGAGAAATGAAACTTGAAATTGAGTTGAATTTGTAATAAATCACGTGGGTGGTAGATAATGAAAAGAAAGATGGGCAAACCACAATTTCAGTCATCCATTTTTGGTAAAGTTCTGAACTTGTCCCCTAGTTATGATGTAGTTTTGATCATGCTATGATAATTTAAGTTAATTCAATTTAGTCCCTATTTTTAGTAATTAGATATTATATTGGCTCCACAAGTTTTTAGATTTACCAATTGGGTCCTAAAATTATTATTATTTAGATTCTAATAAATTATTTTTATGGTGAGGAAATTATTTGGAATCGAGTTTGTATATCTGATGGTCCGAGTACGTGAAAGAAAAATTGAATGCTCGAAATCAATTATAATGAGTTCAAATTCAAGAAAAAAATGAGGTTTTGGCAGCGTATTTGAATATACCTAAAAAACATATTTTGGATTCTCTCCAATGTCCTGGGTTCGAATCTGAAGTTCGTTTTGCCAAATTCGCACCCGATAAGCTGTTTTTCGTTATTTTACCTTCGGATTCAAGTTAGCTTCTCAATTAAGTTCAGTTTTTGACGTACATTTGGTTGCTTTGTATCCGAGGGATTATTGGAAGTTGATTTCAAGATCGAGGGAATTTGAATATATTTTAAATGATCGATCAATATGGCATAAAAATTGAGGTAATACTTTACTACATCTTTATGCTTTATGGAACATGTTGATATTGGTAAATGCATGAATAAGATAATGTTGATCACTTTTGTGGACTTGAATAATTTATATACTCGATATGAATGTGGTAGAAATTCTGTAACTGAATACGGATCGAATGACTAATATAAGAGATTGAGGAATTATTAGAATTAAATTACAAGTTTCTGATTGGTGATAAAGAAATCAGCCATGGATTTGTAACTTATATTTTATATCATCAAAGGTTAAATGTTAAAGTTACTTGGATGGAAAATTATGAGAATACTCCGGTAGGGTAAAAGTATGAAAATACCCTTATGTTGTAGGATGACAAGAATTGTCCCTGTAAGTTGGTTAATAACTAAGAAAAGACATATTGATCCGATATAATTACAGATGTGCGTAAGAAATAATGGTTTTGTTTAGAAAAATTGGATAATTGGTTTTTAATGCGAAAAAGGGTTCGCGCAAGATGCTAGAAGTTTGTTAAGGAATAATTTCAAGATCAGAGAATGTTCGGGAAAGCAATTAACCATAGGATCTTTAAATTATAATTATTTTCGTTAAGAGTTAATATCGAAATTATCTGCTTAGGAAATTACAAAAATGCCCCTGAGAGGTAAAATAGTCCGAGTTGACCCTGAATGAGAAAATACTTTGAGGATTTGTACTTAACTCGATTATGTACGAATTTGATTGTTAAGATCCTGACTTAGTGCATAAAATTCTTGATATTCCGTTGGTAAAAATCTGAGAAGGCACTTGACCCGATAATATCAGAGTTACGAGTAAATACCTGAAGAACAATTTATCGGGGTGCTCTTTTATCAGAATTGTTCGAAGGAACTGAAATAGATGTTAAATTGGAATTAAATAATAAGAAATGATGAAATAAAATGATTGAAATACATTGGATCTATAGAATGACCAGAATACCCCTGTAATGGAAATGACCCAAGAATATCACTAAGCTCAGGAATCATTGGATATCCTCGAGCTCTGAAATGAATGGAATAAAACTGAACACCAAAATTACTAAAATAACCTTATGGCCTAAACTATGTAAATGTCTTGGATTAATTAAGGAATCCAAATAAGCATAGGTGTTGGACTACCTTTAAAAGTAATGTAACATAATTTAAGTGAGTAGATCAACCCTAAAGCTATATCAATACCTGGATGGCATATATATTACTTGAACGCGTGTTCATCTTCTCACGTTTGGCCCGATGATAAATTTTGGAAGTATTCAACTCAGCTCAACTCTAGATCTCATTCAGTACTAAGAATTGGACGTTTGATCGACAAATCAACCACGAAGACCAAATTGAGTGGAACAGAAGTACAACATGTATCTAAAATTTAGGAACATTTGAATTACTCTGGAAAATCCCGAAGTAACTGGAATGGACATGATTGCTAAATGAACTAGGTAACCTCAATGACTGAGGATTTAGTAAGTGATTTGGATAAGTCTGGAAACTCTGATGAGTTTACATAGTGTACAATTACAATGGGTCATGAACAAAATAATCAAATACGTCAGCATTACATGATATTGTGGAAGCGTGGAAATGAAATAAAGACATTGAAATATCTATTCAGCGATGATTTCAAAACAATAATCTATGGATAAGAATTTGTGGTATTAAAGAGTAAATACCCTAGGAGAACAATGAATTGACCAATCGACAAGCATTATTTCTGGGAACTATTCATCTAAGAGTTATCTGATAATCCGATCAATCGACATAGAATGTAAATGTCCTCAACCTTCATTTCTTCCTTATCAGCTCAAGTCACATTCTTAATAACTGATGATTCTGTCAGTTATTGAACTCTTCCAATAGGGATTCTGAATTCCAATATTCTATCGGTATATTGAAGATCTGTGTTCCTCTACTTGTTAAGATTATCCAATATCTTTGAATACTATCTGTAAATTTTGGTGTGTTCCCTACTCACATGAATAGTTTACCTGATTTTTGATTTGATTTCTGATCTAATACTTGACATGGATTCTGATCTGATATATTACATGGATTCTAATCTGATACTTGACTTGGATTCTGATCTGATACTTGAACTATATTTTGATATTATACTTGACGTGAATTATTATTTGATTTTTGATATATCCGTTTATGGATAGATCATGTTTTATTTGGGGGTTAATGTTAGAGGAAGAATACTTGGAGGCTCCTCGGCTGTTTGCTCAGGGCCTTACTTACCGGCTCCTCGGCTATGTGCTCAGGGCCTTACTTACCGGCTCCTCGGCTGTGTGCTCAGGGCCTTACTTACCGTCTCCTCGACTGTGTGCTCAGGGCCTTACTGGACCTGATGGTGGGTGTATGGTTATGGGGAACCTACACATATTGGACTTGACGGATGGGGGTAGTATTCATATTTTAAAAATATGTTTTAAAAGATCTGTATCTTTTTACTGGTTTTACGGGAACACACTGGATAACCTATTCTGATCTCCTGAACCAAGACATTTGAAATATTTCCATCTGAACTGAATATTATCTGTTACTACCTGAAATATCAATGGGATCTTAGCTCAGCCAAAGAAATATGTAAATATCTGAACCAATAAGGAAAAATACGTTTATCTGTATCTACACGTTCTTCAGCATCATCTGGTAGTTCTTTATTACTGAGCTTTCCGAAGCTCACTCTATTACTCACCATTGCAGGTTAAAAGAATTGTACCAGTACAGCTATCAACATCAGTAAAGGAGTTCTTCCAGCGTTGCTTGCAGAGTATGATACATGTGATTGGGGGCATGTAACTGTGTTTTGTTTTATATATGAATCTGAAAATATGTTTTAATTATGTATACCTATTTAAAGATTTTATAAGTTTACAATTTTTGATAAAAAGTTTTAAATCTTCCGCTATTTTACAGTGGGTCGCTCCGGTGGCCCTAATGTGACACTCCAGATCAGATCAGGTTACCCTTATCGGTCTTAGGGTGTTATATTTAGTGGTATCCCGACCGATCGAATTTCAAAAGATGTCTGATCAGTACATGCCCTAGACTACTATCATACCTCTCTAAGTCGGAACTCCAGGGCTGAGTCGCTATTTGTAACGAGTAAACCAAAGTTTCTATCTGTTAAGGCTATACTTGTACAAAAAGGAATACCAGTAACATCTGTCTAAACGCTGTAAAGTACCTCATGAGCCATGTGAGAGTTATTCATCTGAGAAATTTTGACCCGACTACGGAAATTTAATTGGGATATGTTGCCTCTCTATGCGCCTATTCTCGTAACCAAAGTTGAATTGATTCCACAAGGATAAATCTGTTCTGATTATTTTATTGGAATGAGGGAGAGTTCTGAAGAAAATGTATACTCAACTGGTTAAGGATTAATAGAGTATCGGTACTTCTGTAAAAGCAACTAAAAAATATGAAAGAACTAGTGGAAGTTTTATTTATGCAATTATGTGACATAAATGAATTTCGAGGACGAAATTCTTTTAAGAATGGGAGAATTTTAACACCCTAATTTATGGGGTTAAATTTTTTTTAATTGAATGTGGGGTTTAATGTATCAATCAAATTTTGTATTATCTTCAACCACCCCACCCCAGTCTATACCTCAACCTCCACCCACCATATTTTGTATTATTTATTTTAATAATTGTAGGAAAATAAAGAATCACAAGTGGCTAAGAGTTGTCTCGAACCGTGCTTTCCTTATTAACATGCGCCACCGAAAAGCACCTGCCTCCACCCCTCTTATAACTCTACACTCTGATGGTGTGCATGGAGATAATCTACGCATCGCCTAGTTTCCGCGACTTGCTTCGTTCTTCCGCCACCACTTCCGGATCCACCATGCTGGTTCATCCCTGTAAATCATCCCTCTCTAGCATCCCGATACGACGTTGTGCGATAGCCCATATGGCTTCGACAATTCTTATTCGTCTTAGTTTTGGTCGAACTCGTTGTTTTCTGAAGTCCTGGGGAAGATCAAATGGATGACGCTTATTGTTTAGATCGAGATGTTCCTTCCTTGTTACTGTTGGATTCGGATATACAGATGGTGGGAGTATTTCCCGGTTGATCTCATGGCTGGTACCACATATCATGCTTGTTCTTCGGGAAATAACAAAGTCGGTTGAACATCCGTCCGAGCTTCCCAAGTGGAACTACGATGGATGAAGTACCATGGAAATCGGAACTGCAACTGCAAAAAAAAGCATAGTCTTCTTCTTCATTAGCGACTACTCTTGATGTTGGCTTCAACTCTCTTAAATCTTCCATTTCCATGAAATATAGTGATGCCTGAAAAGAGATAAAGAAATAGTTGAAAGTTGCGCAAGAAATGAAACTTGAAATTGAGTTGAATTTGTAATAAATCACGTGGGTGGTAGATAATGAAAAGGAAGATGGGCAAACAACAATTTCAGTCATCAATTTTTGGTAAAGTTCTGAACTTGTCCTTTAGTTATGATGTAGTTTTGGTCATGCTATGATAATTTAAGTTAATTCAATTTAGTCCCTATTTTTAGTAATTAGATATTATATTAGCTCCACAAGTTTTTAGATTTACCAATTGGGTCCTAAAATTATTATTATTTAGATTCTAATAAATTATTTTTATGGCGAGGAAATTATTTGGATTCGAGTTCGTATATTTGATGGTCCGGGTACGTGAAAGAAAAATTGAAAGCTCAAAATCAATTATAATGAGTTCAAATTCGAGAAAAAAATGAGCCTCTGGCAGCGTATTTGAATATACCTAAAAAACATATTTTGGATTCTCTCCAGCGTCCTGGGTTCGAATCCGAAGTTCGTTTTGCCAAATTCGCATCCGGTAAGCCGTTTTCCTTATTTTACCTTCGGATTCAAGTTACCTTCTCAATTAAGTTCAGTTTTTGACGTACATTTGGTTGCTTTGTATCCGAGGGATTATTGTAAGTTGATTTCAAGATCGAGGGCATTCGAATGTATTTTAAATGATCGATCAGTATGGCACAGAAATTGAGGTAATACTTTACTACCTCTTTATGCTTTATGGAATATGTTGATATTGGTAAATGCATGAATAAGATAATGTTGATCACTTTTGTGAACTTCAATAATTTATATACTCGATATGAATGTGGTAGAAATTCTGTAACTGAATACGGATCAAATGACTAATATATGAGATTGAGGAATTGTTAGAATTAAATTACAAGTTTGTGATTGGTGATAAATAAATCAACCATGGATTTGTAACTTATATTTTATATCATCAATGGTTAAATGTTAAAGGTACTTGGATGAAAAATTATGATAATACTCCGGCAGGGTAAAAGTACGAAAATACCTTTATTTTGTAGGATGACAAGAATTGTCCCTGTAAGTTGGTTAATAACTCTCAAAATACATATTGATCCGATATAATTACAGATGTTCATAAGAAATAATGGTTTTGTTTAGAAAATTTGGATAACTGGTTTTTAATGCCAAAAAGGGTTTGCGTAAGATGCTATAAGTTTATTAACGAATAATTTCAAGATCCGAGAATGTTTGGGAAAGCAATTGACCATTGGATCTTTAAATTATAATTATTTTCGTTAAGAGTTAATATCAAAATTATCTGGTTAGGAAATTACAAAAATGGCACTGAGAGGTAAAATAGTCCGAGTTGACCCTGAATGAGAAAATACTTTGAGGATTTGTACTTAACTCGATTAAGTAAGAATTTGATTGTTAAGATCCTGACTTAGTACATAAAATTCTTGATATTCTGTTGGTAAAAATCTGAGAAGGCACTTGACCCGATAATATCCGAGTTACGAGTAAATACCTGAAGAACAATTTATCGGGGTGCTCTTTTATCAGAATTGTTCGAAGGAACTGAAATAGATGATAAATTTGAATTAAATAATAAGAAAGGATGAAAGAAAATGATTGAAATACATTGGATCTGTAGAATGACCAGAATACCCCTGTAATGGAAATGACCCAAGAATATCACCAAGCTCAGGAATGATTGGATATCCTCGAGCTCTGAAATGAATGGAATAAAACTGAACACCAAAATTACCAAAATAACCTTATGGCCTAAACTACGTAAATGCCTTGGATTAATTAAGGAATCCAAATAAGCATAGGTGTTGGACTACCTTTAAAAGTAATGTAACATAATTTAAGTGAGTAGATCAACCCTAAAGCTATGTCAATACCTAGATGGCATATATATTACTTGAACGCGTGTCCGTCTTCTCACGTTTGGCTCGATGATAAATTTTGGAAGTATTCAACTCAGATCAACTCTAGATCTCATTCAGTACTAAGAATTGGACGTTTGTTCGACAAATCAACCACGAAGACCAAATTGAGTGGAACGGAAGTACAACATGTATTTAAAATTTAGGAACATTTGAATTACTCTAGAAAATCCCGAAGTAACTGGAATGGACATGATTTCTAAATGAACTAGGTAACCTCAATGACTGAGGATTTAGTAAGTGATTTGGATAAGTCTGGAAACTCTGATGAGCTTACATAGTGTACAATTACCATGAGTTATGAACAAAATAATCAAATACGTCAGCATTACATGATATTGTGGAAGCGTGGAAATGAAATAAAGACATTGTAAGATCTATTCAACGATGATTTAAAAAAAATGATCTATGGACAAGAATTTGTGGTATTAAAGAGTAAATACCCTGGAAGAACAATGAATTGACTAATCGACAAACATTAGTTCTGGGAACTATTCATCTAAGAGTTGTCCGATAATCCGATCAATCGAAATAGAATGTAAATGTCTTGAACCTTCATTTCTTCCTTATTAGATCAAGTCACATTCTTAATAACTGATGATTCTGTAAGTTACTGAACTATTCCAATAGGATTCTAAATTCCGATATTCTATCGGTATATTGAAGATCCCTATTCCTCTACTTGTTAAGATTATCCAATATCTTTGAATACTATCTGTAAATTTTGGTTTGTTCCCTACTCACATGAATAGTTTACCTGATTTTCGATTTGATTTCTAATATGATACTTGACATGGATTCTGATATGATATATGACATGGATTCTGATCTGATACTTGACTTGGATTCTGATATGATACTTGACCTAGATTTTTATATGATACTTGACTTGAATTATTATTTGATTTTTGATATATCCGTTTACGGATGAAACATGTTTTATTTGGGGGGTAATGTTGGAGGAAGAATACCTGGAGGCTCTTCGGTTGTGTGCTCAGGGCCTTACTTATCGGCTCCTTGGCTGTGTGCTCAGGGCCTTACTGGACTTGACGGTGGGTGTATGGTTATGGGAAACCTACACATATTGGACTTGACGGATGAGGGTAGTATTCGTATTTTAAAAATATGTTTTAAAAGATCTATATCTTTTTACTGGTTTTACGGGAACACACTAGATAACCTATTCTAATCTCTTGAACCTAAACATCTGAAATATTTCCATCTGAACTGAATATTATCTGTTACTACCTGAAATATCAATGGGACCTCAGCTCAGCCAAAGAAATATGTAAATATCTGAACCAATAAGGAAAAATATATTTATTTGTATCTGCACGTTCTTCAGCATCATCTGGTAGTTCTGTATTACTGAGCTTTCCGAAGCTCACTCTATTACTCACCATTACAGGTTAAAAGAATTGTACCAGTACAACTATCAACATCAGTAAAAGAGTTGTTTCGTCGTTGATTGCAAAGTATGGTACATGTGATTAGGGGGCATGTAATTGTGTTTTGTTTTATATATGAGGTTGAAAATCTGTTTTAATTTTGTATACCTATTTAAAGATTTTATAAGTTTACAAGTTTTGATAAAAAGTTTTAAATATTCTTCTATTTTACAGTGGGTCGCTCTGGTGGCCCTAATGTGACACTCCAGATCAGATCAGGTTACCCTTATCCGACTGAGGGTGTTACAAAACCCCTTTAATGACGCGCATTGCGCGTTATCTATGGGTGCGGATGACACACAAATGCATGTCATTGAAGCCACCGACATGAATTTTTGATGACGCACAATTGTGTGTCATAAATCTATGATGCACATTTATGATACACATTTATAAAGCGCATTTATGAAGCTCATTGCGCGTCATTAAAGCCCCTGTCATAAATGAAGATGACACACATTTGTGTGTCATAAATTTATGACACACATGTATGACTTACATTGCGTGTCATTGAAGCACACGTCATTAAAAAAGACGACACACATTCTTGTGTTGTGATTGTATTTCGTAAATTATATATATATATATATATTTATATATATATATATTGTAGATTGACAAATAATCAAACTAAATCACATTTAATGCCTCATAATACTAAATATATATCATATTATATATAAGCAATCCATTTGCATACAATATATTCACATTAAGTTATAAAAAATATTGTAATCATATGTCGATTCAAATCCCATATATATGGAATAATGTGACAAATTTAACATTCTTTTTAGAAGGATAAAACATGCACTATTCAAAATACAGAGTAACAATCACTGCTAACTGTGAAAGTGAAATATGAAGAGGCACCTCTACATGCTTCAAGTAATCTGGAACATCCGATTGCTGCATGTATTTCATTCCTTCAGTTGCATAAAACTCGGACGTGCACTCCAGGAAAGGCTTCTCAAAACTTTCCGAGTAAATGCCCAAAGCAGTCAACATCTTCAAAATATGGTTAAGTAGTGTCCTGTCAACTACTTCACCTAACCTGCATGATCAAAATAGACATAGTGGATTATAAGATACAAATTTAATTAACACCTGAAAGATATGAATTAATTACTAACATCATCCAAGAAACTAAGGGGAAAAATTTATGTGGAAGGAAACTAAATGCATGAGAATTATAAGAATGAAAACAACAAAATAGTAAGTTCCTCAACAATTTTTAGGTTTTTCCTTGAGGATGATGGAACCACGGATAATTAAAATGAGCTAGAACGAAGCAGGTTATAGTTAAATTGATTAGGCATCCTAATTGACCTTTTTAGAAACTTCTTTCTACCACTAAAATCATAGAAAAAGAAGTAAAACAAGCAAAGGAATAATAACATTGAAACAACATTGCATTTTTTGCATAGGTTGTTACTTTGAAACCCACAAAAAAATAGGGTTTTCCAGCCATCTACTATATTTAATAAAGCTCTGCATCCAATGAGAACAAACATCCAACACTTCAGGAATAACTTTAGTATTAGATGGACCTTCTCGTTTACTTTTATGTCTATAAGACTGTTTTGATGTTCTGGCAATGCTAGGATAAAAAGGAAGCCTTTCTAGCTCCTCACATACGACCTAATGGATTAAAGATAGGGTCAGATATTTTTTATGAAACATATTTGTCAAGAGGTAATAACTAAAAAAATCATGCATGCTGACCTCAACATAAAGATGATAAGAACTTACTGATGATAGTTGGGGGTAGTACAATACGCTGCCACCTATAAGATATCTACAAGAAAAGGACATGGAATTAAATTCACAAATAAATCATAAGAACAAACCTATCATAATAGAGAAGGTTAATGTATTCAAAGATACCCAATGTCCTTTATAGATTGATAAACTTGGTAAATTGGAACAGAATCAACCATCATATCCATATGTCTACCAGTTCAATCCGAAATTGTGGAAAAGAATTGGGAACAAGAAATTTTAACAGGATCAAGTTTTGTGATTGCAGCACCACGAGTCAATGCAAGCATGAGAAGAGCTCTGTCACTTGTAGTTCCTGCATATGATAACTTGCCTTTCCTGCACGTAGGAGAAGACTAAAAGAGTCAGAATATTACCACAAGCTTCACTGCTATCAAGCGCTTCATGAGAGGCCAACATGAAGAAGCAAGAGGTGAATTCTTACAAATCTGTGGCAGTGGTGAATCGAAGGTCTCCTTCAAAATAATTTACAAAAGAGGTCACCACAGCTGGAACTTATTCATTCCAAAACCAATCATATGCTTTAGGTTTCTTGGCTGATAGTTTCTCCCCGATTAAGCCCTCTAAGGGGACAGATTGACTCAACAAACTGAATCAACATGATTATTAGAGGATGCTAGAAATGCTTAATGAAAATAGAAGTAATATAAACAGTTTTTGAGAGAACTAACTGATTAGAGTTTATTAGAAACACATAAATGAGCATCTTAAAAACAGAGTTTTCTTATGAAAATAGAGAATGAAAGAGAAAGTGTAAGCCTCCTTCAGCAAAATTGATAGAACGAAATTTCAAAATCACATCTATAACATAATCTGCCTCCATCACCGAAGCAAAATAAAATACCCCTTAACTACCAAGCATTATACTTCACATTTCATAGCACAAAATGATTTCCTTTAGCTATCTTGTTCTGCAGAAATAACAGGTTACTATATAACAACCAGAGGAAAGCAACCTAAATGTCTAAAATCATTAAGGTCCCATTATGACGTTGATATTTATAACTTGTAAAGCCAACTGTAACATAGACCATATTCAAGTTGGGAAAAGATTTCAAATTTCTTTACTGCAAAATAATCTGAAAAGCATTTACACAAATTGATTCTACTTGTGATAAACATTTAAATACACACAAGTTCGTTTATATGAACTTGAACAGGCAACAAAATAGACTATACTTGAACAATATTTGTGAAAAGTAAATACCAATTAACTACATGAAATATAAAATATATGCAATGCACTACCTTCTTTGGACAAATACCAAGATGGCTCTGGCTTTTCAATGCCACATTAGAAGATAATTTATATTGTTGCAAAGTCAACCATGCAATTTACCAAAAAGGAAAAGCCACTCATGTAGTCTATGGCATGTGTAGTGCTGGTCGGCAACTAACACCATGAAACTAATTACACTAATTTTCAAATACACATAGCAGGAAATTTTCTTTGATATCAATTTTCTTGGCCATGTACCAAGTGTACTTTTATTGAAGCGAAAGGAAAAAAATTATCTTCTAATGTGGCACTGAAAAGTCAGAGCCATCTTTCCATTATGGCACAAATTCCATAGGGAAGATAGTACTATAATATATGGTATTTAACAAAATTAATATTAACAGAAAAAGAGGTAGGAGGGGTAGGAAGAAACCTGTCGAAGAAAAGCTTCTTTTTCTCTGAAAGATGCCTCCAAAAATTTTGCCTCTTTCTTTTGTTTCCTTATTTTCTCAAGGTCAGAACAAGCTGCCTGTAATTGTTCTTTCCCGGAGTAAGAACTTGAACAATGCAACTCTTGAAGCAAGTTTTCCAGTCTTTTAAGAGCTTCTTCAACACTCTCTAATGCCTGAAACCAACATGATGCCACAATTCAACAATTTCAAAATAAGGCACATATAAACTGCGACAAATATGAGAGCAAGAGTTCTATCCATACAAGCATAACAGAAGAGTCGCAACAAGATGAGAACGGAGAAAACAATTATGCCTTTGTGAGTTGTAGATTTACTTAGGCAGTTTGTTATTTGTTATTTCTCTTAGTTAGTTTAGATTGGATTAACCTTATCTCTAATTTAAATTTCAAATGTTTTGTAATAGTTGTAAGGTTTCCTAGCAGAGAAAAACTCTAGGCAGACAAAGACTTACTCTGTAAACTTTAATGAAATGTAGAAACACTGTAAAACAAACATGTTTTCTCAGTTTCCACATGGTATCAGCTACGGTTTTGATTTCTAAAACCATGTGCTAAATCATTCCGGTATAAAT
Organism: Hibiscus syriacus; assembly: GCF_006381635.1. Lineage (NCBI taxonomy): Eukaryota > Viridiplantae > Streptophyta > Magnoliopsida > Malvales > Malvaceae > Hibiscus > Hibiscus syriacus. Next base: position 4,064,497 of record NW_024062900.1, on the reverse strand, counting down.
CAAGAAAGAAGCATCACCTAGTTATAAGGTCATGGGGAATTTGATAATCGGTGCCAAACATTATACTGCAGTAATGTTTGTTTATTGATGGTAAAGTGGGCTTCGTAGCTACTACTATCCTATAAGATTGCAATTTTTAACCTTTATGATTATAGTGCGCGTTTATATTTCTGACGATTCTTCTACTTTCAAGGACTCTCACTTTTTCTATGCATAAAATATTTTATCATTAGCTTGTTCCCTCAAAGATTACATATATGAAGGAAAACAAACCAAGTGATCAGCCAATCCAGCAATGCAGTTCAACAACATAATTTGGTACACACAGGAGACAGACAAAGAAAAAGGATGGGTTGTTAATATTCATTAAAGAATTTTGCATGCCAAAGCTATGACGTCCCATGTTTCATGAGAAAAAGACGGAAGCATTAACAACAGATCTACGTAAAGCATATGAACAAAAAATAGGCCCCATCGTGACTCAAACGCACACCATTAGTATCAGCATAGTCAAAGAAGCCAGTTCCAAACTACATAAAATCTTCTTTGAAAAAACTTATTTCAAAGGAAAAATGGGAAACCTTATCAAATGAATCTGACTCTTTCGCATTGACGAATCCAGCCCCACTAACAAGTCTACTCTCAACCATTTCCCTTCAGTCTTAGCCTTATCTAGCAAATGATAACCTTCAGGAAGTCCGTCGGGGTAAATCTGGGGATCGTGGACCAGCAAAGCGATGAGGCCATTGTCGAGCTCGATTACCCTGTAGAGTCAGTGGTTGTGAATAGAGAACAAGGAATACCTGCGGAAACCCTTGAATTTTGACTTCTTCGTCTGCGTTGTGGTGAATGGCGCTACCAGTGGACTGATGCAAAGAGAAAAAGGGGGAAGCACGACGTGAACTGATTATCAATGGGGAAGAAGCGGGAAAGGATGAAAATAATGAGGGGGAAAATTAAAATATGACTCCTAAAGATGACACACATTTAAAACTGTACTCCGTGTTTTTGTAAATTTTTTGGATTATGACTATTAAATATGACACACATTATTGTAACTCATAAATCGTTCATATTTTTTAAAAACATGACATTTTTTTAATGACACACATGTTTTGCAAGTCATAAATTAGTGTGTGTTATCGTTCACGTGTCATTAAAGGTATATTTTCTTGTAGTGTGTGATATATGTATTGAATGGATGATTGTGTAGATCATAACCAAGCTCCCGAATCTAGCAAGAAAAGGGGGGAAAATAAAGTTGCTGACTAGCCAGATATCCCTACATCTTATTAACGGGGATTATCAGGTGAGTACCTTATTGTAATTATTTGAGATAAAGAAGATGCAAATTAAAATGTTTAAATTTATGTATGTTTTATAGTATTGATTATGTTGTCGTTATATGTTTGGAAAGAGTATTATGAATGAGTTTTAGAGTATGAACTGATCTAAACCGAATTCATAACTAAAAATGAATGAACGGATGCATTAGAGCGTGAAAGGATGCCATAACTGAAATGAATGAAAGGATGCATAAATGAAATGCATGAAATGATGATAGGATGCCATAACAAAAAATACATGAACGGATGCATTAAGGCATGAAAGGATGCCGTAACTGAAATGCAGGAAATGATGCATTAAGGCATGAAAGGATGCCATAAATGAAATGCATAAAAGGATGCATTAAGGAATGAAAGGATGCCATAAATGAAATCCATGAAAGGATGCATTAAGGCATGAAAATATGCCATAAATGAAATTAACGAGTAATTACTAAAGAAAAATGAAAAGAAAAATGTATAAGAAAAAAAGGTATGTTGGACATACTAAATATGTTTATGATAATAGTATGAAAGAAGTTTGGTTTCAATAATAGAACTTATCTAATCCTTGTGGATGATACAAATTAGAACAAAACTAAGAAATTCATAATAATTTTATGAATTACCGTATTGGTAGTGGGTGTGCAACCCACGTAAATTATAATAAATTTATGAATTACCGTATTGGCACGACGTATGCAAACTATAGAATTTTTAATGAATTGAAAGAGTTAAGTGATATTATGAATAATTATTAGAGTAAAAATATTTATAAAGTAAATGATTAATGGCCTAGCTGTGCAGGTGGCAGAAAAGCGTTAATCATGCAAGTTACGTGAAAGGCTAAAGGCTTTTGGGTAAAAGACTAAAGGAATTATAATGCATTTTGATAGAAACGGTGCATAAGTGGTATGAAAGGATGTCATATAGATAAAATGTACAACAATGCATAATTGTATAAATGGATGTCATAAAGAAAAATGTAAACAATACTTAATGGGCATGAAAGGATGCCCCAAATGAATATATAAAACATTGTGTTAACAGTGCTTAAGGTGCCACCCATGATGATTATAAAAGATACATGATCAATTGTCACTTTAGTGAAATACATGTATAGTATTTTCTCATTCAATATACCCAGGGAGAATAATGAATAATGGGGAAAATATACAGAAGGATAGCTATGCTGGGCATACTAAGAAATATTTTGATAATTGTATGAAAGAATTATGGTTTAACTGAGAAAGACTTATCTGATCCTTATGGATTATGAATTTTAATTCATCATTCAATATTCATAAAATAATTATGTATGGATTGTGATATCTTTACAGTATTATGTCTCACTAAGTAAATGCTTAACGTGTGTTGATTTCACGCGTAAAGAACAAGAAAAGGTTTTACCGAGTAAGGAAGCAGCAGTAACAACTTTCATCAATTAAAGGTTGACTCATCAATAACATATGGACAATCTTATTCATTTTGAAAACTTAGTTGGCATGTAATGGAACTAAAGTAAATATTTTGCAATGTATTTAAAATGATAGTTTTAGTATTTTGCTTCTATGAACATCATATTTTGTGGTTGTTAAAATTGAAACAAAATTTTATAGGTTTTCAAATGACAAAATGTTTTAAAAAGTGACGTGACATCCATATCTCATGTACGGAGATGTATACGGAATATGGGTGTTACATTTATTGGTAATAGAACTACAGGTTTAGCCGATTCTCGGCCGAAACTGAGTTTAATTGAATTAAGAAAAAGGATTACATGCCATTAAGATTGTCAAAGTTACTGATAGGGTGTCAATTTGAGTGTTATTGATGTCACTCCTTATCAACTTCAGTGTTATTCTTAGGTATGTACTAATGGATGTCGGAAACTAAGGAAAAAGGTAAGAAAATAGATGATATTGAAAAGAAGGTCGAGATCAAAATCGACCCAAGAGAATTCGACATGATTTCAGTATCATACCGTAGAAGGGTAGAAGTTGTTAGGGATTTTCCTCCATTCTGGAAGGAGTGCCCCAACGTTTAACGATGTTTCTGTATTTGAGGAAATGAGTAAGCGGTAAATACATTGACTGCTAAAAGCTTATAGAAAGATAAATTATTAGTAGATCAATTGATTATGAGTTGTTTAAGAATAAATGTTAAGTTTTATGGACCTAATAGAGTTACTTTTAGAAGGTAATTGGTGAAAATGGATTTTCTACCCATTTCATTCTTCAATAAATTATTATTTAAAATCGAGATTAATTCTCGAGAACTTGGAAAATTGTCAAGTTCATAATGATAGGAAAAATAGTAAATTTCTTTAATAATGTAATTTTTAGCATTAACTGCTATGAAGTTATTGCTACAAAGTTGTCAAGTCTTCTTATTAAATGATGTGGATAACTAGACTTTCATAGTTGAGAGAGAAATTGTTTAAGTTGCTCGAGAATATTTTAAATGGATCTGGAAAAGTTACAAGGATTTCCTCAATAAGGAAATGAGAGATTTAAAAAAATAAAAGTATTATATTTAACTTGATCTCGAGTGAGATCATAGTAGTAAACATTAGTGGGTCATAATGCAAATATGAGTTGGACAGGTAGTAAAGAATTTATAAAGATTCCAGGGGCTATGTTCCCGGTGAACTTGGTGGAATTATCATTTGATAAGTTAAGATTATATTGAGTATAGGTTGGTTGTCTCCAAAGATGATTAATCAAAAAAAATGCAGAGGGTATGGAAATTATAGTTTTTGGAGAGAAAGAAAAAAAATCATTGTTCAAGGTAACATCGATAATGATTGTGAAGAAAATGATGTCAGAAAGATATATATAGCTTTTATAGCTAATGCGATAGATACTCAAATAATTAAAGTATAATTGTTTGATAATTTCTCAAAAAATTGGAGTTTATAGATGTCTTCTCAGGTAAATTTATTAAGTATCTCCAAATCGAGAGGTTGAATTCAAGGTTGATGGTTATTAAGGTATTGAACATATTTCTATGATTTAGTATCAAATGATTTAAGTGAGTCAAGAGAATTAGGGGCTCAATTATAATAGTTAATTGATCAAAGTTTTATCAGCCCAAGTATTTCATCTTGGGAAGTATTTGTGTTACTAGCAAAAAGAAAGATAAACCTATGTTGTTATGAATAGATTTTGGCAATTAAATAAGACTCTTCAAGAGAAGAACTTGTATGCCAAACTATACCAATGTGAAATTCTGGTTAGCAGAGATGGTTTTCTTTGGCCAGGTTGTTTTAGCATACGATATAACAACAGATCCTAAGGAAAACTCATGATGTAGTAATTGGAAACTCCCAAAGAATGATCCTAAAGTTCGGATTTCTTTGAGGACTTACTGGTTACTATCAAAGGTTAGTAAAAAACTTTTCGATGTTAGCTTTGCTGCTAACCAGGTTGATAAAGAAAGATATGTCTTTTGTAGAATTGAAAAGAGGTCAAGAGAGTTGTGAAATGCTAAATAGGATTATAATAGAGACACCAGTGTTTATAAAGCTTGAGCAGGGTAAAGGATTATGATGTGATCATTGATTATCTTCCAAGAAAGGCCAAGGTTGTTGCAGATGTACTTGGTCAGAAACCTTTGGCAATTTTGCAAGCTATGGATGTGCGATTAGAATTGAATGAAAAGGGCACTATAAGCTGAATTAAAGATGAAGCCAATGTTTTTATTAGATCGAAATCTAGTTGGCCCTAAGTTAATGAAAGAAATTGATTATAAATTGAAAGTTACACAAGATAATTTATTAAGATCACTTTCGATTGACAAAAGTCTTATGTTGATCTAAAGAGAAAAGAGATTGAATAGCAAGAAGGTGATAAAGTTTTTCTGAAAGTATCACATTGGGAGGAATAATTGCGGTGTGGACTGAGTCTGAGAGTTATTGAACCTTATGAGATTTTTATTAGTTAGTTTTTGCCTCCTGAAATGGACAAGACCTATAATGTTTTCATGTGTCATAATTACCAATCAGATCCATTGCATGTTCATAAATTGGGGAAAATAGAGTTTGATCGGAGTTTAATTATGAAAAAGAAGCAATGCAGATCTGGACAAGAGAAAATCTAGAAACCCTGTAAGCAAACATCAGGTGTAAAGTCTTTAAATTCGTGGATGAATTTTTCTTAAGGGGAATAATTGTAATACCCTAAATATTAGGCCAGGGACTTTATTAAAAAGAATTTAAAATTTAAGATTTATTTGAATAAGTGGTAAAAGATGATGAAATGATTGGAATAGTGTTTAGACTAATTTGTAACAATAGATAAATTAAGAGGGCACTTTGGTATTTTAAGAGGGAAAATGAATTTTTAATATATTCTCTATTAGGGATTTTAAAAGGCGGAAAAGAGGAAAGTAGCCATTTCTATTCTATTCTTCTTATTCTCTCACGTGGGTAGTGCTCTCCTCTATAGCATAAGGTAAACTTCCATTAGCTAGTTCTTCCTTTAAATTATAGGTTGCTTTGGTAACATTAAGTGATATGTAAGCTTAAGGAAGGATTAAAGAAGGTTAAAACTAAGTGGTGGATGTTTTATAGGAGACTTAAAGAAATGGATTTTTGAATGATATGTTGATATATGTGTTTTTATTGAGGTTTATTAGTAGACTTGACTTGTCAAAGGATTGCATAAGAGATTAGAAGCATGATATATGATTAAAAACATGTTTAGAAAAATGATATGATTCTTGAGTTGAGATGTTCTATGAAGATGTTAGGTGTTAAAGGTGGTAAAATGAAGTAAAGTTAGTTAGGTTAAGTAAAAATGAGTTAAATAGTATTGTTGGAGGTAAAAATATAAGATTAAAGGGAAAATTAAGTGAGAATCGAGCTGAAAAATGGTAAATTTGGGCAATGGTATCGGTACTGATAGAACAATATCGATACTATAGGTGTAAATAGGTATAAATTGGACGAACAATATTGGTACCAATGCAAGTGGTATCGATACTGATGGGGTATCAATATTAACAAAGAGAAGTATCGATACCATGGATCCAGAATGTCAAATGGTATCGATACTAAAAGGGAGTATCGGTACCATAGTAGAGTAGTATCGATACCGAGAGAAGGGTATCGATACCATGAAACACAAAATATAGAAATGGTATCGATATTGAAAGGAGGGTATCTGTACCATAGTATAGAAGTATCAATACCAGGGTAGTAGTACTGATACTAATGAGCTTGGAACTATAAGATAGATTGAAATTTTTATAAAAATAGAAAGAATGATACTTTTAAGTATGAAAGTATAAATGTTAGGGAATATACTAACATTTTGTATGATATGTCTTAAATGGATGATTGTGTATATCATAACCAAGCTTCTGAATCTAGCAAGGAAAGGGGGAAAATAAAGTTGCTGATTAGCCAGATATATCTATATCTTGTTAGCGGGGATTATCAGGTGAGTACCTTATTGTAATTATTTGATATAAAGAAGATGAAAATAAGAATGCTTAAATTTATGTACGTTTAAATTATATTGTTGTCGTTATATGTATGGAAAGAGTATTATGAATGAGTTTTAGAGTATGAAATGCTCTAAACCGAATTCTTAACTAAAAACGAATGAACGAATACATTAAGGCATGAAAGGATGCCACAATTGAAATGCATGAAATGTTGAATTAAGGTATGAAAGGATGCCATAAATGAAATGCATGAAATGATGCCATAACTAAAAATGCATGAACGGATGCATTAAGGCATAAAAGGATGCTATAACTGAAATTCATGAAAGGATGCATTAAGGCATGAAAGGATGTCATAACTAAAAATGCATGAAATGATGCATTAAGGCATGAAAGGATGCCATAACTGAAATGCATGAAAGGATGCATTAAGGCATGAAAGGATGCCATAAATGAAATGCATGAAAGGATGCATTAAGGCATGAAAGGATGCCATAATTAAAAATACATGAACGGATGCATTGAGGCATGAAAAGATGCCATAAATGAAATGCATGAAATGATGCATTAAGGCATGAAAGGATGCCATAAATGTAATGCATGAAAGGATGCATTAAGGCATGAAATGATGCCATAAATGAAATTAATCAATAATTACTAAAGAAAAATGAAAAAGAAAAATGTACAAGAAAGAAAGGTATGTTGGACATACTAAGGATGTTTATGATAATAGTATGAAAGAAGTTTGGTTTCAATAATAGAGACTTATCTAATCCTTATGGATGATACAAATTAGTGAAAAACTAAGAAATTCATAATAAGTTTATAAATTACCGTATTGGTAGTGGGTGTGCAACCCAGGTAAATTATGATAAGTTTGTGAATTACTGTATTGGCACGGCGTATGCAAACTATAGAATTTTTAATGAATTGAAAGAGTTAAGTGATATTATTAATAATTATTAGAGTAAAAATAGTTTTAAAGTAAAAGATTAATGGCCTAGCTGTGCTGGTGGCAGAAAAGTGTCAATCATGCAAGTTAGGAGAAAGGCTAAAGGCCTTTGGGTAAAAGACTAAAGGAATTATAATGCATTTTGATATAAACAGTGCATAAGTGGTATGAAAGAATGTCATAGAGATAAAATGTACAACAATGCATAATTGGAATAAATGAATGTCATAAAGAAAAACGTAAACAATACTTAATGGGCATGAAAGAATGCCCCAAATGAAAATATAAAATGGTATATTAACAGTGCTTAGGGTGCCGCCCATGATGATTATGAAAGATACATGATCAATTGTCACTTTAGTGAAATACATTTATAGTATTTTCTCATTCAAGGTACCTAGGGCAAATAATGAATAATTGGAAAAAATACAGAAGGATATGTATGTTGGGCCTACTAAGAAATATTCTGATAATTGTGTGAAAGAATTATGGTTTAACTGAGAAAGGCTTATCTGGTCCTTATGGATTATGAAATTTAATTTGTCATTCAATAGTCATAAAATAATTATGTATGAATTGTTATATCTTTACAATATTATGTCTCACTAAGTAAATACTTAATGTAAGTTGATTTAACGTGTAGGGATCAATCAAGGCTTTGCCGAGTAAGGAGTGCGGCAGTAACAACTTTCATCAATTAAAGGTTGACTCGTACAATCTTATTCATTTTGAAAACTTAGTTGGCATGTAATGGAACTAAAGTAAATATTTTGTAATGTATTTAAAATGATAGTTTTAGTATTTTGCTTCTATGAACATCATACTTTGTGGTTGTTAAAATTGAAACAAAATTTTACGGGTTTTCAAATGACAAAATGTTTTAAAAATTGATGTGACATCCATATCTCATGTACGATAGATATACGGAATATGGGTGTTACAAAAATATATTGGAAAAAATTTTGGAAAAATTCCCATGGCTTAGAAATGATATTTTAAAGGTTCTACAAGCCTTAGAAAAAATTTTGGGCTATTTTGTAATTTTCCAAAAGTTGAGGATATATTCGACAATTTTGAAAAGTTATGGGATGAATGAGGAATTACTCTACATTGTTGGTAATTACTGTTTGAGGGTTGAAATTGAAGTTATAATGTGAAAGTTAGCCATTTTGGAAATTTGACAATGTTTAAGTACAAAATGGCAAATATTGGGAAGTTTACTGACTTAAGTGGTAAATATGGTATTGGGATGGAAATTAAATGCTGGGAAAATATTGGGATTATTTGGGCTTGAATTGAAGAATTTATGACAAGGGCCCATTATAAATAAAAAGGAAAAGTTAAGATGAAAATTAAAAGAATTCGAAAATAATAGTACTTTTGAGAATTATAATTTTGTAAAAATGTTAGTAAGAATACTAACATTGTATTTTATCTTTGTATATGTGATTATGGATGCTTGTGTAGATAGTGATCAAATTCGTGATGCAAGCAAACCAAAAGGCAAGGAAAAAGTTAAAGAATAGTTGGACTTCGTCAATAAGGCATAATAGTGAGGCATACCAGGTGGGTGAATTTATTATATACTTATATGATATGAGGACGACTTGTGATGAGTTAACCTCGAATGTTTTATAAAAACATGTTTACCGTATTTTGAAATTTTTTCATAAAGTTCATTAAAATGATTTTTACGAATGATTTAGGGTATGAACTGCCCTAAAACGAATGAATGTGTTTCATACAAATTATTATTTATTGATGGTTTGGAATAAATATTTAACCTGCGATTTGGATTTTAAAGCCTATTGTATGCACATGGAGAGTCATAGGTGCAATAATAATACCATAAATAAGGTGGTATTGTAGTAGTACTTTGTGTACTGTAGCACTATGTATGTAATTGGCATACTTGGTGTGAGATGTATATCTATCCATTTTTCTAGAAAATGCATTATTGCATTTTTGTAAGGGTACTTTGTGTACTTGGAGTAGTACTTTGTGTACTATGACACTTTGTGTGCAAGGATGGTAATCGTACGGGATTACTATTCCGAAAAGGGGTTAGAATTATGTTATTTGGTACATTTCATTCTCATTTGTCATACATTGGGTTTTGAATGAATATTTTGAAATTTACTGATTTATAAGTATGCTAGGCATATGAAATATCGTTTCGCAGGTTATTTGATGGAAAATTTGCCTATCAAGTTAGTTTTATACGTTAATATATTTTATACGATTAAACTAGTATTTTGATCTTTTATGAAATACTTAAGTTTTAATATGCCTCATTAATTATTTTCTGTCTCACTAAGTAAATACTTAGCGTGTGATGATTTCACGTGTAGGTAATAGTATACGCTAGGAGTGAGGAGTGCAACTGACGTCGTAAATCAAGGTTGCCTCATCAGTAATTGTATGACATCTTTAGATGTTTACTTTTGATATTACTAGTTGTCATGTATTAGTTATATGATGATGTTCTGGCATGTATTTGACATATGGGTTGTAGTATTATATTATATTCAAACTTAAACTATTGTTTGATGGATTTTAAACGTTATATATATATATATATATATATATATGTATGTATTTGAATAACGTTTTATAAACTATATTATTAAACCGTTTGTTTAAAGAAACAAAATTTTACTGGTTTTCCATTACGAAAATGTTTTAAAAGTCATGTGACATCTATAAATCGTGTACGGGGACGTATTCGGTAAATGAGTGTTACAAATTATGCCTTTCGACTTAACTAACGCCCCCAAAATTTTATGTTGCTAATGAACCATGTTCTGCAAGCATTTATTGGTAAGTTTTATGTGTTTTATTTTGATGAAATACTTATATATAAAAAGAATTCAAAAGATCATGTTCAACATTTAACGTAGTTTTAGAAGTTTTAATAAAAGAAAAACTTTATGCTAACTTTAAGAAATGGACATTTTATACTGACAAGTTTGTTTTTCTAGGTTTTATTGTTAGTTTCGAAGGCCTGAAAGTCTATCAAAAGAAGATCAAAGCGATTTCAGAATGCCTCTACCTACTAGCATTGCACAAGGAGCTTTCATGGCCAAGCTAACTTTTACCATAGATTTGTTCCTAATTTTTGTACCCTTATCATCCCGCTGAAAAGAGTAATTAAAAATAATTCTAATTTATTTTGGGCGAGGAATAAGAAATTATTTAATCTGATCAAAGAGTGTTTAAATAAAGCCTCATGGCTTACCTTACCTGATTTTAACAAAAGTTAGTGTGATGCTTCAAGTTTATGTATTGGAGGTGTGTTGACATAAGAAGGTCATTCCATGCATGCTATAGCGAGAAGTTAAGTGTAGCTTCACTCAATTATCTGACATATGAAAAAGAGATGTATGCTCTTATTTGAGCCGTAGAAATGTGGCAAAACTATCTTTGGTCCAAAGAGTTTGTCATTCATATGTATTATGAAGCACTAAAACATATAGGAATACAACACAAGTTGAACAAAAGACAAGCCAAATGGGTTGAATTTCTCAAATAATTCCTATATGTGATTAAGTACAATCAAGGTAAGAAAAAATATTTTTGACGATGCACTTTCCAACAAGTAAACGCTTTTAACTACCTTGGATTCAAAGTTACTTGGTTTTGCTTTCATTAGAGAACTTTATAAAAATGATGATGACTTTGGAGGTGTGTATAGAATTGTGAAAAGGGATCATTTGAGAAATTCGACAGGCACGATGGCTATCTTTTTTCAAGAAAATAAGCTTTGTATTCCCCTAAAGATATATTAGAGAAGTCCTTGTTAGAGAATCCTATAGTGAAGGACTCATGGGACATTTTGGAGTGACAAATAAGAGAATCTTTAGTGGACAAAAATGAAACGTGATGTAGAAAAGATTTTTTAACTTTACATCACTTGCAAAAAGGCGAAGTCAAAGCTTAAGCCCTAATGATTATTTACTCTAATATAAATTCCCAAGCAACCATCTGTAGACATTTCGACGAACTTTGTGCTAGGACTATTGCGAACTAATAATGGAAAATATTCAATCTTTATGGTCGTTGATAGATTTTCCACATTTTGTTCTTTAAAACAAAATTGATTACGCTTCTCATGTTTCAAAGTTTTTTTAAAGGAAATCATTCGATTGCATGAAATTCTGAGGATAATCATGTCATACAAGGATTTCAAATTTTTGAGTCCCTTTTGTAGAAACCTTTTGATACACTCTTGGATATATAATTGCTAAAATCATGTGATTTTCCATGATTGTAACCAGATAAACAATATCTTTTTAGAAGTAGGGTAGTGGTGTAAATTGAATAGATAAAACAATATGCTAAGGTATGAATTATAATGGTGTAGCAATGTATGGCTTGGTTCAAGTAAGATGATATAAGAATAGGTTTAGGATATTGAATTTAGTAATATATAATATAAGATATGGTGGACTAATGGTTTAAGAGTGCATGGTTATAGTAAGGTGATATGAAAATGGTTTCAAAATAAATATAATGAAAATGACGTTGATATGATTAAAGGACGTTGGAAAGAACCAATACTAGATAGAGTATTGATCCAATTCATATATAGTCTTCAATCATAAGACTGTGACCCACTAATCAAAGAAATTAATAATCAATTGTATCAATGGACGGGTTGACGCCACACGAAGGAATTCTTGATAAGTTGATAAAACTCTTAAAGAACAAAGGAGAATGAATTCTCACAAGTATATTCACTCAAGATGGATGATTGGGCTCGAAATGAAGGAAATTGGGCTCAAAATTTCAATGAGAAGTGCCATTCGAATTAACTTGCAAAAAGGAATTATTCCCAATATGTTTCGATTTACAAGAAGGAACTAATCTCAATTAGCTCAGATCTCAATAATGATCTAGTCTCAACATGAATCACCTCGCAAAGAGAAATTTACAGCATGATTCAACTAGTAAGGAGGAGTCAATCTCAACTAGCTCAAGTTTCAAGGATAAGCTAGACTAAACATCACTCAACTCGCAAGGAGGAGTCAACATCAATCTGACTCAAATCACAAAGATGATTCGTCCTTAATTCGATTTAACTCAGAAAGGGGCACCATAATTCAACTTATCTCACAAAAGGGAGTCATCCACAATTTTACTTAACACGTAAAGGGGAGTCGTCCATAATCTGACTTAACTCGTAAAAGGGAGTCATCCATAATCTGACTTGACTCGTAAAGGGGAGTCATCCAAAATTTGAATTAACTCACAAAGGGGGGTCGCCCCCAATTCAACTTGACTCTCAAAGGGGAGTCATCCAATTCTAGGCATTGTGAGGGTGCTCATCATTCCTCAAAAGTAACCGACTCATGAACCATTCCAAGTGAATATTAGGTAAGAAATAGATTCAATAAAAGGTAATATTCAGGTATCCAACCATACCTAACTTAACAGGTTGATTATGACTCCAAAAAGGTAAAACCATTTACTTAAGATTCCATACAGGCATACAAAAGACCATTTCAAATGGTTAACACTTTGGAGATGATATCATTGAGAAGGAAAATCATGAATCCTACAAGTTTAATCTTTATAAACCTTAAAACTTGGGGCGAATAAAACTCTTTTCGAATCAATAAAAGTTTTTTTTATTTTGAATTATTTAAGTCAACATGCATTATTAATTCGATTTTTGAGTTCTAATAAACATAAATGATATATATATATATATATATATATATATATTCCCTAAAATTTATTCATTATTTAAAATAAGTTTTTTAAGTTCAAATCTTTTCGAAAATGTCATTTAAACTCTTTAGAACAATTTTCGCAATTATATTTTTCTAAAAACATCAAACTCACTATTTTAATCAAGCTTCGACCAAGAGTTTCAAAACTTCTATATAAGTTTCGAAACATGCAAAAACAAAATTCTTAGAAGTTTAGGAGCTTTTCAATGCATACAAGTTTTTAAACTTTAACAAAAGTCTCAAAGTTTCAAAACTTTCCTAAATGTTTTAAAACTTCCTGTGCATGTAGCCTTTAAAGCGCTGATTTAATGCTTCAAACAACTTCAAAGTTCCTCAAACAACCTCAAACGACTAAAAAACAAAGAGAGCATAAGGGTCATCAAACAACCAAGAAAAGACAAGAAAACCATTTCAACAATCAATGAGCTAATAGAGTAAAATTTTTATTCAATTCAATATTTCTTTCATTGAACACTAGTGTATTCATTTTCATTATTATTCTAGTGTTCTTGGGTGTGTGTGAGAACTTCAATTTGTAAACAATCTATCATTGTGATGATATTCAAAGTTTTCGTATTTATAATTTCTTCTCGTGAAGGATTGTGCACTTAGTACTTTGTGGTATAAATATTAATGTTTTGTAAGGTTACACATTGTCTTAAAAGGTTAACAAAACAAATTAGTGAATATGTTGAAATCCTTATTGTGGAAGCTAAGATAGTTTATGTAGACTTCATTTAGGAAGTTGAACCACTCTAAAATCCTTGTGTTATTTTTCCTATCTTTCACAAAAGCTTCCAACAAATTTTTATTGCCAATTAACCCCCTCTTGGCCACATTCCTTGATTGATTGAATCAAAAATTGGTATCAGAGATAGACTTATAGAAGGTTTGACCACCTCTTGAAAAGATCTTAAAAGATTCAAATCATCATTTTAGTCATCTTTGGCTTCTGCACCAAGTTTTGACATTATTAGTGATTCCCAAACCACTAACGAAGCTTCATACTTCAATGATGCCAACTATGCCTATTGGAAGAATATATGGAGCTCTTTATTCAAGCAAGTGATTTGAGAGATTGGAGCATCATGATGAGAGGACATTATTCTCCAACCAGTCAAATGAAAGAATTGAGTGAAGAAGAAAAGAAAATGTTCCAACTAAATGCAAAGCCAATGCACATTCTACTTTGGGCACTTAGCCCTTATGAATATGAAAATGTATCTATTATCTTGTTCTAATGCAAATGAGATTTTGGATAGTCTTGAATTTACTCATGAAAGAAAAAAATAAGTTAAGAGAAACTAAATCTTCTCAATCATAATTATGAAACCTTCAAGATGAGACTGGATGAGGATATTAAAGCCATGATCGATAGATTTTTTTCCAGTTATTTTCAATGGTCTAAAAGGCTTTAGAGAAGTAATTTCTAATGAAAAGCTTGTTAGGAAGATGATTTATAGTCTTCTCTAGTCATGAAAATCAAAGAAGACCACCATAGTTAAAGAAAATAATCTGAAGATCCTCACTCTAGATGAACTTATTGG
This sequence comes from Hibiscus syriacus, assembly GCF_006381635.1. Taxonomy (NCBI): domain Eukaryota; kingdom Viridiplantae; phylum Streptophyta; class Magnoliopsida; order Malvales; family Malvaceae; genus Hibiscus; species Hibiscus syriacus. Next base: position 4,049,487 of record NW_024062900.1, on the reverse strand, counting down.
GTCTTCACTAATCATGAGTTGATGGTGTAGAAAGAAAGAGAAAAAGATGAATAAAAATATATAAAAAGAAAGATTTGTGTTGCCCTCGATTATACCAAAGAAGAGAGTGACTCAAATGAAGAAGATGAAGATGAATAAACAACAACATTAACCAAAAGATTCAAGAGATTCATGAGGTACAACAAGAGAAGAAGATTGCAAAGGAAGGAAAGCTTCAAAAATGAACCCAAGGAGAAGGATCATATAATTTCATATGAGTGTAAAAAGTCTAGGCTCGTTAAATTCGATTGCCCATAATTGAATAAGAAAGAGTACTCAAAAAGAAACACAAGGCACATGAAGCTACGTGGAGTGATGACGAGTCCTCAAATAAAGAGGAGGAAGAAGTAGCCAACTTGTGTCTCATGACCATAAAGAATGATTCTAAGGTAATCTCTAATTCATCTATTTTAATTGATTATTTTTTGATGAATTACAAGAGGCTTATGATGAATTAACATTAGAATTTGATATCATGATTTCTAAACATAAGAAAATTTATTTCTTAATTGAAAAAAAAGAAAATGGTCTTCTTTTTAAGACTAATCATTAACTTGAAATTCAAGTAAAGGATATAAAAGTCAAACTTAAGGTGTTTGAAAAAAAATCGAGATTTGTATAACTTGCCTTCAAGGGTTCATGATGATCATCAAAAGAAGCTTGATGATTGTAAAGCTTCTTTTAACCATGTTAGGGGGGAAATATTTGAGAAAAGTGAACATTCAAAACTCAACTATGGTAAAACTAGCTTTAAATATTATAAACATAGAAGTCCCCAAAGAACCTCATATAAAAAGGTTGTTGAAGGTCTCGAAAGTACTCATTGCTACTAATTATAAGAATATCCTTGAAAAATGGATACCTAAGGGCACAATATTATTGGGAGCTCATGCTTAATCATAACTTGATCTATGTTTGTAGGTGGAGAAGCATTGCGATAAGACACAAAAAAAGTTCAAATTCAGGTACCTTGATAGTGGACGCTCAAGACACATTGCATCTAAGATGATTATGCTTGTTGGTCATAGGATATTAAATATTTACATGGCGCATCGACATAATATTGACAATTTTAATGTATGTTTTTTGCTAAAGATGAGCATGATTGTTGGTTATGGCATAAGAAACATGGACATGATAGCATAAGTATTTTAAAAAAACTTGTTCAAATCAATCTTGTAAGAGATTTGTTGATCGTTGTTTGAACATCACCACATTGGTGCAAGCGTACACCCATCGATTGCAAGAATAATTATTAGCCTTATGGCTAAAGGATGTCTAACCCATAACGAACGATATTTTACAATTATCAGTTCAATTCTGTAATAAAAATGATAAGTTGATTGAGTTGTGAGCACAATAAAATATAGCGACAAACTAATAAATTAAAGAATCTAAACAAATAGATAAGGATGAGGATTCATTAGACTTCCCTCAGTCGAAACACACAAGTAAACAAGTATAAGTATTTTGATTGTCAGCACATTAAGCACATGAATATCTACCAAGCATAGCATTTGTTTGTTAATTGTTGAGACCCATTAAATCTAAGTGTCATTCCCTCTTGGTATATACACCTAAACTAATACGCCACAATCCGTCCCAACTTCCAATGTGGAATTAAGGGACTTCCACCAGCAAGGATTCTGACTTGAGTTATCACCACAATGACAGTTCCATCTCTATCACCCTCAAACCAACAAATTAAACAAATCCAACAAAGATTTCTATAGAAAGCATAATCAAAGTTTAATGAAAATTACATTTACACAAACACACAAGAATCAAAATATAGAGTTCAAGCAAATAATCAAATTCAAGCTACAAATATTCCTATTGTGAAGCCTCAATTTGATCCCTGCTAACTCGATAATATACTGCCACTTCCACGTCCAGCTCCAACATCGGTTGGCCTGTTGAATGCCCTAGAGATCTAGTGTGCCATGGCCATGGTATCTGGGTGATTGAGGATGATGAAAACTTAGAGTAGAAAGGAAGAAAAATCTCAGAACCTTTTTTAACTATTTCAATTTCCTTTTTAAAGAATTTCCTCAAGTACAAATTTCTTTCATGCTTTATGAGTGACTCCAGTATAACTTCTAGAATATGGTACATCTCAACATAATTGAGTTTCCTTCTAGATTATCTCTTAGACTAGCGCATATGGCAACATCCTAATAATAACACCATGCAACGACAACCTATTTTTCCTTCACACTAAGGTAACGACATCAAACACAAGTCTTTCAACCCTTTAAAGTACGAAAAAGATAAAATTGAGTTTAGAAATGCAACATGTTATGCGTTGACATTTAACATAAATGCAATGATACGAAAATAAAATGTAGCGATAATTTTGATGAAATGCTCAACTTTGGGATAATAAAAGTCATCCATTATCAATGCATTGTAAATAAATTTTTAAAAAAATTATAATTATATATCTATAAATAAAGAGACAATGCTGAAAAGGGAATACTCCGCTGCATACAAGCTTCAATTGTATGTGTCGATGCAATGAGGGTACCTTTCGAGGGTTTATCGTACGCTGTCGTTACTTCTCAAGACCAAAGGTATTTTGATTCTAGGTTTCTCTTGTTTGTCTCATGCTTATGTGATGTTGTATGTATCTGAAGACACTAAATTTTGTTCTTCAAATGACCAATACATGAGAACCGAGTGACCAGTGGCCCAGCACCCAAATGCACGGCCCAAACGTTGAAACCCTAGCGCCACATTTCCAGAACCCTAGAGTTCCAAGTCTCCACGGCGCCGCAAGCCTTCCCCGCTGAGGAGTCTTCACGCCAAGCAAGCCCCAACGCCGCACGTTTCGCCTCCAGCAACCAAGACCCTCGGCCATAAAAATAAACCCATTAGCAAGCAATGTTTTAGTAGGAATCAAATGTTAAAAGAATAGGAGTTGTTGAGTCCAAATAGAACTCGAAAACAGCCAGATCTAAGGCTATAAAAAGATGTAATCTTTAACATAGTAGCACATTCGGAATATACACGAAATACCAGTAAACTTTTGCAGAGATTATTTTCTTCTAGTAGCACATTCGGGATTAATACGAAATACAAGCACAAATTTCATAGAGTCTACGAGCAATATTGGGTTGAAATCGAAGCATCTTTTCAATATTATTGAAAGCGACAGAAGGTAAAATTTCGTACCTTTCTCATTCTACCTTGCATGCATATTTCCTCATCACTGTGGTTCGAATCTAAACCCAAAGGAGGCATTTTTAGCCGATGAACACAGGGCGTTTTCGAGATCTACTTCTGTAGATCTAGCCCTCGAGGCGTGTGTTTTTGAAAAATCATTCAGATTTTTAAAACAAGGATGAAACGGGTTTTCTAAAAAAAAAATCATATTTTGCCACCGATGAACGGTGGCCAGCGCCGTCCAACGGCGGCCGGCGACCATTTCTGGGTTTATGCGGCGGCGTGTTCTTCATTTCTGAAGAACACGCATGAAAAATACAGAGAAAGTTGAGATAGAGGAGGATTTCTCATAGAAAAGAAGAGAGAAATGAATTTCATCAAAATATTTTGACTTAAATACTAAAACCGTGTAACCCGTGCGACTCGACCCACGTCATGTCTTGACCCGCGTGTTTTTTAACAAGAAGAGGAAGATTCGCGTTTTGGTACTCTAGGTTTTAAACTATGCAATTCAATCCCTAAATAAATATAATTCCTCCGTTTTATTCTGAATTTGGCCCCAATATTTATTTTTTCTTTTATATTAGTCTTTTATTTATTTATTTTTTTTCGTAATCATTTTATTTATTTATATTATTACCATTATATAGATATATATAAGTTTTTAAATTGATTTTTTTAATGCATATTATTATATATATTTTTTCTTTTATTATTATTATATGTGCATTATTTTTATTTTATTTATATCTATCACGTGTATCTATATGTATATATTATTATTATTAGCTTTATCCGTTGTATTCATTTTTACCCTTACCTTGTTTCTTTTTGTCATCGGGTTTCTTTATTTTAATTTTTTTTTATTTATTTCATTTGGCTTTGTATTTTCTTTATTATTTATATTCATTTTTTTCCTAACATATTTTTGACTTTTTAAAGTATACATTTTCGATCAATCAGAGGTAAGCAATTTGGGTCGATATTTTACCTTTTAATTTAAAATTACAATTTCCTTAATTAAGACAATTGGAAATTACGTAGTACCGAAAGGGCAGTTCAAGGGTGCTAATCCTTCTTTGACCGTAACCGACCCCCGAGCCCGACATATTTCTGGTAAAACGCAGATCAGGTAAGATATAAGGTATCCGATTAACCTATTTATTTTTTTAAATAAATAATCGGTGGTGACTCCAATCACATTTTTTAAGTTGAAGCCCAATTCCGGGGCCCAACCGAAAGACGGTTAAGACAGCTTGGCGACTCCACTGGGGACACAGGTAAGTGAGTCAGGCTAAGGTAATTTCCAGTTGTCTTTTTAACGAAAAGGGTAAGTTTAAATTATAAGGTAACATTTCGATCCTTATTGCTTACTTTTGATTATTTTTTTTCGAGTAAATAGTTGCACTAACCATTTTCTAAAGATTTCAGCCCCTAAAGATTCTTCATCTAAGGCTCTAAACCCGAGCTCCAAACCTATTTTAAGTGGGGGTGAAAGCGACGCCTTCGTGTGAATTTATTCACCGTATGGGCCTAGCAAGTAGCCTTCGGGATTCATATACCTTATGCCTTCGTGTGAATTTATTCTCCGTATGGGCATAAGGGAATGTATCCTCCCGAGTTTAACTTAGTCCACACAAGCCTGTGACGGGTTTAGGACTAAGGGTTTGGCAGGCCCAAGGGGGCACCACCAAGGAGAACTCGGGTACCGTTTTTTAGAACCTAACCTGGGACACTATGAAGAAATTAAGCCTACCCCGAAACCACATTCCGAAACCTATGACGTTTTTTTAACCTTGTTGTTTTTGTCTTTTTCATGTATTTTACTTATTTATTTTTATGTTATTATTTTACTAACCTTTTTGCCTTTGTGTTTGTTTTATAGCATTTTGCATCATAATAAGAGGTTACTGATCCCTGAAAAGGTGTTTATTACATAAAATAATCTGAATTAATGGACAAAGGTGTTGTAATACAAGAGACTAAGAACCCCAAATTATGACTATGGTCCGAGAAGACTCAGAAAGAAAAGGGAGACAACCTTCAAGGAAGCTATGTGTCAGAGCTGGTTAGCTACGCATCTATCAGCCTAAAACAGAACAATGTGCAGGAGCTTCGAGATATCTGGGACAGTTAGAAGGATGATCGGAAACAGAAGTTCAGCCAACGGTACGGTGACATTGCGCTTTTACTTCATGTTAAGACTGATGAGCCCTTGATCAGATCCATGGTCTAATTCTGGAGCCCGGGATACAGTTGTTTCACTTTTAACTGGGAGGACATGGTGCCTACTATCGAATAATACACTACACTGCTACATTGTGAAAACATCAAACTAGGGCGAGTCTACGTTAAGCACACCAAAAGTCAGCCTTTCAAGAGTACACTGGCCAGAGTCGCGGGAGTAGACGAGAAATGGGTAATTGATCGGACTCAGCGTAGAGGCAGCGGGGAAGGAATTGAAGGGATCCACATAAGGCAATTAATGAAGAACCACCTGATGAGTGGAAGACTATAGACCTTTTCGCACTAGGTCTGTACGGTTTGATTATTTTTCCGAAGGCTTTGGGGTGCATTGATGCAGCCGTGGTGGAATTATTTGAACTACCGAAACAAGTCAACCCAGCACCAGCCATCTTAGCAGAAACCTTTCGTTCTCTTAATCATTGCAGAAGAGTTGGTGGAGGAAGATTCATTGGGAGAAAGCACAACAAAGGGTGAAGGCCAGAGACGCAGTCGTCCGAGACTTCCTAGATCAAGTACAGAAGGCAGCCCGTCATCTTCATGGCCTGGCAAGGGAAGCCGGAGTGGTTCGACAAGGTATTCAACTAGTGACGGATGAAGGCAGAAGACTTGTCACTCTACTAGAAACTATTCGGGGTTTAGAGGATTTAGTCTGAGTGTACCTTTGATTGTTTTTATGTCTCTTACAAGACAAGATATTTTTGTCTGAATAAAGATTATTTATAATAATGAACACTTTTTTTCTGGATCAGTGCCTCTAAGCTGCATACATCATGCATTGCATATTTTGCATTCTATATTTCATGTTTATTTCTATATTTTCCATGTTTTTACATTCGTATTAACAAACATAACATGTCTCAGAAAGCGAAAGAGAAAACACCAAGTCTACCACTATGGACATTAAATACGCAGCATCCACATAATACTCGAGCAAAGAAGAGACAAATGGAGGCCATAATGGAAAAACTCGAGGAGAACATGATGAGACTGCAAAAAGAATTGGAAGATAGGATGGCTCAAAATAGTCAAAGCACCCTGGAGTCCATCAAGAAGAACCAGGAGTCATTGGTTGATCAAATTGTGGCCAAGTTATCTGGATTACAGCAAGCTACTGCAGTAGAGGGAGGTTCCTCCGGAGGGGTAATCATATCACCAGCCCCACAGGTGGTTATCTCACCCGAGATCATACCAACACCACAAGAGAACTCTTCTGCTGTCAAAAGAAAAACACCATCTGCTGTAAAGGTGCAAACTTCCACAACTAATCCTGATAATCGTCCAGATGATTACGGTATCCCGAATTTCGATGAAGATGACAAAGCGAAAAAGATAGAAGAAAAGATCAGGATGTTAGAAGATCGAGTGAAGTTGGTCCAGGGGGACCATGACTTTTATGGAGTGGACGCAAGAGAGCTGAGCCTAGTTCCAGATTTGGTGCTTCCGCCAAAGTTTAAAATTCTTGAGTTTGAGAAGTTTGATGGGAACAGCTGCCCATCAGCCCATATCACTATGTTCTTTCGGAAGATGACAGGGTATGGAGGGAATGACCAACTCCTGATTCACTGTTTTCAGGAGAGCTTGTCCGGTTCGACTGTTCGGTGGTACAACCAGCTCAGCCAAACTCATATCAAGACATGGAGAGACTTAGCTAAGTCATTCCTGGAGCAGTACAAGTACATCAATGATATGAGACCAGACCGGGTTATGCTATAAGGCCTGGAGAAGAAGCACAACTAGAGTTTCCGACAATATGCACAGCGATGGAGGGATTTTTCTGTGCAGGTTTTTCAGATCTAGTTATGGATGACGAAATGATTGAGTTGGCCATTAAACAAGGGAAAATCGAGGGAGGAGACTCTAGTAAAAAGCCTCCCATGAAGAACAAAGATCGAGAGGTCAACAATGTCAACACCTATAACGTCAACAAAGGCGTTATGGTCTCAAGCTCAAAAACCACTACAGCTGCACCATCTGGTACTTCTAATCAAGCTCAGAGAGAACCAATGAAAGAAAGGGAAAGAGAGAAGTTCGATCCCATTCCCATGACATATAAAGAGTTATATCAACAACTCTTTGATACTCATGCGGTGTCGCCTTACCCAATGGATTTGATGAAACCCCCATATCCGAGATGGTATGACGTGAATGCAAACTGTGAATACCATGGCGGTGTGCAAAGAAATTCGATCGAAGGTTGTCTCGCATTCAAGAGGCTTGTACAACAAATGCGGAACAAAAATTGGATCCCTTTCAACTCTGAAACATCGAACGTCGCCCATAATCCCTTGCCTAATCACCCAGAGACTGAAATTAATGTAATCACCACCGGGGATGGCAGGAGAGTCAAAACCAATGTTTCAGAAGTCAAAACTCCTTTGGCCAGGGTATGGAACCAAATGGTGAAGGCAGGGCTTCTTACACCGCAGTCATGTCCAACAAGGAACGAAGGTGGTAATTATTGTTGCTACCACGATGAAGAGGGGCATAAAGTGCAAGGATGTTCCGAGTTCCAGACATTAGTCCAGCTCATGATGGACCATAAGGAGCTGGAGTTTTACGAAGAAGTTCAGGATTCCCCGGAAGCATACATTTGTTCTACTGAAGGAGCATCAGACAAGAGATTCAACAGGGGTAGTCCTTTGATCATTACCCCTAAGGCGAAGATGTCAACAGTAGTTCCACAAAAAAAGGTGGTGATTACGGCCCCTCGACCTTTTCAGTACAAAGACAATCGGCAAGTGCCATGGAAGTACGGATGCCAGGTGAGTACTTCCGAAGGATGTGACAACATTGTGGGGCAAAGACAAATAGAGCCCTTCAAGGAAGATATATTGATTATCAATGAACCTATCAAGGAGGAAGAAGCTAAAGAGTTCCTCAAATTTCTAAAGCATAATGAGTACAGTGTTGTAGAACAGCTCCACAACTTGCCGACATGCACTTCAATATTGGCACTGTTATTAAGCTCGGAAGCACATCGGGAGCACTGTTGAAAGTCCTGAATCAAACATTCGTGCCACAGGACATACCAGTCAGTAAGATGGATCAACTGCTGAATAATATTCAAGCTGATAATCTCATCTCGTTTTCAGATGATGAGATTCCATCTGGAGGAAGAGGCTGAACAAAGGCATTGCACATCACTACCTACTGCAAGGGGCATGCTCTGCCAAGTGTATTGATTGACAATGGCTTCGCTCTGAACGTAATGCCTTTAGCCACTTTGAAAAGGCTTCCAATAGATACCTCTCATCTAAGGGCATGCTAGAACGTGGTCCGAGCATTTGACGGAACCAAAAAGAGAGGTAATTGGCAAGATCGAGGTGCCATTGACCATCGGACCAGCCACCTACAACATTGAGTTTCTGGTGATGGATATTATGCCTTCTTACAACTGTCTTTTGGGAAGGCCATGGATTCATCAAGCTGGTGCAGTACCATCCACGCTGCACCAGAAGGTTAAATTTGTTATTGACGGGGCCTTAGTAATTATCAATGCTGAGGAAGATATTGTGGCAAGTGTGACCACGGAGGCCCATACATCGAGGTGGATGAGGAAGCGGTGGAGTGTTCATTCCGCTCTTTGGAATTTATGAATGCCACCTTTGTAGCAGAAGGAAAAATGATTCCTAGACCTCGGCTTTCTAAGTGTACCAGAATGGAGATCATGCAAAAATTGGGACAAGGTGCCAAGACTGGAAGAGGTTTTCGGAAATTTCTACAAGGGAGGATTGATCCAGTCATTCCCATTTCAATGCCAGACCGGTTTGGGCTCGGCTTTCATCCCAGTTACCATGAAAGGAGGAAAGAAGTTCAGAAGAACCGAGAAAGAAGACTAGCCAGGTTGACTAGAAGTGAACTTCAATGGGAGCCCATGACATTCCCGCCTCTTTGCCACACATTCAAGACAGGTGGATATGTGTTTGAAACCACCCCAGCAGATTTAGAGCTGGATTTGGAAGAACTGAGCATCAATGTCGTAACCACTGGAAATACTGACGACGTCGTTAGATCTGGGATATGCCCTTTGCCACCTGGGTTCGTGCCTAGCAGTTAGACGGTCGAAGAACTACCTGTGTTTTACAAAAAAAATTCAGAGTAATATTCGAACTGTCCCTATTTCCCTATACCCGGGGCAATAGGTGATCTTTTGGAAGGGTGAATAAATATTAGGTTTAAGTTCAATAAAAGATGCATTTTTTCCTCTTTTCATTGCAAACAAATTTTCCTTTAGTTCCTTTTGAATTCATTATCTATCCTCTTTATTTCAATACCTCGTTTCCACTTTCCCTAAAAACTTAATTCTTGATTATTTCGTGTGGGATATTTTCCTCTCACACATGCACATTTTCCCATCTTTCAGATCCCTAGATAACGATAATGTAGGCACTAATGATCCTAATCCGGAGATGGATTTTGAATCGGTAATTTGTCTCGGGGAATTTGATGAACACAACACTGAAGAGGAGTGCAACTTGCCTACTGAATTGTTGAGAATGGTAGAAAGAGAAGATAAACAAATAATGCCCCATAAAGAGATAATCGAAATCTTGAATCTGGGCATTGAGGAAGATCGAAAAGAGGTTAAAATTGGTACAACTCTTTCGACTGAAGCAAGACAAAACCTGATAGATTTACTTCAGGAGTACAAAGAGGTGTTCGCCTGGTCATATCAAGACATGCCTGGACTAGACACAGATATGGTGGTCCACAAACTTCCAATTAAACCAGAATGCAAACCAGTACAGCAGAAAATGAGAAGGATGCGGCCAGAAATGCTCCTCAAGATCAAAGAAGAAGTCAAGAAACAATTCGATGCCAGATTTCTTCAAGTGGCCAAATATCCGGAGTGGGTGGCCAACATAGTGCCTGTGCCGAAGAAGGATGGGAAGGTACGCATGTGTGTCGATTACCGGGACCTTAACAAGGCAAGTCCCAAAGACAACTTTCCTCTGCCACACATAGACACTCTTGTGGACAATACAGCCGGGAGCAACTACTTTTCATTTGTGGATGGATTTTTGGGATACAATCAGATCAAGATGCACCCTGAGGACATGGAGAAGACCACTTTTGTCACAATGTGGGGAACTTTCTGTTACAAAGTGATGCCTTTCGGATTAAAGAATGCTGGGGCAATATATCAGAGAGCCATGGTAACCCTGTTCTATGACATGATGTACAAAGAAATTGAGGTTTATATCGACGACATGATTGTCAAGGCACAAACCAAAAACGAACATGTCGAGCATTTGAGAAAGCTCTTCCAGAGACTACGGAAGTTCCAGCTTCAACTGAACCCTAACAAGTGTACTTTTGGGGTAACTTTCGGGAAACTGTTAGGTTTCGTGGTCAGCAGAGAAGGCATTGAGGTTGATCCTGACAAAGTTAAGGCTATCCAGAATCTACCTCCACCTCGAACACAAAAGGAGGTCCGAGGTTTTCTGGGAAGATTAAATTACATAGCACGGTTCATATCTCAGTTAACCGATAAGTGTGATCCAATCTTCTGACTTCTCCGAAAGAACAGCCCTGGGGCATGGAATGAAAACTATCAGACCGCATTCGAGAAGGTGAAAGAATACTTATCTCATACTCCTATTTTAATGTCTCCCATCCAGGCAAACCTTTATTCTTGTACCTTTCCATATTCAAGAACTCAATGGGTTGTGTCCTGGGTCAACATGACGAGTCTGGAAGAAAAGAAAGAGCCATCTACTATCTGAGCAAGAAGTTCACTGATTGCGATGTCAGATATCCGCCTATCGAGAAAGTTTATTGTGCTTTAGTTTGGGCTGCAAAAAGACTCAGACAATACATGTTGTATCATACCACTTGGTTGATTTCCAAGTTAGATCCTTTAAAATACATGATGGGTGTACCTGATCTGTCTGGAAGGTTAGCCCGATGGCATATGTTATTGTCTGAATTCGACATTGAGTACATGAGCAGAAAGCCATAAAAGGAAGTGCCATATCGGATTTCTTAGCAAGAAGAACCTACGAGAATTATGAGCCACTAGACTTTGATTTCCCAGATGAGGACTTGATGGCTTTATCTTTAGAGGAAACAGTTACTTCAACAAACAGTTCCTAGAGAATATACTTCGATGGGGCATCCAATGCATTAGGACATGGTATTGGGGCAATATTGATCTCTCCGGAAGGGAGTCACTACCCATTTACCAGCAGACTGAACTTCGATTGTACCAACAACATGGCAGAATACGAAGCTTGTGTCTTAGGAATTCGAGCTGCGCTGGGGCAAAGTATAAAGACCTTGCGGGTGTACGGAGATTCGGCATTAGTAATCTATCAGCTCTGAGGAGAATGGGAAACCAAAGATACAAAATTGATAGAATACCAGAAGTTAATGTTGGATTTGCTCGAAGAATTCGATGAAGTCACTTTCCACTATGTGCCAAGAGTAGAAAATCAAATGGCTGATGCTTTGGCTACCTTGGCAGCCGCATTCAAACTTGGCGGGGAATCTGAAATGATGCCAATCGACATGCAGTAATATGAGTACCCGGCTCATTGCTACCAGATTGAAGAAACAAAAGACACTAAGCCTTGGTACTACGACATTTTGCAGTATATCAAGCATCGAAGTTATCCAGAGGAAGCCACTGAAATCGACAAAAGAACCATTAGAATGATGGCAGCTGGGTACGTTCTTGATGGGGATGTCTTACACAAGAAAAGCCATAGTCAAGTTCTGTTAAGATGCGTCGATGCTGAAGAGGCGAAAATGATAATGAAAGAAGTACATGACGAAGTTTGTGGAGCACATGCAAATGGACATATGATGTCAAGACAAGTAATGAGATACGGATATTTCTGGTCCACACTGGAAGGTGATTGCATCAACTATGCTAGAAAATGTCATAAATGTCAGATTTATGGAGATAAAATAAATGTTCCACCTCATCCGCTTCATGTCATGACATCACCATGGCCTTTCTCCATCTGGGGCATGGATGTTATTGAGCAAATCCATCCGAAGGCTTCGAATGGTCATCGTTTCATCCTTGTAGCCATCGATTATTTCACCAAGTGGGTAAAAGCTGCTTCCTATGTCAGTGTCACTCAATCTGTTATCTGTAAATTTTTTAAGAAAGAGATCATATGTCGGTATGGTTTACCTGAAAGAATCATTACCGATAATGCTACAAAATTAAACAACAACATGATGAAGGCTGCCTGTGAGCAATTCAACATAAAACATCACAATTCTACTACCTACAGACCAAAGATGAACGGTGCAGTTGAAGCAGCAAACAAGAACATTAAAAAGATAGTGGAGAAAACGACCGAGACCTACAAAGATTGGCACGAGAAGCTGCCCTTCGCTTTGTTCACTTACCGAACCTCGGTACGAACCTCGGCTGGGCCAACTCCATTTTCGCTGGCGTATGGAATGGAAGCAATGTTGCCCATTGAAGTAGAAATCCCATCATTACGGGTCTTGACAGAAGTCAAACTGGATGACGCGGAATGGGCTCAATCCAGATATGATCAGCTAAATTTGATAGATGATAAGAGACTGAAGGCCATTCGCCATGGCCAAATCTATCAGAAACGAATGATTCGAGCACATGACAAGAAGGTACGCCCGAGAACATTCCGAGAAGGAGATCTGGTGCTAAAGAGAATTTTGCCAGTACATAAAGATTTCCGAGGAAAATGGACGCCAAATTGGGAAGGACCCTATGTTGTGAAAAAGGCCTTTTCTAGAGGAGCCCTTGTCCTGGCCGAAATGGACGGACCTGACCTACCAAATCCCATCAATTAAGATGCAGTCAAGAAATACTTCGCTTAGGATGAAAACCCAAAGGGACGTCCTAAGTCGAAAAAAAAAACAAAAAACAAAAAAAAAATTAAAACGTTTAGGGTGAAAACCCAAAAGGGTGCCCTAAATTGAAAAAAATTGAAAAAAAGAAAAAGAACAAAAAGGTGGGTTCAAGATGAAAACCCGTAAAGGGCGTCTTGCAACCAAGGATGGGTCCAAGTTGAAAACCCGAAAGGGCGATTTGGATAATTCAAGAAATCCAGACAGTTGAAACTCCCCGGCATCTGAATGTTTCACAGGAAATGTTGCACTCTCCTGAATTTTGTCGCATTTTCAAAGATCCCTTGGCAAAGGCTGTATTCAAGGACACCTAACGGCTTTTCAGCTCAGAAGTGCCCACATTATTGAAATCTAAGACACTCATTTATACCTCATCATGTCTTCACTTTCCAAAATGTTTGTCATGTATTATTTGTTCTTTTTCCCTCGTGAATAAAAGACAATTCTTTTCTCTACACCAATTCCTTTTAAGCATCTTAGATTGAGCTTAAACTTAGTGATTTGTTTATTTGTGCAAAAGATATTCGCATATTACTGTACAAAGGTTCATTGAAAAGTACAGGTACTCGAAAGCCGATCAAGGCTCATGTATTTAATTGAGATGGTCGAGAAGCATTTCCCAGATCAAGGATAAAAAACGAACATCAGATTGGAACATTTGAAGAATCCAAGAACATGATTCCATAATCAAGATTTCTAGACAGGCCTTAGCTAGAGTCAAAATCAACTTCGCAGGGAAGGATATCTAGCTCGAAGCCAAACATCCACAATTTCAACTCCACGACGGAGGATATCGTGCCACTCAAGACAACACAAGTTCAACTTCACAACGAAGGGACGGCTGGTTGTCAACGAACAACTTTCCAATTTCAGAGCCGATTTCAACTCCATGATGAAAGATATCGTGCCACTCAAGACAACACAAGTTCAACTTCACAACGAAGGGACGACTGGTTGTCAACGAACAACTTTCCAATTTCAGAGCCGATTTCAACTCCACGACGGAGGATATCGTGCTACCCGAGACAACACAAGTTCAACTTCACAACGAAGGGACGGCTGGTTGTCAATGAACAATTTCCCAATTTCAAAGCCAAAGATATTGGACTCAAGACAGCACAAGCTCAACTTCACAGCGAAGGGGCGACTGACTGTCAACAAACAACTTCACAGCGAAGGATATTGGACTCGAGACAACACAAGCTCAACTTCATAGTGAAGGAGCGGCTGACTGTCGAAAAACAATTTCGGAGCCAATCTCAACTCCACGGCGAAGGATATTGGACCCGAGACAGCACAAGCTCAACTTCACAGTGAAGGGGCGGCTGATTGTCGACAAATAATTTCCCAGTTCCAGAGTTAATTTCAACTTCACGGCGAAGGATATTGGCCTCGGAACAACGCTTCACATTGGAATTCAACTTCACGATGAAGGACATCCAATTCCAGGGCTCAACTTCACGACGAAGGGGCCATATACACAGTAACACCGAAGTCTTCAAGACAAGGTTCACCTTCACGACGAAGTACCTTGGGCTATAAGACGATCCCAGAACTATTTCCTAATACTCAGAGTTCAATTTCAACTTGACGACGAAAGATATCATGCTCATGAGCTTCCAATTCAACTCGATCTCACAACGAGGGAGTCATTCCAATCAAATATTGGGTTTCAACTCTACGACAGAGGATATCCGATATGACCAAAATTTACGTCTTTTAATCTTTGCTCTATTTTTGTTACACGATAATGAGCAAAGAGGGGCAGCTGAAGACACTAAATTTTGTTCTTCAAATGACCAATACATGCGAACCGAGTGACCAGTGGCCCAGCACCCAAATGCACGGCCCAAACATTGAAACCCTAGCGCCACATTTCCAGAACCCTAGAGTTCCAAGTCTCCACGGTGCCGCAAGCCTTCCCCGCTGAGGAGTCTTCACGCCAAGCAAGCCCCAACGCCGCACGTTTCGCCTCCAGCAACCAAGACCCTCGGCCATAAAAATAAACCCATTAGCAAGCAATGTTTTAGTATGAATCAAATGTTAAAAGAATAGGAGTTGTTGAGTCCAAATAGAACTCGAAAACAGCCAGATCTAAGGCTATAAAAAGATGTAATCTTTAACATAGTATCACATTCGGAATATACACGAAATACCAGTAAACTTTTGCAGAGATTATTTTCTTATAGTAGCACATTCGGGATTAATACGAAATACAAGCACAAATTTCATAGAGTCTACGAGAAATATTGGGTTGAAATCGAAGCATCTTTTCAATATTATTGAAAGCTACAGAAGGTAAAATTTTGTACCTTTCTCATTTTACCTTGCATGCATATTTCCTCATCACTGCGGTTCGAATCAAAACCCAAAGGAGGCATTTTTATTCGATGAACACAGGGCGTTTTCGAGATCTACTTCTGTAGATCTAGCCCTCGAGGCGTGTGTTTTTGAAAAATCATTCAGATTTTTAAAACAATGATGAAACGAGCTTTCTAAAAACAAAAAAAAAAAATCATATTTTGCCGCCGATGAACGGCGGCGGGCGAGGCGGCGGGCGACCATTTCTGGGTTTATGCGGCGGCGTGTTCTTCATTTCTGAAGAACACGCATGAAAAATACAGAGAAAGTTGAGAGAGAGGAGGATTTCGCATAGAAAAGAAGAGAGAAATAAATTTCATCAAAAAAATTTGACTTAAATACTAAAACCGTGTAACCCGTGCGACCCGACCCACGTCATCTCCTGACCCGCGTGTTTTTTAACAAGAAGAGGAAGATTCGCGTTTTGGTACTCTAGGTTTTAAACTATGCAATTCAGTCCCTAAATCAATGTAATTCCTCCGTTTTATTCTGAATTTGGCACCAATATTTATTTTTTCTTTTATATTAGTCCTTTATTTTTTTTCGTAGTCATTTTATTTATTTATATTTTTACCATTATATAGATATATATAAGTTTTTAAATTGATTTTTTTAATGCATATTATTATATATATTTTTTCTTTTATTATTATTATATGTGCATTATTTTTATTTTATTTATATCTATCATGTGTATCTATATGTATATATTATTATTATTAACTTTATCTGTTGTATTCATTTTTACCCTTACCTTGTTTCTTTTTGTCATCGGGTTTTTTTATTTTAATTTTTTTTATTTATTTCATTCGGCTTTGTATTTTCTTTATTATTTATTTTCATTTTTTTTCCTAACATATTTTTGACTTTTTAAAGTATACATTTTCGATCAATCAGAGGTAAGCAATTTGGGTCGATATTTTACCTTTTAATTTAAAATTACAATTTCCTTAATTAAGACAATTGGAAATTACGTAGTACCGAAAGGGCGGTTCAAGGGTACTAATCCTTCTTTGACCGTAACCGACCCCCGAGCCCGACATATTTCTGGTAAAACGCATATTAGGTAAGATATAAGGTATCTGATTAACCTATTTATTTATTTTAAATAAATAATCGGTGGCGACTCCAATCACATTTTTTAAGTCGAAGCCCAATTACGGGGCCCAACCGAAAGACGGTTGCGACAGTATCTATATGTTAGGATAGACATATATGATTGGTAATGAAAACTTAAATTTGGAGTATATTGCAAAGATTTTATGAAATATGTCCTATGATATCTACTTATGTAAGTGTCTACACATTTGTTGAGTTAATTCTTGTGAGTTGTTTGTTGATGACTTGTTTGGTTCAGGTAGCAAGAAGTTGAATGGCCAATAACTTAAAATTTTTCTTTTGTGACCATATTAATCTATTTACTTGATGACAAGAAAATGTTCAATTGTGGAGTGATAACTTCGTAAAAAGGCTACTTTAAAGGCCTTTTTCACTTAAGTTATTTCTTGTCTAAGGGTTCGTATAGGTCATTTTAGATTCATGTAGTTGCATTTGTGGTGGTTGTGTTATTTTCACTTTGTTAAGGTGCTATATGATGGGAAAAGTGTTTTTGGTTAGTGATGTGCAAGAAACAAAGAGCATAGGGTAAGCTGAGAAGAATGTCGCGGCATCACATGTTGCTGAAGCAGACTACAATGCCTTGGCATTTCTGGTGCAGAAAAAGACAAAGAGATATTTTCACAAGAGGACAGTTGTCAAAGCACGTATTTGCTACTAATAGCCACCTGAATGGGGTCCACTGCCACCTGTGGAGATAAACTTCATGCACGAGGAATGAATTTGGGGATATGATGGGTATTTTGAGTGCAAAATTTCCAAGAATACCTTTAGATATTTTTTTATTTAAAATAAAACCTCACAAGAGAGACAATTATGGGAAAAACTTGGAAGCCCATCATTATCTTCTCTATTTTCTCTACCTCTATTACCATTCTTCTTCATTTTTTATTGGTGTTCCTCTATTGGTGAAGCTTGAGAGGCTAGCGTAGTATCTGAGAGGAGCTCACGCTATAGTTGTTCGTGGTGGTTTGAGGGAAGTGTCGGTCGTGTACACCTAGTGTTTTCTTCTCCAACCTTTGCTCTATTATTAAAAGTTGAAACTTTATTTGGGTTGTAAGTTTGAATAAATGATTGGGTATACTCCATGGATTGTTCGAACCCCACCATGAACTAATCTATATTAGGTGGGGTTCATTCGATGGATGCTTGAAACTTTATTTTAATGGTTGATTAATGTTTATCTTTTGTTTTTACTTGTTTTGTTTCTGTGTGCTTCATCTTCTAAGATTGTTTTGTTTTTACTTATATCATTAAAGTAATGAGGGAGTATCATCTCCACAGGGATTGGTGGAAATTATCAATTTGACCACAACACTACACTAATTTATATAAGTATAGAAATGATATATACACTGATGATGCTTCGACAATGGAAATGTGAGAGTGCATGGAATGATGGTGAGGAAGTCTAATTGAGTGAATAATGTCGTGGAAAAAGAGCAGTTTATAATGATGAATATGATGAAAATGCCAAAGCAATATAAATTGGTAAAAATAGCAAATAAATGGAATAGTTGATAATCCTCACATGGAAATCTAGTTCGGGAATGAATAGTGGGGAGTCACTTAAGGAGCTGAAAACTCATCTTTCTACCTGATTTAGTCTTCTAATGCTTTAATTATTTGACAGAGTTTGCTAAAAGTGTTATTTCTATCTCTAGTCGTAAGAACCTAATAGAATAGAATGCCATGGGATCTCCTCTCAGTTTCAACTATGGCAACCTACATTATTGAAGACGCACTACTCCTCTTAGTCATTGAAATCCTAGTTTAGTCTCTCTCAATTACCAAAGGATACTTATTGTGATTATGTATACTTGCACATCATTTGTGTATAATTTATTAGTACTCACAACACGCAATAAATTTTTGGCACCATTGCCATGGATTGGCAACATGAAGTTAATTAGTTTGCCATAGTATTTTTTTATTTTTGTATAGCTTACTTGTTATTTCAATTTATTCTTTTTCAGGCTTATTTCGTGTATGACCAGAAGACATTCTGATGAGCCATTAGAACCAATTGAACTTGAGATTGGGAGACTTTTTAGGAAAAGAAGACGTGATGAACGCACTCAAGAAAATATGTATCAAATTGGGAACCAAGGCATTGGTCAAGAAGAATGAGATCAGAATGTCGATGCATTCCATAATGTTGGGCATGCTGATATGCCTCGTGCTATTTGTGATCATTTGAATCCTATGCTAGATGATTTGAATCCTGGAATTGTGGCACCTGAAATTCAAGTAGGCCATTTCGAGCTCAAACATGTATAATGAACACTCAGCTAAGGAATGACATAACATCTTTTCACCAAGGCGATGACAAATCTATGTATGAATATCGGGATCATTACAAGAGTTTTCTTTGTAAATTTCTAATCATAGGTTTCAGGACTGGACTCAAGTAGTTATGTTTTATAATGGAGTCAATTCCTACAAGAGGATGATGCTCGATGCATCGACAAATGGGACATTACTTGATAAATCACCTATTGAGGCATTTTCTATTTTGGATAGAATTGCCAACAATGTCTATCAATTTCCTTTCTCATGGCTTAGAATTGGGAGAAAATAACATAGGACATTCGAGTTAGATACCAAGGACTCTGTGTCCGCTCAACTCTTAGCTATCACTAATATGTTAAAAACTTATAATGCTCTACTGAGGTAAAGGAAGTGAAGGTAGCTAGTTTGGCATGTCTGTTATGTCATGGCAATCATCACAAGAGCAAATGCCTAACCAATCATGAGTCCATCAATTTTGTAGGCAATTTCAATTGAGGCAATTAAAATCCCTACTCCAGCACCTATAATCCAGGGTGGGACCAATACCCTAACTTTTGATGGGGTAATCAAGGAACTCCTAATGCTAGTCAACCTACTCATCAACAAAATTATATTGAATATCAAGGCTACCAATACACTATGTCATGGCATAATGCTAACAAGGGAGACTCATCTTTAGCAAACACTAGTTCTTTGGAGTCCATAATTCAAGATTTCATATCTACCACGAAAACAATGTTGCAAGACCACTCTAATTCAATTAAAAATCAAGGACGTTTGCTACATAGTCAAGGCGCCTTACCTCAAAGCCATAACTAATCTATGAGAGCTTTGGAAGGTCAAGTTGGTAAGATTGTCGCAGCATTGCAAGAACATTAGCAAAGACGATTGATGAGTGACACTGAAGTCATTATATCTCATAAACAAGAATAATGAAATGTATTGACTCTTAGGAGTGGAACTAAGATTAATCAACAATTCAAGTTTGGGGGAAAGTAACATGATGATATCACCCCCACTTCTGAACAAGTTGAACCTGAATTACATGATGATATCATTGCCAAGAAGGAAAAAGATGAGGGTTCTACTGGTGAACCTACTGAAGCACTAAATTCCAATGCCAAGGCAAATACAGTTGCTACTCCAGCAATTGAGTAAGATAGACCCCCACCACCCTCCCCGCATAGATTGAAGAAGCACAATGATGAAGTTCATTTCAAAAAGTTTGTTGACATTCTTGATCAGCTACGCATTAATGTACCTCTCTTGGAAACCATTGAATAAATGCCGACTTATGCCAAATTTCTTAAGGAAATTTGCACTAAGAAGAGGAAAGTTGAGAAGTATGAGCAAGCTACTGCCAATGCAAAATGATTCGGGCAACTTTATTATTCCATGTTCTATAGGAGCTAATTTCGTTGGAAAGGCAATATGCGATCACTGTGATTTTACAACTTGTCGACCAATCCTATGTTAAACCTAAAGGGAGAGTCGAAAATGTCATAGTGAAGATGAATAAATTTGTGTTTCCAGTCGACATCCTTATCCTTGATTGTGAAGTTGATGCCAAGGCACCCATCATCTTGTGTAGGCCTTTCCTAGCTACTGGTCGTATTCTGATTGATTGTGAAAAAGGTGAACTTACCATGAGAGCTGCCAACCAATGTGTGAATGTCACTGTTTTTTGTACTTTCAAGTATGCTGATGATTCTAAAGAATGCCAAGTCATGTTTGAAATGAACTCCTTGATTAAAGAAGAAACCCTACAACTTTGCCAAAACAATTTCATTCAGCTATCAAACTATGAATGACCTAATGACGATGAAAGCATAGAGGAGCATGAAAAATTGCCAGTTGGGGTGGAGCAATCTAGCTTACTACTTTCTAGATCATGTATGCACTTTGAGCCCCTTTATTTTGATGAATTTATTCCTCCTAAGCCATCATTATTGCATGCACCTACCCTAAGTGTTGGGATCGTCGGTGCACCCCACGGCGCAGCGGAAACAAAACTCGACGGTCTCACCATCAATCCAAGTACGTAAAATTGAAATCGGGATGAACGAATGCGAATACTTACAGCGGGTTCCTTGAAAAACAGCAAGAACAACAGTGAATACTGGTGGTGTATATTGGTTTGAATCGTAAGCCTCCACAAAATCACGTCTCGGCCTCTACTCAGTTCACCCGATTAAGAGCAATATTTGTTTTCCCCAAAACTATTTTGAGAGAAAACAACTGAAGGTTTATGTGTGTGTGTTAAAATGGCTACTAGACCTAACACACCCTTTTATATCCATTACCCTATCATCTTAGGGTTTTCAAAGTTATTTTGAATTAACAATAAAATATTATTTAATTAAT
Source organism: Hibiscus syriacus (assembly GCF_006381635.1). Lineage (NCBI taxonomy): Eukaryota > Viridiplantae > Streptophyta > Magnoliopsida > Malvales > Malvaceae > Hibiscus > Hibiscus syriacus. Next base: position 4,028,052 of record NW_024062900.1, on the reverse strand, counting down.
TCAATTAAATATACATTAAAGATTTATAATATGAATTATAATCTTTAATGTTTATTTAAAAACTTATTTAATTATTCCGAATTATATATACCATTTAAAAGAGTTGAAATATAAATTACATTCTTATAATGCTTACTTATTATATTCGGGATAATAAAAATCATATGTATATCAAATATACATATCATAACTCTAGATATATTTTAGAAACATACAACAAATTGTACATTTTTGCTCATTTCAATCCTAGGATATGACCCTGTAGGTTCTTGTAACGTTAGTAGTAATTATTAGAACAATTCTAATATTACATACAATGAGTGACATCTAGCAATATATCATTGTCACCTAAGTTACAAGAAATTATGATTCGACATATCATCTTCGTGATTAACTCTTTTATGTATTACATTCTTTTTCCTTTATATCTAGAATAGGCACAAGTCTTATAATAGTCACACTTATATAGGCCATCTATTGTTTCTTGATAACTAGAGTAGACTATAATTAATAAATATGATATCACATATCAACTTATTCGGGCATGGCCATGCATTTCTAATCTCACTTAATCAAGTGGCCTGTGATATATTTCCTATTATGTAGGAATGACAAATCCTATCTTAACAATATACACCCCACTACATATATCGAAATATATTCAATAACAGTCTTTATAGTGCAACCAGTTACGGAACATGTCTAACTGTATCAAAACATACAATAATATATGTTGGGATGACATTGATCTTAAGTCTGAGGATCATACATATAGTCATCACCATGAGCAATGTTATTACCGTTACATAATAATCCAAGACATATGCTCATGATGGGTCAATCCAATACATTGTTCTCTAACAATATAATCATGTATCAATTCTGACATCTCTATGTCAATGACAACTCCTTGTCATCAATCAATACCATGTTAGTCTTAAGAATATTATTATTATCCATGCCCATAATAATACTTGACCATGGATCTTTTAATAATGTTATTATATGGACTTTATTATCTTTCAGTTTATGTTAAACACAAACACATAACTGAAAATAATAGTGGCAATGCCTTTATTAAATAAAATCGGTAAATATGTATATTATTACAATCATTATATGATTGGTCTTTGGGCATACTCTAACACTAAGCTAAAGTCTTTGCCAAGGCATCTTAAATATGTTTACTTGGGTAGTGGTAATACTTTATTTGTGATTATTTCTTCTAGCCTTACTACTAAACAAGAGCAAAGTTTGTTAAGTGTTTTGTCACATCATAAGAAATCACTTGGATAGACGATGGTTGATTTGAAGGGGATTAGTCCTACTATTTACATGCATAAGATCACGTTAGAAGAATGCCATGCCATTTTATATATTTAAGAGGAATTCCCTGATGAGAAAATATTATATTCCATGACAATCCCGTGGTACGCTGACCTTGTTAATTTTCTTGTTAGTGGTATACTGCCTTTTGAATTGAGCAACCAGGGCAAGAAAAAGTTCAAGCACGATGAAAAGTTTTAATCTTGGGATAAGTCATATTTATTCAAGCATTGCGCAGACCAAATAATTAGATGTTGTGTACCTGAAGAGGAGCAACAAGACAACCTACACCATTCTCACACGGCCCCAAGTAAAAGCCATTTTGGAGGAGCGATGATCGCTGCCAAGGTTTTGCAATCAGGTTTTTATCGGTCAACATTATTCGAAGATGCTCATGCATTTTACAAGTCTTGTGATTGATGTCAACACACTGGGAACATATCCAGGTGACATGAAATGTCATTGCAAGGTATTTTAGAAATTGAATTGTTCGATTTTTGGGGCATTGACTTCATGGGACCATTCTCATATTCTTGTGGTGATTTGTATATATTGATTGCTATGGATTATGTATCCAAGTGGGTGGAGGCAATTTCAACATCAAAGAATATTTCCAAAACCGTGGTTAAGTTTTTGCACAAGAATATATTTACTCGATTTAGAGTGTCTCGAGCAGTCATTAGCGACGAGGGAACCCCTTTTGATAACAAGTTGATTGCCAAGGTATTAAGGAGATATAGAGTCCATCAAAAGATTACCACAAAATACCATCCACAGACGAATGACCAAGTTGAAATATCCAACTGCAAGATAAAGCAAATCTTAGAAAAAGTGGTGAATCCCAGGTGGAAGGATTGGTCACCAAAGTTAGATGAGGCACTATTAGCATAAAGAACAACTTTTAAAACTCCTATGGGCATGTCACCCTTCAAGTTAGTGTATGGAAAGGCCTGCCACCTCCATGTTGAGCTGGAACACAAAGTGTATTGGGCCATTAAGAGGCTAAATTTCGATGCTCAATTAGCTGGGGAGCAAAGATTGTTTGAGCTTAATGAGATGGAAGAGCTCAGGGTACAAGCATATGAGAATACCAATTTATAAAAAGAAAAGACCAAAAAGTGGCATGACCAAAATTTGATGCCACAACATTTTCATGTTGACCAACATGTATTACTTTACAATTCAAGGCTCAAACTCTTCCCTGGAAAGCTCAAATCTAGATGGTCAGGACCATTTGATGTGCATCATGTCCACCCTCATGGAGCAGTTTATATAAAAATATAGACCATGGGATGATCTTTGATATGATCCCAATCAGCCGTAACTTTCTTCTTGATCTGATTAAATCATTGAAGTTCACCTAGGCTGATTCAAAGGGAGTTCTACCTTACTTCATCCTAAATATACTCATTTATGCACTATATTTTATCATATGTTTGTATTTACCTCTTAAGATATGCTTATCATATGCTATCATTCATTGCATGAATTTGCATGAGTTTTATTAGTTGCATGACATTCATTGCATATAATAAGTATGTTGTTCATTGAAGCATGCATTGAATTTAAGCATGTATTTCATTTAGGGAAGTAGTTCATTTATGCATCTAGTCATTTAATAAACTACTTCATTCATGCATTTAGTTCATTAGTAAAGTTAGTTTATTAATCAAACTAGTTCATTTATTAAACTAGTGCATTAATCAAACTAACTCTTAATTGTTTCATGCATGTTTTCAATTAAATATTGAATAAAGTTCACCTTTGTGTCTTGGTGCATTAGAGAAGTTGAATAGTTTCATCATATGTAAGAATATTAGTCAGAATGTCTTCCAATTCTGAATGTGATATACACGTGTTTGGGTCCAGAAATCAATTGCAAATTATTCCTTTATCTATTATCTTTCCAACACCTTTTGAATTTCCTCAATCCGATATCTGGATCTTGAGATATGATCGATTTATTAAAGATTGTGTAGGCTGGAATTTTGTTACGGGAATTTTATGCATTGATGATTTGGATGAGTTTGAGCCAAGGGAGAGTCTTTTCAACTTCATCCAAGTGACAAGCCAATGAAGGAATTTTAATTCACCCATTCAAGGTATTCAAATCTAATTTTTATCATCTAAATTCAAGGGTTGTTCATATTCTTCAAGGGAGCAGGCAATGAAGGGTATTTAATTCACTTACTAAGATAATTTTCAGCATGGAATAGCAAGAGTCTTCCACCCCTTGGACGAAATTAAGGCCAAATTCAGCTTCAAATTGTCTAAATTCATCCCCAAAATTATCTAGAATATTCAACAAACCTTGAAGATAAGAAGATAAAGGATTCAAGTGCATTTTATTGCTAAATTGATGAGAATGTTTTCATCTTTCGAGTCTTTTCATATGTTGCTTAGAAATACTATAAATAGTCACCTTTGGGATCATTTGTAAACACATTTGAATATATAAAACATCTTTGATAGGTTTCTTTCATTCTTGTTATCTTGTAGAACTTTATCGGCTTCAAGATAGTTTTGTAGTCTTCATTCATTTCCTTTTGTTATAGTGTTGGTTCCTAGCTCATCTATAGCTAGTGGGCCACATTCCATATCCTACCACTTCTACCTTTCCACCTTGTTATATTTTTGGTTCCTAACTTATATATAGTTAGAGGGTCACAATCCATCCTTTGAATTATTATCATTCTCCACGCCAACCACAAACATCCTTCACAATTTTCATTACATTCATTCAACCATTATCACCAACACACTTCTTTCATTTACAATCCACTTCAACTTCATTCTATCATTTCCATTACTTTCATATAAATATTTATATATACACATTTCCCTTTTTGTAACGTTGTTTGTGCATTTTCAGTCTTCAATCAAAGCACTACGAAGTTCTTACTAGAATCACGATCGCGCACACTCATATATGACTCAGAACACATAATCGAGATCATATCAATCTTTAAAGTCAATGGTCAATTCTTAAAAGTTTACAATGGATCTCCACCTTTGCCCGAAAAATCGGTTCTTTACCTGCATGACGTCTGAGTATGTTTGTCACATGAACCAAATTTCAATGCCACGACATTGGATTTTGCTATTTCTGCATAAATAAAGAATTTATATTATTTTTATTTTTATTATTCATGGATATTTACAAACTGTTTTGTATTGTAGGGACCTATCAAAGCTAATACCTACAATATAAAGCGGTTACCAAGGGAAGAAAAGACAAAATTAAGGAGAGAAATATTCTTTTTACACTTTATTCCTCTATTTTATATTATTTCCATTTTTTGAATTGTCATTTTACCCTTCATTTGATGTTTACAGTTTACTTTTTCACATACCCATTTCACCCCATCCACTCACTTATTTTAAACCAACCACTCATTCTCTCTCTTTCAGTATTTATTTTAACTTTTCATCTTCTTCTTCTCTCTTTCCCTCTACATCGACGACATTGTTGCAAACAAAGCTCTCAAATTTTTGTTCTTTCTTCTTCCAAAATGGTAAAAAAAATGGTACAAACATGACCCTCAAGAGCTAAAACAACTTTTCCTCAACAGTTCGTGGATGAACCTACGAAGGAACGATTTCAAAATTTCAAAAATCGAAAACTTTTTTTGAGTTAGGGTTTATTTTCATCGAGGAGCAAGATGGTGGTTTTGGGTTGAATGTCATGGACATTGTCGAACCACACAAATGGTAAAAGTTTACGCAACATCCCTGCTCCGTCAACTCCTCGTTTGTTAAGGAGTTTTATGCAAAAATATCAAAACCAAACCAACATGTCGTTTTCGTTAAGGGTCACTATATTCGTTTTACACCGTCGGTTATTAACCATTATTTCTACTTGCAAGACGTAGTCGATCAATATGTTGATTTTGAAAAGGAATTCGATAGTGTGATGTACGATGATATACTCAAATATTTGTGTTTACCGAACATCAAATGGAATAGCCATCAAGCTAGCCATTTTTCTGTCAACTGGGAGAGTCTCTAACCTCGCGCAAAATTGTGGAACCAATTCATGAAACACAAGTTAATGTTGACTGCCACAACACAACTGTAACCCTTCCACGTCTAATGTTATTACACTCTATTAAGGTTACTGTTCAATTAATGTTGGTAGAATAATTGTTGAGGAAGATCATGAGTGTTTAGGAAAGAAATCTAGTGTGTTGGTGTTCCCGAATCTTATCATGGCATTGTGCCAGACAAAGATGGTAATTGAAAGAGATCTTGATGAAGTTTTGTCTGAAGTGTCGGGCATCACAAGAGCATGGCTGCCCATTCTGTTGGGATTGGTTAACCCTAAATCCAAGGCAGCCAATATCAAGGAGTTTGTGGAAAGCAAACCCTGTAATACTAAAGCAAGACTGCTTGCCCTCGAAGAATATGTCCAACAAAAAATGACTCACTTGAATGTTCTCACGGGTGATATAAGAAATTTCTTTGGCTATGTCAACCATAGTGATATTGTTGTGGAGTCAATCTTTCAGGAGATTCTCCCTCATATGGAATGGAATTTCTTGGGTTTCCCAGATGAAATTCTACCGACATTTGACGATATTGAGGTAACCCCTGACCCTGATGTTTTCGATCCTACTAATGTTGAGCCCATGCGAAACCCTACAGCCCAACCCCCAACTCATATTATTCCTGATGAGACGTCCCATGGAACCTCTAGTTCAGATGATGCAACAGAGCCTCCTTCCATGAGTAGAACCCGCCATCGTATCAAGACTTCAGTGGGGCACGTCAACACCTCTATTGCCTCATATTACTCAACATCTCCGAAATCTAGCCCCACCCCACTAAGGAAGTGCACCAGGCGTGGAATTGCAAGAACCTCCATAGCCAAATCGCCACACCCATAGAAATTGAGGTACCTCATTTTGCATTCATTTTTGCATAACATGACATTGCATTTAGTTTAATTAATTACATAGTTCTCTTAAGCATTGAGGGTAATGCTTCTTTCAAGTTTGGGGGAGGTAGTGTTCTTTGTAGAACATGTGCATGATAGTATTAGCATAACATTATGCCATGGCATCAATAATTGGTAGGATAATTAGATATAATGTTTTGATGATGCCCGATGATGATGAATTTTTTTAGGCTTGAAATTGAATGTAAATGACTGTTCAGAATGATAGAAATTACTCTAGGACTTGATGTTTTGTAAATTATTCTTACACGAATTGTATGCTCTCTATACTTAAGGAATTTAGGAAGTTTTTATGAAAGAACTCTAGTTAGCCTTGGCATTAAAATTTGGTATTGTGCTTAAATGATAAATCACTGTTTAAAGAACTCCCTTATGTCTGAATTTTGTTTAATCATGAAAAAATACTTCGACATAGTTGTAGAGCGCCTTCTTTTTTTGCAGTGACATTGCATGGAACTCTCTTTAATAAATGGGAACCACACGCATACGAGTGAATAAAAGTAGTCACAGGATCTCTCTATATGTCTACACTGTTGAGACAGTGCCTGGATACCGTGTTTCAATAAATTGCTGCCACAACAAGTGTAGACCATAGTTGTGATGGGATGACTCTCCTCGTAGCAACGTAAAAAAGTGTGTATAATGTAAAAAGAGAGTATATATGTGCTTAATGAATGAGTAAATGACGTGGAAAAACTAGGGAACTCAATTAGAAATTGCCTAAATTTGTTAAGTATAGATTGGATACAATCACACACACACACAACCATAAAGAATCTTGACCTAGGGAAAAGTACTTGATTTCTTGATATGTCTAGCATGTTGAAGCCAACTTTTCTGAGGGCTGAAATTCTATTTTTGCCTTGATTGTCTTATTGTTGAAATTTCCCATGACATTTTTATCGTGTTAATTTCTATCCATTGCTTGAGGACAAGCAATAACTTAAGTTTGGGGGTGTGATAACTTCGTAAAAGGCTACTTTTAAGGCCTTTTTCACTTAAGTTATTGTTAGTCTAAGGGTTCATATAGATCATTTTAGATTAATGTAGTTACATGTAGCTGTATTTTGTGGTGGTTGTGTTATTTTTACTTTGTTAAGGTGTTATATGATGGGAAATATGTGGTTGGTTAGTGATGTGCAGGAAACAAGAAGCATAGGGTAAGCCGAGAAGAATGTCGCGGCATCACATGTTGATGAAGCAGACTGCACAAGAAGAAATATATATTTTCACAAGAAGACAGTAGTCAAAGCATGTGGCTGCTGCTAATAATCGCCTGAATGGGGTCCACTGTCACCAATGGAGATAAATTTCATGCACAATGAATGAATTTGGGGGTATGATGGGTATTTTGAGTGCAAAATTCCCAAGTATACCCTTAGATTTTTTTATATTTAAAATGACACCTCACAAGAGAGAGAGAGAATTTTGTGAAAAAGCTTGGAAATCCATCATCTTCTCCATTTTCTATACCTCCATTACAGTTCTTATTTTTATTGATGTTCCTCTATGGTGAAGCTCGAGGGAGTGGCGTAGTATTTGAAGGGAGCCTACGCTATAGTCGTTCATGGTGGTTTGAGGGAAGTGTCAGTCGTGCACACCTAGTGCTTTGTTCTCCAACCTTTGCTCCAATGTTAAAGCTTGAAACTTTATTTGGGTTGTAAGGTCGAATGAACGATTGGGTATACTCCATGGTTTGTTTGAACCCCACCATGAACTAAGCTATATTTGGTGGTGTTCATTCGATGGATGCTTGAAACTTTATTTTAATGGTTGATGAATGTTTATCTTTTGTTTTTACTTGTTTTGTTTATGTGTGCTTCATATTCTAAGATTGTAGGAGGCATGAGAGTGTTCATTTCTTAGATGAAGACTAGATATTCGAGAGAAATCTATTCATTAATTCTTAAGTATTCGAGAGAAAATTAAGTATGATTAACATAAGCAATGTGATATAGTTAATCACTATAGCCTAATACCTTAGTACTTGAGAGAGACTAAGCTAGAATTTCAATGATTAAGAGGGGTAGTGCATATTCAATAGTGTAGGTTGCCATAGTTGAGACTAAAAGGAGATGACATGGCATTCTATTCTGTTAGGTTCTTTTAACTAGAGATAGCAAGAACACTTTTAGCAAAATCTGTCGAATATGTAAAACATTAGAAGACTAAATCAGCTAGAAAGATAAGTTTTCAACTCCTTAAGTGACTCCCCACCATTCATTCCCGAACTAGTTTCCCATGTGAGGATTATCAAGCTATTCCATTTATTTGCTATTTTTACCATTTTACATTGTCTTGGAATTTTCATCATATCCATCATTATAAACGGCTCTTTTGTCACAACATTATTCACTCAATCACTCTCCCTCAGCATCATTTCATTCACTCTCACATTTCAATCGTCGAAGAATCATCAGTGTATACATCATTTCTATACTTAGATAAATTAGTGTAGTACTGTGGTCAAACTCATAATTTCCATCAATCCCTATGGAGACGATACTCACTCATCAGTTTATTACTTATTGTGATTGAGTATACTTGCACATCATTTACGTATAATTTTTTATTACTCACAACACGCAACATAGAGGTCTAACAATACTGTAAAAAGCATGCAATATTGCCCATATGTCAAGCTAGCTTTGTCAATCCTAAGTTACTTCAAAAAGAGAACTTTACTAATCAAATATTACTACTGAATTCTCTTAGATCCACTAAGGAGTTGTCAGCACAATGGATATTTTTATTCCTCTAACTTGTTTGTCTAATTTCTCATTTAATAAATGTTTTATGCATTAAATTTAATTAACCTATCATCTTCCTCTTCATCAAACTACACAATTCATTATACACTTTAAAGAAATATTACGACAAGACAGGGTTTAAAATTTTCTTCTATTTACATGTAATCCCTCCACACTTAAAGCTTGCATTTTCCTAATGCAATGACATAAAATGTAATAACAACACATAATATGAAACACATATATTTACACGATGCAATGGCAACACAGAAAGAAAAAAATTATAAAATGCGCTGACATTGTAACAAAAAAACAGAATGCGATGACTTGAAAATGCAATGAAATAACTAGATGTAACATAAATGAATTAATGCTAAAAAGAAATGCAAGAAAAGAAAAAATATCAATTTTTCTCTACTGCAGTTGATGCAACTGCCTTCAAGCGCTCTGTCCCTCATTCGCTCTCGACATTCCTCCCTCTCTTTCAGCTCCTCCTTGGTCATGTCTTTTGTTCTCTTTCTCTTTTTCTCATTGGCCTCGTCAACAGGCTTAATGGACTCTTGCATCATTCCTTGCTCCTTAGAGGTTGGCTCGGTGGTTGGCTTTGTGGTCAATTTCATAGACTCCATTTCCATAGGCTCACCGGCTCCTAGAATAGATGCTTCTTTGGCTCAACAACTACGATCTCGATGGTAACTTGCTCCGTGGTTTCTGGTTGGGTGTTTGGTTCCTTGATAACTGCCTCGATGGTGATTGGTGTAGGATCTAGTGATGAGCGTTCGATCTAGTAGAGTCGAGTTAAAAAAATTTGAGTTATTCGAGTTGACAAGTCCTAGTTTATAACTCGGAGTTGACTTGAATTTTTTTTTAAATCAAGTCGAGTTTGTAAAATTCGAGTCAAGTCGAGTTTTCAAGTTTCTATTTAAAATTTAATTGTAAATATTTCTAATATTATTTTATTATAAATGAATTTCTATAACCATATATACAATACAAATATATTTATTCATATTTTTTCATATGTGATATGCATATATCATACAAAGTCGAATGACTCAACTCAAACTTAAAAATCAATCTACTAATTGTTAAAAATTTGAGTTATTCGAGTTTTATTTTACAACTCAATTTGAACTTAATTTTTTTAGTCGAATTTATGAAATATAACTCGAATTCAATTCGAGTCAAGTTTTTTCAAATCGAATCGAGTTAAAAAAATTTGGTTTCTTGAGTCGAGTCAAATTTTGCTCACTCCTATTAGGATCTAGCTTAATATGCTCCTTAGTGGATTCCTTTTGCTGGGCGGTCGGGACAATCTGATCAAGCACAAATTCTTGTTGCTCCACAGCGGTATCTATCTGCCTAGTTTTCGGTGCAAACTTTCATGCAACTGACTCGATTGTCTTAGCATCCTTTATGGCCGCAACTGTTGCAATCACTAGTGCATTAGACAGATTCTTACACTGGTTTTTATCTGGGTAGTGGTTGCAATTGGTGTAGCCACATTGACCTCTAATGCGAGTTTTTTTCTCAGTCTGCTCCACCACATCTGGGGTGTGGGTCCAGTATCTGGTCCACCTGATTAGTCTGTTGCTTACCTTCTCGATTTTCAAAACTGACATCCTTATTGAAGTTCAAATTCTGGTCAAGTCTAAATGCTTCGACACTAGCATGTGCAGTGGACTCTTTGGTTGCGCTGACAATGGATTTAGTGGGTTCTGTGGTGACATTATTCATACTAAAGACCTCATAGTTCTTAGGATCAACAATTTCCTCCTCCAACATAACTGTTTTTACCCTTATCATCCTCAACATTCTTCCGGTGCTCTTATATTTCCTCAAAGCTAAATACCGAAGAATCAAGTCTTTGGTTGATCAGTTCCTCAGTGCGACCTCGTGCCCGACGACACATCTCTTCAATAATGGCATCGAGGTTAGACTGAAAAGTGGATACGTCATTTTGGAGAAAACGTGAAGCAGTATGATAAGTTTGATCACCATCACGCACCAGGATCGATGATGACAAGTGTTGTTGTTGCTGCTGAACCTGCAATGGAGAATTGAAAGGCCGAAATCATCATCAAAATCAGAAAAAGAATGATAACAACTAATATTAGGGAAAATAGGAAATGTGGGTGCAATTTCAGGGTTGATAGACTTCAAGGCGTCGATAATGGCAACATCCCTCTTTTTGGTGTAAATGAAAAACTTGTTTTGTTGCACTCTGTACGACCAATCGAGACAAGATTTAAAATTATTTTGTCCTTAACTGACTCCACCGACTTTTTAGTAGTGTTGAGCTCTTCAAAAAGGTCAAGTCCTCCGATTCATCCACTTCCCTGTTCCTTTTTAAGATTCTAAAGTATCAATTGATCACGCTATACACTTCAAGAAAATTTCATTGAATACTCCCTTGTTGGGAGTCATTTTCTCATCATGGCGAGGTTATACCTTGAGCTTCTCATAGAGACATGATCAGAGATGGAAAACCCATGAAACTAGTCTTCTTATCAGCTTGCAATCTCATCATGTATGATTACGCTGACATTTATAGCCCTGCCCTTAACAATAGAATGCATTAAATACATCATATCTAGAGAAACAATAATGTTTTATATTGAAGGCTTCAAACGACAGTTAATGAAATGAAACCATACCTTACTCTCTAAGGTGTGAAGCTTACGATCCATGTTAAAATTCTTAAGTCTTACCATGCCATGAAGCACCTTCTATACACAGATCTTCAAGCATATCTTGGTGTTTGTCAAGGTAATGTCTCAGTACCACTCAACATGCTCTTCCTTAGTGAATGAAATGCCTAGGAGTTCATTGATTGTTGTTGCATCCCATTGAACAAAAGCTTTTATGAAAAAAATGAAGTCTAAGACTCTAAGTCAGTCTTGTAAAGATTCGAACAGAACTCACGTACCATGGACAACTAATAGTCCCCAGGGTGAGAGCAATATTTTTCCTATTTCAAGATGGAGATTCTATGGTGTATATATAGTTTCACCCAGAACCTCGTCAAGGTTGAGAGCAATCCCTTGCTCTAGCAGTGGGTTTAGTTTTAGCATGTGTTTCTACTTTCTGGTATCATTATCGTGCTTGAGTGGTTTGAAAAGCTTTTCTCTCTGTGGTAGGACTATATGGTGCAGAAATCACCGTCGCAGGCTACTGTGATGAAGTAGTAGGATTAATAATCCTTTTGTTGGTGCCTCGTGTTTTTGCCATTAAACTTTTCTGGTTCAGTGAAGACTGAGAAAGAAGAAAAAGTAAAGCTTTCAACGTTCAGAGCACTAAAATGAATGTTTTTAGAGCTGTTGAAGAATCGAGAAAAGTAAACGAAAGAACACAAGAATTTTAACGAGGTTCGTCAATGTGCTTACATCCTCGGTGCCTAGGCGGCGCTAGAAATTTTATTCAATATCTCATAGGTTTAGGTTACATCTCTATTTATAATAGAAAACCTTTACCGGTATATTTATGAGGCATACCTTCAAATCTCCACCTTGGCGAATATCCTATCCTTTAGGAAACATTCAATGTGGGTTGGGTTACCTTACTTCTTTAACAACTCGAAACATTCAACAAGTCCAAGCAATGCTTGAACTTGTCTGTCGTAACTGGCTTGGTGAACATATCAGCGGCATTCTCATCAGTATGTACCATCTGAAACAAAACCTCTCCAGAGGCAACCAACTCTCTGATCTTGTGAAAACGTACATCAATGTGCTTAGTTCTAGCACGATATACCTGATTCTTAGCCAAGTGAATAGCACTTTGATTGTCGCAAAGCAACTAAACTCCACCTTGCTGAACACCCAACTCCTTCACTAAACCATTGAGCCATAAAGCTTCTTTTGTAGATTCAGCCGCTGCCATGTATTCAGCTTCAGTTGTAGATAGTGCCACAATAGATTGAACAGTATACTTCCAACAAATAGGTCCTCCACCAAGAGTAAACATACCCTGTCGTAGATCTTCTATTATCCAAGTCACCTGCATAGTCTGAATCCACATATCCTACAACCAAAGGATTATCTTGCTGACTACCAAAAACAATACCATGTCCCATAGTACATTTTAAGTATCGAAAGATCCACTTGACTGCTTCCCAATGTTGCTTACCAGGTTTAGACATGTACTTACAAACTTGACTAACAACATGAGCTAAATCAGGACGAGTACATACAATAGCATACATCAAGCAACCAACAACATTAGAATATGGAACCTTTGCCATATCTTCAGCTTCCTTATCTGTCTTCGGGCACTGTTCTGATGAGAGCTTAAAGTGATTCGCCAATGGAGTGCTAATTAGTTTTGCGCTGCTCATCGCAAACCTTTCTAGCATTTTCTCAACATAACCCCGTTGAGATAGCCACAGTTTCCTTGAGTCTCTTTCCCTGCAAATTTCCATTCCAAGAATTTTCTTTGCAGCACCTAAATCTTTCATATCAAATTCCTGACTCAATAAGGTTTTCAACCCAATAACATCATCTATGTTCTTCACAGCAATCAACATATCATCAACATACAGTAACAGAAAAATAAAAGAACCATCATCAAGGCTCTTAACATAGACACAACAATCATACTCACATCGGTTGTAGCCAATTGTGATCATATAGGAGTCAAATTGGTTATACCACTGTCTCGGAGACTGTTTTAACCCGTACAAAGATTTATTCAATTTGCAAACTAAATACTCATTTTCAGGTTGAGTGAAACCTTCAGGCTGCCGCATGTAGATCTGCTTCTCTAAATCACCATGCAAAAAAGTAGTTTTAACATCTATATGCTCTAAATGTAAATCCCAACTAGCCATCAATGCAAGTACTGCTTAGATTGAAGTGTGCTTGACCACAAGAGAAAAAATTTCATCATAATCAACTCCTTTCTGCTATGAAAAACCCTTTGCTACCAAGCGAGCCTTGAACTTCTCCCCCTCTTTTTCTGTTACTACTGGTTTCTTCTTATATACCCATTTGCAACCAATCGGCTTCTTACCCTCAGGAAGGGGAACTAACTCCCATGTACGATTGTGATTCAAAGACTCCATCTCCTCAACCATGGCAGTCATCCACTTGTCGTTTTCCTGACTAGTAACTGAATCATGAAAAGTAATCGGATCATCACTACTAACAGTAAGTGCAAAAGAGACCAAGTCTTCAAAACCCAATCTGTTCGGAGGCTTTATATTCGTCCGTCTCACTCTGTCTCTGGCGAGACTATAATCCTGCAAATCATCCGTAGGGGAACCACCAGAAGTCGGTTGAGAAGTTTCTGTTTTCTCAACTGGAAACTGCTCGAAATCCACCACTGTTGTGCCTGTCTTCTGCTGCAACATGGACTGTTCATCAAAAACAGCATTTCTACTGATCACAATTTTCTTCGCAACTGGATCTCAGAACTTGAATCCTTTGACACCTTTCTTGTAACCCAGAAAAATGCACTCATTCGATTTTGCATCAATTTTGTATCTCTCATCAGCAGGTACATGCTCATAAGCAGTACAACCAAAAATCCGTAAGTGATCAAAACTAACTTCATGACCAGTCCATACCTCTTCTGCAACTTTCCCAGCCAATGATGCCCTTTGCGATCTATTGATAAGCTAACACGCCATGTTAACAGCCTCAGCCGAGAAGTGTTTGGGAAGCTCCGTATTCAATCGCAAACATCTGGCTCTTTCATTAACGACCTGTTCATCCGTTCCGCAACACCATTTTGTTGTGGTGTCTTGCACACTGTAAAATACCTCTTAATCTCGTGCTCCTTACAGAAGTTTAGAAACTGTGTATCTGTGTACTCCGTACCATTGTCAGACCGCAAACACTTGATTTTTCATCCTGTTTGGTTTTCTACCTCATCTTTCCACAGCTTGAACTTCTCAAAAACGTCGGACTTGTGTTTCAAAAAATAAACCCAAACTTTCCGTGAAAAATCATCAATGAAAGTAACATAATACCTAGATCCACCCAAAGACGATGTTGTGGAAGGCCCCCATACATCATAATGCACATAATCAAGAATCTCTTCAGTTGTGTGCTTCGCAGTCTTGAAACGAACTTTAGTCTGTTTACCAAGAACACAATACTTGGAAAAATTGAGCTTACAGCTTTTAACACCATGCAACATATTTCTTTTATGTAATTCAGCCATACCACGTTCACTAAGATGAGCAAGACGCATATGCCACAGTTTGGTTGTATCATCACATGACTCAACAGAATGAACTTCACCACTACAAAAAAATTTAATTTTTGACGTTGAAAATATTGTCATTGAAACATACATTTACGTCACTATTTGTATTTTGTGACATAAAATTCGACGTCAGGGCGTTCGTCACCCTAGGTGTGTCACTAAATGTCTAGCGCGACGATGTATATTTTTATCGTCACTTATTGTTAAACATATAATGATGTTTATGTATAACGTCACCTTATAATTTGTATTCAGTGACAACTAATTGCGTCACTAAATGAAATAAAATTTTATCATTAATCATTTATATTGTCACTAATAATATTAAATTTGTACTGTATAAACGACGAAGAAAAGATCGTCGTAATTCTTTGTTTAAATTTAAAAAAATTTAAAAATAAAAATTTAAAATTACAATAAAAGTCTAGAATTTTATATAAATAAAAATAAAAATAATATTTTGATATATTACAATAAAGACCAAAACTTTTATAAATTACAAACAAATGCCAAACTTTTTATAAATTACAAAAAAATACCAAAATTTTTTATAAATTACAACAAATGCCAAAAAAAATTAAAAATTACAACAAATTCCAATTGTTTTTATAAATTACAACAAATTCTAATTGTTTTTATAAATTGCAATCAAAGAAAAAACTTCTAATAAATTACAATAATGACTTGAGTGGAATTTCTCGAACAAACTCTATCACTAGAACTGCCTCCAAACGAATATCAAACAATTCCAACATCATCTCGAATTCAAGATGGATCGATTTGACAATACCACAATTTCCTTCCAAAAATGGATTTGCAAAGATTGGAACCATGGAAGATGAATTTACTTCATTCGTAGCACCAATAACAAGTTTACTTGAAGAAATACTCGGCAAGAGCAAGTATTGAACTCGAAAACTAACATATATCGTCCCAGCAGATAAGATATGAGGAGACTTCTAGGTCAAATGCATCTGTTTTTTCCTTGTTTAACTTTTCTCAGACGAATAAGATCAAACTTCCTGTGCACATACCAATAGCAAAGTATGGGCCAATGTACCGGAATGATGTATCCACATTTCATACTCACCATATCCTTAATGAAGTTTATCAAGATGACTACAGCAAAAAAACCCAAAACAAAGTGAGAAGCAAATTTTTGATAGAGCAGAGAAGCCCTAAACCCCAATAATGCCATGTTACAATAAACCCCCACTTATATCAATATAAAACTAAAGTTTTTTTTTAATTGTAAATTATGTGATGCCATTTACTACATTGAATGGAATAATCACGTTTTCATCACATGCAATGAAAAACGATTGTTATATCCCAACTACAAAGCATTTTAATCCATGTTCATATGGTACAATTGAAACGAGTAGATGGCTTGCCTTGTATATATCTATATGGAACAATTGAACAATATGGAGTGAAGTAACTTGTCCGGTTGAGCTTTCAAGTCTTTCCCCCTTGTCAGCATCTAAAATATGTGTAAAAAAGATTAACTTGATAAATCAATTGACTCAAGTACCCACCAACAAAAAGATAACTTATGAAGTAACCATTCTCCCTTAAATGGATATAAAAGGCTTTCAATAGTAAATACCTCCATTTCTTTGAATTCTTTTCCTCCAACTCCAACAATGAGGATCTATCGCAGGACATCCGATGCTTTTACCAGTAAATCTTTGGTTTCTTGGATATCAATTACGACCCCATCCTAGAGCAACATTAACAACTGTAAGATACTTTGCAACAATTAGTAAACCTTTTCTAGAAAAAAAAAACCAGTTAATTGTATGATTATATATATATATGAACATATGTCCTTAAAAGACATATGTGCCCCAATAACGTGATGACTCAATTCCATGTTATAATCACTTAAACAATACAATATTAAACAGTATTAAACAATACCCTATTAAGTATTACCCATTCAAAGAAACCAACATCAGACAATAAGCTTGTTCAGACATGACCACTTAGATTTTCCCTAATGCTAATGTTTTTTATGACGATACATCACTTGTTCAAATAGAAACACCAAATGATAAAATCAGTATCATAAGTGTAAAAGAAAAAACAAAGCATTGGAACAATTCTAGACACAATTGTCCACAGTATTGTTGCTATCCCCGTAATGTCTTTTTGACCATCTTGATTCCCAGGTTTCTCATTTGGATAAGTGAACGTAGTTATCTAGATTCCACAACGATTTGTCCATTGATGAACCATTGTAAACAGTTTTTCCATAAGAAAAAAATATCATATCAATTAAGTAATACCAGAATACAAGACACAAACTTACAATAAGAAACCATACGGACGGAATATCAGAGGTCACCGGCGGGGACTTCAAATAAGATGCTTGAATGACACGAGGATGGGCACTAATCACAGTGTTCTGGTGTTTGCCATTGTACAAGGAGTGCTTGACTCGTGAACGGAGGCATGGTTCATCGATGATAGCGCGAACGACGACGACCGAAAGGATGATGAAGTTTAGAGTTTGGTTTTTTCCTTTTCTACATAAAGGGTGGGTTAGGGTTAGATATATTTAATTTAATTTAATTTCCAATAATAAAATATGATTTTACCTTTAGTAATTTCGAAGAAATTGAACAATTACAGAGAACATTAATCCTAAATAAATATGAGTAAACTGCTACGTATGCCATTAAACAATTTGGGTTTAACTTTTTAGAATTTCAACTTTTTATTTTTTATATATTTTAGTCTTTGAATTTCATATTTATCACAACCTTAATATTTTATTATAAAATTCAATTAAGTCCTAAATTATTATGACCGTTCATCTAACCCCAATTTTGATTGAATTATTATTATTTTAACCCCAATTAAGCTATTTTTTTTTCAAAATTTGAAATTTATTTAAAAAATAAAAAAATAAATATTATTATAATATTTAAAAATTTTAAAAATATTTTAAAAATAGAAAGAAATTTTAATTATTGTTATAAATTATAAAACATAATAAAAATTATGAAATATTACATTTTTATTTTTAAAATTATTCAAATATTTAAAAATATATGAAATTATGTAGCATAGGTTTTCGAACATGAGATATATATACAACGCTTCTTCTCCATGGAGATTTACGCCACTATATAATAGTTCTTTCTAGAAGAATCTATGACATAATAACACAACAATTCACCTCACAAGAGTAAATTTTAATAAAGTTTTAATATTTTATATATTTTTAATCGTCATATAAAAAACAAGAGAATACAATGAGTGACAAATAATTGTTTTCGTTATGTTAAACTTATTTTATGACAAAAATAAATTGTATATATCTTATAAAAGATGACAAATAAATTGTCACAGATAAAGTTTATTGGTGACAAATTTGTAAAACCACTATTTCATATTGAATCGTCATAATGATAAATCGTCACTAATACTTTTATTCCATTGGAGACTATTTTACAACGTCACCATTTTACCTAAACGTCATTGAAATATTTCCTACCAAATATTTTTGGAGGCAAATTTTGGCTCCAAACATATAGTGACGAAAATCAATGACTTTTTTAAAATTGTCATAAAAGATATATTATTAATCATTAAATGCGACGAAAATTAAAAATCTTCACCTTAAAAGTATATTTTGTGATATTATACAAAATGTCATATAGAAATTTTGTCATAAATTGATAAATTTGTTGTAGTGCACCTACAACGGAACTCTCTAACAATATGTAAATATTCCCTGCAGTCATCTTGCCTTTCATCACAGTCAAAGAACTTTTAATAATCCAAATGGTTTCCCTATCCTCATCAGCCTTAGGGATAAAACCATTCTTGTGCAAAGTGCCCAAAGAAATCAAATTCTTCTTTAAATATGGGATATGCCGAACACCACTCAACGTCCGAACAAAGCCGTCATACATCTTAATTTTGACCTCACCAATACCAACAATATTGCAACATCGATCATCACCCAAATAAACAGAACCAAAATTAACCGACCTGTATGTCGAAAACCATTCCCTATTTGGCGTGATGTGATAAGAACATCCTGAATCAAGAATCCAAACATCCGTCAATTGAGTCGTTGAAATAGAAAGCATATCACCCTCACTGCAATCAGAATTGTCACCCTTGATCACATTCACAAACTTGGATGAATCATCACGCTTCTCATCAGTCTTCTTTTTCAACTTCGGACAGTCTCGCTTCATATGTCCCGCCTCCTTGCACTTGTAACAGTGAATTGTCTTCTTATCCCTAGATTTGGATCTGGAATTCCGCTCGCCAGACACTGCCTTCTCTGTCTTTCGTCCACGGTCTCGATTACCCTTGACATATAACCTATCGGCTTGAGAGCTTTCCCCTGCATTCTGCTTCCACTGGTTGTGAGCCAACAAGGTTGCAGTAATATCCTCAACGTTGATAGTCTATTTCCCATATGTAAGAGTAGTCACCATGTGTTCGTAAGAGGGAGGCAACGAACACAACAGAATCATCGCTCTGTCTTCATTCTCAATTTTCACATCAAGCTGAGCCAAATCAGAAACGATTTGATTGAAGACATTCACGTGTTACACCAAATCATGATCGTCCTGGATCTTCAGCCCATACAGTCGCTGCTTTAGATACAGTTTTGTCGTTAAGGATTTGGACATTAACTGACTTTCCAACTTCCTCCAAATTTCATCTAGAGACGATAGATGCATGACGTGATACATGACCTTGTCCGCCAAGCATAATCGTATGGTTCTTGCCGCTCGCTGTTGCAATTCTTCCAAATCATCCTCCTCCATCGACGCCGACCTTGTAGGTCACAAAGCCTTCAGGATCCCCAGCTGCGCCAACAGATCCTTCACCCTCGTTTGCCATAATCTAAAGTTACCCTGACCATCGAATTTCGCAACTTTGAATTTTGCTCCTAACATATGATAACAATTATTGAAGAATCGGGAAAAGTAAACGAAAGAACACAAGAATTTTAACGAGGTTCGGCAATGTGCATACGTCCTCGATGCCTAGGCGGCGCTAGAAATTTTATTCAATATCTCATAGGTTTAGGTTACATCTCTATTTATAATAGAAAACATTGGTACATAATTACAAAATAAAAACGGAGATAAAAAATAAAAAAGAAACTTTTTGTTAAAAGAAAAGTGATGAGTGGTTATGAGGAATGAAGAATATGGAGAGCGGGTGTATTTAATTCTCTAAAACATAGGGAAAATATCATCATGGACAGCCTAAGGTTAGGTATTGGAGATGAGAAATGGGAAAATAACATGATTACTCTTTATGTATGACTCAACATTCATACAAAAATTCAACCATTACGCCAACATTATTATATGATAGTATCAAACTATGATGTAAGGTACCCGGGCTCTTATTGTGGATCTAGTGAATAATTAAGTACCTGCAAGAAGAAAGTCTCAAATAGAAGGGTTTGATGGTTGATGTAAGGGTGATAATTGTGGGCTAGAATGATTATGATAAAGACACTACAACAAAATTGGTCTATAGCAATTTTTACTATAACGGCGTTTAAAAGCCTGCTAAAAATGCTACCGCCGTAAAAAAAGTGTTGCTAAAACAAACGCCGCTACTGTTAATGACGTTTACTACTAATAAATGCCGCTAAAAGTCTGGTTATGTAGCGGCATTTATTTATTAAAACGACTCTAAAGGCCAGGTTATATAGCGGCTTTCAGTATACAAACGACGCAACAGGTTCGCTATATATCGGCGTTTTTGGGAACAAAGGCCGCAATAGGTTTGATATTTAGAGGTGTTTTCCCGCAATAGGTTCGATATTTATCGGCGTTTTTAGTCACAAACGCCGTAATAGGTTGGTCATTTAGCGGCGTTTTTTCCTAAAACTGCCGCCAAATATGCACTCCGTTAGTGGGGTTTTCCCCCTAAAACGCCGCTAATCGAAACTGATTTTCAACAAATTTTCTTCCTATTTTGTATTACCTAAATTTAACCTGTAACAATATCCAATAATCATCTTAAATTTAATTACAATTCGAATTAAGTAATAATACATAAAAACATAAATAAATCAAAGTTTACAAACATCCAAATTAAATATAATGTAGTTCATCATTTTTCAATAACATAAACAAAGCATTAGCCTAAGGAAACACCTTGGATGATGAATTATTCGTTTGATTCTGCTGCATCATCTGCTTCATATTCGTTCGACTCTTCATTTTTTGTTTCTTCCTCTTCTTGAGGAGCTCGAACAATCCGTAAATACTTAATTTTCTCCTAGTCATAATTTCTACAATAAACAAACAACAATATTAGTAACTACCGACAACAATACTATTAATATATATATATTCGATGACATCAATATATATAAATGATAACATTATAAATTAGTCAATTAAGATATAAAATCTAACTACATTGTTATGTCATACCAATTTTCATAAATATCTTCATCCATGTAATCCCGAACCCATTGGAATTGTGAACTAGTACCAGTAATAGGTTCATCTAAATTTTGTGCTACAAAAGGCAAAGTTTATGATCTTGTTTCATTGTCAGCTCTACTTCCATCCCCGATGTCTATCAAGTCTCTAGGGGTGTTACAAAGTACAACATACCACCCTCATCTATTGGATAGTGGCAGTAAAAAAACTTGTTTGACTTGAGAAGAAAATATATATGGCTCGTCCATCAATTACTGACCAGTGTGAATTAATCGAGAAAAGTTCACTATTGTAAAACCTAATTGATCTCTTTTAATACCTCGAGTAGTTTTACATTAGCCCAATCACACCGAAATAACACAACCATTCATTTTCCATAATAATCCAACTCATTGATATTCGTAAGGATTCCATAATATTCTACATCTCCCTCTGCAGAATGGTTGTTTCTAGCACTAGCATAACTTGTAATTAAAAATGTAACAACTACTCCACAATTTTGTGTCCTTAATCTTTCACGAGATTTTGTGTGGAACCTGAACCCATTAATGATGATGGCATTACATATTTTAACAATTCTATTCGGACCTTGAGAAAGCCATTTAACCTCTTCACTAACTTCTCTCCCACTCCAAACCTATTACGCATCAAAAGTGAATCGATTAGCATTTATATCAATATATTAAAACAAGAAGAGTTATACATAATTGATGTCTCGTGTAAGGATTTATTTGCTTACCATATGCCCTAACCATTCATGAAATTTTTTTGTGAATAACTTTTGAATATCTCATTGATGTATTCTTCTATAGCATGATTGAGATCTTAAGACTTCTTTAAACTCGCTATAAAGAATATTATGTGGTTAAAGAACGAGAAATATGAAAGTTCACGAGAAAGTACATTAGGATTTTTATTGTGAAACTTACATGCGTAAAGATCTAATGAATCGTGATGGAAAAGAACATATCGGTGTTCTTGTACCCAAGACTTCTCTTCTAACTGTACAATTTCAACTTTGTCGAGTGGTTCACCATAACTTCCAAACAAATAAGTCTCAAGTAAGTTATTCATATTGGACACCAAATTTCTATTTGGTCTATTCAATATTGTTTCAACATCTTCAAAATATCTAGAGCAAAAAGTCATATACTCTTCTGCCAAATACCCTTCAACAATTGATGCTTCTGGAGGATAACGCTTATTACGATAGTAAGACTTCAACTTGCACAAAAACCTAGACACGAAACACAACATTATATTAATAGTTTTCATTAAAAGATACGTTCAATATAGATTGAATACATATAAGTCAATTAGCACCTCTCTATAGGATACATCCACCGATAGAAAACTTGTCCACCAACTTTAGCTTCAAGTGGAAGATGAATTAGCAAATGCACCATACTTGTGAAGAATGAAGGTGAAAATATCTTCTCCATATTGCATAAAGTCAAGGCGATTCGATCTTGCAGTTTCTCAAGTTCTTCGACCATCAGAACTTTCCCACAAATAGCTTTCATTATATTGGAAAGTTTAATTATACAAGACGTCACCTTATTCAACATGCAACCACGTAAAGCAACTAGCAATAAATCTTGCATCAGTATATAATAATCATGTGACTTTAGAGAATAAAGTCTTCGATCTTTAACACTGACACATCGAGATATATTTGATGCATACCCATATGGGACTTTTATATCCTTGAACACCGTGCAAAAGACTTTTTTTTTCTTTCTTCAACATTGAAAAAATAGAAGGCAGTAGCCAAGATTTTCCATTAGGAAGTAATTGAGGATGAAGATCACTCCAAATTCTGATGTTAACTAAGTCAAGTCGACTCTTTAGATTATCTTTAGATTTACTATCGACATTGAGAATGGTCCCGATAATATTCTCACAAACATTTTTCTCAATGCGCATGACATCAAGATTATGTCTTAAAATTAGATCCTTCCAATAAGTTAACTAGAAGAAAAATAATTCTCTCTTTCCACAAATCCACCTCGTTTGGATCATCTTATTCATCAGACTCATCATCACTCTCTGTTGTTCAACATCACAATCATAAACATGTTCTGTCTTTTTCTTTGATCGTTTTGGTGGTTGATTCATCTTTCCATAAGTGAACTTAATATGTTTCAACGTTGACAAGATATCATACCCGATTTCTTGTTCAGGAGCTTTTCTAAACTCTTCAGTTCCATCAAACAATATTTTTTTGATATATGAATACGTGATTTTCTCCTAACCACCGACGATGTCCTGTAACACCCCCAACCCGTATCCGACCCGGATACGAGTCCGAAGTGTCACATTGACTTTTCAAACATTTATTCGTATAAAATAGTGAGTAATTTAAAAACTTTGATAACATTTAACTTATTCAAAACGTTTACAAAATATATATCAGAGTTCATACAATTTATGTCTTTAGACTACATGCCAACTACACTCTATATATAGTACCTATATTTTCTGATCTGACATTTGGTAAGGAAAACTGACCTGTCTTGCTCCGCATTACTCTTTACTCTTCTCGAAACCTACGTGTGAAACAATCACACGCTAAGTCGAAGACTTAGTGAGGCATAAAGAAAACACATCTAATGGAATTCATACCCACTAATCATGCATGACTGTTTTATGCTATCAATTTTACAACTCATTTACATATACATCAACATATATTCGTGCATATTATGTAACAGATACCATTACCCCTATCACAGATATATCATGTCATGCACACATCATATCACAAATCATATACATATATCACATACATTGTTCTCATGTCACCAATATCCATACCTGTAAGCATATTGCTTTAACATTCATGAATTTGTATTAATGAGTTTATTGGCCCATGATATCATATTGAGAACCTAAGGTATCTGAGTATTGTGAGGTTGTGCACTATGCTATCACCACAGCTCGTATAAATGCACCGAAGTGCCGCGTAGAATTGCACCATAGTGCCATATAATGATGTCCATAAGGACCACATAGAATTCCTTAAGAATCATATACATATGCTAGGGATCATATATGTGTCTCACCAGACTTCACACATGTTCCAAAGAATATATATATATCCCGAAGGACCGCGTAGAATATTGTCCCGAAGGACTGCGTAGAATATTGTCCCGAAGGACCGCGTAGACCCTCTACTCTTGGCATGCCAACTATACCCCTAGCTCTCAAGACACATAACATGGGCATTTTCTTTTATACTTATCATTTCACATAACACATAGTTCAATTACTCATAGAACATTTTCATATGAGTCACATTTACATGTCACATAGCTTATATACTTTCTCACGTAGTTACATAGATCCATATCATATAACATATTTCACAAAGTGCACATAATCACACATATCATATCATATAGCTTAGATCATTTCTCAGATATTCATATAAAATACATCATATCTTGTTCACATATGATCATATAGGCTTCATAACACATAGAACACTTTCTCCTAGCTTATATCAATTTTCAGAGTTCTTTCATATTACCTGATGACATATATCATATAGATATATAATAACGGATATCATATTATCTACCTTATGCTCTATTTCTTTGTATTCCCTTAGATTATAAATTATGCCGTATTTCTAAACATATATCATTTAATAGTATTTTTAGTTAGGTACTAATTTAATCTTTTTACTTAATTCAATTTCATATATTCATTATAATCTTTTCATATAGCTCCATTATACTAATTCTCATAATAAATCATACCACTAGGTACTTGTCCAACTCATGTTTCCATTATGCATATACTGTTACCCATGTTTACCTAGTTCATATCACTTCTTTAAACTCACTTCCATCATATTTCCTATTATTACATATTTTATCTCATAACCATGTATCCGCATAGTCTTATATTTCATTATCATATTACATATATTTGTTCTCCTATGACTCTTAATAAACATTTATTTCTATTTCCCTACATCTTTCGACTTATCTTCTATATTCCTATAATTTCATAACTTATTTTATATCATTTTCCCCTTTTTATTCGAATAAACCATCTATTTATTTAGTTCAATTTCTCATGACTTCCACAATTCTCTTTAATAAAACTTTGTAGCTCTTCACTATAATACATAAACCATAGTTTCCTTTAATTTATCAATCTTCCCTATATTACTTATGTATCCTTATTATGCCCTCGAATTCATACTATTCTCTTAGAGTCTCCTAACATTTCTCGTATAATCACTTATACCATATCATATAACTTATACTTGATTATCTTATTCTCTCATGTTCATTTCATTTCTTATGACTCTATCATATAACTTATTCCATGTTCTTCCATTATTACATATTAAAGTCTTACATACATCATATAGCATATACAAAGCATATCATTATCTTTAGTCATGCATACATACAATCAATGTAATACATATAATCACATATAATTATAACCACACATAATCATGTCCATGACTTCATGCATATTACTCTAGGAAATAGACTAATCGCAAGTCTTATTTCCATTAAACACTACATATCACTAGTATGCACTCACCTGGCCTCACTAGTCAATTTCAATCTCTTATCTTTCCCTTGATCGATCTTACTTGCCAAATGTTCCGGAATTGCTTTACGCGCAGAATCTACATAAATGTACATTTTGAGGCAATCATTAGATACCTACACCTTGTAATTGGATACTAGCAACTTAAACGAACTAATTAAACCAATATTCACATTTTTCCTTTAGGGGGAATCGGTTCCCTACTAAGGGGGTATCGATTCCCTCATGACATTCTGGAAATTTTTGTTCGTTTGAAGGGGTATCGGTTCCCCTTGAATGGGTACCGATTCCCCTTGCCCAGAAATCATATTTTTAACTCGAAAATTACATCATTTCCTCTCAAACACTTCATATATCATCCCCTTTTCATTCTTAACTCTAGTACACATACTTAAACCAATCTATATTCATTTATTTCATCTTAAACCTCAAAATCCTATCTTCCATATGAGATTCAATAATCATACCAAATTTTCAATGTGTTCTAATTCCAATTCTAACACTTCATACTTCTTAATTATATTGATGACAAGTCAAATGCATCCATAAAACTTCAACAATCATACCATATCAAAATTTCATCTTAAAACTCATATTGCAATTTCCTTAATAATTCCTTTATCTTATTGTTTAAATCCCATATAAGCTTTCCTTAAGCTTATTTAATACCCAAAGAATCAAAACTAAGCTTAAAACTCAAGAATTAACCAACTGAAATTAAACTTACCTTTGCCTTGCTCTCCCACGTATGAAGAAGAAGAAAGGAGAAGAGAACTCTGGATGTTTCTCAAATTTCCCACGTTTTGCACTCTTATAAAAGGGGGAAGAATATCTTTTAAAGGAAAAGACCATAATACCCTTAATTTCCTTTAATAATTACCAAATAACCTTCATTTTATATTCAAATAATCATTGAATTATTTCATTCTTCTACTTTAGTCATCAAATTCTGAAACTTTACAATTTGGTCACTAACCCGGTATTGCGGATGTTACATGTCCCATATAAGAGAATTTTTTTCCATTATACAACCACTTTGAACATGTTTACGTAGCACAATAAGGACAAGCATAACGACCTTTGGTACTCTAACCAAATATATTTGCATAACCAGGGAAATCATGAATAGTCTACAATAAAGCTGCACGTAAATTAAAGTTCTCCTTCTTCAACACATCATATGTTTCGACACCCACCCATAATTGTTTCAACTCTTCAATAAGAGGTTGTAAATAGATGTCAGTATCATTTTGGGACCTTTCTCACCAGGGATTATCATTGATAAGACAAAGGATGATTGTTTCATGCAAATCCACATAGGCAAATTGTAGGGAACAAACAGAACATGCCAAGTACTATATGAAATACTCATGATTTTAAAAGGATTAAACCCTTCAGATGCAATACCAAGCCTGACATTTTAGGGATCTCTTGCAAAATTTGGAAAATTTTGGTCATATGACTTCCAAGCTAAACAATCCGTAGGATGCCTTAATAATCCAACATTGGTTCGCCAATCATGATGCAACCTCATAGACTCTGCATTTTTTGAAGACGTAAAAAGTCTTGAAAGCCTAGGTATTAGAGGAAAATATTGCATAATCTTTATTGGCTTATTTCTTGATTGTGCTTCAACTTCGTCCTCACATTTTCTACGTCTCCATTCATCCACCAAGATTTTCGGCATACATGACAAGGCTCCAGATTTTTTCGATCACCCCAATACAACATACAATCATTCAAACAACTATGAATTTTCTCATAACCAATACCCAAATCCTTTATCATTCTCTTTATATCTTTGCATGATTGAGGGATTTTTGCAAAAGGAAACATGTCTCTTAAAAACTCTAATAACAGTGTAAAGGAGTTATCGGTCCACCCTCCCAAGCATTTTAAGTGGAAAATATGAATGCAGAAGGAGAGTTTTGAATATTTTGATCCCTCATAAAGTTGCTCAACAACTTATAAAACTTTGCCGCTTCTCTATTTGGCTCTTCTTCACATCCATTTCTTCCAATCTCAGAGAAATCATTACCACCAAAATCACAATCATCTTCTCCAACAAGTTGGTGATGATTGTGCATATTAAATGCATCTCGCAACATACCCTCCATGTCATCTTCTCTAACATATCGATGATGAGAAATAGAAGGATAAACATAATTACTCACAGAATAAGATCTACAAGGTGTACATTCTCCATGGAATATTCATTTTTATAACCCCGAACAAAGCCAAAAATAATTAGATGCTCGTAGACAACTTCATGAATGTGCCAATTAATGTTAGCACACTTCTTACAAGGGCAAAGAATCATATTCTCCTGGCTTGCATTTTCAAAAGCTAAATTTAGAAAAGTTTCTACTCCATTTCGATAGCAGTCAGTTAACCTTGACAAAACCATCCAACTCTTATCTATTTCATATTTCTGAAATATCCATTTCAAATGTAAGCAACTAAAAGATACTTTTTTCGAGTCTATAATAGCAGCAACAGGAAATGGTTAAAAGTTTAACAATTGTTATGTATTTTGTTAACACGCCTACTGTTAGTTAAAATTATATCTTTAAAATTATATCAAGTGTGGGAAGCATATTCCATGGTTAATGAGAATGCAACTAGAGCACAAGTCAAATTAACATTAAGAATCAGTTCGTATAGAATATTGTAATAGTGAATGCATTATGTAGGAAACCCAATCAATCATTCTCGAACAAGTTAGGTTCTCTAAACATAACATCCAAGGTTTCTTGCTGCCAGATAATATGGAAAATTATTATATATATAATATATCAACCATTAAAACTTATTGTCGCTGTAATAGAGAAAGCATAAGAACCAATAATAAACCCATTGCTTAACAGAATCACTCTTGTTCAACACAAGCGGGACTCCAAGGACATATGCACTCCACTCACTAAAACTTTCCCAAAGAAATAAACCCATTCTTCTATTTCCATTAATATTAAACTCGATTTTATTTAAGAATCAAATTAATATTAATATTAAACAAAATTTAATTATACTAATTCAAAAATTACCCATGTTTTGATCAAATGTTATTTTAACATTTAAGTTGGATTGAGATATTATAACATTTGAATTGATATTCTTTTCCACCTAATTCTTTACCAAACGAAGGCATTAAATCTTACTTTTCAATATAAATCAAAATCATAATAAATTCAATGCATTGAATTTACAAAGTTTTTAAAATAAGTTTGCAAATAGGAGTTTCATTTATAATTGTATCAAAATAATCTCAATATTTACAAACCAATCTCAATATTTATACTATAATGGAGAAATGATAAAATCATGATCTTTAAAATGAGAATGGGGATGCTGGAGAGGAGGATGAGATGGAGATGATGATGAAGTTTGGGATTCCAGTTGGTTTTGATTCCACCAAAGGGAAAAATGTACCCGGAGCCGATGCCAGTGGAGTTAGGGCTGTCACTAAGAGGCAGCGCAGGCAATATATGAATGGAATAGGCAGCACTAAGGACTGTCACATAAGATATTATATGGATAATTTGGATCCAATTAACCCTTGCAATATCATTGGTGCTTCGGAATATACCCTTTGAAATAAGAACGTATACGAAGTCTTAAAAAAACCCCTAGAAAATAAACACTTTAGAATTCGTTGTTAACATCATGCATTTATTCAAGAATTCATAGTATTCAAAAGTCATATAATAAAATGAAATCATATCCAATATCTCAATATTCAATCTACCCGAAATAGAATCCCGCATTGCCTCGAATTACAAAAATAGTCCACATACGCTTAAGTAAAAACCGAGTATTGTTTGATCGCAACTGAATGCTCACTCCTTGCTCCCAAACAACAATCAATCCTCTGTAAAATGTTAACAACGACTGTGTAAGCTTAAAGCCCATTTGAATGAAAAATGTTCCAAAGTGATGCATGTATCAACGCTAAAGGAGAGCATCCTAAATGACATGCAACCTCACTTCTCTCTACCTCAATGAACATACTGGAATGTCATGCCATGATGCATATATTATATGTTTCAAATGCACACAAATATCATATTACATCACACTTATATTATTATACACATTGTTGCAATCACATACACATGCACTATTACCTTTCCACCGGAATGTACACACAATCAAACATTTAATTATTTTATGAATTATTGGCCCTTGTTCAAAATACAAATTACTTATTAGATAAACAAAATCCATACATCTTCCATTTTATTTATGGAATCACTTAGGTCCAAAACCACTGTTTCAAAGCAAAGCTCAATGCACCAACCTTACCACAAAATTCTTCTCTAAGCTAAGCTCAACGCACCAACCTTGCCACAAATATTAACTATCACACACTTATAAAAAACATATAGTACTATTTCCTAGGCATGTCTTTCATATCCAAAGGTCATATTCAGAACAATAACCAAATGATCCATGTTTTCCAAGAGTAGTAGACACATGATTCATAGTTTTATGAAAATATTTTCGGTTTAGAATTTTAAACACAAATCAAATTGGTTGTCATGATCAACCCATATTCTAGAACGCTATTGCTCGACTCATCTCTTAAGACAGTGATGTTTCTCAATTCATCCATAACTAAACTAAGTATCATATTTTATGCAAAATAGCCATGCATCAAGTGTAACATATCAATTCACAAATCGTATATCAATAACATATCATATTTGCACATTCAATACATATTAACAACATACTTACCATAGGGTCTTAATATAAGGAATTTCCCACAACTAAGACCTCATTTAACATTGATGACATTCATCATCCAAGAATGTAAAGTCATTCACCTCTATGAAGATTCAAGCTCAATATCGACTCCAAACTATACCTACTCGCTTCCGATAGTTGATGCACCGATTTTTAATTGATAAATGACTTAAACAATAACTTAAATAACATATTATCATGTCACAAAAGCATCCAAAATAGAGCAAAAAATTATGCTTTAAAAACAATGTAAAAATAGGCAAAATAATCAAATTTCTTACCACACAAGTGATCTAACGCATGTAACACCTTGGAACTTGATTCCTCACTCTAGATTTGATCAATAATGATCCCAATAAAAACCTAAACACATTTAAAATACCCGAGAATAACAACAATTAGATTAATTCTCGAATTTCTGAAAATGGCAAAATCAAGCTTGTTTCCAAGAAAACGATATTAAAATTAATCCGAATTAAAAATATAATTTATATGATAATAATCACCTCTAAGAAACCATACTAATGTTAAAAAAAACCTTGAAAACCTTTCAAGAAAATATGCACAATAATTAATTTCGAAAATCACCATATTTGAGAAAACTAACAATTGAAAACCATGATCAACAAGGATCATCTTATTAATGGATATTTTTAATCGTCAAAGCATTAAAAGAACCAAGTTTTAGGAATTGACTTTCTAGAAATAGAAAGAAAGGATGAAAAAAAAGATTGATGAAGAATCAACTCCGCCAATGGTTACAAAGTGGCGGCAAAGAATGGTTTTGGAAGGAAGGAATAATGAGATGAAAAATCAAGGGAGAACGCATCAAAAATCATAAAAAGAATGATGGAAATGATGAGGGAAGAAATATTCCATGAAGGAAAAACAAAGAGAATTTTGGCAAGGCTTTCAATGGTACTTTTAGTGAAGAGAACAAATGATGAACCAAGGGTTTAATAAGTGAATTTAAGCAAAGGAATTTATGAATGAATCAAGATAGTTATCTAGGAAACGATAGGAAAAGGTCACGGTTAAGAATGGTGGGAAAAAGAGTGATTATTCCAACTTGGTAAAATAGCTTCATAGATTTTGACATTTCGATCCTTTACAATTTAGTCACTAAAATTGAACAACTCAATTCGTTAAACTTAGTCACATTATAAAAATCATTTATAAAATCCTAAAAATAAATTAAAAACCATTTAAATCATTTTAGAAAATATTTATCACCCAAAAATTCTAAAATTAATTTTTTTCAATAACCTGAAAAATCAACTTGATTATCGGCTCATAAATGTTATGCAAAACGACATGATTCATCAAACGCATGAATGTACTAGGGGCATTGGTTAAGCCAAAAGGCATGACCAACAACTCATACAAACATTGTTTGGCCTTGAAGGAAGTCTTCAACTCGTCTTCTTCCCTCATCCAAATATGATGATAACCACTATTGAGATCAATTTTGGAGAAGATGCATGCACCACTTAATTCATCAGGCATATCATCCAATCATGGTATAGGATGTCTATAATTGATAGTAATCTAGTTCACAGCTCAATAATCAACACATTATCCATGATCCATTCACTCTTTAACTTGTTTTGGCAACTCCTTACATTCCTCTGGGTTACTTCTATAGGTTAGTCTATTTGGAATGGTGTCTCTAGGGATGAAATAAATTTGATGTTCAATCCCTCGAATAGGTGGCAATCTATCTAGAATCACTTCTAAAAATATGCCTTCATAATCCTGCAACAAAGAAGAAATAGAAGAAGGCAAACCTTTTTGGAGGGTTAATATTTCCTTGTACATCAGTAAAGTATAACACTTTGTATGGAAAGATTTTTCTAATTTCTCCTCCATGAGCATAAATGTTTATTTTCCTTGGTTCTTTGTCTTTCTCTTCTTTAGTTTTCACCATGGCTTCCATGCTTTGCTTTATCGATCTTTGTCCTTCATTAACTTCCTTGTTGTAAGGGGTTCCAAGTCATCTTCTTGCCTTCATGTTGGAATGTATAACAATTTGTAAACCCATCCTGAGTGCCTCTCTTATCAAATTATCATGGATGACCTAATAGGACTTGTTTTGTGACCTTTAACTCATCTCCATCATTCAACCATTGCAATTTGTATGGTGTCGAATGTCTTGATGTCTTCAATCCCAATAATTCCACCATGAGAGTACTTGTCACATTGTTACAACTCCCACCATCAATGATCATGAAACAAACTTTGTTGTTAACATGAAATCTTGTATGAAATATGTTATGTCTTTGTTTATCTTCTAAGGCTTTAATGTTGAGTGTCTTTTTTACAATAAGGACTCTGTTGGAAGAAAGCCTAGAAACTAGAAACATGATTAGTATAAGATAAAATGAAGATGTGTATAGCTTACCGAGTATAATCTCACAAAACCTCTCTATACACTCCAAAGAAAAAATAATGATATTCAATCTCTTTTGTTTAAACTCAGGACTTTAATGGGTTTTACCGTCCTCTTTTGATCTCCTTTGCTCAATTTGTCTTTTTCCACTCTTCGTCTTGTGTAAAGGTTTTAAAAATAAATTTAATTAAGTCTTGGTACATGTTAGCATTGGGTTCAAAAGGGTTAGGGTAAGGATAAAAAAAATAATGAAATAAGGTGGATAGAAAGTAGAAAGAAAAAAAGAATACAATAATTACAAGCAACCACTCACAACTCACTTTTCACCACAATCAAAGGTTTTTCTTTTTCTTTATTCTTTATAGGTCTTCTTGTTGCTCATTACTCTTCACCCAAAGCTCTGAATACCGCTTCATGCAAAGTACTCATGCCCTTGATAGTGGATCAAGTGAATGAGTAAGTACCTACAAGAAAATAGGCTCAAATAGAAGGTTTGGTGGTTGATGTAAGGGTGATAATAGTGGGCTAGAATGGTGATGATAAAGAGTTGTTTACATAAATTATTTGGGTGTGGTGATGGGCTTATGAAATAATGAGGAAAAGGGTGAATAGTATCTTAAGTGATTGAGGTAAAACTAGCCTATAAAAATAGCGTAACACCGAACCTTATAAATCACTTAAGGGGTGTAATAAGGACTTGGCCCCGTTGACTATAATGAATCAAGAAACACAAGCATCATGATGAAAGAAAAGGGTTGAAGCCACAAGCACCTCAGTACTTGATAAGTCGATAAAATTTCTTAAATAACTTAAGTAAAGAGGATAACCTCACAAATATATTGATCATGCAAAGGGGGATGCCTTACAAAAGCTAAGGAATTGGATATATAGGGAATGAAAGAAAATTGATAAACGGTTACAACATGGTTCGGCTATGCTTATGTCCATATGGAAGTACATGATTTAATTACAAAAAAATTTCATACGGTGCTTGTGATGGTTCGACTAACTATTCATATTGTAGATGATTCCTTTGGTCGAATAGAAGGCATTGGTCTGACCTTGAGTTTGAAATGAATGGTGCACAAAGAACCTTGGCCAAATGGGTTAATGATGTTTCACTTAAGCGCCTAATTGTATGGTGGAGAGGTCATAAGTCGAATGGGTGTGCCTCTTGATGCTCGATGGCTTGTTTGAATTCAAATGAGTGCACATGATGCACATGGCAGAAAACACAATGCACATGATGTCCTTGATGTTGTATGCTTCTCCATGCCAAGTTAAAGTGTAATCTTGATCATGTGATGCATGCTTGTTGTAGGTCATGCTTAGGTAGTGACATAGGTAACTAGTTAGGCTAGTAAGCTAGCTAGAAGTTTAAGTAGCTAGCTAGGTGGTGTAGGTAACTTAGCTAGCACCTAATATCACTCTAGTTGCCTTCAGTTACCTTGACTCCTTAGCTCAGCTTCAAGCTCCTTAGCCACTCTTTACCTAGTGTAAGCTTCCATTCAACTCCTTCAGCTACTCTCGAGCTAGTTTCTACTTGTGTTGAGCTCCATTTAGCTAAGTTAAGATAATCTTTTATATGTTTGAGCTAGCATGAGCTGCCATAGATTAAGTTAGCTATCCAAGAGCTGGAATAACCTTCCTTAGCATCAAAGAAACCTAAAAATGCATAGAAAAAAATGGTGTAAGTCATTAATTAATGACAAACAATAAGAATTCATAATGCAATCAATGTACATGCTAAATATGAGTTATATATGTGAACATATGCATATGTTGAGGTAAGTAAACATTCATAATCATAATATATGCTAAGTAAAGATGTGGATGAATGCATAATACTCATACATCTATATGCATGACATTATATAACTTATCATCTACGGTAGGAAGTTCTTTAAAATAAATAAAAGCTTGCTTTCACTTGAGTGATAGAACATCCATCAATTTCTTGGCTCTAGACCTTGTGATTGGTCATTATGGCATGATCTTTGGATTATATGCTGGCGTCTTCACATCAGACTCATCCTAAAAAAAGGAAATAAGAAAACTAAAAATAAAAATAAGTAAAAGAACAAATTGGTAAAATGACTTACACTAATTAAATGTGGGGGCAAAAGACTTAAAGAATTTTGACCAACTTAATGGTCTTCTGGTTTGCATTGGTCTCCCTAATGTAATACATAAGCCTCTTCCCATTAACTTTGAAGGTATGGTCATCCTTCAATTCCTTAATTGTGACTGCCCCATGGGAAAAAACTTCAATGACCTCAAAAGGTCCTGACTATAGTGACCGCAATTTTCCTGGGTACAATTTTGGCCCACATCAAACTATAATCGAAAAAATAATACTAACACATCATCGTTTAGTTTTTATCTTTGTGAGTGGCAGTGTTCCCATAAGGTCCTCGGTTTATCTCTTCCAACTTTGAAATATCCATTATCCTCTTTTGACAAGCGACTAAATAACCCTTGTTTACTTGGTTGATAGCCCACCTAGCTTTGTGTTCAATCTCGACAGGTAAGGGACAAGGTTTTATATAAAAAAAATTGAAATAGATACATTTAGAGGTGTTTTATAAGCAATTCTAAACACCTACATCACATCTTATAATCTATTAGACCAATCCTTACGAGTAGGATTAACAACCTTCTCAAGGATTTTCTTGATTTCTCTATTTGAAATTTCAACCTGACCATTATATTAAGGATGATATGTTGTTGCAAGGCGATGATTTATTACATATCGTTTAAGGCAAAAACCACTTGTTTACAATGGAAGTGAGTTCCTTAATCATTAATTAATACCCTCGATGTACCAAACCTAATTAAAATGAACTTATGGGAAAAAATGAGAATTGTGTTGGCCTCATTGGCTACTGTTGCTATTGCTTCAATCCAATTGGAAAAAATAATCCACCTTCACCAAAATATAGATATTAAAAAAAAATTAGGAAAATGACCCATAAAATCTATTTCTCACACATTAAATAACTCATTAACCTTTGAAGATGATGAATTGTTCTTGATGTTAGAAGACTTGAATTGGTCATATCTCAAAGAAATCTTCTCAAAGGTTGAGCTCTGGTCAGAATCGTTGGTTAATTCAAAGAGGGCGACCTGGATTAAGGTCTCGGGTGTTCCATTGCAATGCTGGAATCATTTTACACTTAAAAGGGTGGCGGAGTTATGGGGAAATTTTGAATCATTAGGTGAGAATGCAGACCATTCCATTGATTGTGAGAACGTAACAATTTTGATGACTACAAACCAAGATAAGAGGATAAATGAAACAGTGGAGATAGAAATTGGAAACAATATTCACTTGGTTCGAGTATTGAAGATCGGCATTTCGGATGATGGTGGTACTTCTACTCAATGGGGAATCAAACAAAATTTGAAGGAAGGTTCGAATGTTAATAAGGAAGATTTCCATATGAGTTCAACGGAAGAGGATAACTCTGGCGCATCTTCGGATAAGTTTGAGAGAACTGAAGAGGTGAGGGATGTTGAGTTAATTGCGTGCTGCTTTGGGAACGAATTCAATAGAAATGATGACACTCAATTACACGAGAAATCACGCCTTCTGAATGAATCAGAATTGAGTGGTGGAGGAGATATTATGGCAGCATATGTT
The DNA here is from genome assembly GCF_006381635.1 of Hibiscus syriacus. NCBI lineage: Eukaryota > Viridiplantae > Streptophyta > Magnoliopsida > Malvales > Malvaceae > Hibiscus > Hibiscus syriacus. The sequence goes on along the minus strand of NW_024062900.1, from coordinate 3,991,007 downwards.
TCTCCTTGTATTGATGGTCCTTTTGATGTTGATGCTACAAGAGATGAAGGTTCAATAGAGATGGTTAAAGCTTCACTTGAGGAGCACGTTGAAATCAATCGAGATGTTGGTAAGATAGATGAGAGTAGTGCCTTGAATAATGAAGATGATGGTTTGATTATGGGTAGCAATATTGATTCTCTTGAAATCACCTAAATCACTTGCGGAGGACTCTTAAGGACTTTAAGGGTCGAGAAGATTTTGTGACTGATGATTTGGACAATTTCTTTCCAAAAATTGAGCATTTTAGAAAAAACAAAAAATCGAAAAGGTATGGTTCTCTTCTAAAACTATAAAATCAAGTTATTTTGGTTCCAAGTAGAAGAAAGATGGATCTAGCATTTAATAAGCTCAAATTGAAGATAAAAGATTTGGAGTGCTCAGAGTTATCAGGAAGGTCTTTATCTGATTCAGATTTAAAAGGTAGATGGTTGGCTGCATATAAAGAAGCCGTGAAAACTTTGAAATTGGGTAAAAAACTTGGTATCCAATTTTCTGGCGAGGAGGTGGTGAAGGAATTAGCTTTGTTAGAAATGAATTAAAGTTGCTCTGAATCGTATTAGTGTCTGATGGCAGATAGCAGTGTTGTGATGATATTTCTCTAGAGGAGTTGTTCGTCAAAGTGGTATGCCCCGAAGAGTACATCCAAACGTTCTTTCCTGCATTTTGATAGGCTGTTTGGATGATCAAAGATTTTCATTGTTGTTCGTGCCTTGTGATCGAAATGGATTGGTGCATTGCTTTGCGTTTGATGGGTTATGTTGAGCCGATTGATTAATGTCGTTTTAATGTCATGCATGCTTACGGTGCTGGTTTTTTCGTTGTGTTATGATGTTGTGAGTCGGTATGTAGGACCTCTGCAGTTGCTGGGTTTTCGTTAGCTGCACTACTTGTTATTATTTTTTCATGTCTTTGTCGATTAGGTTCATAACCAATCAAATTTTCGATGTATGGTCTGGAGAGGTACTGTTGAGTCATGCAGCCGTATTTTGTTCTTCATCTAGATGATGTTAGCTTTGTTTTGTTCTACTCGGTTTGTCTTGGTTCTTGAGATGATGTATGTGTAAAGTCTTTTAGAGTGTCAGTTGAAGGAGCTGTTGTTGCACAAAGGTTGTTGTTTTGTTCTAACGTTGATTTGTTCTCAGCCTTGTCTTTGGTCTACGGGCTTCAAAATTTTTAGGGGCATCTTCGAGTGTTTTGATTCGTTTGGAGTTGTATTTTGATCCTAGTCAAGAGTACTCTTTTCCTCCACTTAAGTTTAGGGAGGTTTTTAACGAGACTCTTGACTCAGGCTTTTTTTTATTAATAAATCTATATTTTGCGGAGCAAAAAAAAAAAACTCAAATTCCATAATAGGTTGTTCTTGCTTCTCATTGCGTTTGGAAATGGAACCAGTGCATTGACATTTATCGTACTATTTTTCAAAATTATGGGCAGATCTTAATAACATTGGCCAATAAAATCCATATTGAAACACCTTGACAGCAATTATCATTCCACCAAAGTGTCTCCTATAAGGAGCATCATGACAATGCTTCAAGAAGGAGACAATTTCCTCGCCAAGAACACACTTACGAGTTATGTTTTCGTTGCATACCTTAAACAAGTATGGCCCATTCCAGAAATATTGAGTAGTTTCCTTGAGGAATCGCTTCTTTCTATGTCTGTCTATAGACCTAGGAATACGTCCATAAACCAGATAATTAACTATATCGACGTACAAAGGAATTGTGTCAACAATGAATAATTTCTCATTAGAGAATACATCGATAATTGGCACAATGGTTCCATCTTTACTACTTGTTTCAAGCCTAGATAAGTGGTCTACTACATGATTTTTAGATGTTTTTCAATCTTTTATCTCCGTATCAAATTCTTGAAGTATAAATATCCATCGTATCGAACTTGGCTTATCATCTTTCTTAGCATATAGGTTTAACGCAATATGATCATTAAAAACTGTAACTTTTACACCAACAAGATATAATAGAAATTTTTAGAAGGCAAAAACCATAGCTAGTAGTTCTTTTTCAGTGGTGGAGTAGTTGATCTGAGCTTCAGTCAAAGTACCGCTAGCGTAATGAATCGTATTAAAAAAAATTGTATTTAAATAGAACAAGCACTGTACCAATAGTGAAATCACTTGCATCTCACATAACCTCGAAAGGTTGCATCCAATCTAGTGCTATGATAATCGATGCAATCACAAGCTTGTCTTTGATAAGATTGAAGGCATGTTAACGTGTATCATTAAAGATGAATTTATGATTCTTCTCGATAGAGCATAAAGGTTTAGCAATTTTGGAGAAATCTTGAATGAATCATCTGTAGAATCCTACGTGGCCTTAAAAACTTCTAATTGCTCTTATATTGGAAGGTGGAGGCAATTTCTCAGTAATCTAAACATTTTTCTTTATCAACCTGAATTATCTTATGAGATATTTTGTGGCCAAGCACAATTCCTTCAGTAGCCGTAAAATGACGTTTCTCTCAACTAAGCACCAAGTGATTATCTTCACATATTTAAAGGTTTCTCTCAACTAAGCACCAAGTGATTATCTTCACGTATTTAAAGTATTTTATCTAAATTTTCGGCGCATTGGTCAAAAGTGTTTCCAAACACTAAAAAGGCATCCATAAAGATCTCCATGGAATCTTCAAGCATATCCAAGAATATAGCCAGCATGCACCTTTGGAAAGTTGATAAGGCACTACAAAGACTGAATGACATTCTTCTAAAGGCTAACGTTCCAAAGGAACAAGTTATGGTGGTTTTCTCTTGATCACTAGGGTCTATGGCAATTTGATTGTAGCCAGAATAACCATATAAAAACAGTAATAAGCACTCTCTGCTACCCTATCTAGATATTTTGGGGATAGCTACTCCTTCATATACTTACCATATTTAGGGAATTGAACAAAAGTATCTAGAAGAGGTATATTCACTTGCAATTGCTTTAACATTGAGATGAATTGTTGGCAATCTTCATTGTGAGTTTCATCATAAAATATCTGTGGAAAAGGAATATGAAGAGTTAAGTCCACTTGCTTCGACATCTTTGGCATACTTTGAGGCATTGATATTTTTGGCATCTACATTGAAAGTTTCATAATGTTTGGCATAGATTTGATGACTTACAGAGATATTTTCTAAGTCATCACTGACATCTTTGTTCAACTGAATATGTTTACCATCTTTTGAAGAATTAGACTGGTCACTCACATCCTTTTGTTCACCAATTTGTTTACCATTGCGGAGAGTGATCTCATTGCGTTGCTCATTATATCTGGTCTTAGGATTTTGAGTGTCACTAGGTAGATTTCCTTGTGGTCTAGTGTTTAACAATGATGCAAGCTATCCAAACTGAGCTTCCAAAGCACGTGTAGAATAAGAGTTTCCTTGCACTAGAGCCTTAGCGCGATTGATATGCTCTCTCATCAATGCTTCCAACGATACTAAAGGATCAAAGCTTGAATCATAAGAATAATTTGACTGGAAAGATGTTGAATGATTCTGATTTTGAAACTTAGTTGATTGTGGCTGCATAAATTTATGCGACTGAATTGGAAAATTTTGTTATAAGCCCAATGGCTGCTGATTAAACTGGTTATTGACATTTTGCTGAAGGCGATTGTTACCACTATGGATTTGATTGTAACTAATTTAAGAATTTTTGTTCCCATGACAAAAGGTATTAGACTACTGACTAAGATTTTGACTCCCCCATGTAGTTTATATTTGATTATTGGAATTGTTTACATAAGAATTTCCAAAAGAGTTGCTAACAGAATTCCATCGAAGGTTACTAAAATAATAGGCGTTCTCCATTTATTAAGTACAATATTCAAATATATTATTGTCACCGCATATCTCGTAGCTAAACATTGGAACATCAATCTACTTGGTTGTCTGGATAGGCACTTTCTCAACTGTTCCTTATGTTCTTGATAAGTTTTGCCAGCGCATAAAGTTATGCACCTAAGTCAGAAATTGTATTTAACTCCAAAACACAAAGAGTATTTCTTGTTCTGACTACCCTTGAAATTGGATACTGATAGTCATTATGTGAAATGTGTTCCAAGATCTCTACAGCGTTTGTATACATGCAATCAAGGAAAGGACCATTAGCAAATGGATCAATAATATTTCTTGTCAGTGCATTCAACCAATTATAGAAAATCTCACTGTGAGTTTATTGTTGCAAACCGTGCATGGGACAATGACACAACAAAGATTTGAAGCATTCCCATGTGGTATGGAAATTCTTATCATCCAATTGTTGACAAGTCGTGATATCATTTCTTAGCTTTGCATTTTATGGATTCGTTGAACCTTAGCACAAATTGTGTGGCGAACTCGTTCCATGATGTAATTGATCCAATAGGTGTCACAAGGAACCATGTCTTAGCTCGTCCCTGTAATGAATACGAAAATAATTTCATTTTCAAGGAATCATCAAGAACACCTTGTTGAGTAAAAGAAGCACAAACTAAAAGGAATGATTTGATATGCTCCTTTGCATCCTCATATAGTGAACTAGTGTATTGCCCATTTGAATTTAACACCTGAAACATAACCAATTTAAGCTCAATATTACCAGCTTGAATAGCAGTTCGATCCATTACACGTTGGAGATCATCTAACACAAAAAAAAAAATTATGATAGATCTTTGACTCATCGCTCGTACTTGTTGAGTTTTTCTTCTTTATCTCAAGGTTCACTCAGGTTCAAGATCAAAATCAAGTGCTTCATCAGGATTGCTCCTGTTCATGCGCTACTACACCTAAAACAAAAAGGAATAATGAAGGAAAGAAATCAAGTTATTTTTCTAAGCTAAAATGCAAAATAGAAAAGAAAAACAACAATAAGCACCAATAAAGTTGTTCCCCGGGAAACAACACCAAAACTTGATCGATGTATGAATGTCACCATGTTGGTGAGAGTGTATACCCGTCAATTGCAAGAATAGTGCTTAGCCTTATGGATAAAGGATGTCGAACCCATTGGGAACAATATTGAAGTTTTACTATTGTTGATGTAATTCTTTAAGGAAAAACGATATGTCGATTGATTTGTGAGCGCAAAAAATGTAGAGAAAAACTAATAAAGTAAAGAAACTAAACAAATGGATAAAGATGAGCATTCATTAGACTTCCCTCAACCGAGATACACAAGTAAAAAATTATAAGTATTTTGATTTTCAACGCATTAAGCACATGCATATCTACCAAGCATAACATTTGTTTGTCAATTGTTGAGACCAACTAAATCTAAGTGACATTCCCTTCTCCCAGGCTATATATCTAAAGTAATGTGCCCACAATTCTACCCACGCCCATTGTGGCGCTAAGTGACTTCCGGTAGAAAGGATTCTGACTGAAGTTTTCATCGCAACGGCACTTCCAAGTTTATCATCCTCAAACCCACAAATTAAACAAATCAAACAAATCAAACAATGTCTTCCATAGAAAGTGTAGTCATTTTTGTCCGAGGTTTTATTTAGTATATATATAGTATATAATATATAGTTTTTTATAAAATTTTGAAAACATATATATAATATATAGTTTTTAAAAATATTTTGAAAATATATATAATATATAGTTTTTGAAAACATTTTAAAAACATATATATAATATATAGTTTTTGAAAATATTTTGTAATATAAATAATATATAGTTTTTGAAAACATTTTGAAAATATATATATATATATATATATATATATAATTTTTGAAAATATATGTAATATATAGTTTTTGAAAATATTTTAAATATATATATATTATATAGTTTTTAAAAAAATATATTTATATATTTTATAGTATAATATTATTTATTATTTATTATATTTTATTCATTTTCTTTTTTTTTCTTTCTTTGGTTTAAAATTCAAGGTCCAAGTCCAACAGTCCAAGAGGCTCAGCAGAGAGCCCAACCGGGTGGGCAAGTCTAACCCGGCCAAGAACCAGCAAACCAACCCGACCCAAGTTTGTCTAACCCAGCAAATTAGGGTTTTATCTTTTGGATATCAGTGCCGTCGCACCAGATCCATTAGATCTGAACCAATTCAACGGTTCAGATGGGCCAAATGTTAGGTTTCAGCACCTAACGTTCAGGGGGAAACATCGATCAGCCTGAGGACTCTTGGAGAGTCCTCGTTCCAGCAACAACAACAACACAAATCATTCGGTAAAAAAATAGCAAAACAAATCAATGTTTCAGTCGAAATGGAACTCTAAATCAACCCAAAAACAGTGGGTTCACAACGCTATAAAATCATGTACATGTAAAGCAAAAAAAGTAAGATCGAAGCAAGAGAGCACTTGTAACATTCGAAAAAAAACATAAATAAACAAGGTATTTTTACCCTTCTCGGCTAGTTTGCATGTGGTTGTGTTTGGAGTTTGTTTTGGTTTTATTTTTCATTCGAAAAGCCAAGGATTGAAAGGGAAGTTTTTTTCGAAGGATTGTTTCATCAGATCTAGCCTTCCCCGAGGCTTTTTTTGTGAAAACGAATGATATATTCAAAGAAAGGAGATGAAAAGCTTTTAAAAAAGAAATTTTTTCGAGGCCTCACTGCCGATGAATAGCGGCCGGCGCTCATCTACGGCGGTTGATGAGGCGGTGTTGTTCGAATTTAGGGTTTGGGTTTGAATGTTCTTCGTGTTCATGAAGAACATGAAGAACAATTCAGAGCATTTTGGTTTTTTGGTTTTGATCTATTTTGAGGGGGAGAAGAAAAATGAAATCTGATTATGAAACTTGGGCTTTATAGCCGACCCGAAACCCTTTTAACTCCAAAATCCACGTGTTTTTGATCGGTAAGGGCTAATTGCAGCCTCGGTCCCTATATTATTTTTAAAATTCCTTTTCATGCTTTAAATTTAATTTTGATTTCTTTTTTCTTTTAAATTCGCCACATGTTTTATTCCTTCTTTTAATTTGGTCTTTCTCTTTATTCAATTCATGTTTATTTAATTATATTTTTAAAGTCGTTGTATTTTATGGGTTCTTGATCCAACATTTGTTATTTATTTATTTATTTTTATTATTTTTTATTTCTTTCATTTTTGTTTTAATTATTTAATTTTTGTCTTTGTGTGTACATGATCTTGCAATTGATTTCTTATTTTAATTACCCTTTTTCTTTGCATTATTTATATTACTTTATGTTTTTAATATGTGTGATTTATCTTTGTTCTATTTATTTCTATTTTACATTCCATTAATTTCTATTTCCCGGCATGTATATATCTTTTTTTTTTCTTTTTTAAGCTGTAAATATTATAATTTAATTTTTCTTTCTCTTTCTTTTGATCAATTCAATACTTTTTTAACATATTTTTTATCTTTTAGGATTATTTTTTATAAATCAATTAAAGGTAAGTAATTTGGATCAAATTTTTACTTTTAAATTTAACTTACAGTTTTCTTAATTAAGACAACTGGAAATTAAATTAGTACCGAAAGGGCAGTACAAGGGTACTAATCCTTCCTTGATTGTAACTGACGCTTGAACCTGACATATTTTTGGTAAGACGTATATCAGGTAAGAAAATAAATCAAGGTATCCGATCAACCTAGTTTTTATTCTAAAAATAAATGATCGGTGGTGACTCTAACCCATTTATTTAAGTCGAAGCCCAATTTCGGGCCCAACCCGAAAGACGGCGGTGACAGCTTGGCGACTCTGCTGGGGACCGGTAAGTGAGTCAGGCTAAGACTAATTTCTGGTTCTCTTTTTAAGTGAAAATTGTAAAATTAAATTTTAATGTAATTTTTTTATCCTTATTACTTACCTTTGATTATTTTTTTCAAATAAATAGTTGTACTGACTTTTTTAATGGTTTGAGATTATTAAACATTCTTCTTCTCAGGCTCTATACCTGAGCTCCAAACCTTTTCTTAAATGGAGGTGAAAGTGATACCTTCGTGGGAATTTATTCTCTGTATAGGCCTAGCAAATAACCTTCGGAATCATATACCTTATGTCTTTTTGTGAATTTATTCTCCGTATAGACATTAGGGAATGTATCCTCTCGAGTTTAACTTGGTCCACATAAGCCTGTAATAGGCTTAGGACTAAGGGTCTGGCAAGCCCAAGGGTGTACCACCAAGAAGAACTCGGATACCTTCTTTAGAACCTAAATCGGGAGACTACAGGGAATTAGAGACCACCTCTAAAACTCCATTTCAAAACCTAGGACGTTTTACCTCCTGTTCAAAACATGCAATTTATCATTTTTTACATTTTTTTATTATATTATTTCTATCTTACTAACTGATTTTTCTTTTATGTTTGCTTTTTTTTCATTTGCATCATAAAAAGAGATAATTGATCCAAAAAAGGTTTTTGTTACACACAAATAATCTGCATTAATGGGCAAAGGGGTTGTAATGCAAGAGGTGAAAAACGCCGAGGTACGACTATAGTCCGAAAAGTCCAGAAGGAAAAGGGAGACAGCCTACAAGGAAAATATATGTCAGATCTTGTTGGCTATGCTTCTGTCAGTCTAAAGAGAATGATGTTTAAGAACTACGGAGTATTTGGGATAACTGGAAAAGTTACCATAAAAAGAGGTTATGTCAGCGGCATAGTGATATTGCACTTCTACTCTATGTCAAGACAGATAATCCCCTATTTCGAGCCCTATCACAATTCTGGAATTTGGGGTACATCTGATTCACATTTAACCAAGAAGACATGGTACCCACAACTGAAGAATTCACTGCTTTGCTGCATTGTGAAGGAATTAAAATGAATCATGTTTACATCAAGCACATCAAAAGTGAGTCTTTCAAGAATGGGTTGGCAAAAGTGACGGGGGTAGATGATAAATGGGTAACTGATCAGATTCAACTTAAAGGTAGCGGGGAAGGGATCACTTGGACCCATATCAAGCAACTAATGAAGAATCATCCCGATGAATGGAAGGCAATGGACTTTTTTCCCTGGGCATTTATAGTTTGGTTATCTTCCCAAAGACTTTGGGATACATTGAGGCAGTTTTGGTGGAACTGTTTGAACAGCTCCTGAAATGACTAAATTCAGCACCAACAATTTTAGCTGAAGCTTTTCGATCCCTCAACCATTGCATAAAGACTGGTGGAGGAAGTTTATAGGGTGTGCACTGATTCTCCATGTTTGGATTCATAGTCACTTTTCGAAGACTAAAGGAATTTTTTTACCACCGATTCAGTACCACTTATTCTCCTTTGGGGAATTCCTGACCCTGAAATGGCAAAAAGGTATCCCAAAAGAAAAATGGAAGAAGGTATTCACACACTTTTAGGATAGGGATATTATTTGGAGAACCCTTTGGTTAACCCATTGTGACATTCTTTTCCGATGTGGAGACTCAGAAACTATGACATTACTCGGATTATGGGGAGGATTCTGATACTCTCCACTTTTGTCACTTCAACAGTATGGGGCACGCCAGTTTGTCCCAACAACACATGGAATATTTGGATCAAAATTTGCATATCATGGGGACAACTATAAGAAAAAGGTCAAAAATGTAACTGAGTCATGGAAGAAAATGTTCTGTATGGATGTCGTGGAAGATAAAGACATGCTTACTCCCGACTATTTGGAATAGCGAATGTTAAGGAAAAATGACACCATCCCGGTGCCAGACCATGAAGATACTCGAACCATAAAAGAACATATTAAGCATGTTCCCTCCGAGCTGAAATATTCCCGTGGAAGTTGGATGCTGATACCCAGAAAGATTACGCAGACAAGTTAGAGAAGGAATAGAAGAAAATTTGTTTTGAGCTTGAGGATTTGAGAAAGGGATATCAAGAACAAGTCCAGAGCAATTCTAATATGAAAAGATATTCTGAATATTGGAAAAGTGAAGCTAATAGCCTGAAAAGGAAGTTTGAAGGGCAAGATGAAAGAGAGATTTTGAAAGAACGACTAATGACTTCTCAGAGACGTTTGTTAGATATCCAGCATCAGAATAAGTGTTTGAGGGTCCATGTAACTGATTTAGAGAAGTCTCTACAGAAAGAGCAAGAGGAGGATAGTAAAACCATAGTTGAGTTGGAAGTCATTGTGGACAGATTCAAGAAACAAGCAAGTGAGCTTCATATAGTTCCCTTTGATGGAGGATTTTAGTGGTGTTTTCGTTGGGAACGGGCCCAACAAAGGGTGAAAGCTAGAGATGCAGTTCTCTGAGATTTCTTGGAACAAGTACAAAAATTAGCTCCTCACTTGCACGGTTTAGCAAGGGAAGCCGGAGTGGTCCGACAAGGTATTCAACCAGTGATAGATGAAGAAAGAAGACTTGTTAACCTGTTAGAAGTTGTTCGAGGTTTAGAGGACTTAGTCAGAATGTACCTTTAAGATATTTTTCTCTTAAAAAATAAAACAATTTTGTCTCAATAAATATTATTTATAATAACAGACATATTTCCTGGATCAATGCCTCTAATTCTCATGCATCATACATTATTTCCATACTATGCATTTCATTTTTTTATTTTTCATGTTTTTACATTCACATTAACTAACAGAAGAATGTCTAGGGAACAAACACAAGCCCTGGACACACATCATCCTTACAACACCCGCACAAAGAAAAGACAAATAGAAGCCAAAATTGCTCAACTTGAAGAGAACATGTTGAGGTTGTAGAGGGAGTTAGAAGGAAAAATAAGCCAGAATAACCAAACCACTCTGGAAACAATCATTAAAAGCTAAGAGTCTTTAGTTGGCCAAATTGTTGCTAGGCTATCTGGCCTGAATCAAGCAAGCGCGCCCTGGGCAGGGTCATCTGAAGGGGTAGCTATGCCACATACCTCGCATGTGGTTAACTCACCTGGAATCCTACCATGACTATAAGGGGACTCGTCTGCTGCAGAAGTAAAAGCCTCGTCTGTTGTGAAAGTACAGACTTCTATATCTTACCCTGAGAATAATCCGGATGATTACCATTTACTGGATTTTGATGATGAAGACAAGACAAAGAAAATGGAAGAAAAGATCAAACTGCTGAAAGACCAAATGAAGGTGGTTAAGGGGGACCATGATTATTATGGAGTTGATGCTACAGAGCTGAGTTTAGTCCTGGATTTGGTGTTCTCACCAAAATTCAAATTCCCTGAGTTTGAGAAATTTGATGGGAACAGTTTCCCTTCAGCTCACATTACCATGTTCTGTCGGAAGATGACAAGATATGTAGGAAATGATCAACTTCTGATTAATTGCTTCCAGAAGAGTCTATTCGGTTTAGCGATCTGGTGGTACAATTAGCTGAATTGATCTCATACCAAGACCTGTAAAGATTTAGCCAAGTCATTCTTTGAACAATACAAGCACATAAACGATATGAGACCAGATCGAGTCACAACATAATGAGAGCTTCAGACAATATGCACAGAGATTGAGGGATTTAGCTGTGCAAGTTCATCCACCCTTGGATGAGAAGAAAACCAGGAAGCTCTTAGTGCAAACCTTGAAGACTCCTTACTTTGGGCACCTGGTTGCAATCACATCAGAAAATTTCTATGACTTAGTTACGGCCAGGGAAATGATTGAAATGACCATAAAATAAGGCAATATTGAGGGAGGGGAATCAAGCAAGAAACCTCCTATGAAGAAGAAATAGGGAGATATCAATAACATCAACACCTATAATCCCAATAAAGGTTTTACAATCTCCAACTCAAAAGAAACTACAGCTTTACCAGTAGGTACTTCTAGTCAAAATCCAAGGGAACCTAGGAAAGAAAGAGAAAAAGAGCTTTTCAATCCTATTCCCATGACGTACAAGGAACTGTATCAGCAACTCTTTGACACTCATGTAGTGTCACCATTCCTGGTGGAACCTATGAAGCCCCTATACCCCAGATGGTATGATGAGAACGCTCACTACGAATATCATGGTAGTGTGTCGGGGTATACTATTATGAATTACCTTGCGTTCAAGAGGATCATGCAAAGAATGCGTAACAAGAATTTGATCCACTTTGACTCAGGAGCACCAAACATTGAACAAAATCCTTTGCCTAACCATCAAGAGACTGGGACTAATGTATTTACTACAGAAAAAGACAGGAAAATTAAGACTAGTGTTTCTAAAATAAAGTCTCCTTTGGTTTGGGTATGGAGACAAATGGTGAAAATAGGGTTTTTTGAACCATATTTCGTTACACCATGGAGCGGAGAGGGTAACCACTGTTGTTACCACAATGAAGAAGGGCTTGAAGTGCAAGATTGCAAGTTTAAGGATCTGATCCAGCTCATGATGGATAGGAATGAGCTGGAATTCTATGACGAAATCCAAGACTCTCCAAAAGTAGATGTTTGTGTGACTGAAGAATCATCCAAAAAACAGATATGGTAGGGTTCATCCTTTGGTAATTACCCCTAAAGTGACAGCAGCAAAGGTGTTGATCACAGCACGCCGACCTTTTTCCTAAAAGGATAGTAAGCAAGTACCTTGGAAGTATGAATGCCAAGTCAGCACCCTGAAGTATGAAACGCTACTTCCAATAGGCTAAGTCTATCCAAAGACCACTTGAACCCTTCAAAGGGGATATGCTAGAAATAAACGAGCCAATAAAGGGAGAATAAGCTGTAGAATTTCTAAAATATTTAAAGTACAGCGAGTATAGCATCAAAGACCAATTACATAGCCTACCAACACGTGTTTCAATGTTGGCACTAATTCTAAGCTCGGAGGCATACAGGGAAGAATTTTTTAAGATCCTAAATCAGACGTTTGTGCCACAAGACATACCGGTCAGCAAGATGGATCGACTGGTTAACAATATTCAAGCTGATAATCTCATCTCATTTTCTGATGATGAGATTTCGGGTGGAGGGAGAGGTCGAGCTAAGGAATTACACATCACCACTTATTGTAAGGGGCAAGCCTTACCGAGTGTGTTAATTGACAATGGTTCAGCCCTTAATGTGATGCCTTTGGTTACGTTGAAAAGGTTGTCAATAAATGCTTCTCACATGAGAACATGCCAGAGTGTGGTCCGAGCATTTGACGGGACCAAGAGGGAGGTAATTGGTAAGATTGAGGTACCTTTAACCATTGGACCTACTACTTACAATGTTAAATCTTTTATAATGGACATCATGACTTCCTACAACTGCCTTTTGGGAAGACCTTGGATCCGTCAAGTTGGAGCAGTACTATCTACGCTGCACCATAAAGTCAAGTTTGTCATTGACGGGGCTCTTGTAATTGTTAATGCTAAAGAGGATATCATGGAAAAAGTGACTACTGATGCCCCATGCATAAAAGTAAATGATGAAGCGGTAAAATGTTCGTTCCGCTCCTTAGAATTTGTGAATGCCATATTTATGGTTGAAAGAGGAAAATTTTCCAAACCACGGCTCTCCGAATGCACTAAAATGGAGATCAAGCAGACATTGGGAAGAGGTGCCAAGGTAAGAAGAGGATTTGGGAATCGCTTACAAGGAATGATCAACCTTGTCCTCCCTATAACAAAGTTAGACCAGTTTGGGCTTGGTTTTCAGCCCAGTCAACATCAGAAAAGGAAATAAATCCAGAAAAAATGAGACAGAAGGTTGGCCAGATTGAATGGGAAAGATTTGCAATGGGAACTTATGGTTTTTCCACCTCTTTATGGAACATTCAAATCCGGTGGTTATGAGTTTGGGATGACTTTACCATATTTAAAGGTTGTTTTAAAAGATTGGAGTATTAACGCTATAACCGCAAAGAATCCGAAACACTCGGGGTAATAGGTGATCTTTTGATACATGCACCAGAGTCCATAATACATGCTTCTTTGGACTAATGTTTCTACTCGAACCTATTAGAAGAACAAAGTCTCGAAGATTCAAAGCATATCTATTCGGTAAGCATAATGTGAATGAATTATTAAACTATTCTAATGTTGCTCCCTTTAATGTTTCAGATTCGAGGTCGAATCTTTTTGAAGAAAGGTAGGATGATACATGCATCACAAGGTTCTCATCAAAGGAAGAAGTAATAACTCTTCCAAATGATCCACTCGTCCAAGCTTTGGAAAAGAAGATCAGAACAGCAGCAGACTTGCGACGACTTTTTGAATGTGATCCTGATCTTATTTGGTCGACATATCTTCTGGAGATACAACCGTGTGTCTCTTATCTTTCCAACGGTTCTTGAATCGCATCAATCCGATATCGGGAACTCAATATATGGTCATTTTACTGAAGACGATGCATGCAGGAAATCCTATACGGGATTAATACGTTATATGTAATATTACGAATTTTCAATATTTATATGATTATTTGTAATAACTTAATATAGGATGATGCATTATCTTTTAGGATTAGATTTATTATTTTATTAGGAATTAAGGTTGGGTTAAAATATTATCTTTAGTTATTATTATTTTATTAGGAATTAGAGTTAAAACATGTTTAGTTATTATTATTTTTATTCATTAGTTATTTAGGACCTTTAGAACTCACCCTATATAAAGGAGGCTTCATTCTACTTTGTAAATAAGATTTCTTTGATTAATAATACAACGAGAGTTCATTTTTGCAAGTGCTGATTGCCTTGTGCCTTCGAAGCTTCTTCTCCTGGAGTTCTTTCAAGTTCTTGTGAGGGAGATTAATCTTCACACTCCAATTTGCCTTTTCATCGCGACTAGGAGGGTTGGTTAGAGCCATTTATCATGTTTGCCTTTTAATTGCGACTAGGAGGGCTCGATAGGACACTTATCCATCTATTTTTCCACAAATCCATCCGCACCATCAATCATCTTTACCGTTCACCTTCATAAGGGAGATCTTTTGATTTCTTTTATCTTATTTCATCTTTCATTTATTATCTTTTGTTTATTTTATTCTTATCGTGTGTCTTGATTCCAGCACATAAAAGAAACCCTAAACAATCCTAGCAACTACCGCCACCTTCCCATATTCATCACCTTTGTTCTTCATCGAGTCTAGAGCTTTCTAGGTTTGATTCTTCAACAAGAGCAACGTTCATCAATCCGCCACCGCTTCCCTATCATCTTTTGTAAGGGTGAATAAATGTTTTTTAAGTTTAATAAAAGATGCAGTTTCTTTCATGGAAAACATTTTTTATTTCATTTCTTTTTAACTCAATTTTCTTCAATACTTTTCTTTTGAATTCAATTTTCTTTCATTTATTACTTCGTTTTATCCTCTTTGGAATTTAATTTTTTTTTCCATTCTGTGTGGGATATTTTCCTTTCACACAGACACATTTCATTTCTCCTTCAGGTCCCAAGAAAATGATAATGCAGACGCTGATGATACTGACCCAGAAGTGGATTTTGAACAGTTCGTTTGTCTTGGGTTCGTATGAATGTTTATGAGGGAATTGGAATCTGTGAAGGAATTGGAATCTGTAGGAATTGGAATCTGAATTTGAAACATGTTTGGTTGGCAGGAAATTGAATTGGAATCCAACTCCATATTCTGTTTGGTTCGCAGACATGTCAGATGAATTTGATTTCAGTAATGTAAAATGACAGAATTGCCTTCTTGTTTTTTTTCCCTTAATTTTAGTTTATTTTATAACTTACATGTAGCAATATATTATAAAATTTAAAAATATTAAATTTTCATTTTATTGATTGATTATTCATTTCAATAAATTATAAAAATCATACTAATAAACATCATAAGTTAAAATCATCCTAATTAGGGATGGTCATGGGTCGGGTTTTTGGTCCATCCGACCCGACTCGACTCGAAATAATAAAAAAATATTTTTATTCAATAAAAACAGTGACTTAATTGAAAAAAGTTATATATAGAGGGGTATTATTGTAATTATTCCTAAATATATAAGGTAAAATTATTTTTTTTCGGGTCAGGTCGAGTATTTTTCACCCTAAACCTGAACCCGACCCGAATATAAAATTTTTAAAAAAACCGACCCGACCCGAATATCACACTTAAAAAAAACCGACCCAAACCCGATTTTTTTAAAAAAATCCAACCCGATCCCAAAATGTTTTGAAAAAAAACCCGACCAGACCTGAACCTGACCCGAATATCACACTTACAAAAACCCGACCCGAATATCAAACTTTAAAAAACCCGACCCGAACCTGGAATTTTTTTTAAAAAATCCAACCGATCCTGAATTTTTAAAAAAACATCCTACCATAATACCAAAAGAATGATGAGGGTAGTATGGTCAAATTTCACATTCACTCCTCTAAATGATTTCAATTCCATCATGTTATGGATGTAATTTACTTTCCCTCCCTTGATGGAATTAGATTCCAATTCCCCCTTTGAAAACTTGAACCAAACATGGGAAAGTGGTGGAATTGGATTCCAATTCCCCCTAACTCCAAGGGATTCCAGCAAAACGCCACCTAAGAGAAAATTGAAGTCCTGAATCTAGGTTTTCACATTCACTCCTCTAAATGATTTCAATTCCATCATGTTATGGATGTAATTTACTTTCCCTCCCTTGATGGAATTTCCAATTCCCCCTTTGAAAACTTGAACCAAACATGGGAAAGTGGTGGAATTGGATTCCAATTCCCCCTAACTCCAAGGGATTCCAGCAAAACGCCACCTAAGAGAAAATTGAAGTCCTGAATCTAGGTACAGAAAAGGAAATAAAGGAAGTCAAAATTGGCACAACTTTTTCGAATGAAGTAAAACAAATATTAAATTCTTACTTCAGGAATAAAAAGATTTGTTTGCATGGTCGTATCAAGACATGTCGGGACTAGATACAGATATGGTAGTCCACAAACTGCCTATCAAGCCATATTGCAAACCCGTACAACAAAACCTAAGGAGAATAAGACCTGAAATGCTCTTTAAGATCAAGGAAAAGGTCAAGAAATAGTTCGATGTTGGTTACCTTCAAGTGGCCAAGTATCCAGAATGGGTGGCTAACATAGTGTCAGTTCCAAAGAAAGACGAAAAAGTACGCATGTGTGTTGATTACCGAGACCTTAACAAGCCGAGTCCCAAAGAAAACTTTCTTCTGCCGTACATAAACACTTTGGTGGATAATACTGTCAGGAACGCTTTCTTCTCATTCATGGATGGATTCTTAGGATATAACCAGATTAAGATGTATTCTGAGGACATGGAAAAGACCACATTCGTCACAATGTGGGGAACTTTCTGCTATAAGGTGATGCTCTTCGGATTAAAGAATGTTGGGGTAACATATCAGAGAGATATGGTAACCTTGTTTCATGACATGATGCATAAAGAAATCGAGGTTTATGTCGATGACATGATTGTCAAAGAACAAATCAAAAATGAACATGTCAAAAATCTGAGAAAGGTCCTTCAAAGATTAAGAAAGTTCCAGCTGAAATTGAACCCCAACAAATGTACCTTCCGGGTAACATCTGAAAAGCTATTAGGCTTCGTGGTTAGCAGGAGAGGTATCGAAGTCGATCCAGATAAAGTCAAAGTAATCCATAATTTACCTCTTTCACAAACACATAAAGAGGTTCAAAGGTTTTCTAAGAAGGTTAAATTACATAGCGTGGTTCATATCTTAACTGACCGATAAGTGTAACCCAATTTTCCGCCTTCTTCGAAAAAATAATTATGGAACATGGGATGAGGATTGCCAGACTACATTCGAGAAAATAAAAGAATACTTATCTCGCACTCCTATCTTAATGTCTCTAATCTAGGGCAAACCTCTTTTCTTATATTTATCCATATTTGAGAATTCAATGGGGTATGTTCTGGGTCAGCATGATGAATCTGGGAGGAAAGAAATGGTCATTTACTACCTAAGCAAGAAGTTCACTGATTGCAAAGTCAGATATCCTCCCATCAAAAAGGTCTCATGTGATTTAGTCTGGGCTACACGTAGACTCAGACAATACATGTTGTACCACACCATTTGGCTGATTTCAAAGTTAGACCCACTAAAGTAGATGATGGGTGTACCTGCTCTCTCTAGAAGGTTAGCCTAATGGCAGATGTTGTTGTCTGAATTGGACATCGAGCACATGAGCCAAAAAGCTATAAAGGGAAGTGTCATATTGGATTTATTGGCAAGTAGAACTGCTGAAAATTATGAGCCGCTGGACTTTGACTTCCCAGACAAAGACTTGATGGTTATATCCTGAGAATAAGCAAATACTCCCACATGTGATTCATGGAAAATGCATTTTAATGGTACATCAAATGCATTAAGACATGGCATTGGGGCAATACTGATCTCCCCTGAAGGAAATCATTACCCATTCACTAGTAGACTGAATTTTGATTGCACCAAAAACATGGCAGAGTATAAACCTTGTGTTTTAGGGATTCAAGCTCCTATCAGACAAAATATAAAGATCTTATGGGTATATGGGGATTCGGCTTTAGTGATCTATCAGCTTCGTGGAGAATGGGAAACGAAGGATGTAAAGCTAGTGGAATATCGAAAGTTAATATTGGATCTATTCGAAGAATTTGATAAAGTCTCTTTTCATTATGTGCCTAGAGAAGAAAACCAAATGGTTGATGCGTTAGCTACCTTGGTAGCCGAATTCAAGGTTGGGAGGGAGTCTGATATGGTGTCAAACAACATGCAGTCGTATGAGTACCTATCTCATTGTTAACAAATTGAGGAAGTAAAATACATTAAGCCTTGGTTTCATGACATTCAAGAATACATCAAAAACCGAAGTTACCCAGAGGAAGCCACCGAAACTGATAAAAGAACTATTAGAAGGATGGCGGCTGGATATGTTCTTAATGGATATGTCCTATACACGAAAAGCCATGATCATATCTTGTTGAGATGTATAGATGCAGAAGAGGCAAAGATGATATTATAAGATGGGTATAATGGAGTTTACGGAATATATGCTAATGGACATATGATGCCAAGACAAATTATGAGATGCGAATATTTCTGGTCTACATTGGAAAGCCACTGCATCAATTATGCTAGAAGATGACATAAATATCAAATCTACGGGGAAAAATCAATGTCACACCTCAACCTCTTCATATAATGACCGCACCATGGACATTCTCTATGTGGGGCATGGATATTATCGGACAAATTCATTCGAATGCTTCAAATGGTCATTGTTTCATTCTTATGGCAATTGACTACTTCACGAAATGGGTAGAGGTTGCATCATTTGTCAATGTCACTCAATCCACTATTTGTAAGTTCTTGAAAAAAGAGATCATATGTATGTATGGTTTACCTGAAAGAATCATTACCGATAATGCCACGAACCTGAACAATAAGATGATGGATAATGCGTGTGAACAATTTAACATAAATCATCACAACTCTACTGTTTATAGACCGAATATGAATAAAGTAGTATAAGCGGGAAACAAAAACATTAACAAGATAGTGGAGAAAACAACTGAGACATACAAAGATTGGCATAAGAAATTACCTTTTACTTTATTCTCTTACCAAACCTCATTACTAACTTCGACTGGGGCAACCCCGTTCTCATTTGTATAGGGGATAGAAGCAGTACTGCCCATTGAGGTAGAGATTTCGTCACTTCGAGTCTTGTCAAAATTTAAACTAGATGATGCAGAATGGGTCCAAAATCGATATGATCAGTTGAACCTAATAGAGGAAAAGATGTTGAAAGCCATTCATCATGGTCAACTCTACCAGAAACGAATGATCCGAGCACATAATAAAAAGGTGCGCCCAAGAGTATTACACAAAGGAGATCTTGTACTAAAGAGAATTTGGCCAATTCAAAAAGATTTCAGAGTAAAATGGATGTCAAATTAGGAAAGACCTTATGTGTAAAGAAGGCTTTCTCCAGAGGAGCACTGATCCTGACTGAAATGGATGGGCCAAAACCATCAAATCCCGTTAATTCAGATGCAGTCAAAAAATATTTCGCTTAGGGTGAAAACCCGAAAAGGCACCTGACAACTATCGTTTTGGATATCAAATAAATTCCTTTTTCTCAATTAATAAATAAGGATATACGTAGTATAGAGAAATAAGGGTCGAATCCTCAAGGACTTAGAAAATCACAATTTTATGTTTGAATGGTTCTAACCAGGCGAAAATAGTAAAAAGGGGGGTTTGTAATATGAGATTTAAATAGTACAAAATGATTAAATAGTAAAAAATGATTAAATAAAAAAACGCAATTAAAGTAAAAATAAGAGGGTAAAGATTGTGAATAAATACGGTAAAAATAGCCTCAAGCTTCGCTTTAACTTAATTTCCTTTAGATCATCGAATAAGATTTTCCCTCCGAGATTCACGTCAGTTACTTTGTCTACAAGGGATATCCCCATGACTCTATCTTGTATACCGAATACCCAAGGCAATCTTTGATTCCGGCTTCGGAAATTGATTCTATCAACATGAATTGTCGTAGATCAATTACCGTTTAAGTTCGTGGCGACTGACTTGGATTATTGCTTCCATAACCGTCAATTTTGATCTTAAATCCCTCTTGGAGAAACTATCTCATCAAGTGTGTTCCCAGAAAGTCGAATGTGCTTTCTATAAGTCGAATCTTCCTCCCACGCATTTTATCGCAACAACCTCTTGACCAAAGTCAATCTTTGATTTTGAGAACTGTATTGATTTTGAAAAGTAAGAACAAAGATTGAGAGTGATATTCGAAAGATATTAAGGGTCTGTTTCAATTCTCCCGTTGGAATTGAGTTATCGCTTCAGCTCTCGGCTTATGAAAAATTTAGCTAAGCATGACAAAAGTCATACTTAGCATATTAAAAACAAAACTTGAAAATAAAAGAAAAAGTAAAACTTGAAAAAGTAAAAAGAGAAAGCTTTAATAAAACTAGAGAGAGAAAAAATTGTAATTTGAGTGATGAGTTTAGGCTTACCCCAAGTGGGTATTTATAACCTCTCAAAGCCTAAGGATAAACAAAGAAAATAAAATACAATAATCCTAAAGATAATTGTTTTTTATTTATATTCAAACTTAAACTAGTCTCCTAATGCAGCTGTGTTCGTCCATCTTCCAAAAGGCGTACGGAGGAAGTCTTCTAGAAACCGCCATTGACTGGACCTTCTAGAAACTGCCACATCAGACCACTGCGTGCCCAGAGTCGTGCCATGTCTCCAATCATGACCAAATAATAAATAAAAGACAGAATGCACCAGTTTTATCACTAATTCTGGAAAGTAATGACCTGCACGAAAATAGGCATAACACAACCAAATCAGCAGTAATAAATCCACAAAATCGAAGAAATAACGAGCAAATATTGACGATTATAAACACTCATCAAATATCCCCTAACGTATCTCATGCTTGTCCTCATGTATGATTAATCAAATCATCCAAAAATCTCATTTACCGTTCCTCGTCAAGTTCACGTTCGAGGAAGCAAGGTAGAGACCACAATAACTATTCAAGTCAAGAAATCAATCAATTGAACATCATCAATTGGAACAAGTCAAGTGTGATCGTAATATTCATTCATTCATTAATCTCAATGCTTATAACCCAACACCCCACTGGGATTCACTCAAATCACTCAATGTATTTGGGGTAAAGAAACGCTCAATGTCAGAATCGACACGATATTACCATAGGCCTGCAAGTAAATCAAATCTCCACTACTAATGAGAACACGATGCATAAATCAAAGGGTCTTTTATTGGTTGTAACGGGGATTAGGTAAAGGTGGGAAAAGGCTAAATATATGGCTAAATGTTCAAGGCAAGGAACTAACAAATAATTTCAACTCCATCAAAACAATCATTAAGCGCAACAAGATAAAAAGACAACCTATCAAACAACAAATTTATTTTCGAAATACATTGAATTTTTTCCTTGTTGTTGTTTCATTTTCCATTCTCTTTCATGTCTTTTTTTCTCTCTTTTTTTTTCTTTTTCGAACAACATCTTTTTTCTTTTTTTCCTTTTTTCGAACTGTTGTTTTTTTCTCTTTTTTTCTTTTTTTCCTCGATGGAGCATACAATGGTTAAATTATTCACTTTCCTTACAAATAGTAGAAAAGAGTGATAAAATAAAAGGTTTGGGTTTATAAACATGGTGAAAATAAAGAAGCGAGAATAGGGTCAAAAGTGATTAACTAGGGGAATATGTATGGGTAGGCAATTTAGTGGGGAAACGGAATGGTTAATCTTAAGGTGCCCAAATCATCTTTGAGCATTATGTTCATGTGTAATCTCGACAGTAATTAACATATAGGTTCTAGAATACCAATGCCAAATTCGACACACTCAATCCAACAAAATTAGAGAGAAAATGATATGCTCGTAAAGGCTTAAATCTCACCAAATTGTTTCATGCATTTAGCTAATCACATTTCAACCAAAGAAGTCATGGAACATCACAAAAACACCAACTTATCACAATTCATGCTATTCGCTATCAAGAATATCCTAACCTAAACAATTATGTGTTCCCAAACAAGCATAGCATTCCAAAAATTTTCAACAAGACAAAGACAATCAATGAAATTTCTGACCAATCCAACCAACACATACTAGCATCGAAACATAAACATAAGAAAAGGGAAATTCAACCTACACTCTAATCCCCCTCACTTAAAGTTTTTTACCTCAAAATGTAAGATTAAAGTACAAGAGGAGGAATAGAGTACTCCCCGGATTTACTGTCGACCACGGCCATGGTGAGAGACGAAGAAGTGGGCAGTTCGGGTTTGATGCCATGAACTATAAGGTGGAAAATCAGCTTTGAAATCCTCTGTAAAACCACAAATTGGATGGTACATTAGTAATGGTTGAATGAAAATAGGATCAGAATTTACCTTCGGAGTATTTTCCGATGCCGTCGAATGCATCGATAGTTGTGGAAGAGAGAAAGGAGTGACCAACGTTGGCGTGAACTAGAAAGATAGTGATGGAGAGCACGACAGAGATGGATAACAAACAGTGCTAGATCTGGGTGGAGAGAAACGGTGGGTGCGAACGTCGAACGGTACGACGTGGTCAGAGTATTTAGTGTTGGCGTCGGCATCATTGTGGAGTGGAGAGGTTGAAGCACGTTAGCAAGGGTGTAGTGGTTCGGTAAGGCCGACGACGATGAGGAGAGGAAGTAATTGTTTGGAAGAAGAGGAAATGAGATGGGGTTTATTTTATTTCTGCCGTGCGTGGGGGTGTTAGAGTTCGAAGTAAACTAGGGTTTTGTTTTTTGTGTAGATAAAGGTAAGTTTGAAAGTAAAAGATAAACTGATTGGGAAAGGGGTGGGGTCCATGGTCAAAGTAAAGGAAAGAGAAGAGAATTGGAGAGTGGGGGAAGCAGAAAGATAACAAAAAAAGGGGAATTTTTTTTGGGTTTTACTAACATGTGCATGTCTCCTTGAAAGCGTGCTAACGTGCGTCGTATAGAGTCAACGATATCGGTATCGTCATAGGGGTATCGATACCTATACATCGTAGTATCGGTACCATCTAAGGGTACCGGTACCCTATTTCGATTCTTTTTTCCATGGTACCAGTACCGTCAGGGGGTATCGATACCACACTACTTGCATACCATTATACTACTCCCAGTGTCCGAATTTGGCACTGTTTGGATGATAATTTCTCAATTCTTCGTTGTTTAAGTTTGAAAAACATTCGGTTCCTGCAAAATAATAATAAAAATTAAATGAAACATGCTTAATTAAATAAAAATGAAAATTATAATTGAAAATGTAACAGAATTAAAAACAATGGGTTGTCTCCCATGAAGCGCTTTTGTTTAACGTCATTAGCTCGACGACCTAATTCGGACTACAAGTTCTGTGACAAACATTTCCACTTCATTCTCTTTTTCAACCTAAGAAAGTCCTTATGAGAAATTCAAAAACTATCATAAATATTTCTTCGGATATTTCCCAATTTAAAAATCTTGTCGAAAAGAATGCCCGTCAAAACATCTTTATTACCAAAAATTAATTTCCTCAAACGATTCCTCAATGGTTTCGAATTAATTTTTGGTGCCTGCAAAACAGAAGGCAGAACTTTAGACTTAGAAAGAATTAAATCGGCACAATCTAAAATTATTTTTTTCAACTTTCTGATTCCCTCATCATGATCTTCTAACTCCCTGTATAGATCAAAAGAAAAATTAGTTTCTAAAAATTTGTTTTCCAAAGGATCGATAATATCAACATAATTTACGCTCTCCACTTTGTATGGGTGTTTCATTTTCTTATACACATCAAGTTTAACAATCTCACCATTAAACTCCATGGTTAAAGTCTCGCTTCTTAAGTCAATTTTCGTGCGTGCATTACTTAGTAAAGGGCGACCCAGTAAGATATCAGAGGATGTACTTGTACGATCATTCTCCATATCGATTATATAAAAATCGGCGGGAAACATCAAGTCGTTTACCTCCACTAGTACATTCTCTAAGAGTCCTTCCAAATAGACCACCGATCTATTGGCAAGCTGTATTGAGATCTTTGTGACCTTCAAAGACTGGTTAGTAATAATTTTGTAAACAGATAAAGGCATTACATTAATAGATGCGCCAAGATCGCACATGGCTCGTTTTATCTCAACTTTACCAATTTTACAGGGTATTGCGAACATACCTTGGTCTTTTAGAGTCGGTGGTAACTTTAGTTGGAAAACGGCTGAGACGTGCTCTCCCAAATTCACTTTCTCATTCCCGATAAGTTTTCTCTTTGTTGTGCAAAGGTCCTTCAAAAACTGACAATACCTTGGAACTTTTCGGATAACCTCAAGGAGAAGTATGTTAACTTCCACCTTCCGAAGTACGTCTAATATTTCATTTTCCTCCGTTTTTTATCCTTTTTAACTAACCTCGATGGAAAAGATGGTGACATATCATAGGGAGATGGCATCAGATCGTCTATTATTTTTCGTCATCCTCTTTTTGGGATCCTAAATCATCAGTCTTATTCTCTTTTTGGACTACTTCGTCTGATTGAACAGGTGGCGCCACTACTATACTACTCTGAAGAGTGATGGTGTTGACATTCTCCCTCGGGTTTACTTCAGTTTGAGATGGGAGCTTACATTGTGATTCCAAGCGGCCTACGGTTTGAGCCAGTTGGCTTATCTGTTTGTCCATTTCTTGGAACTGGGCTTCAGTTCGAGTATGGAATTTTTCCGGGGAGAGTGCTAACCTCTCGACAATCGAATCTAGTGATATATTTTGCGGTTGTTGTGTTGGTGGAGGTGGTCTCTCTTGATAAACTTGATTCAGTCTTGAGTTTTGAGCATAACTGATGTTCGGATGATCCTTCCATCCTGGGTTGTATGTATTGCCGTAGGGATTATAGGCTCTTTAAGGAGGTCCCAGAACGTTTCCAACTGCATTGACTTGAGTTGTTGCGTCATCTTGAATCAGTCGACAATTATCTGTCAGATGATCAGGTAATGCGCATATTCCACATGATCTGTTTGGTCTTATCTTTCCTGCAACAAGAGAATCGACGACTTCAATTAATTTATCCATCTTATTTTCTATGAAATATGAACTTATCTCATGAACCCTTCGAGGAGGTTCATTATTCGTGCGTAATTGTTGGGAATTTGCGGTCATTGTAGCAATTAAGTCCCTAGCCTCAGTAGGAGTCATATTCACTAAGGCTCCACCGTTGGCGGCATCGATCATCTTCATTTCAAGGGGAGATAATCCTTCATAAAATTATTGAATGAGTGTTTGTTCAGTTAACCCGTGTTGTGGGAAACTAGAACATAACTTCTTAAACCGCTCCCAGTAGTCGTAAAGTTACTCTCCATCAAGCTACTTGATTCCAATTATTCTCCTTTGTAGTTCACTTACTTTCGTCGCAGGGAATAAACTGTCAAGAAAAAGATTAGTCATTTAAGCTCGTGTAGTAATAGAATTAGGGAGAAGATAAAATAACCACTCCTTAGCCAATTTGGCTAAGGAAAAAGGGAAAGCTCTGAGTTTTATTTGGTCCTCGGTTACTCCCTGTGGTCTCATGCTGGTTCAGACCATATGAAATTCCATGAGATGTTTGTGTGGATTCTCATTTGGCTATCCGCAGAATGTAGGGAGGAGATGAATAAGGCCATTTTCAATTGGTATGGAGTTTTACCTTGGGGAAAATCAATGCACAAAGGCCTTTGTTCAGTAGGTACTGCAGCTAACTCCCAGATAGTAGGATCGGTCATCAGATTTGTATTACCTGAATTTGATTCATCTTCTGGATTTTCTTGTTGTCTCATTTTTTCCCGAAACGTCTGTGCATGGAGTCTCCTAGATTTGGCTTCGATCTCCGGGTCGTACTCCACTAATGTACCCGGATTAGTCATGGTCATAAATCAAAAGCAAACAAAAAATTAGTAACTTTGGCGAAGTCCCCGGTAACGGCGCCAATTTGACAACTGTCATTTTGGATGTCAAATAAATTCCTTTTTCACAATTAATAAATAAGTAAATACATAGTATTGAGAAATAAGGATCGAATCCTCAAGAACTTAGAAAATCACAATTTTATGTTTGAATGGTTCTAACTAGGCGAAAAAAGTAAAAAGGGGAGTTTTGTAATATGAGATTTAAATAGTAAAAAATGATTAAATAAATAAAAGCAAAGTAAAAATAAGAGGGTAAAGATTGTGAATAAATATGGTAAAAATAGCCTCAAGCTTCGCTTTGACTCAATTTGCTTTAGATCATCGAATAAGATTTTCTCTCCGGGATTCACGTCAGTTACTTTGTCTACAAGGGCTATCCCCGTGACTCTATCTTGTATACCGAATACCCAAGGCAATCTTTGATTCCGGCTTCGGAAATTGATTCTATCAACATCAATTGTCGTAGATCAATTATCGTTTAAGTTCATGGCGATTAACTCGAATTGTTGCTTCCATAATCGTCAATTCTGATCTCAAATCCCTCTTGGTGAAGCTATCTCGCCAAGTGTGTTCCCAAGAAGTCGAATATGCTTTCTATAAGTTGAATCTTCCTCCCACACATTTAATCGCAACAACCTCTTGACCAAAGTCAATATTTGATTTTAAAAACTGTTTTGATTTTGAAAAGTAAGTGCAGAGATTGAGAGAGATATTCAAAATATATTAAGGGTTTGTTTCAATTCTTCCGTTGGAATTGAGTCATCGCTTCAGCTCTCTGCTTATGAAAAATTTAGCTAAGCATGACAAAAGTCATACTTAGCAT
Organism: Hibiscus syriacus; assembly: GCF_006381635.1. NCBI lineage: Eukaryota > Viridiplantae > Streptophyta > Magnoliopsida > Malvales > Malvaceae > Hibiscus > Hibiscus syriacus. Next base: position 3,963,883 of record NW_024062900.1, on the reverse strand, counting down.
ATTAAAAACAAAACTTGAAAATAAAAGAAAAATGAAAACTTGAAAAAGTAAAAAGAGAAAGCTTTAATAAAACTAGAGAGAAATAAATATTGTAATTTGAGTGATGAGTTTAGGTAAGACCCCAAGTGGGTATTTATAACCTCTCAAAGCCTAAGGATAAACAAAGAAAATAAAATAAAATAATCCTAAAGATATTTATTTTTTTTATTTAAATTAAAACTTAAACTAGTCTTCTAATGCAACTCTGCTCGTCCATCTTCCAGAAGGCGTGCGGAGGAAGTCTTCTAGAAACCGCAATGATTGGACCTTCTAGAAACTACCACGTCAGACCGCGTCGTGCCCAGAGTCGTGCCATGTCTCCAGCCCTGACCAAATAAAAAAAGACAGAATGCCCACGTTTTGTCACTAATTCTGGAAAGTGAGGACCTACACGAAAATAGGCATAACACAACCAAATTAGCAGCAAAAAATCGAAGAAATAATGAACAAATATTGATGATTCTAAACACTATCAGCACCCTAAGTTGAAAAAAATGTTTAGGTTGAAAACATGAAAGGGCGCCTTAAATAAATAAATAAATAAATAAAAAGTTGTGGGTCTAAGATGAAAACCCGCAAATGGCGTCCTGAAACCAAAGATGGATCCAAATTGAAAATTCGAAAGGGAAATTTGGGTGAGGATTCAGTAAAGGTTCTACGTCATGATATCCAAATCTTTTGCAAACTTAATGATTCAAGAAAATGTGGCACTTTCGAACATTGTCACATTTTCAAAGTCCCCTTGATAAAAGCTGCACTAAAAAGTCATCTAATGGTGTATCAGTTCAAAGGTGCCCGTATTATTGAGATCTAAGGCATTTGCTTATATTTCTTTCTGACTTTCCAAAATGTTTGTCATATACTTTGTTCCTTTTTCCTTATAAATAAATATGGCCATTTCTCTAAGTCATTTCCTTTTAAGCATCTTGGGTTGCATTTAAACTTAATGATTTATTCACTTTAGAAAAGATAAATGTGTATTATTATACAAAGACTTTCTTGAAAAGTATAGGTATTCGGAAGCCGATCAGGGCTTATGCAATATATTTGAGATAACTGAAAGGCATTGCCCATACCAAGACTAGAAATAAAATTCTATACATTGGATTTAAACATAGTGAAGAATCCAAGATCAATATCAGAAATTCAAGATTCCAAAATCAAGGGTCATCAAGACTGACAACCAGAGATTGAAGATTTCCCTCCAAATCCTAAAATATCATATCTCAGATATGCATTTTAGGCACACATAAGAACATTGCATCCATAGCATCGCATATGTACATAATTTTGTAGATTCTTGTTAGAGTCAATTTCAACTTCACAGCAAAGGATATTAAACTGGAGACAATACAATTTACAAGATTCAAATTTAACTTCACAACGAAGGACATCTAATTCAAAGCTCAACTTCACAGCGAAGGAGCCATCCATAATTTTAACTTCACGAAGAAAGATATCGTATGGATTGACCTAATGTCACAACAAATGAGTCATCTACGACAACAGAGTGTTATCTCCCAACTTAGTACAGCTTAACTCAAGGCGAGAAGTGTTATCTGTTAACAAGAACTTTCGAGTTCGATTTCATTCAGCTCGAGGGCATATCAACCTCATGGTGTACTTTTCAGTGGAATTTTAAATCGAGGTCTTTAAGCCTAGAAGAAGACTATGTTTCACTACGGTTTTCCAACAAGAAGCCATCTTCCGATTTTGAACTACGATTTCAACTTCAAAACGAAGGATATCATGTTCAAAGACATCTCAAGAGTCACCCGCAGTACGGCTCAACAATAGGGAGCCATCCTTTTTCTTCAAGTCTCAACTCCACAATAGATGGTAGTTGATAAAAATCAACGGCAACATGGAGTTGGTTTTCAAACTCAGAAGTCGATAACTCCCACAAGAACATGGTTGTTTCCAAGCCCATGTGCCGAACAAAAATTTGTGTCTTTTTGTCATTGCCCTATTTTCGTTACACGATAATGGACAAAGAGGGGCAGCTGTAGTCAATCATTTTTGTCCGGGGTTTTATTTAGTATATATATAGTATATAATATATAGTTTTTATAAAATTTTGAAAACATAAATGTAATATATAGTTTTTAAAAATATTTTGAAAGTATATATAATATATAGTTTTTGAAACCATTTTAAAAACATATATATAATATATAGTTTTTGAAAATATTTTGAAAATATATATAATATATAGTTTTTGAAAACATTTTGAATATATATATATATATAATATATAGTTTTTGAAAATATATATAATATATAGTTTTTGAAAATATTTTGAAAATATATATATTATATAGTTTTTAAAAATATATATTTATATATTATATAGTATAGTATTATATTATTTTTATTATATTTTATTCTTTTTCTTTTTCTTTTTCTTTTTATTTTATATTTATTTTTGTTTTTCTTTCTTTGGTCCAAAATTTAAATTCCAAGTCCAGTAGTCCAAGAGGCTCAACATAGAGCCCAACTGGGCGGGCAAGCCTGACCCAGCAAGCCGACCCAAGAACCCAAAAAACCAACCCGACCCAAGTTCGCCTGACCTAGCAAATTAGGGTTTTATCTTTTGGATATCAACGCCGCAGCACCAGATTCATTGGATCTAAACCAATCCATCGATCATATGGGCTAAATGTCAGGGTTTCAGCATCGAAGACTCTTGGAGAGTCCTCGTCCCAGCAACAACAACACAAATCATTTGGCAAAAAATAGCAAAACAAATCAATGTTTCAGTCGAAATTGAACTCTAAATCAACCAAAAAACAATGGGTTCACAAAACTATAAAATCATGTACATGTAAAGCAAAAAAAAAGTAAGATCGAAGCAAGAGAGCACTTGTAACATTCGAGGAAAAAAACATAAATAAACAAGGTATTTTTTACCCTACTCGGCTAGTTTGCATGCAGTTATGTTTGGAGTTTGTTTTGGTTTTATTTTTTATTCGAAAAGCTAAGGATTGAAGGGGATGTTTTTTTCCGAAGGATTGTTTCATCAGATCTAGCCTTCCCCGAGGCTTTTTTTTGAAAACGAATGGCATATTCGAAGAAAGGAGATGAAAAGCTTTTAAAAATGAAATTTTTTCGAGGCCTTACCGTCGATCTACAACGGCCTGCGAGGCGATGCCGACCGGAATCTGGGTTTGGGTTTGAATGTTCTTCGTGTTCATGAAGAACACGAATTCATAGCATTTTGGTTTTTTGGTTTTGATCTGTTTTGAGGGGAGAAGAAAAATGAAACTTGTTTATGAAACTTGGGCTTTATATCTGACCTAAAACCCGACCCTTTTCACTCTAAGATCCGCGTGTTTTTTATCGGGTAAGGGCTAATTGCAACCTCGGTCCCTCTATTATTTCTAAAATTCCTTTTCATGCTTTAAATTTAATTTTGATTTCTTTTTTCTTTTAAATTCGCCACCTGTTTTATTCCTTCTTTTAATTTGATCCTTCTCTTTATTCAATTCAAAGTCATTGTATTATATGGGTTCTAGATCCAACATTTGTTATTTATTTATTTAATTTTATTATTTTTATTTCTCTTATTTTTGTTTTTATTATTTAATTTTTGTCTTTGTGTGTACATGATCTTGCAATTGATTTCTTAGTTTAATTACCCTTTTTCGTTGCATTATTTATATTACTTTATGTTTTTAATATGTGCAATTTATCTTTGTTCTATTTATTTCTATTTTCCATTCCATTAATTTTTGTTTCTCTTTCTTTTGATCAATTCAATTCTTCATTTTTTTAACATCTTTTTGATCTTTTAGGTGTATTTTTTCAAATCAATTAAAGGTAAGTAATTTTGATCGAATTTTTACTTTTTAATTTAACTTACAATTTTGTTAATTAAGACAACTGGAAATCAAATTAGTACCGAAAGGGCAGTACAATGGTGTTAATTCTTCCTTGATTGTAACTGACTCCTGAACCCGACATATTTTTTGTAAGACGCAGATCAGGTATGGAAATAAACCAAGGTATCCGATCAGCTTAGTTTTTATTTTAAAAATAAATGATCGGTGGCGACTCTAACCCATTTATTTAAATCGAAGTCAATTTCGGGCCCAACCCGAAAGACGGCGGTGACGGAAAGCATAATCAAAGTTGAATGAAACTTCTATTTGCACAAACACACAAGAATCAAAATATAGAGTTCAATCAAATAATCAAATTCAAACTACAAATAATCCTATTATGAAGCCTCTATATGATCCTTACTCAGTTTTGTGCTACCGCTTCCACGGCCAACTCTGACATCGATTGACGTGTTAAATGCTCTAGAGGTCTAGTGTGCCATGGCCATGGCATCTGGGTGATTGGGGTGGCGATGATGATGTAGAGTAGAAAGGAAGTAAAATCTCAAAACCCTTTTTCAGGTGTTTCCAATTCCTTTTTTAAAACTTTCCCAAGGTACATTTATCCTTTATGCTTTGTGTGTGACTCCCGTACAACTTCTAGAATATGGGACAGCACAGCATAACTAATGTTCCTTCTAGATTATCTCCTAAACCAGGGCATGCGGAAACATCCTCATAATAGCGTCATGCAGCGACAACCTATTTTTCATTCACACTAAGGCGAAGACATCAAACATAGTTCATTCGACCTTTTAAAGTAAAACAGAGATAAAATTGAGTTTAGAAATACAAAACTCTATGCATCGACATTTAACATGAAATGCAATGCTAATAAAAGGAAATGCAATGACAATTATGATGAAATGCTCAACTTAGGGACAAAACCAACTTTACATATGGGAAATGTTGCATACTTTTTACAATATTATCATTTTCCTAAGATAAAATTTGATCTTAATAAGAATTATGATGCATGTGCTAAGGGCAAACACAAAGGAACTTCTTTTACACCTTGTCAGAATGGTCCTTAAGCTCGGGAACGCCACTCCACTATAATTTTAGAAAAGTTCAGGTTTTAATTTTGAAAATAATTTTTGAAGTCACCATCGAACTTTGGGTTAACTAGGTTGAATACCTAAAAATGTCTTTCAAAACACTTTTAAGAAAAAAATCATTTAAAACAGACAAAACTAGTCTATGTATTACCAGAAATTCATTTTTAAGAATTTAGGAGTCGATTATGCTTGAAGAAGGGTGAGCACACCCACAATGCCCAAATTTAGTACCATCGATTATATGTTTTCTAAAACGATGAAGTTTTACAAATTCAAACTCAAAATTTATATTACGATCCTTTTATTTCTATGAATTAAATTAAATGAGTGAATCTCTATTTAAAACACTTGACTCTTTAAAAGTGATTTAATTCACTCAATTTCATTTTAAAAAGGATGTCACTTTACTATGTGAATTTACAAAATTTGAAATTCAATCATGTTGGGCGCAATTCCATTAACCCACGACACAAGACAATATTGTCTTTAATGATTTTTGAAAATGAGAAAACAAATGTATGATTCATGAATGCATCAATAAAAATGACATGTACCGGATGCATGAAATATCAAATATAACATAAGAATAATAATAAATAATAATAAAAGACACACTCAATATTTATATTTACTAAGATGTAAAATTTAGTGGGATATCTTTTCTCGCATACGTCTAAATGAATCACAATCCAGGTTTTAGGATGTTTTCCTACATATCACCCTTTGTTTGAGACGTTACCACAAAATAGAATATAAATTTATTTCTATTAAAATAATTTTATTTTAAAAAAAAACATCTACATATAAAGGTACCTTTATTTAAAAATCAGGAAAAATATATTTATAAACTTTTTAAAAATTATAAGGTACAAATAACTAACAAAATAATAATGAAAGTACCATTTTATTCGAATAAACCTTGGAAGGGCCTCTCCAGATTTTTAGAGACCTTTTATAGGCTATTCAAACAATCACAGATTTTATAAATACTAAAACATTAAAAATTTATCAAAAAATATTATACTTGTGTAATAAAATATTAAAATAAGGTTACCTTTAATATAATATATATATATGCACAATGATACTACATATATTTAATACTAAATATTTATAATTATGTATTAAAATATTATTTAAATTTTATTTAAATTTTAAAATACATATGTATTTAAAATACAGAGATCAAAATAATATAGTAAGAAAAGTACGGGGACTATAATATATATTAGCCATTTGAAATGGAGACTAAATCATAATGTAGCAAAGGTAATAATGACTAAACATGCAAATAAACCCAAATATCATATTAAACAAATTAAAACAATATCTCAAACAGGCAGGACTATAATGTGAACATAAAGAAAGTAAAGGGGCTCAAAATGTAATAACCCACATTTCATTCAATGACCAAAACAGAAAAAAATACAAGGATCAGAACCCTTATGCGTAATTTCCCTATGCGCTGAAAGTAGAACCCCAATTAGGCGTGTGCAAAAATATCTGATTCGATTGATCCGATCTATTGATCTAATCCGAAAATATTAATATCCAACGGTGAAATATGCCCAATACCGCACTTAGAAAAAAATTATGGTTCTAGGCACATGGACTTTTAATTTGGGATCTACTGCATTTGTTATAATGTTTAACAAATTCGTCATGTCGAAGTTATGAGTTTATTAAAATAATATTTTTTATTCAAACTCATCACTTCGAAGTGACGAGTTCTAATAAAATATATATATTTTTTTAATTTTTATCACAATAAGATAAAAATTTAAAAAATATTTTTATTAAAACTCGTCACCGACAAATTCCATGCATTATAGCAAATTTCATAAATCCCAAATTAAAAATCAAATTGCCCTAGTTACCTATATTTTTTTCTGGGTAATGGGCCAAAATTGCCCATATCCAACAAATCAACCCTAGCCTAAGATGCCTTAACCGCCCAGATTTTAATCTCTAAAACTGAAGCGTTAAACCAATAACATATTTATACGCATAATATTTCCTAAATATAGCACTAACCCACTAACCCATATAGTTTCTTTGCATCTCACAGATACTTCATCTTAAGTTCATAAACTTGTTGTGCGGAGGACTTAATACTTTAATATAATTATATTTATTTTGAATTATTTAAATATTGAATTTGAGAATTAGAATGTTTAATTGTTATTATGGGTAAGTAAATTATATATATATATATATAAAAGATGTGGTATAAGATTATAAAATATAAAATTTAAATATATTTTTAATTAAATTAAATTTTATTTTCGAATTTGAATATTTAGATATCCGAGAATTCAGATATATGTTTTTTTGGATCAGATACGGATAGTAATTTTAGTAATATTAAATTTCCGATCAGATAATTTTCGTATCTGAAAACCAACCCCAACCCCAACCCCATAAAACGGTACTCTTTTATGAAGCATATATAAAACCTTGTTATAGGGTTCAAAAACCCTAAAATCACTTTGTTTCATCCTTGCATCGTTTTCTTCTAAGCTCTCATCTCTCATTTATGCTCTCAACCCTATTTGAAAGAAGGCAAACCGACGAAGCCATGGTCGCCGTATGGTGGCTTCGACGGTGAGGAAACGACCCTGAAATGTCTTTCAAACCAGAAGTCTCTCTCCCAATCTTTCCTAACCCTCAAACGTTAAATATCAACCCCTTCAAACCCCAAAAACTCGAAAGAACAACCTTCATCAAAAACCCAAAAGAATAAACTCAACCTACATCTCAGAAGACAGGAGTTACTTTTGATTTTCGAAGGGATTCGTGGATTCTGTCAATGGTGTGTTTCATTGAAGCAAAAAGGGGTTCCTTCTCTTCTCTTTTTCTCTGGTTTTCTTTTTTTTATTTCTTGTTTTCGATTTTTTGCTTGGTTGTGTTTTTTTTTTCATTTTTTTTGGTTTGTTCGAATTTGAAATCTCCTCCTCTGGTTTTTCGTTTTGAATTGGTTCTTCCTCATTTTTGGTTTCTATCAATGGTTTTCGGATTTATCTCCCTTTCTTCTTTTCTTTTTGCGGGTTATATAACGAGATTATTTTTTTCTCTTCACCCCCCTCATGTGAACTTGTTAGGGGTCACTATCTTCTGACATTTTTGGTTCGATTCATGCGGCTTCCTTCTGCTGTGGTTCCTCGTTTTGGGTCGTTAGAATGGGCTATCATTCTCTTGTTGTTGTGGCAGAGAGGGACACAAAAAAGGATGCATGAGACTGTTGCTGTCGTGGCAATTTCTTGGTGGAGTGGACCATGAGTGCATGGATAGTTGCTATCGTGGAGGGGACCACCGACGGGTTGTTGTGAGAGACGTTGTCGACGCATGGTGCTTGCTGGAGAAGTAACTGAAACTTGATGGCGGCGCATGGGTGAAAGGGTTATAAAACCCTAATTTTTCATATTGTCAATCTTAGACGGTGGATCCTCCATCCGATCTAATGTTGTATATTGGGCTGCACATGTGACATTAGGTGAAAACCCTAGCTGCTCTTGGTAAACGTATGGGCATCTTCTAGGCCAGCCTTTGTATTGGATCACTGTTGGTATTGACAAACTTTGGTCTATTTGACTTGTAATTTGTGATGTAATCTGCCCAAAAGAAAGAAAATTATGTTAGTACATAATTCATTATTTATCTATATTTATAATTTCTATTAATAACATAAACACATTTATTTAATATTTAGTAGTTACACGCTTATGATTAAGCTATATCCAATTTCTAGAACGTGTATATATAGACTTAATAACCTAACTTAATATATATACATATTAGTAAATCAACTTCATCTAACGTATTATTATAATTTAGTATAATATAACTAACAAATCTGCCTTATTTACTTAATATATAATAATATTAAAACTAATGGTTAAAACTTCAAACAAAGTTAAAAATAAGAAAATTAAATTTAAAAACTTAATTAAAGTCTGTGCAAAAATGGGTGTCTACACACCTATTAATGATGTATCACCTAGTAGAGTATTACAATTGATCCACATAAATCTTTTTGGGCATATTAAAACTACTAGCTTGGGTGAAAAACAATATGTATTTGTGTTGGTAGATAATTATTGTAGATGTCCTTGGGTTTTTTTCTTAATTACAAAAGATGAAGCTTTAGAAATTTAATTTCAAGTATTAAGAGTGATCATGGAACTGAATTTCAAAATATTTGGTTTTGATGAGTTTTGTAACTCCAATGGTATTAGCCATAATTTTTCAGCCCTTAGAACACCTCCACAAAATGAAATTGTTGAGAGGATAAATGAAACTGTAGAAAAACTGGCTAGGACTATGCTTTGTGAAAATGATTTGTCAAAATATATTTAGGTAGAAGTGACAAATACCGCTTGTTATATGATTAATAGAGTAATGATTAGACATATTTTAAAGAAAACTCAATTTGAACTTTTTAAAAATAAAAAACTTATTAGTTATTTTCATCCTTCTGGATACAAGTGTTTCGTTTTAAATAATGGAAAAGATAATCTTCGAAAATTTAATGCGAAAAGTGATGAAAAAAAAATTCTTTGTTATTCTTTAAATTATAAAGCTTATTCCCTTCCAAAGAAAGATTCATGTGTCAATGATGATGTAATTTATCTTGGAAAATTTAATGCAAAAAGTTATGAAAAAATTTATTGGTTATTCTTTAAATTATAAAGCTTATTCCTTTCCAAAGAAAGATTCATGTGTCGATGATGATGTAATTTAACTTAAAAAATTTAAAATTTTCTTGGTTATTCTTTAATTTATAAAGTTTATTCCCTTCCAAAGAAAGATTCATGTGTCGATGATGATGTAAGTATCAAAAACTCAAATGAAGTTGATGAATTATCATTGAAAGAAGTATAGGATGAGAAAACTCAAGATGTTCTCGATAATTTAACACTAGAGAAATTGGAGACATCATACCCTAAGGGAGTACACCTATGTTAAACGTGGTGAAATTTTGGGTGATTAATCTGAAGGGGTAACCACTAGATCTTCTCCTAGAGATATTTGTGATTTTGTTGTATTTATCTCATGTAGAGAGCCTAATAATATTAAAGAAGCATTACATGATGAACATTGGACTATGACTATGCAATATGAGTTAAATCAATTTGAGAGAAGTCAAGTGTGAAAATTAGTTGAAAGGCCTAGTAACAAGTCTACCATAGGTAATAAATGTGTTTATAGAAACAAACTAGATTAGAGTGGTAACATAATAAGAAGTAAAGATAGACTAGTTGCTCAAAGTTACACTCAAGAAAGAAGGAATAGACTTTGATGAGACATATGCTCCCATAGCTAGGATAAAAGTCGTTAGATTTTTACTTGCTTTTTCATGCTTTAATAATTTTAAGCTTTATCAAGTGGATGTTGAAATTTCTTTTCTAAATGACTTTATTAATGAAGATTCAAAATTTTCAAATCACGTTTTAAAACTTTCAAAAGCTTTTGTAAGGTTTGAAACAAGCTCCTAAAGTTTGGTATAAAAGATTATCTATAACACCCTGATTTCCCCCAAATTTAAAACCCTAAAATTTAGGGATTTATCCTTCAAATAACTAATTCAATTTTTGTGACCAAATTGTAAAAATGAAAAAGGTTTAGACCATTTAAAAAACCCCAAGAAGTTTAAGAACTTTTGATGCGATTAATCATTTTCTTTTTATATCACAAACCCTAAGTTCCCCTTTTAATTTCAAGCGGCTGCTCACTTAATTCTTTCCATTCTCTTATTTTTTTTTCATTGTTCTTTCCCCTTTTCCCTAAACATCATCGATGCTCTGATTGAACCATGGATGCCGATGAGCCTCGTCCAAATTGCCTCATGGCGCAGCCCCACTCTTAGTGCTATTGAGTCATCGTTGTCATTTACTTTTTGGTAAGGAGAACCAAAATTAGAACCCCCTTCACTTCATGGTTGCACCACCAGTTCCCTAGGTCGTTCGTTTGGTCAGGGCCCGCATGGAGGGCCGAGTAGCACCTTGCGGGGTCGGGTTCTTCTATTTAAACATTGTTATTACTCTCACTGTGCAGTCGTGAGGGCTCCCATTCGCCGGGATGCACTGCTACTGTAGTGTTGTGGTGTTGTGACTAGAGGTGGAAAACGGGTCAATAGGATCAGGTCATTTTTGTCTATATTAAATTTGGTTTAATTTTGTTCAGATCTAATTCGGGTGTAATGTAAATCGGATTAGATCGAGTATCGGGTCGGGTCAATTTTTTGGTCTGATGATTATCAGATCTGTTGATTTTCGGTTCATATTAATATCAAATTGGTTGATTTTTGGATCGGATCAATATTGGGTCGGGTCAATATTTGATAGGTTGATTTTTGGGTCAAGTTACTATCGGATCAATTAGATTTCGGGTTGGGTCAATATCGGATCGGTTGATTTTCGGTTTAAGTCAACTTTTAGATCAGGTCAATTCGGGTTGAATTGGTTATGAGTCTAAAAAAATCAAGTATATATAGAATTATTGATATATTCTTGTAAAAATATGTCTTTTTGTTTGTTAATCTTATCATTTAGGCCTAATTTTAATTCTCAATCATTCAATATTTTGAATTAAACTATTATTTAGAGATGATAAATCGATAATTTGATACAAATAATATTCGTTAATACGTGCTAGAATTTGTTATCAAAATTTTATGTGCTAGAATTTATTATCAAAATTTTATATTAATCTCGTATGAAAAGTTTATAATAATAACTATTTGATAAAGAAATAATTTTTATTAAAATTTTTATTACCAATTATAAATTTTAAAAAATAAAAATAACTTTATTTGTTAAGTTTTAGTTGTAACATAAGTAAACTTTATATTATTTTTATTATGAATATAATATTATTTCCTTTGGTTTAGTCTTTTTATTATTATTTTTATTATAAATATAATATTTTTTACTACAAGTAAGATAAGTAACATTTATTTATTACCGTTTTCAATCTTACAATTAGATTCTTACTTTTATATTTTTCTTAAACTTTCTATTTTTTTATTATAAATCTAATATTTTTAATAAATTACCAATTTTATTTAAATGTACTTTATCATTTAAATTAAACTAAACTTCCTTTTATATATTCAAAATAAAAAAAGACATCACTATATAGGTTAAAGTATAATTTTATTTATATAGAATTTCTTTTATATATTATTTACAAATACTATATATATATATATATATATATATGTTTCAATCGTCGCTTAGTCCTGTTAGTTTCAATCGCCGCTAAACTCCTGCCAGCTCCAACTATCGTGCGCAACCGTCTCCGTTTCTGCTTCAACTCTCACATGCAGACACCTCTTTATCTAGTGCCCAACTCCTTCTACCTTGTTGCGCGAGCACCTTACCCTAGTATTGCTTGCTGCCGTAACCAATAACTTCCAATTTCCAAATACATCATATTTCACTTTTTTTACAAGATTCACTTTAATTTAATTTCTTTAGTTAGTTATTTTAATATCATATCACTTTATTATTTTAATTATTATTTACAATTATCACTATTAATTCATTACTAAAATTTGTTACGATGATTATTATTATTCTAAAAATTAATATTATTTTCTACTATAATTATAATTAAAAAATTTAAGTGAAATAGTTTTTAGTAATCAAAGCGGTAGCGTCAATATCTTTTATCTTATTGTATATCTCGTTCACGCTAATTTGAATATCTTATTCTCCAGTCGAGAAAAATTCTTATTTGAAAAAAAGATTTATTCTATACTACTCTAGGTATATTTCTATATCGTAGTACATTATTTATTTAAAACTTTTCTATTCAAATTTTTTTGGTTTTATATTATTAATAGAATTATGTGTGTATTTATTACATGTTTATTAATACATTTGTGTGATTCATTATGTGTCCTTGGCATGCATGTAAGATTCAACTTAATAATAATAATATTTTCTTTGCTTTTGCAGTCATGGAATCTAATGTTAATACATGTGATATTCCAAGTGACACCAATAATGTTGTAGCAGAATCACAATCTTTTCTAAGAGACGAAGTCAGGTTTAAAGATGGAAAGAGAAGGCACTTTACAAACATTGCAAGACTGCTTCCTTTATTTGTAACTCACATTATGGAACCTCCAATATGCAAAAACACATCGAAAAATATAAACAATATAATAGTTTGAGATCAGAGGGACTAGAAGGTAATGTTTATGAACAAAAAAATCTATAGAGAGTAGGTAGCTAAAGCAATTATAAAGAATGGATATGTTTTTTCTTGGGTTGAACATGAAGGTAATAGAAAAATTCATGCATATTTGAACAATCAAGTTAGAAGAATATATAAAAGTACTGCAAAAGTGGGTTGCTTGAAGTTGCATAAAAGTTTGAAAGATAACTTAAAGGAAATTCTTCGTAATATCTCTGGTCATCTTTCTTTGAAGTGTGATATGTGGACATCTTGTCATACAGAGGGATATTTATGTTTAATCTCTCATTATATGGATGCTAATTGGAAGTTAAATAGTAAAGTTTTAAACTTTTGTCATATTGACTCATAACATATTGGAAATACTATGTATAGTATTTTGCTAGACTTACTTTAGGAGGTATTGACTATAAGATTTTTTTCCATTACACTGGATAATGCTTCTAGTAATGATAAAATGCAAGATCACTTGAAGGAAACTTTTAATGCTCAAGGGGCTTTATTATGTGGTGGGGCTTACTTTCATGTTCGATGTGTTGCACATGTGTTGAATCCATTATTAATGATGGTCTTAAGGTCATTGAACATATTGTTGTCAAGATAAGAGAATGTGTGAAGTATATCAAATGGTCAGAAACAAGAAAAAATGCTTTTCGACGTAGTGTGAAATTAGCCAAGATAAAATAAACTAAAGTATTGTGGCTTGATATTCTTACATGATGGAACTCTACATACATGATGCTTGATAGGGCTATTTTATATTTTTACAGGATTATGACAAGAAAGAGTCCATGTTTTCTTATTGTGCCAAGACACAATTAGATGTTTACTTAGACGACCCCAAAATTGATAGGAAAACATAGCTTGACATCCTTAATTCTTGGAAAGAAAATGAGCATCGATATGGACAACTTTCTTATCTAGCTAGGGATATTTTGACTGTACCTCTTACAATTGTTACTTCAGAATCAACTTTTAGTATAGGAGATCGAATTTTGAATAAGTCGAGAAGTTCTTATATCCCTGAAAATGTATTAACTTTAATAACGTCACGTAGTTGGTTATTCGTTTATGAATGTAAGTTTTTATTTCCTTTTAGATTTCTTTCAATTTCTTATAGTAAAGTTTGTTTACCACACCATTTTTTTATTATTATTAATCTATTTCATTTTTTTATTTTGGTAAACAAATTAATAACTTCTTCTTTTTATTTATATAGCTACGAAGGAAGCTGAGTTTGTCGATTCTGATGTGGATTGGATTTAATTCAACAACTGATGCATATAATACTTATGTCTACTGATATTTTAAGATTTAAGAGGGTTGATTTTAATTCTTTCAAACTATTTTATTGATCTTTTAAGTTTTATTAAGAAAGTTTTATTGAGAAACTCAATGTAATTGAGTTTGATGTGCAAGAGTAGTAGCTACATATTACTTTCGATTCGTTAAATGAGAATTCTTTATTTGAGATTTGTGTTTCATGTTAATTTGTGTTTATAAAAAAGTGATTTTTTTTCTTTTAAAGTTAATTAAAATATACAGTATTGAGTATACTATCTAAATGATGACAATTAATGTTAATCATATAAAACAAAATAGTAAGTAGTAACTTTATTTTATAATTATTCATTCAAATAATTTTTTCATTATTTTTAAAAATTATCGAATCAAATATGAATATAATTTTTAAACTAAAAATTAATATTAAATAATTAAACTATTATCAAAGGTGATATTGATATTCATTAAACTATTACCAAAGTTGGTGGCTAACTAGGAGTATAATTAAAAAAAGAGAATAAAACATATATTATTTTACTATTCATCAAATTGTTAAAATATATATAATAACAATAAGTCACTCATCCATTTTTACTCATTTATCAAGTAAAAAAAATAGGGCAATATTCGGTTCAAATCAAATTGGGTAAATTAAAATCGGTTTGGGTTACTTTCGGTTCGAATTAATTTCTGTTTAGGTTACTTTTGGGTCGGGTTAAATTTAGTTCAGGTTGCTTTCGGATCGAGTTAAAATTTGGTTCGGATTACTTTTGGTTCGAGTTAGTTTCAGTCAGGTTGCTTTTGCTTCGGGTTAATTTCGGTCTGGGTTGTTTTCAGTTTTGCTAAATTTTAGATCAGGTATGGTTCGATTCGGGTATAGGTTGGGTATCAGATCAAATTTGATTATCATATTCAGATTAATATTGGGTATTAGGTCGAGTAAATTGGTTTGAGTAATCAGGTTCGGGTCAAGTTTGACAGGTCTAGTTTCATTTATCTAGTTGAGAGCCACGTGGATTTATCAAACACCCAAATATACTTTGCATTCAGAAAATTACAATTATGTCTTTAGTTCGGATCATATTGGAAATCTAATAATCTTTTTAGTATGTCATTAGGTTGGGATTTGTTGATTCGGGAAGTTCAATAATTTCACTCGGCGGGGTGAATTTCACTTCGATTTATCAATGGCTCCTCTTTTCGAGGCGAACTCCACTTCATATGGTGTTAGTAGAGAGTAGTTTTAGGGAACCTACTCTTCGGAAGGTGTAATGTGATTGAGTGCATTTACATTTTCATATTATTCGTGCCATGAAAATTATGATCACAATGTCATTATGTCTTGTGATTTGAAAACTTGTATGTTTTCACTTTAGATGCACACTAAGCTTAATAGCTTACACCCCTTAATTTCTCTTTTAGATACTCTGACTTTGGAGATTCTATACTTGGAGAATCACATTCATTATTCAGATAAAAATATTAATTCAATGTGAATTTTACAAGATTTTTCCTTTATCAGACTTTGTCTGATATTTTCAGGATTACTTTATTTATAATTGGGATATTGAACTATATTATTTTTATTGAATTATTTTACACATGCATTCTGGGATATACATTTTATTATTATTATTACGGGTTTTTTCGTAAAGTTTTAAATTTTGAACTTTGTCTAACGCTCCAATAATTTAATTGGTATTTTTGAATCGTTTTATTTACTAATGGTTATTCTTAGGGAACAAGTTTCAAATGGACACTTTGGATCTGACATGTTTTTTCTAGATCGGATAAAGGGGATTATATATAATGGTATCAGAGTCTGATTCAACCCTCAAATTACATAGCTCAACAATAAAAATTTTAACCAAAAATGATTTTTGCATGCATATAATTATTTTAAGTAAAATGGGATTTACGGAGTAAATTATTTTCTTTCTCTTGTATTTTCCTAATTTTAAAGAATAAACAAATATTTTTAATTCTAAACTTCAAATACCAAGTCTTATCTTAGCATTTTTCTTTTTGCATATAGTCCACTATGTCACCTCAAAGGAGTTCTTGATTAACTATCGATTAAGGGTCAAGGTCACTTTAGACACCGATTGGAGGTTTAGATCAAGATAGACCTACTTGTTCTAGTTCATCTAGTAAGGGTAGACCAACTTAGAGTAGAGATTCAACTATATCAACAGTGAGGCAACCAAAGTTGGTATGTTCTACTCGGAGACATGAGGATCAGGATGAATCAAACGAAATTTTGGATACTTTCTTTATTAATTTTATTTCTTTTTGGTAAATTTTGAGGTCAAAAATTTCTTTAGGGGAAGAGAGTTGTAACACCCTAATTATCACATGTCTAAAACCCTAAAATTTGAGGATTTATCTTTTAGATCCCTAATTTAATTTTGGTGACCAAATTGCAAAAATGAAAGAGTTGTAGTCTATTTTTAAAACCTTAAGAAGTTTAGGGACTTATAATGCAATTAATACTTTTCTTTTATATCACAAATCCTATGTTCCCCTTTCAATTTCAAGCGATCGTTCCCTTAAGTCTTTCCCATTTCTTAAATTTTTTCTATCACCGTTTGCCTTTTTCCCTAAACATCGTTGTCGTTCTCGTTAGACAGTGGACTCATGTGAGTCTAGTCGAAACTACCTCGCGTCGCAGCCCCACTTTTGACGTTGTTGATTCGTCTTCGCTGTTTACTTCTCGGTAAGGAGAACTAAAATCAGAACCCCCTTCACATCGTGGTTGCGCCACCGCTTCCCTTGGTGGTTCGTTTGGTCGGGGCTCCATGGAGGGCTGAGTAGCACCTTGAGTGGCCGAGTTCTTCTATTTGAATGATGTTTCTACTCTCACTATGCAGTCGTAAGGGTTCTCGTTCGCTAAAATAAACTACTATTATGGTGTTGTGCCGCCACCATCGGTCGGTCTTAGGGGTAGTAAATCGGGATCTCTAATTGAACCAGTAGTCTTTTACCTTGAACTGACAGCCTCTATTTGAATCTAAACCATCATGTCCGTTTAATTCACGTCATATTTCATTACTGGGAAGAATATTGTTTTTCAGGGCATGGATACCCATGATTGGATGGGCCACATACTCAAATACAAATAAAAAATTAATACAAACAGTGGGGATTTTTTTGTTTTTCTAGGAATATCATTCCCTCGTCTCCTCGTCTCCCTTAAGTATTTAATTATTCTCGGTCCCCGTTGTCTAAAATACCTTCTTTCCGTTTAGTTTTGGCTGACAGAAAATATAATTCTTCATCTATTTGGCGTTGATATCTGCTTCTGGCGTATTAATCTCCGGTCTCCCTTTTAGGTATTTGCTTCTGGATTTGATATTTTCAACATTTTTATTTGCTAACTGTGGTTGTTTTGGGATGGCTTGGGGGCTAAAACCAAGCATTTAAAGAGATACGTTGAATGGCACAATTTAAGAGGAATCCATGCGGTTACTTTTGTAGTAGATGTTAATGAATTGCTATGGTTTGATCTCGGTGTAAGGCTCGAGCGGCGTATATCTGAGCTGAGAAATGAGTTGGCCGAGTGGGTTTTGGAGAAAGAGGAAGATGGTCGTCAAAGTTGCTTCATTTTCCATGTTTTTAGCAACACTGGCTGGTTGATGCAAGTTTAATGAATTTGAGTTTAATGAATTTGAGTTTTTTTTCGTTTTCAAATTTTGATCGTTGAAAGTAAATTTGGGTGTTTTTTGTTTTTGGGAAGATATGGTTCACTCCTTGATAGTTTTCTGGGAAGAGATGGATTGAGAGAGAAAATAAAAAGGGTGATTATTGATTCAGGAGCAGTTGACCCTTTTAATCCTAAGGTTTTGTTTTTTGTATGTTGAGTCTTTGAGTTCTAATTATGATGCTTTGATGATAATTATAGTTTTTACCTTGTAAATTTCAGTTTTGATCTTTATCTCAAATTATGAATTTCAGTTAAGTAACATGCAATGGAATTTTAATAAGATCCAAGCTTTGGGTTTTTGTGTTTATGAGCTCGAGTTCTTTAGCTGATTTTACTGAAGATTTGGTCTTAAATGGCGTACAATGAAACTACTATGATTCAAGCTTATGCAAATTCAAATTGATGGACTGTGATTCATCTTGCCTTTGTCCAAGAGAATGAGAATGAATCCAGATTCTAGTTGTGAACATTAGGAAATTTCTGTGTGTGGTAGCTCTACCAAATTAACATCCATGTATTGTGCTTTGCTTACTCAATTCTAAATCTTAGATTTATGTACTACTAGCCGTATAAAAGACACTGGAATGCTTATGTCCATCCTCGGGATGTTTGAATAATAAGATTTCAACATTTTTATATCTTTACTTATTCCAAGTTTGTTTAGAGCTCTATCATACCATTTTGCTTTTTGCTAGCTCTATCGGTATCATTGAATGGAAGCTTCATTGATGGTTTATCATCCGGAGGGAAGAAAATGGATCTCATCTTATCCTAGAACACTTGCAATATTTAAGCTTGATTATCGTTTTCGTTTTCAAAAACCTCGGAAATCATACATAGCATCTCTAGCTTTAAAACCAAAACATAATTAAAATTCTTTAAGCTTGTTTGCTGGTGTATAAGATCGTAGGTTAATTGTTCCAACTTTGAACTTTGTAATTTCATTTGGATGAATTATATACTTGTTTTGAAACTGGAAATATTGATGAGTCGCGTCTTTTCATTGCAGGTCTGGGCAGCCGATTTAACTGCTGCTATACTGAAGAAACAAAGCTATTTAGTAAATGGATTAGGAAGTGCAGTGACTGATTCGAAATTACAGAAAGAGGAACCTGGGATGGAAAAGTTCTTTGTTTCCATTCTAAATATGCCCGATGTGAACCGGTAGGTTTTCCCTTAAGCCATGTATTGGTTGTCTTACATTGTTAAATGGGCAGAAATATGCTTTCATGCCAACATGCCATACAATGTAAACTCTACAACTATGATCATATCTTGAGGTTGTGACAAATAACAGATTGATACGAATCGGATATAAGAAAGTATATTTACTCATTTGCATAACTCGTGTTACTAGCCGAGTAAAATTGCCACAGTTTCTAATATTCAATATGAATTTCTTGCTAGCTGGTTCGTGTTAAACATTTATAAAGCTGAAGGCAGGCCTGAGAATAAACAGACAATGTGTCAAATTCCTCGTTTGGTCCCTAAGGTGATTACAGTACAAAATGTTGATATTGTTTGATCGTTTTTTATTTCTCTGCTTGACCCTTGATCTTTTTAGGTGCCACAACAAAGAAATGGTAAAGAATGTGGGAACTTTGTTCTCTATTTCATAAAGTCATTTATCGAAAGTGTCTCGGAGAACTTTAGCATTGAAGGCTACCCTTACTTTGTACATTCATCGTTTAGTTTAAAAAGTGTATTTTTTCGATTGTGGATTATAAGTATGATGATGAGGTACGAATTGCCTATTTTACTTTGCAGATGAAAAATGACTGGTTTAGTGCTGAAGAAGTGAAACGCTTTTGTGAGAGGCTCGATTCTCTGGCATGTGATTTTCATTAACTTTAGAAATGACATTTTTTTATGAGCCTTTTTTTATGTGATCGATTAGCTTAGATGTGAGTGTATATCAACATCTATGAACTCTTTGTACAAATCTCATTTCATTTATGAAGCATATTTTTTTAAATGTGGATTATAAGTACTAATTGCCCATTTTACATTGCTGATGAAAAAGAACTGGTTCAATGCTGACGCAGTGGAATGCTTTTGCGAGAGGCTTGATTCCTCGGCAAGTGATTTACGTTAGTTTTATGTTTACAATATTGAGATTATATTTCTTGATGAACCTTTATTTATGTGATTGATTATAGCTTAAATGTGGATGTAGATCAGCATATATTGATGAAAGAAATTAACGGTCTAGTATGTTCAAAGTTTGGCCTTTGTCGGTTTTGTATGTTCGGATAGAAATTACAGGTTGGGAAACATGAATTATTAGGTTGCTTGCTTTTCGTAATCAAGAGTTAAGTACAAATCAGATTAGGACTGAGTATTAATAATTTTATTAAAATATTAGCAAAGATAATGATGAATGACGGTGAAATATAAAATTATAGACAATATGATTTTTAGTGTTATATTTTCTTACTTATTTGAATTATGTTTTTGTAATATAAATTCATGAGATAAATAATAATGATAAAGTATGCATAATTAAGTATAAATATAAAAGATAAATAAATTATTGTATATAGAAGATATAATAAATATTATATCTTACATAACAAAAATAATTTACATCTTTTTATTATTATGAATATCTATGAAGAATTTTCACAATAAAAACATTTAGTTAAATGTTGATATAAAATTTTAATATATATTTACATAAATTATGTAAAATTTAATATTATTTAAAATTAAAATAATACATGATATATTTAAATACTCAAGTAATATATTATCAACAAATAGAATTTTTATATAAATAATTTTTATTTAAATATTTAGAATTTCACTTGTTACAAAAACAAATATAGAACAAGGACAATTTGGTAAAATATACATTTCAGTAATCTTTTATTCTTTCAACCAAACACTGTAATCTTACATTCCAGCCAAATCAACTAAACACAATAATGTAACATTCTAGTAATCCTATTCCATGGTAATCTTTTATTCCCACTGGTAATTTTACATTCCGTGAACCCAACACACCCTCATTGTCATTTCCCTCTTTTCGAACCGAGAATGAATATAAATGTCATTTAAATTGTTTCATTATTTGGAATTGATAAATTGGGATTTTAAATCAGACGTATTTTTGCAGGAGACATCGAACCAAAAATGGAATTATTGTTGCCTCCTCCTTTACCGGGTATTTTTGAATAGACTCGGGTTACGAGATCGAAACCTGGGTATTAGATTATACTTTAGATTTAGATTCAATTTTTTTTGATAAATTAGATTAATAAATTAATATTAAATTAATCTATAGGAGTGATTCAGTACAACCCAACATTCATCGTTAGAGTTATTTTGTCGAGATGGGAGTTGATTCAGTGCAACCCAACATTCATCGTTAGAGTTACTTTGTCGAGATGTATTTCTATAAGGTGCTATAGTTTGTTTGTGAAATTTATGATTAATTGACATATTTTTTTTATTGATTGTGACATGACTATGATGTGATATTTGTTGACTAGCATGCTCTTCAGATATTATTTTATGATATCTGTTATTTTTTTCAAATTTTGGATTGAGATGCATGTGGATATATCAGACACCTAAATATGCTTTACATTTATAAAATTACAATTATTACTATTGTTCAGATCAGATTAGAAATTGAATAGTCTATTTAGAATGTCAATGGGTTGGGATTTGTGATCGGGGAAGTTAGTGAATTCATCCAATGGGGTGAATTTCACTTTGGATTATCAGTAGTTTCTCCTTTTGAGGCAAACATCACTTCAGATGGTATAGAGAGTGGTTATGGGGAACCTACTCTTCAAACATGTAAGGTGATTGGGTGCATTTACATTTGCATATTATTTGTGCCATGAATATTATGATCAGATAGTGATTATGTTTTGTGATCTGGAAATTTGTATGTTTGTTTTCACTATAGAGACACTAACCTTAATAGATTACATCTTCTTCGTTTCTCTTTCAGATACTCGGACTTAAGAGATTCGGTACTTGGAGAATCAAATTCATTATTCAAATAAAATTATTATTTCAATATGATTTTATAAGATTTTCCTTTATCGGACCTTTGCTTATATTTTTGAGATTATTTTATTTGTAATTGGGACATTGGACTATATTATTTTTTTGAATTGTTTTACGCATGCATTCTCTGATATACATTTTACTATTATTATTACATATTCTTTTTGCAAACATTTCAAATCTGTAAAGTTTTGAATTTTAAACTTTTTGTAATGCTCCAATAATTTAATTTATAATTTTTAAATAATTTTATTTAATAATGGTTATCCTCGAGGAACAAGTTTCAAATGGACACTTTGGACTCGGCCTATTTCTTTTAGGTTGGGTAAAGGGGTTACATTATCAAACTTTTTAATTGAAAAAGAGTTTTCTAAAAAGAAGGTAGATACTGAAATTTTCGATAAAAGAAAAGAAAATGACATGTTAATATTAAAAACTTATGTTGATGATATTATATTTGTTTTTATTCATGATGATATTTGGCAAGATTTTCTAAGTTGATGCAAGGTAAATTTGAGATGATCATGATGGTGGAGATCTCATTCTTTTTGGGATTCCAAATCAAAACAATGAAGGGATGACAACTTTATCAAACAAGCTAAATACATAAGGAACATGCTCAAGAAGTTTGGCTTGGAGAAAGTCAAAACTTAAGCCACTCCCATGAGCATTTCAACAAAGCTTGAAAAAGAGGAAGAATGTAAATATATAGATGATAAATTATATAGGTCAATGATTGGTTCTTTATTTTATCTTACTACAAATATACCGAATATAATGTTTTCTATTTTCTTGTGTGCAAGATATCAATATTTCCTAAGGAATCCCATTCATTTGCCATTAAAAGTATCTTTAGATGCCTTAGAGACTCATAATTTAGGTCTTTAGTATCCTAGAGACTCAAACTTTACCTTGCATACTTTTTCAGTTGCATATTTTAGAGGTTACAAATTAGATAGAGAAAGCACCTTTGGTACATATCAATTACTAGAAAATATACCAATTTCATGGTTTTCTAACAAATAAAATAGTGTTGCTTTATCAACCACTGAGGAGGAATAGATTTCAACATATAGTTGTTGTGCACTAGTTTTACGGATGAAAAAAAAACTTGCAGATTATGGAATTGATGTTGGCATCATTCCTATTAAGTGTGACAATACTAGTGCAATTTGTCTCACTACGAATCTCATCCAACATTCTAGGACTAAAAACATTGAAATTAGGCATCATTTAATTAGAGATCATGTACTTAAGGAAGATATAGTTCTAGAATATTTTGATACTTTACATCAAATAGCTGGTATTTTTACTAAGCCTTTAGATAAAGATAGGTTTTAGACACATAAGAAAGGGTTAGGACTTTCAAGCCTTCTCTAGGCCTTAGTCCATTTTTTTGGATTTTCTTGCTATTGAATGATTTTTTGGTTTAAAATTAATTGATATACATGTTTAAGTAGTTCCATATGGTTCTCTAATACAAATGGTGAGGGGGATATATGTGTCGTTTCATGTTATTATGGACTAGTTTTGAAAAGTTTATAATTGTCTAAATAAGCATAAATGTAACACCCCTGACCCGTACCCGACCCAGATACAAATCCTAGGTGTCACATTGACTTTTCAAAACATGTACCTTTGTAAAAACTATAGAAAATTTTAACTTTCATTAACATAAAATTTATAATTTACATAATTAATTCCAAAACATTACAAAATTGATTAGAGCATACGTACTTTACAACTCTGTTTACATGCCAACATGTCTATAAAAAACAAAATATATTGTGCAAAGTACTTCTGATCTGATCTTCAAGTGGAGATATGCTGCTATGCAAATCCTAAGCTTGATCGTCTTGCTTCTCTGTACCTACGTGTAAAACACTTACACACTAAGTTATAGACTTAGTGAGGCATAAAACTATAACAACGCATTTTACTATGAGTATGAACATGCAATATGATTATTTAATACAATCATACTTATCATATCATAATTCAATCATGTCACATATGATTCAATGTAAACATTAATAACATATTAGCATAGAATCGTGTAAATACTTTTTATATATTTTATAAGCCCGTGTACATTACTGAGAACCGAAGGTATGTGTGTATTTTGAGCTTGTGCACATATGTTGTCACCACAGCTCGTATAAGAATCCATTGAGTGGCATGTGAAATCTATGTCCCAAAGGACGTCATCTATGTCCTGAAGGACCTATCCATATATCTCGAAGGACCTAGGTAACCCTCGACTCTTAGCATGCCAACTATACCTATATCTCTCATATCACATAACATGGGCACTGTCATTTTGCTTCATATATTCATGTATTCATATCATTTCTCTTATAATCGTATATTTCTTTCTTCTTTCCCATATCACATGGACATATAGGCATCAATCTCATATCATATAACTATTTGACCATGAGAACTAATATAGGAAATAGACTTATCGCAAGTCTTATTTCCATTGAACTATACCTATAGTATGCACTCACCTTAGCCTCACTTGATCCCACTCACTTCAATGACTTAATTTCTCTTTCTTGATTGTTTCTAACTTTTTAATTGTTCCGGAACTTTCTTGAGTTCAATATCTACAAAATCATAAATTTCGTATACATATTAGCATTAGAAATATTATGATTTAATCCTTAATTTCTTAGTCTAAAAGAAAGACTAAATTTCATTTTCTATTTGAAGTAGTATCGGTACCCCCTATAGGGTATCGATACTTCCCTAGCTGTGGTATCGATACCAAGCCTGGGTATCGATGCCCAATCTGCATTTTGTAATGTGCATTTCAAAAATGGTACCGATACTGACCTTATGGTATCGATACCCTTGGTATCGATACTACCTTCCCAGGTATCGATACCCCATGAAGGACTTTGTCAAATTCAGGCTTATGGTATCGATATTGTTCAACCAGAATCAATACCCTATACCAAAACTCACTCTTTTTCTTTTGAAGTATCAGTACTAGATGAAGCAGTATCGATACCCATTGCCCATATTTCACCTTTTTAAACCTGAAAATTCACTCTTAACAGCTTAAACCTTCATATTTTATCCCCTTTTTATACTCTTAACTCAATTACACATACTCAAACCAATTTTTATTTGTTTAACACATCTTTTTCCTTAAAATCTCCTCATATATCTTGAATTTAAGAATTCTACCAAATTTCCAACATGTTCTAATTTTAATTCTAACACTTCATATTTCTTAATTTAGCTGATGACAAGTCAAAATTAGTTTCAAACTTAACTTACCAACCCTTATCCAAGATTTCACTTATAAACCCCTTATCTTTAATCCTTTCTAACTCCTTCATCTTTTGATTTTAAGATAACTTAAACTTAAGTATCATCTAAGGAACAAAACACAATCTTAAATTCGATACAAAATAAACTAATAAGAAACTCACCTTGTTTTTGGATGACTCACGGCTGAAAGAGGGAAGAAGGATGAAGAGAACTCTGGAAATTTTCTTTTTCCGTAATCATTTCATTCCACGTGTATATATCTCCACCATATCACATATTTAATTCATTAATTCATCAAATGACTATTTTTCCCTTCCATTCATTCTTCTTTGTTATTTAGTCCTACACAAAATTTTTATATAAGTCCCTGAACTTTTTCAATTAATATATTATTGTCCTTAAATTCTAAAGTTTTACAATTTGGTCACTAACTCGGTATTTAGGACATTACAAATCTCCCCCTTAAGAAAATTCGTCCTTGAATTTTCACTGTACAAAAAGATGGGGTACTGATTCTTCATGTCCTCTTCACAATCCCACGTTGCTTTCTCTACCTTGTGATTCTTCCACAATACTTTGACCAATGGAATAGTCTTGTTTCTTAATTGTTTCACCTCATATGCTAATATCTGTACCGGGTATTCTTCACAAGTCAGATCAGACTGAACCTCTATCTTTTATGAGGTTACAATATGGGAGAGATCGGTTTTATATCTTTGAAGAATTGAAACGTGGAGAATGCTATGATTTTTTTCCATTTCAGGTGGCAAAGCTAGTTGGTATGCCACTGGTCCCACTCTCTTAATAATCTCATAGGGTCCAATAAACCGAGGACTAAACTTTCCTTTTCGTCCAAACCTCAACACTTTCTTCCATGGAGACACCTTTAAAAATACTTTATCCCCGACTTGGAACTACATTTCTTTCCTCTTCAGCTGTCGCTTTCAGATTATTATGAATCACTTGAACTTTCTCTTCAACTTCCTTAATTAAATCAGGACCAACGATTTCTCGGACCTTAAGCTCATACTAGTTCAAAGGCGTACAACACTTTCTCCTATATAGAGCCTCAAAGGGAGCCATCTTGATGCTTGGCTGGTAGTTATTGTTATAGGCAAATTCAACAAGTGGCAAGTATTTTCCCAAAATCCTTTGAACTCAATTACACATGCTCCTAACATATCCTCCAGGATTTGGATAGTCCACTTGGACTGTCCATCTGTCTGAGGATGAAATGTTGTGCTAAAGCTCAATCGAGTTCCTAACGCTCCATGCAATGTCTTCCAAAACCTCGATGTTAATTTAGGATCTCGATCATAAACAATTGAAACTGGTACACCATTCTCTCTATTGTACAATTCAGCATACTTATCCATAGAGAAATCATTTCTTGCTGGAATGAAATAAGATGATTTAGTTAATCTATCCACTATCACCCAGATTGAATCTCTTTTGTTTGGAGTCAAAGGCAACCCCGTCACAAAATCCATAGTCATGTTTTCCCACTTCAATTGAGGAATAAACATTGGTTACAATAGTTCTGATGGAACTTGATCTCAGCTTTGACTTGCTGACAAGGCAAGCACTTGGACACAAATTTCGTAATACTTTTTTTCATTCCCGACCACCAATTTTGACTTTTGAGATCCATATATATCTTGTTTCCACCCAGGTGCATCGTCAATGGACTACGGTGAGCTTCTCTTAATAATTCATTCTTCAACTCATCGTCATACGAAATCACTAATCTCCCTCGGTAATAAAGATTCCCATCAGCTTTAATTTCATAATCAATAAACTCTCCATTCTTTACTTGCTATAACTTCTTCAAACACTTTTCATCTTTGGTTTGTAATTCCTTATATCTATCTAGCCATGATGGATTAAGGGTCAATTCCACACATATTGCACCATCACCATCCAATTATAACTTAGCATCTAAAACTCGTAAAGTTGCGAACGTCTTCCGACTTAAAGCATTCGCTACTACATTTGTTTTTCCATGATGAAAATCGATTACCATGTTATAGTCTTTTAGAAATTCCACCTATCTCCTTTGTCTAAAATTCAACTCTTTCTGGGTCATTAAGTACTTCAAGATCTTATGATCGGTATATAAATACAACGTTCACCATATAAGTAGTGGCGCCAAATCTTAAGAGCAAACAATACTGCAACCAATTCCAAATCATGTGTTGGATAGTTCTTCTCATGCGGTTTCAATTGTCTCGACGTATAAGACACCACTTTGCCCTCTTACATCAGTACACATCCCAAGCCATTATGGGACGTGTCACTAAACACCACATAGTTCTTTCCAGACTCATGTTGAACCAAAACTGGAGCTTCTGTCAAAATCTTCTTCAACGTTTCAAAACTTTCTTGACACTCCAGAGTCCAATTGAATACCACATCTTTTCTCATTAACTTGGTTAAAGGTAAATATATCATCAAAAGTTTTTTAACGAATCTTCGATAATAACCTGCAAGTTCCAGAAAACTTCAAACTTCGGATACATTCTTTAGAACTTCCTATTCTAGAACGGATTTTATCTTGAGGATCAACACGAATTTCTTCAACATAAATTACACGTCCAAGGAATGTCACCTCATTCAACCAAAATGCACATTTCGATAATTTGGCATATAACTTCTTATCTCTTAGAATCTGCAAAACTATCCTCAAGAGAGTACTATGTTCTTCATTCATTTTCGAATACACCAATATGTCATCGATGAACACAACTACGAATTGTTTCAGATAAGGTTGAAATATTCTATTCATAAGGTCCATAAAGGCAGCTGGTGCATTCGTAACTCCAAAAGGCATAACAATGAACTCATAATGACCATACCTCATTCTAAATGCCGTCTTTGGAATATCTTTCTCCTGAATCTTCAACTGGTGGTATCCAGATCGTACATCGATCTTTCAGAAAAGTGAAGCTCCTTTCAACTGATCAAATAAATCATCAATTCTAGGGAGAGGATATCTATTCTTGATAGTCACTTTATTGAGCTACCTATAGTCAATGCAGAGACGCATTGACCCATCATTCTTTCTAAAGAACAACACTGGAGCTCCCTAGGGTGATACACTTGGTCTAATGAATCCTTTTTCCAATAGTTCATGTAACCGAATCCTTTTTGCAATAGTTCCTGTAACTGAATCTTTAACTCCTACAATTCTTTTGGAGCCATTCTATATGGTGCCATTGCAATGTGCGCAGTTCCAGTCATTATCTCAATATGAAATTCCACCTCTCTATCTGGAGGTAACCCTAACAACTCTGTAGGAAAGACATCAGGAAATTCTCTAACTATTGGGATTTCTTCTAACTCTTTCTCCTTGGTTCTAGTATCCAGTATAATAGCCATGAAACCCTGACATCTTTGTAGTAATAACTTCCTTGCTGACATCACTGAAATAATGTTTGCCAATGGATTATATCTTTCACTAAACACTATAACTTCCAACCTGTCTGAACTGATTAGTGTTACCCTCTTCAATCTATAATTGACATTCGTATGTTAGTGATATAACCAGTCCATACTTAGTATCACTTCAAATTCGTTAAAGGGTAATTCAATCAGATTAATAGGAAATTCAATTCCCTGAATCCGTATGTGACACCCTCGACACACTTTATTTACCCAAGAACTGTGCCTTAATGGATTTGTCACTATCACATCATTACTAGTAGCTTATAATTGAATTATTAATTCTCTCACCAATTTGCTACTAATATATGAATATATAGACCCCAAATCAATTAATACCATAACACATTTACCATACAGTATAAATATACCTGCAATTATCTATGGATCATCACGATCTTCATTGGTCTTGAGGTTATACACTCGAGCAGTAGAGCGTAATTCCTATTGAGTAGAGGATTCGGGTTGACTTCTTCCTCTAGCCCTACCCCTTCCTCTCTGAGATATCGAAGGAGATCGCTCCGACTGTGCAGGCTCTCCAGTCTTCAATGGACAATCTCGCATGAAATCTCTTATTTCCCTACATCAGAAACAAGCTTTGGATTTTACTATACATATCCCACCGTGGTATCTTCCACAAGTCTGACAGAGTCTTTGTTGTGCTCTTTCATCACCAGACCCTACTGATTGAGTCTGTCTAGCTTTCATCTGATTTAATCCTCTAGTGGAGGGTGTCACCGATTCAGACCTCGCTTGAGATCAAAAACCATAATCTCTACCTCTCATGGGTGGTGCAGAACTTCAAGAATCCCCAATTCTTTTATATGGTTGAGCTATTGGTTCCCCAAACCGTTCATTCTAAGCTCTCTCTAGAGATTTAGCACGATTTACTATTTCTTGAAACGAGGACAGATTCATTTACTTTAGGTTTAAGAATTCTTGCTTCATTTGTTTAATGAATTGATCTCCGATATACTTGTGCTTAAACTCTTTGAGGAACAAAGACCATGTTACTTGGTCACTTATCATCCTCAAGGTGACATTCGTCCACCAAATTCTCGCTTGTCCACGAAGCAAGGATACCACCCCATCTAACTTCTCCACATCAGAACAGTGGAGTCCATCTAGCATAATCTTTACATCATTTAGCCAAAGGTCCGCAACAACAGGACCTTCCTCAACTTCACCTTTAAATTCTAGAGCTCCTAATCTCTTCAACTCCTTCGCAACATTCATTCTATGAGTTTTAAGAGAAAGGAGGTTGGAAACGTGTCAAAATGACATCCAACGACCTGAAGAAGATGTCTTGATCTTGTACAGGCACTTCAGAAGGTGCATGTCCTTCATCATTCCTAGCCAGGGCAGGTGAATTACTACTCTCGACTGGTCTATCATCTCCCGCTTCAGTTCAAGAGCTATCTTGGTCGGACATCTAATAAAATATGACCATATAACTCTATTAGCAATAAAAACATACTAGTTACTCTTATCAGATCAGAAATTATCACTATTATGTTGCCATGTACATATTTAAAGACACTCTAGATGCTCTGATACCATTAAATGTAACACAACCGACCCATACCTGACCCGAATACGAATCTTAGGTGTTACATTGACTTTTCAAGACATGTACCTTTGTAAAAACTATAGAAAATTTTAACTTTCATTAACATAAAATTTATAATTTACATAATTAAATCCAAAACATTACAAAATTGATCAGAGCATACGTACTTTATGACTCTGTTTACATGCCAACATGTCTATAAAAACAAAACATATTGTGCAAAGTACTTCTGATCTGATCTTCGAGTGGAGATATACTTCTCTGCAAATCCTAAGCTTGATCATCTTGCTTCTCAGTACCTAATTCATAGACTTAGTAGACATAAAACTATAACAATGCATTTTACTATGAGTATAAACATGCAATATGATTATTTAATACAATCCTACTTATCATATCATAATCCAATCATGTCACATATGATTCAATCTAAATAATAATAACATATTAGTATAGAATCATGTAAATACTTTTATATCTTTTATAAGCCCATGTATATTACTAAGAACCGAAGGTATGCGTGTACTTTGAGGTTGTGCACATATGTTGTCACCACATCTCGTATAAGAATCCACTGAGTGACATGTGAAATATATGTCTCGAAGGACGTCATCTATGTTCCTAAGGACATATCCATATGTCCCGAAGGACTTAGGTAACCCTCAAATTTTGGCATACCAACTATACCTATAGCTCTCATATCATATAACATGGGCACTATCATTTTGCTTCATATATTCATGTATTTATATCATTTCTCTTATAATCATATAACCATGCATGTATCAAATCATATAAATTAACATGTGTTATTTGAATATATATCCATATAAATTATATAGCATGTATCAAATCATATAAATATATATAACTCATGCATGTTTTCATAATGATTATAACATATGCATGTTCATAACTATTTGACCATGAGAACTAATATAGGAAATAGACTTATTACAAGTCTTATTTCTATTGAACTATACTTATAGTATGCACTCACCTTAGCCTCACTTGATCCCACTCACTTCAATGACTTAATTTACTTTTCTTGATCGTTCCTAACTTTTCAATTGTTCCGAAACTTGCTTGAGTTCAATATCTACAAAATCATATATTTCGTATACATATTAGCATTTGAAATATTATGATTCAATCCTTAATTTCTTAGTCTAAAAGAAATACTAAATTTTATTTTCTATTTGAAGTAGTATCGGTACCCCCTATAGGCTATTGATACTTCCATAGCTGTGGTATCGGTACCAAGCCTGGGTATCGATACCCAATTTGAATTCTGTAATATGTATTTCAAAAATAGTACCGATATTGACCTTATAGTATCGGTACCCTTGGTATCGATACTACCTTCCCAGGTATCGATACCTTATTAAGGACTTTGTCAAATTCAGGCTTATGGTATCGATACTATTCAACCAATATTGATACTCCTATACCAAAACTCACTCTTTTTCTTTTGAAATATCAGTACTAGATAAAGCAATATCGATACCCATGGCCCATATTTCATGTTTTTAAACCCAAAAATTCACTCTGAACAGTTTAAACCTTCATATCTTATCCCATTTTATACTCTTAACTCAAGTACACATATTCTGAACAGTTTAAACCTTTCATATCTTATCCCTTTTTATACTTAAACCCTAAACCCTATATCTTGAATTTAATAATTCTACCAAATTTTCAACATGTTCTAATTTTAATTCTAACACTTCATATTTCTTAATTTAGCTGATGAGAAGTCAAAATTAGTTTCAAACTTAACTTACCAACTCTTATCCAAGATTTCACTTATAAACCCCTTATCTTTAATCTTTCTAACTCCTTCATCTTTTGATTTAAGATAACTTAAGCTTTCCTTAAGCTTTAGTATCATCTAAGGAACAAAACCCAATCTTAAATTCGATACAAAATCAACTAATAAGAAACTCACCTTGTTTTAGGATGACTCACGGCTGAAAGAGGAAAGAAGAATAAAGAGAACTCTATAAATTTTATTTTTCCTTAATCCTTTTCATTTCACGTGTATATATCTCCACCATATCACATATTTAATTCATTAATTCATCAAATGTCTATTTTGCCCTTCCATTCATCCTTCATTGTTATTTAGTCCTACATAAAATTTTCATATAAGTCCCTAAACTTTTTCAATTGATCTAATATAGTCCTTAAATTCTAAAGTTTTACAATTTGGTCACTAACCGAGTATTGAGGACGTTACAATAAATGTGATTTTATATGTTCATACATATATAAAATGTTCTTAAATTAAAGTCATATTGTTTCAATCTTGTTCTTATACGTTTACAAGCTTTGCAATGCTTTCATACATGTTAGAATCTTATTTTGAAAAATTTTAAGACTCAAAAGTAGAAAAATTGCATTTCATCTGGATGATGAGGATTAATAATCACATTTTATTTAGCATTTCATGATACATTAGGGATATTTGAATATTTTTGGATATTATTACATTTAGATTTTTAGGATTTCATGTTTGGATATTTTGGTTATTTATTCATATCTATTTCCTATGGCATTATTATGGATATTTATGTTGAATGTTTATTTTGGATATTTTGGCTCATATTATGTTTAATTATATTATCTAGCCTTATTTCTTATGCTCTAATATTTTCTTTTTCTTGTAGCTTAATGATTTGGATCTAACAAAAAAGGGAGAAAAATACCAAAAAAACTTTTGATTAAACTTTCGTTTTTGATACAAACTTTTGATTAAAAATTTTATAGCCTAAAATTCTTGTTCAAAAGGGGAGTTAAATGAAAATTCATTTTCATTAATTTTGAATGATATATATATATATATATATATATATATATATATATTAAAAATATTTTTAAGTCCATAAAATTTATTCATTCTTTAAAATAAGTTTTCTATGTTCAAATCATCTCAAATATATCATTCAAACTCTTTAGAACAATTTTCAAAGTTAGTTTTTTCTCAAAATATCAAAACTCACTATTTTAATTGAGCTTCGACAAAGAGTTTTGGAACTTCTATATAAGTTTTGGAACTTGTAAAAACATAATTTTTAGAAGTTTAGAAACTTTATAATAGTTTTGAAACTTTCATAAAAGCTTTGAAACTTCCCTTAAATTTTCGAAACTTTGGGTTCAAACGGTAAAAAAATTATTTCCTCTTTCAAAGAGTTTTGAAACTTTGCCAATAGTTTTGAAACCTCATGTGCATGTAGCCTTTAATGCATGAATTTAATACTTTAAACAGCTCCATGCTCCCAACAACAACCTTAAATGGCTAGAAATCAATGAGGGCATATAAAATGGGTCTTCAAACAACGAAGAAAATACAAGAAAGCTATTCCACAAATAAAAGCACAAATAGAGTCAAATTTGTATTCAATTCAATCTTTCTTTCATTGAACACTAGTTTATTCATTGTCATTCTTTTTTATTATTGAAACCATTGAAGTATTCAATAATATACAATTGTTATCTTTGTAAAAAAATATCAAAATATCAAGCAAAAATCATTTTTTTCTCTTTATTTTTTTCTCTTTATACTTCTTTCTGTTATAGGTGATTAAGGTTCCAGAAATCATCAGTCATCAACTCATCAAACAGATCTATAAAAATAATAGACTTTAACCCTCTCGCATAGTGATTTATGTAACCTTATAGGAAAACTTAAAGAATTAATTTATGAAAAAATAGAAAAATATATTTTATGGATAGTGTTGATTTCGTAAATCTTTCTTTTTATGTAAATCTTACATAAAGTATGTGACCCCTAGACCCGGCATGAATGTTACGACCTAATCTAGGAGACTACGTTCATATTTAGATTTACCGAACAAAGTGAGACTTTCATATTTAAGACATGCATCATCAGAAAACCGATGCAAATTCAAGTTCAAAAACATGATTTCATATAAAAAACGAATATATGAACCATAATGTCGAAAACATATAAAACATAAAAACCCAAAGTCCACAAATATAAATAATCAATAGAACACGAATAAGACAAAGTCTGAAAATGAAAAAATAACATACATACGATGTTCGAATGAGAATGACTATTAATGATCCTTCAAGTATCAGTCGTAGTCCTAAAGGTTTGTATAATCTGAAAAGACAAAAACTAGAAATGAGCTATAAATCCCAGTGTGTCCTCTAAAGTAAAACAAATAACATATTATATACAATTCAACATAATTAAAATGTATCAGTAAATCAGAATGGGGATATAGCCCTCTGAAGAGGATCCCAAACAGAAACAGGATGGAGAACAAAGTCCTATGCAAAATCAGGACGGGGAACAAAGTCCCATATAGAACCAAGACGGGGAATAAAGTCCCATGCAGAATCAGAACGGGGAACAAAGTCCCATGCAGAACTAGGACGAGGAACAAAATCCCATGCAGAATCAGAAATGCATCAATATATGATCATGAGCGATGTAACATTATTAAGAAATTAGATATATCTTAGATAATTATAATCGTGAAGAACATGATTTCAAACAGAACATATAACATAATAACATAAACCAACGAACAAATTGAGCAGGTCTAGAGAACACACCTATAGAAGATAAACATTATCAGCTAAGCCTTATGCTTCCCACAGTCAATAGTACTAGGTCATGCGGTACTAGAACATAAACTAATACCTCTCCTGAATACGTATGCCAAACAACTAAACATAATTATATTGTAAGGTCACGAATCTAATACTTATGTGTATCTCGAGATGAGTGATCAAAATTGAACTGATCAAGATGAGAGTGATAAGGGTCCACTGGAGAGTGATCCAGAGACACACGAGTACCTTAAGAAAATAATACCGAAAAGATAGTCCAAAATCCCATGACTTACTTAACACAATTATGACTAATCGATAAATAAAATAAAAGGGCTTTCGGGGTCAGAATTTGGGAAAACAGACTGTAGAAACAGGCCCAAGATGTCGAAAAACATAAAGATAGGTGTCTTCATAAAAATTTAATGGGTAAAAGTCAACGTCAACGGTGAACGGGTAGGGTCGGTTAATGGGTAGGGCCGGTTAATGGGTAGGGTCGGATGATTGGTCTAGTCGATTTATCCTAGAGGTGATCGATTCTGTCAGTCTGAATTGCAGGATCACTCCCACACATGCACGGCGTCGCATGTAGGCCCCTTTGGCAGCCGAAAAATTACGAAAAAATGCAGAAAATTATTTTAAAGGGCATGGAACTACTTAACAAGGTTGGTTTGCGAAAATGAACGACACAAAATGGGTTTTTAATGAAAATCAAAACTTTTTCCTCCCCAATAAAGTTAACATCGACAACAAATGAAAAACATAGACCATTGGACAAATGGGCACAACAAGAATAATGTAATTGTATTGAAGGTGTCAAACACCACCCTACGATTAGCGTCAAATAAAAAAAAAATCAAATTAAAAGGTTGGTTGAGAGAAAAGAAGAGAGAGAGAAAACAAAATGGTCACATCAGAAAAAATCAAAATAAAATGTTGGCTGAGAGAAAAGAAGAGAGAAATGACAAATGAGAAGATGGGGTTTCAAAATACCTTAATAAAAATGGGAAAATGAGGCTATAGGTCCTCACATTTTCCAAAGTTCCCAAACGATATTGAAATCTTTAAAACATTCTAAAATAGCCCCCAAAAATAGAATGTGACAGAGCATTAGAGCACTGGAAAAATCATTTATAAATACCTTCAGCCATATGTCAAAATATGGAATTTGATTACACCACCTTCAAATACATCTGACCATCGTCGACCATCATGAACCACCTTCTTGCACTTTAAATTTGGCTACATGAAAACTAGAATCGTCAATGATCTTCTAAGCACTCAAAACCTCACTAGATGGAGTATTCCTGTAACACCCCTAACTCGTATCCAACCTGGATTCAAGTCCGAGGTGTCACATTGACTTTTCAAAACATTTTTCTTTACAAATTGGCAAAATTTAAATTCACAATTTAAGAAAATGAATACTTTACATTAATTAAAATCAATTGGTTTTACAAAACATATCAAAGCATATTCAACTCAAATCTATTAAAACATGCAAACTACATTTAATATAACAACATACATATGATTCAAAATTCTTTTCTGATCTAAACTTCGTAAAGGGGATGCTGACCTGTCTTGCTCCTCTTAGCTTATCTTCTTGCTTCTCGGGACCTACGTGTGAAACATTGACACGCTAAGTCTATGACTTAGTGAGGCATAAATAAACTTACTATAACCTATAATTACTAATTCCTACTATGCACTCTTCATGTAATCATATTAAGCTATAGAATGAATTATGCATCAAACATAAATACATACATATACATATCATTTCATTATCCTTATTATTATTCTTATTGTTATTAGCATTATTATCATTCCTATCTCTTAGTTATAAGCTCTTGTACATATCCTTATTAACCAAACCATGTACATATCATCATATAATTTCTGTTACACATTTCATATCACAAAAACATATACATCACATGTAATATATTTATTGTTATCTTTTTATTAGCCCATGTACACATATGAGAACTAAATGTATGTGAGTACATTGAGGTTGTGCACCTATGCAGTCACTACAGCTCGTATAATTCCCACTGAGTGGCATATGAAATTTGTCCCGAATGACCACTATATCCCGAAGGACCACTCCTTAAGAACCATATAAATATTCCAATGGACCAAATAAGTGTACTGAAGTACCGCATATATGTTCCAAATGATTATATATATGTCCCGAAGGACCACATAGAACCCTCGACTCTTGCCATGCCAACTATACCTCTAGCTCTCATGACACATAACATGGGCATTATCTTTTATATCATTTCACATATTCACATATTCATATCTCATATGTTCATAGCTTCTAATCACATAGCTTTTATCATATCATTCACATTGTATGGCTTATCTCGTGTGATCATGTAATCACATAACTTTGTATCACATAGCTCATGTTATTACTTATGAAATCACTTGTATAATGTATCACATATAACTTATATACTTTCTTATATGTTCACATAGGTCATATCATATGACTCATATCTTTCCATATAGTTTATGTTTTATTCTCTTATATTCACATAATTCATATACATGTAATACATACCAGGTATGTTCACACAAATCATGTGACATATGAAATAACATATAACACATGCACTCATCTCAAACATATGCTTACATTTGTGAATTCATGCATTATACTATAGGAAATAGACTCATCACAAGTCTTATTTCCATTCATCATCATATACTAACTAATATGCACTCACCTAGCCTCACTAGACAATAATTATCCCTTATCTCTTCTCGATGACTATTACTTGTCGACTTGTCTTGACGTTGCTCTCGATCAATATCTACACAATCATACATAATATATTCATGTCAGTAATCCAAATATCATGATTCGATCCTTAATTTCTTAGACCAAAATAAAGGCTTAATTCCATTTTCTACTTGGAGTAGTATCGGTACCCCTATAGGGTATCGATACTTCCCTAGTTGTGGTATCGATACCAAGCCTAGGCATCGATACCCATTTTGCATTCGAAATCATTGTTTCAAAAATTGGCACCGATACTGACCTTATGGTATTAGTACTCTTGGTATTGATACTACCCTCCAGGTAATGATACCCCATGAATACCTTTGCCAATTTCAAGTTTATAGTATCAATACTATTCAACCAGTATCGATACTTTTCAACCAATATCGATACCCTTATACCAATTATCACTCTTTTAATCTTGAAGTATTGGTACTTGATGAAGCATTATCGATACTCATAGCCCATAATCATTTATCTTTCTCGAAAATCTTACCAAACTTACTTATTTCTTCCACCATAACCTCATTTTAGTCCATTAAGCTTAAATACACTTATTATAACCAACTTAGGTTACTTTAACTCATCCTAATATCCAATATCCCACATACATACTTGAATTCAATAATCAAGTCAATAAATCAATATGTTATAAATTCGTTTCCATCACTTTGAATTTCTTAATTCAACTTATGACAAGGAAAATTCAACTTTAAAATTCATCTAATCCTTCTTTTTCAATAATTCACTTACAAACTCACTTTACTTAATCTCTCATAACTTGTTCATCTTTGAGTTTTAAGCCATTTTAAGCTTCCCTTAAGTTTATATATCACCAAAAGATTAAAACCCAAACTTAAAATCAAGGAATAATCAACTTACCAAAAACTCACCTTTGAAATAAAGCTCACGAGAAGAAAAAGAAGAAAAAGCTTCATTCTCCAGACTTTTCCTCCACGTGGTTATATCCTTTATAAAGGAATAATAAAAATATTACTTTGAAAATACCAGTTTACCCTTACTTCATTAAATATTTACCAAACAATCATTCACAAAATATTCCTAATTAAGACCTTGAACTTTTCAATCTTTTGAAATCAGACCTCAAAGTTTCAAAACTTTCATTTTAGTCAGTAGCCCAGATTTTGGGATGCTAGAATTCCCTTCCAACTCTGAATATAGAAAATGGTTTGAATGATTTGATTCTTACGGACCTTAGCTTAGATGAGTATTTATAAAAGTGGTTTAACTAACAAAACCACCCAAAACCAATGCCATATCCCACGTCCAAAAGCTATGGAACTGCTAAATATGAGAACATGCATAATGTGATAAGCTATGAAACACTTTAAGGGATTTTCAATTAATGTAGTTTTAATAAACTGTCTATATTTTCCCACTTAGTTCATACATTATTTAAAGTTAAAATATAATGCACGAATCATATTGATATTTCCTCTTATAGTTGAGTAATATCTTCCATGTATCACAATGTATCATGTCTCAACACTTAGCCAAATATTTTAATGAATAAACCCAATGTTTATTTCAGTTCGAAACTTTAGTGATATTTCGTAAAATAATTAAAATTAATGTGTACACAACAAAATGAGAAATATCAAACTTAATAGAGTTTCATTAAAATCGTTCTTAAAAAGAAAATTTACAAAGTGGAAATAAGTCCTATAGTAACAACATAATCCTTAAATTTATGTGGTGACAAACCTTTAGTGAAAGGATAAGCTACCATCTGCTTAATGTAAATGTTTTAAATGGCCAATTTCTTTTCTTTAATATGTTCCCTTATGGTAAGATACTTAATGTTGATATATTTACCTTCGACTTCCACTTT
The DNA here is from genome assembly GCF_006381635.1 of Hibiscus syriacus. NCBI lineage: Eukaryota > Viridiplantae > Streptophyta > Magnoliopsida > Malvales > Malvaceae > Hibiscus > Hibiscus syriacus. The sequence goes on along the minus strand of NW_024062900.1, from coordinate 3,924,167 downwards.
TGTTATTCTTAGCCAAAAAGACAGGAGCAGAATCGTCAGAACATATCAGTAATATCATAGAAATCGAGTCCACACGTTTATGCCTAGAAATGAAACTCTTCAACCATACTTCATGTAAGGCAGCCTCAAAACACGAAATGAACTTAGCCTCCATAGTAAAAGTAGCAATTAAGGTTTGCTTGACACTAATCCAATAAATAGCTCCAGTGGCAAACATAAATATGTAACCTGATGTTGATTTACAAGAATCAACACAACCATAAAAGTCAGAATCAGAGTAGCTAATATCTCCAAACTATTTGATCATTTGTACATAAGCATGTAGTCTCTTTCAGATACCTTAAAGCTTATTTGCAACTTTTCAATGGTCAATGCCCGAATTACTCTGATATCTTCCAAACATTCCAATTTCAAATGCAATGTTAGGTCTAGTATAGACTTGAGAATTCTTCAAGCTTCTAATAGCAGAAGCATATTGAATATTTTTTATTTGTTCCCTCTCAAAATCTTCTTCGAGCATTGGTTCAAATGGATCTTATCGCCCTTCACGATAGGAGAAACACTAGGTGAATAGTCTTTCATCTGAAATCTTTTTAAATTTTTTTTATATAGGTCTCTTGAGATAGACCTAAGATACCTCGATGTCTATCACGATGAATCTTAATTACAATGACAAAAGATGCATCACCCATATCTTTCATATCAAAATTTTTATAAAGAAATTGTTTCACCTCATGTAGCATACCTCTATGATTTGTTGTAAGTAAAATGTCATCCACATATAGGACAAGGAAACAAATTTTACTTCAATTGACCTTCTAATATATACATTGATCCATGATGTTCTCAACAAAACCAAATGAAGAGATAACTTCATGAAATTTCAAATACCACAAGAGACTTGTTTCAATCCATATATTGACTTTTAAACTTGCATACCAAGTGTTTGTCATCACTAGACGAGAACCCTTCAGGTTATTTCATATATACTTCCTTTAGGTCACCATTGAGAAAGGTTGTCTTAATATTCATTGTTTGTAACTCCAGGTCAAAATGAGCTACTAATGCTAACACAATGCATAAGGAATCTTTCTTAGATACTAGACTAAAAGTCTTAGTGAAATCGATTCCTTCTCATTGAGTAAACCCTTTTGCAACGAGTATTGCTTTTTATCTTTCAATGTTGCACATGGAGTCTCTTTTTGTTTTAAAAACCTATTTACATCCAATAGCTTTTACACCATCATACAGCGGTACAAGATCCCAAAAATCATTGCTTTACATGGAATTTATCTTATCTTCCATAGAATTGTACCATAATTTTGATTCATTGTAGATCATGGCTTGTGAAAATGACTCAAGATCATTATCAGTTCCAACATTAAAGTCAAACTCTTGTAGATACACATTGTAATCACTAGAAATTGTTAATTCTCTTTCTCTCGTAGATCTCCTTAATGTTGAATCAAAATTTTCTTTAGATACACATGGAGTCTCTTTAGATCTCCTTAGACAGCATCAAAGCTATGTCCTACTAGGATTTTAGTGCCTTAGCACTAACTTGGATATATCCAGATATTTCTCTAAAAAACAAGGCAATCATTGTGTACACACAAGTAACTCGAGTGTCCTCATTGTTCCCCGAGTATCAACAAATGCATAAGTTTTATAGAATCTTACTTTATAAATTTCTTTACTTGGTCGCATACATTCAAAAAGGTTTGAATGATCAATAAAACTTATTAATTATTCTCAGTCACTGTAAACCTCTTTGCTCGTGCCTTGCTCAATCTGGAGTTTAATGTTGATTTTCACAACTAGCATTTGTACTCCTACCATAGTAGTGATACTGCATCTAAGATTAGCGGTACTCATTTCGAGTATAGATATCAATTTAAAACTTAATATTATTAAGGCATTACACTATTAATGATACTCCCACCTGAGTACTGATGCTAAACCTTAAGCGTGGATACTCTTCTCAAATATTGATACCAAACATAATGTGGGTATCCTTAAACTTTAACTATATGTTTCAGGGGTACTCTAGTACCTTTTCTCTCTAAAGAGCATTTAATCATTTTACTCTTATGAGTGTTTTACACAGTTCTCCATACAAGATAAATTAAACATTTCATTATTCAAAGATTTAATAAACAATTGACCTAAAAGGATATTTTTTTCATTTTGGGCAAGAAGAATGATTTAGTCATTTCAAACCTTCCTAAGGGAACTATAATAATTCACCTCACTCGCATGAATATTTGATGTTTAAGACTTATGGGAAGAGTACTTAATTAATTATCAAAGTATTAACACATTTTCTCATACATTTTAGGCTTTTCGTATCACTTATTTTGAACAAGGGCATTTTCATCAATTTATCCATTCGAGGGTATTTTTGAGCTTTCTCTAAAGATTCATACGTAATCATTGATGTCTTACAACACAATTCCAAACTAGGGGCACTCTGGTAATTTACTTGCTCACTACTTGAATAACACATCATGCACACGTAATGAACATAAGAGGCATCACATTAATGAAAATCATGAAATATTGCAGATATCAAGGGGTACTCAACTTAATTCCTGAATTCGAGGTTATCAATTTTAATTTGAAACTATTGACACTTTCTCAATGAACATTGATTCTCCACAATACAGACATTATCCCAATTAATTACCCTTGATAATAAAATAATTTATTGATAATCAATTAATAAATTTGAGGACCTAATCGATAAAAATCAAATACCTATAAGTCAATTTATCACTTAATTTTTTTTAAAATAAGGATCAAATTGAAATATCTCAAATTAAGGAGCCATAATTCAAACTATATTAAAACTATTGGACAATGAACAAATCTTACCATACTTGGAGGATTACTTTTGTGATTTACCTACTTCCCTCTTTTATTTTCTTTTTATCTTTCATTTATGCTCAAAATGCTTTTCCTTTCAAGAAGCATTCTCGCATTGGACCTCAACACCATTCCATTCTAGATCAGTTCCGTCGAATGGTCACCATTCATTTGTGACCGCCCCAAACCATCTTCGTCTCCAGTGATCTTCGAAGCCAAAGTGCGAAGGTTGGATTATTTTGGTCCCTCGAGCACGATTCTAAAGTTTGTTTTCCCAAAATCACCACGAAATATCGTAGATCTACAAAACAATCTCCGAACGCCGCAAACAACAAGCTCCTCTATCTTCACCATCAATTGTCCGATGGGGCTGATTCCAAGGTATTATGCTCACACTATAGTGGATAACATTCTCACCGTTAGGATTTCTCAACGGTCGCCAAGAACGCGGTGAATTGAGGGACTCCTCCATTGGAGTCCCCTTGTTTTTCTCTTATTGGCTCTGGTTAGATGCTGGTTTGAACTTCCATTTGTTTGTAGGGTTCTTACACGATGAAAGAATGGTTGATTTTCATCATCGCTGGTCGTCAAAGTTTCTAAGAAAGTGGCTGGCATTTGACGGTTAGGTTATTTAGAAGTCTACCATGGTGTTGTTGGTGGCTGGAAACGATGCTCATGGCTTTGGAGAGGTGCCCTGCTGGGTTGGCTGGTGATCGGGGGCTACTGGTTGCACTCCATTGGGGGTTTAATGATGCCCTTACTGGTGGATGATGAGGGCTGAATGATTCCCCTACTGGTGGCTGAAGCTACATACTATTGGGGATAAGGGATGATGTGTCTGGGTGGTTCAGGGCTCAACCCTGTATCCCTAGATCCAAAAAAAAAACACTCCACGATACAAGACAAACTCCTTACTTTTTAGGAAACTAAGCCCTACATTCATGGATATAAGGACACTACCTAATAAAATAATAATATTTTATTACTTCAAACCCTTTAATTAAAACTAAACACCATAAAAGAAAGAGAAAATAACCTCAGTGACCGAAAATTCCTTATAATATACGAGTTTAACCAGTTGATAGAGTAACGAGTATGCTGTCTTGCTAATAGAGTTATATTATTATGTCTTATTAGATGTCTGAACATGTGAGCTCCCAAAGTGAAGTGGGAGATGATAGAATAGAAGGTAGTAGTAATTCACCTGCCCTGGCCAGGCAAGGTGAAGAGTAGATACCTTCGGGAGTGTATGTACAAGACCAAGATGTGTTCTTCAAGACGTTGGACGCTATTCTGACGCGTTTCCAACATCCTACTCCCTTAACTCATAGAATGAATATTGCGAAGGAGTTGAAAGGATTAGGATCTCTAGAATTTAATGATGAAGCGGAGGAAGGTCATGTTGCGGCGGACCTCTGGTTAAATGATGTAAAGATAATACTAGATGGACTCCACTATTTTGAGGTGGAGAAGCTGGATGGAGTGGTCTCATTGCTCCGTGGGCAAGCTAGAATATGGTAGACGAATGTCACCATGAGAATGACAAGTGACCAAGTGACATGGACCTTATTTTTGGAAGAATTCAAGCACAAGTATATTGGAGATCCGTTTGTAAGGCATATGAAGAAAAAGTTTATGAGCCTGAAGTAGTTGAATCATACTGTGTATGAATAAGAGTGTGAGTTTAATAAGTTAAGGCGTTTTGTTGTTGAACTTGTTCTGACCGAGAATGATGCATGTGAATGGTTCGTTGAGGGCCTGCATCTGAGATTGAAAGAAATGTTGATCGTATTGAATCTATCATCATTCCAAGAAGTGGTTAATCGTGCTAAAGCTCTAGAGAGAGCTCAAAATGAGAGGATTGGAGAACAAAATGCTCAAATGTAAAAGAGAGAGGGTGTTTCCTCAAGTTCTACACCATCAAAGAGGGGCAGAGATTCTGGTTTTTGATCTCAGGCGAGGTCTGAGTGAGTTGCATCCTCTGTTAGAGGATCAAATCAGATGAGAGGCAGACAAACTTAATCTGTAAGGTCTAGAACTCGGAGATCTAATCAAGGTCAAGCCAGATAGTGCTAGATTTTATGGAAGAAGTTGTATCGGAGTATGTTGAATAATCTCTGGAGCTTGTTTTCGTTGTGGGGACACCGAACATTTTATCCGAGATTATCTAATGATGGTTGGAGAGCCTGCACAGTCGGAACGATCTGTTTCGGTATCCCAGAGAGGACGAGGTAGAGGTAGAGGTAGAGGAATGAATAAGCCTGAGTCCTCTAATCAACAGGACGTGCGTTCAACTGCCCGATTATATAACATAAAGACGATCGAAGAACATGATGATCCAGAGATAATTGCAAGTACTTTCCAATTGTATGATATATGTGTTTTGGTATTGATTAATCCGAGTTCCACTTATTCATATATTAGTAGTAAGTTGGTGAGAGAGTTGAGAATTCAGCTAGAAGCAACCAATAGTGATGTGATAGTGACAAACCCATTAGGGCATATTGCTCGGGTAAATCAAGTGTGTCGAGGTGTCCCATAAGGATTCAGAGAATTGAATTCCTTGCTAATTTAATGGAATTACACTTTGATGAATTTGAAGTTATATTGGGAATGGGCTGGTTATATTATTATCATGCCAATGTTGAGTGTAGATTGAAAAGAGTAACTCTGATTAGTTCTGATAGAGTAAAAGTGATGGTGATCGGTGAAAGATGAGATCCGTTAGCAAACATAATATCAGTGATGTTAGCAAAGAAGTTATTGTTACAAGGATGTCAGAGTTTTATTGCTAATGTGATAGATACCAGAACCAAGGAGAAAAGGTTAGAAGAGATTCCCATAGTTAGAGAGTTCCCCGATGTCTTTCCTGCAGAGTTTTCAGGATTACCTTTAAATAGAGATGTTGAATTTCAAATAGAAGTAATGCCTGGAACAACGCCTATTGCACTGTCACCTTACCGAATGGCACCAAAAGAGTTGAGTGAGTTAAAGATTCAGTTGCAAGAATTGTTGAATAAAGGATTTATCAGATCAAGTGTGTCACCTTGGGGAGCTCCGATATTATTTGTAAATAAAAAGGATGGTTCAATGCGTCTTTGCATAGATTATAGACAGCTCAACAAGGTGACCATAAAGAACAAATATCCCCTCCCTAGAATCGATGATTTGTTTGATCAATTAAAGGGAGCTTCGGTATTCTCGAAGATCGATTTGCATTATGGTTATTATCAATTGAAGATTTAGGAGAAAGATATTCCGAAAATGACTTTTAAAATGAGATATGGTCATTATGAGTTTATTGTTATGCCGTTTGGGGTAACAAATGCCCCTGTTGTATTTATGAATCTTATGAATAGAATGTTTCAACCTTATCTGGATCAATTTGTATTTGTTTTCATTGATAATATAATGGTGTACTCGAAGTCTAATGAAGAGCATAGTGCATATATGAGGATAGTCTTGCAGATTTTACAAGATAAGAAGCTATATGCCAAACTATCTAAATATAAGTTTGGCATTTCTAGGACATGTGATTTCTGCAGAAGGAATTCGGGTTGATCCTCAAAATATAAAAGGCATTTTAGAATGGGAAGTTCCAAAAAATATGTCTGAAGTTCGAAGTTTTTTGGGGATTACGGGTTATTATCGAAGGTTCGTTAAGATTTTCGATGATAGCTTTGCCTTTGACTAAATTGATGAGGAAAAATGTAACTTTTGCTTGGACTCCTAAGTGTCAAGAGTCCTAAGTGTCAAGAGAGTTTTGAAGCATTAAAAAGAATTTTGACATAAGCCCTAATATTGGTCCAACCCGAATCTGGCAAGAACTACGTGGTTTACAGTGACGCGTCCCATAATGGCTTGGGATGTGTATTGATGCAAGAAGGGAAAGGGGGTAGCTTATGCCTCTAGACAATTGAAACCACATGACAAGAACTATCCGACGCATTATTTGGAATTGGCTGCAGTAGTGTTCGCTCTCAAGATTTGGTGTATCTACTTATATGGAGAACGTTGTTATCTCTATACAAATCATAAGAGCTTAAAGTATCTGATGACTCGGAAAGAATTAAATTTGAGGCAGAGAAGATGGGTTGAATTTCTAAAGGATTATGATGTGATAATTGATTTTTATCTCGAAAAAGCAAATGTAGTAACTGATGCCTTAAGTCGAAAGACGTTTGCAGCCTTACGAGCTTTGGATACAAGGTTGTCATTGGATGGAGATGATGGTTTATATGCAGAATTGAAACTTCAGCCAAGATGGTTAGATCGAATCAAAGAATTGTAAAACAAAGATGAAAAGTGTTTGAAAAGATTAGAGTAAGTAAAGAATGAAGAAGATAAAGATTTTGAGATTAAAACTGATGGGAATTTATATTATCGAGGGAGATTGGTGATTCCAGATGATGAGGAATTGAAGAATGATATATTGAAAGAAGCTCACTGTAGTCTATTGACGATGCACCCTGGTGGAAACAAGATGTATATAGATCTCAAGAGTTGGTATTGGTGGTCAGGAATGAAAAGAAGTATTTCAGAATTTGTGTCCAAGTGTTTAACTTGTCAGCAAGTCAAAGTTGAGCATCAAGTCCCTTCAAGATTGTTGCAACCAATCTCCATCCTCAGTAGAAATGAGAGAATGTGACGATAAATTTTGTGACGGGGTTACCCTTAACTCCGAATAAAAGAGATTCGATTTGGGTGATAGTTGATCAATTAACTAATTTGGACATTTCATTCCTGTACGAGCTGAATTCCAAGTTGGAGATAAAGTTTTCCTGAAGGGATCTCCATGGAAGAAAGTGTTTCAATTTGGTCGAAAAGGAAAGCTGAGCCCTAGATTCATTGGGCCATACGAGATCGTTAAGAGAGTAGGACCAGTGGCATATTAGTTAGCTTTGCCACCAGAAATGAAGAAGATTCATGATGTTTTCAATGTTTCTATGCTTAAAAAATATAGATCTGATCCCTCCCATATCGTTACACCGGAAGAGATAGAAGTTCAGCCTGACTTAACCTATGAGGAAGAACCGGTGCAAATATTGGCATATGAGGTTAAACAATTACGAAATAAGACTATTCCATTGGTTAAAGTTTTATGGAGGAATTACAAGTTAGAAGAAGCAACGTGGGAACATGAAGAGGATATGCGTAATCAATACACCTATCTCTTTGTACAGTGAAATTCGAGGATAAATTTTCTTAAGGGGGAGATTTTTAATATCTCAAATACCGGGTTAGTGACCAAATTGTAAAATTTTAGAAATTAATGACTAAATTAGATAAATTGAAAAGTTCAAGGACTTAAGTGGAATATCTTTATGTAGGACTAAATAGCAAAGAAGGATGAATGAAAGGGAAAAATGGTTATTTGACAAGTAAATGAATTAAAAATTGGTTTTTATTATTTTATATACCACGTGGAGCTATAAAAGGGGAAAAAAAAGATTTCTAGAAATATCTTCATCATTCTTCCTCCTCTCATCGTGAGCTCTATAACTAAGGTGAGTTTTGTTTTCAACTGGTTATTTCTTGAAATTCATGAATGATTTTGATGGATTGAGCATTAGGAAAGATTATGGAAACTTAAAGGGGTGTAGAAACTAAAACAATTGGAAGTTATGGAGGATTGAATATAAGAGGTTTCTAAGTAAAATTGTGAGAAAGAGTTAGTAAGTGAAGTTTGATATTAAATTTGACTTGTCATCAGTTAGAATAAGAAGTATAAAGTGTTAGAAATGAAAGTTAAACATGTTGAAAATTTAGTAAGATTCTTGATTATAAGAGTTATGATGAGATATGATGATGATGATGTTTATATGGATATAAGATGGTTTGAATAAGTGTAGTTGGGCTTAATGGTATGAAGGAGTTCAAACGAAAGGTTAGGTAGATTCTGGTAATTTTCGGGTTAAAAGAATGAATTTTAGGCAAGGGGTATCGGTAATATTCATCCAGTACCGATACTTCGAAGAGAAAATGGGTGATATTTGGGCAGGGGTATAGATACTGGATGAAAAATATCGATACCATAAGCTAAAAGTTGATAATTTATTCAAGGGGTATCGATATCGAAGGAGTAGTATCGATACAATAGTACCGATACCATTATGCAAACCGATACCATTTTTAGAAGGGAATTCCAGAACCGAAAAAAGGTATCAATACTGCAGCATAGTATCGATACCACATTAAGGGAGTATCGGTACCATACCTTGGGTACCGATACTATTCAAAGTAAAAATCTAAATTAAGTACTTTTAGCTTAGTTTATTGATGATCGAATGATAATGCTTAGAATTCTGATATTCATATCAAATGTACATTTGTCTAGATATTGAACATAAACAAGTTCCGGAACAATTGAAGAGTTAAGATCGATCGATCGAGAGAAAATGAGTTATAGGAGTTGATTGAACTAAGTGAGGCTAAGGTCAGTGCATACTATATTATAGATAGTGCTTATGGAAATAAGACTTGTGATAAGTCTATTTCCTATCTTGATTTCATGGTTCTATAGTTATAAGCATATAGATGTCATGATTATTGAGTACATGCATAAGTGATACATGATATGTTATGAATATTAAGTGATCTATGTGAACATAAGAGAACAAAACATAAGTTGCATGATACTATATAAGTAGTTATATGCACATGTGATATATGTTATGAGATAGACATATGGGATACATGAGAAATGATATGAGTTATATGAGTTCATGTATATGTGATGATTTGGTTGACTATGTGAACATGTGAAACATATAAGTAGTAAAGCCCATGTTACGTGATATGAGAGTTATGGGTATAATTGGCATGCCAAGAGTCAAGGGTTCTACGAGGTCCTTCGGGACATATATGTGGTCCTTCGGGACAATTCTACGAGGTCATTCGGGCAATTTTATATGACACTAAGTGCAAATTTATACGAGCTGTGGTGACAACATTTGTGCACAACCTCAATGCACTCACATACCTTATATTCCCAGTAATGTACATGGGCTAATAAAAGATATAATATGAAATGATATTGGATAATGTGATAGGTTATGATTATTAAATACATGTCCATGTATGTTATTGTTAAGTAGATAGATGATTATTGTCATTATACTTTAATATTATTGAATTGCATGTTCATGACTTAAGTATTGTATTATTATATTATATGCCTCACTAAGTCTGTGACTTAGCATGAGAGTGTTTCACACGTAGGTACCAAGAAGCAGGAAGATCATAGTTAGGCGCAATCAAGGCAACATTTTTAAACAAGATCATATCAAAGTGATTCAAACCATATGTCATTTTGTTATATTAATTATGTTGGCATGCATTAAAGTTTAAATCACATATGCTCTGCGATTTCATAAATATTTTTTTATACTTATGTAAATTATTTCACTTTAATTTTATTGAAAGTTTAAATTTTCAACAATTTTGTAAGAGTAAAAGTTTTGAAAAGTCATTGTGACACCTCAGATTCGTATCTGGGTCCGGTACGTATATTGCCCCAAATAGTGAATTAAGGACTTTATTCAAAAAATTTAGAAATTGAGGATTTAAGTGATTAAATGATAAAAGATGGGTAAATGATTGGAATAATATTTTAGACTAGATTGCAACTATATATGAATAAAGAGGGAATTTTAGTCCTTTAAAGGGGAAATAAAATTCATAATTATTTTATTTAGGTATTTAATTAAGTAAAAGGGGGAGAATGAGAGAAATGCTTTATTTTCTTCTTCTTCTTCTTTCACGTGGTCAAGATTTTCTCCATAGCTCCAAAGGTAAGTTTCGATTAATCAGTTTTTCCTCTTGATTGTGGGTTGTTTTTACAACCTTAAGTGAGAAGAACCTTAAGGAAGGATTAATTGAGATTAAAACCATGAAAAGAATAAAATATTATAGATTTTAGAAAATGGGTTTTGAAATGATATGTTAGTATATTGGTGTTTATTGAGGTTTATTGGTAGATTTGACTTGCGAAAGAGGTAAATGAGAGATTAGAAGTATTGGATGGGATAAAGAACATATTAGAATATGTGGTTTTGATTCTTAGAATTGAATGTTCTTGAATGAATTTAGATGTTCTAAGGGGCTAAATGAAGGAATGTTAGTATGGATAGTTAAGGAAGGGTTTAATAGTATTGTAAGGGGGTAAATATAACGAGAATTGACCACATTGGGATGAAAATCGAGTTGAAAATTATAAATTTTGGCAAGGGTATCGGTACTACTTAGAATAGTACCTATACTATAGACTAAAATGAGATAATTTAGATGAGTAATACCGATACTAATTCAATCAGTATCAATACCGATGGGGTAAATATAAGGGGTATCGATACCAAGAAACATCGAATCTAATTTTGGTATCGATACCGGTAGGGGGTATGGGTAACATATGTTGAAAACATTTTGATGTTTCGATATAACAAATTAATTATAAATGAATTTTAAGATTTTACAAATGCTTTTATAAGTATATTCGATTTAATTACTCGAATATCAAATTATTACTCCAAGTCTTCAAGATCAATTTCAAACCTTACTAAATGTGTAAAATCGTGTTTTATACTTAATATATTTTTGAAACAATTTTCACAAAGTATTTTGAACCAAAATCAAGCCTAAAATCAATTTTTCAAAGTGATGCACCAATGCACCAATCCATGCGTCAATGCACCATGGAATAAATTGAACATCGAATGCATTTCATGCATCGATGCTGTTAGAGTTTTATGAAAACATCGAATACATTTGATGCATCGATGCACCAGCCGTGCATCGATGCACTCTGGCTATTTTGAAACATCGAATGCATTTCATGCATCGGTGCACTAATGCACTAAGGGTCCAACGGTCAAAAATATTTGAATTTTACACTTTATGCACCGATGCACCTTGGGTATGCATCGATGCACTGACGCTCCCAACTGATTTAATTAATTGTTTTCACACTTAAATGGCTCTATTGACTCCACTAATCATCCACAACCTTTAGAATAATTTGAAGGAGTAATTAAACAAGCTTAGAAGCCATTGATAAAAAAAAAAGAAAACATAAGAAACAAGAATCAAGAGAGAATCAAGAGAGAATCAAAGAGAAATCATCAAACCTCAAGTTTGAGCATTTCAAGCCTATTTTTCATTCAATATTCATTTTACTTTCAAGAACACTACTTGTACTCAATTGTATTCATTTTTTAGTGTTCTTTTCTTCGTTCTAGATTTTTGCAAACAATTTTCCTTGTGAGGATTTCCTTGTAAGTTTGCAAATTTGTAATCTTCTCTTTAAGAAATAGTGTTCTCAAGAATTGGGGTATATTCTTGAGGGAGTTGTAAGGTTATCTCTTTGGCCTCAAAAGAAAGAACAAATTAGTAAATTTGTTGAAAATCCTTAGTGTGGATAGCTAAGGTAGTGGACATAGACTTTGGTTGATAAAGTCAAACCACTCTAAATCGCTGTGCAAATCTTTTCAATTTTCTACAAAAGCTTCCACCAAAATTTTTATTGTCAATTCACCCCCTCTTGGCTAATTCCGTCGATCGATTAACTCAACAATTGGTATCAGAGCCTCACTCATTTGAAGGTTTAATCATCTCTTGAGTCAATTCGGGAAGAGTTACATCGATTATCAAGTCATCATTGGCCTTTACTTCAAATGTCAACTCCGGTCTCGATTCGATGCCCGTCAACAAGCCTTCTTTCTTCAATGGAGCTAACTATGCCTATTGGAAGAATATGATGATGTATTTCATTCAAGCAAGTGATATGAGAGCATAGAATGTTGTAGAAGATGGGTCTATCAAGCCTCTCACTCATCCAAGATTGTGGAGTGAAGGAGAGACAAGAATGTTCCAGCTCAACTCCAAAGCCATCCATATCATACTTTGTGCTCTTGGACCAGATGAATATGGAAGAGTTTCATCTTGTACAACCGCCAAAGAAATATGGGATAAACTACAAGTCACTCATGAAGGAACCGACGAGGTAAAAATATCTAAAATTAGTCTTTTAACACATAGCTATGAAAATTTCAGGATGAAACCAAATTAAGATATCAAAGCTATGAAGGATATATTCTCAACTATTGTCAATGGTCTCAAATCATATGAAGAGATCATTTCAAACGAAAAGCTTGTGAGGAAGTTAGTTTACTCACTTCCAAAATCGTGGCAATCCAAGAAGACGACAATCATTGAGGCTTAGAACCTAAAGTCCTTAACTCTTGAAGAGCTAATCGGTTCCCTCCTCACTCATGAAATGATGCTTGAAGATGAGGTAGACCTCGATAAGATTGATGAAACACCAAAGGAGAAGAAGAAGACGAAAAAAATTAGAGTTGCTCTCAAATCCGCAAAAGATGAGAGTGATTTAGATGAAGATGACGATGATGAGGAAATGGTAATTTTTGCCAAACGGTTCAGAAAAATGATGAGACCTTACCGAGGAAGAAAATTCGAACGAAATGAAGGCCTAAAAAATGAACCAAAAGAGAAGGACTCTATCATTTGCTATGAATGCAAAAAGTCGGGGCATGTCAAATATGATTGCCTGCAATTGAAGAGAAATGGCCAATCAAAGAATAAACACAAGGCTCATGTGGCTATATGGAGCGATGAAGAAGGTTCTGATGAAGAGGAACAAAAAGTAGCAAATTTGTGCTTGATGTCATTCGGGGAAGATTCTAAGGTAACCTCTAACTCATTTGAAATAGATGATTTATCTTATGATGAGTTATTAGAGGAATATAATGGGTTGGCTTTAGATTTGAGAAATTGTTTTCAAAATATAAAAATGAAAATAAGCTCATATCCAAGACCAACAATGATTTTGAAAGTAAAATCAAATATTTTCAAATCAAACTAGAAGAGTTTGAAAAGAAAAATTTGGATTTGTAAAATTTACTTTCAAAAGTCAATGATGATCATCAAAAGAAAATTGATGATCTTAAAGCTTCTTTTGATAAAGTTGGAACAAAACGTTTTGAAAATGGAGAAAATTGAAAATCCAACTTTGTTAGAAAAAGTTTTAAAAACTACAATCATAGAGGTCCCCGAATAACCTCTAATGGAAAAATCGTTAGAAGTATATGGGTTCCTAAAGGACTCATTACTACTAAAGATAAGGATATCCTACACAAATGGATACCTAAGGGGACTAGGATTTTGGAAACTAATGAATATGGACCCAAAAGAATTTGGGTACAAAAAATTAGAAATTAATCTATGTTTGTAGGAAAAGGAGCATTGCTACAAGGCACGGGAAACAAATTCAAACTCATGGTACCTTGATAGTGGATGCTCAAGACACATGATCGGAGACAAAAGCCGGCTCATAGAGCTTAACGCCAAAAATGGAGAAGTGACTTTTGGTGATAATTCAAAAGGTCACATTGAAGGTATAGGTATAATAGGCAATACCTCTTCCATACAAATTAAGAATGTTTTATATGTGAATAGATTAAAGCATAATCTCTCGAGTATTAGTCAATTATGTAATAAGGGATTCAATGTCATGTTGAAACTAATGGTTGTAAAGTTATTGACATTGTGTTGAGTTAATCGATCGACGTAATCGACCAAGAGGGGGTGAATTGGCAATTAAAAATTTTGATGGAAGCTTTTGCAGAAAATTGAAAAGATTTGTACAGTGATTTAGAGTGGTTCGACTTTCTCAACCAAAGTCTACGTCCACTACCTTAGCTATCCACACTAAGGATTTTCCACAAATTCACTAATTTGTCTTTCTTTTGAGGACAAAGAATAACCTTACAAACCCTCAAGAATTATACCCCAAATTCTTGAGAAAACTCTCTCCCAAAGAGAAAAATACAAATTTGCAAACTTACAAGGAAATCCTCACAAGGTAGATTGTTTTCACAATTCTAGAACAAAGAAAAGAACACTCAAGAATGAATACAATTGAGTACAAAAGTTTTCTTGTAAGCAAAAATGAATATTGAATGAAAAATAGGCTTGAAATGCTCAAATTTGAAGTTTGATGCTTTATCTTTGATTCTCTCTTGATTCTAGTTGCTTGATGTTTCTTGTTATTGATCAATGGCTTCTGAACGTTGGTGATAATTAGTGAATCCAATAGAGCCGTTATTGTGTGAAAACAATTAATTTTCTGGGTGGGAGCGTCTCATGCATCGATGCATGACCATTATGCATCTGTGCATCAGTGTAAAATTTCAAATATTTTGACCTTTGGACTCCTAGTGCATTCGATGTTTGAAAAATAGCTTGGTGCATCGATGCATGGCTTGTGCATCGATGCATCAAATGCATTCGATGTTTTAATTAAATCAGAGTGCATCGATGCATGAAGAGTGCATCTGTGCATGAAATGCATTCGATGTTTCAATTTATTCATTGATGCATCGATGCATGGTATTGATGCATCGTTGCATGCTTTTGAAAAATTGATTTAAGGCTTGATTTTGGTTCAAAATACTTTGTGAAAATTGTTTCAAAAATAGTTTAAGTACAAATCACAATTTTACACATTTAGTAAGGATTAAAATTGATCTTCAAAGACTTGGAGTAATAATTTGATATTCGATTGAATCGAATATAAATTGTAAAATCATTTGTAAAATCTTTAATTTAATTTGTTATATCGAAATATCAAAAAAATGTTTTCAACAATCTCCCCCTTTTTGATATAACAAAACACTTGGGAAATTTTAAGATTTAAAAAATTATTTTTGAAATCAACTTTTGAATTTGAAAAATTACCCCCCCTTACTATGACACACATCTTCTCCCCCTTTTTGTTAAATCAAAAAGACCCTATAAAACGTTTTAAACAAGAATGTTTGAGAAACTTAAGCCAATTGATTTATTAATTATTAGCTGCTAAGATCACAATCAAAAGAGAGATTAGCCATTAGTTTCATAAATCAATATTCATATAACATGCAATGGATAATTGGTCATAGATGTCTAATGATGCAAAAAAAAAATTTTAACCAAACCAAATATATATATATGAAGTTCGAGCATTCATAAAATAAGTCCAAACATCCGTCAACCAACAAAGTTAAAGTATCCAAAAAAAACAAACAAACAAGAAATATCAAAATCAATCCAAGTGTTAAAATCAAGAAAGCATGACAAGAAATATAAATCTACTCCATCGGAGGATCGGAAGGAGGAGTATAATGATCTCGAACTTCAAGAGTCAGACCATCCATACGATCACGCATCTCCCTCTGAAACTCATTAATCTGAGACTCCATGGAAGCAAATCGTAGATCAAACGACTCTAAAAAAAATCAGAAATAAGGTGGTGTTTGATCTTCTTGCCGAGCGGGTTCCGGTGCATTAGCTGGATCGTCAATATCTTGAAATATCCCTTGAAGCTCGGGATCGACATCCGCAGCCGGAGGAGGAGGAGGAGCACGAGAAAAACTATCTCCCGGAGTTTGTTTATTTAGTCGGAAGACCCAAAAACCGGTGCGTTCATCTTGAACCCAATCCGCTTTCTTTAAAGAAGTGAGATTGATTTGATTTTGGAGAGGGATAGGAGTGTCGAGAGAAACGTCTAGACCAAATTTGATAAACATGTTACTAAGTAGACATCCGTAGGCTAATGTTTCAACATGTTTAGAAGGGACAATGTTTACGATGTCTACTAGTTGGCTAAAAATGACATGTGTAAGATTTATTTTGATTTTATTTTTAATACAATACATCCACCATAAATCCCTAGCACGTAGAGTGGAGTACCTACCAGCAGAAGGATGAAACCACCAAGAATTAATGAAATGAAGGAAACGGTCGTGATGGGTTCGAAGGGTACTGACACTAGCATTAGGGGTATAGGGGTAAGCCACAGATTCTTTTTCGTCAAACACACCATCATCATCTAACCCGAAATGAGAAGAAATAGTTGTGGAATCAACAACAATGTACTAACCTAGAAGATAGGATCTAATTCCGATGGTTTCATATTGGGTTTGATTTTGAATACATACCGCATTAGAATAGAAAATGCGGACTAATTGGTAGAAGACGATAGGTTGAAGCGAAAATAGTTTATCAAACTTCCATTGTTTAAGAATTGGGAGGTATTCAAAGTCAATTTTGTTCATGGCTTGAAGCGAGGGAATACGTTCTTCCCAAATTCTATAGGATTGGAATAACTCAATGTATCTATTCTAAAGGCCGTTTCTACGACGCTCTGGCATATTGAAACAAGAACTCAATATGCCACTAGAAGATTGAGGAACGGGATTAGGAGGTAGAGGAATGAAAGGACGATGTGAACGACTAGAGGAAGTCCTAGGACGTTTAGGATTAGACATGGTAAAGGAGTCAGAATAAGAAATATAACCTGCAAATTGAAAACACATGTATGTACAATAATCAATCCCAAAACTTAATTGAGTCCTCAATAATTCAAGGTTCTCTAAACCGAATCCTAATGGGCAAGGTTTTGAAAAACTATTTGAAAATAGTGTTTATAAGATGTATAGTTTTCATGAAGAAAACATAATTAAATCAAAAACACCAAAATTAATTCCAGAATTTCGATTTTTTTATATTTCAAAAAATAATTTTTTTTTTGAAAATTTGTGAGTTTTTGATGAAATTAGTTGTAAAATCGAGTTTCTAATCATCAAACAATCAATGCCCGATATAATATTCATCCTCAAACTAATCAAAATTAGTTCTAAAATCAAAAATAATAAAGTAGAGGTTTTTGAAATATTACCTTGAAAATTTTGGATTGAGAGGGATGAAGAGATGTTTTGCACGATTTGATGATAAAAATAGGTTTGGAGATGAAAAACTTGAGGAATCCGACGAAAAATCGTTGATTTTGAGCAAGAATAGAGTTTTTAGAGATAGAGGGACGAACAGCTGTGGGAGTGTTTAAAGGGTTTTGAGAAAAAATAAAGAGAATCAGGGTTTTTAACCAAAAACCCGACAGATGCATCGATGCATGGTCTTGTGCATCGATGCACATCCAAGGCATGCATCGGTGCATCATGCGGATGCATCGATGCATATACAAAGGGATGCATCGATGCATTGTTAAGTGCATCGGTGCATTAAGCACAAAAATGTCAAAAATCCATTTTAAACACTTAAAATGCTAAATTATTTGGCTCTAGTGGTATTGGCAACTCATATATCAAAAATTAATTATGGTCAATCAATAAAATTAATCTTTAAACTTTATTTGAACATAATTTTAATTTTTACTAAGAATCATAAACTCCCCCTAACTAATAGCAAGAATGCAATCAAAGATTATTATTATAAGCATTTTTCAATATTTATTAAAAGTGCTAAAATTATTTTGAACACTAAGTGAAGATAGGTCAGTTAAACCTAATTCTCTCCTAAGTGTCCAAAATCTTTCCTTATCTAAGGGTTTTATAAAAATATCCGCTAATTGGTGCAAAGTATCAACAAATTCTAGAGCTACATCTTCCTTAGCGACATGGTCTCTAATGAAGTGATGTCTAATTTCAATATGTTTAGTTCTAGAGTGTTGGATGATATTTTTAGTGAGACAAATAGCACTAGTATTGTCACACTTGATAGGAATAGTACTTACTTCAATTCTATAATCTAAAAGTTGTTGTTTCATCCATAAAACTTGTGCACAACAACTACCTGCTGAAATGTATTCTGCTTCAGTGGTAGATAATGCAACATAATTTTTTTTCTTTGAAAACCAAGAAATCAGCATATTTCCAAGGAATTGGCAAGTACCAGAGGTGATTTTCCTATCTAATTTGCATCCTCCATAATCCGCATCTGAGAAGGCATGCAAGCTAAAGCTAGAGTCTCTAGGATACCAAAGTCCTATACTAGGAGTGTCCTTAAGGTATCTAAAGATCCTCTTAACAGCTAGTAAATGTGATTCTTTAGGACATGATTGAAACCTAGCACACAAGCAAACGCTAAACATAATATCCGTCTACTTGCGGTTAGATAAAGCAATGAACCAATCATGGATATAATTTAACATCCACACATTTACCTCCTTCATCCAAGTCAAGCTTTGTAGAAGAACTCATTGGAGTGGCATAGGGTTTCTCATTTTCCAATCCAAATTTCTTGAGCATATCCTTGACGTACTTAGCTTGATTGATGAAGATGCCATCTTTTCTTTGCTTGATTTGGAGTCCCAAGAAATATGAGGGCTCCCCCATCATGCTCATCTCAAACTCACTTTGCATTAGCTTAGAAAATTCTCGGCAAATAACATCATTAGTAGAAACAAATATTATATCATCAACATAAATTTGAACTACTAATAAATCTTTACCTTTTCTCTCTAAAAACAATGTATTGTCAACCTTTCCTTTTGAAAAAACCTTTTTCAATTAAAAATTTGACAATTTCATACCAAGCTCTAGGAGCTTGTTTTAAACCATAAAGAGCTTTTGTCAATTTTAAAACATGATCCGGAAAATTTGAATCTTCAAACCTGGAGGTTGTTCCACATACACTTCTTCTTTTATAAAACCATTTAAAAATGCACTTTTAACATCCATTTGATATAATTTAAATTCATTGAAACATGCAAATGCTAATAACATTCTAATTGCTTCCATCCTAGCTAGGGGAACGTATGTTTCATCATAGTCTATGCCTTCTTCTTGAGTATAGCCTTGAGCAACAAGTCTAGCCTTGTTCCTCACTATATTACCACTTTCATCAAGCTTATTTCTAAATACCCATCTAGTACCTACATTAGTTTTATTACTAAGCCTTTCAACTAATGTCCATACTTTACTTCTCTCAAATTGATTTAATTCTTCTTGCATAGCCATAATCCAATGTTCATATTTTAATGCTTCTTTGATGTTCTTAGGCTCTATGCATGAAATAAATGCAACATAATTACAAATATTTCTAATAGAAGATCGAGTAGTTACCCCTTTAGATGATCACCTATAATTTCACCATCCTTGACATAGTTGTACTCTCTTGGATAAGATACTTCCCTTTCTTCAATGGTTGGATTCTCGAGGGGATCATGAGTTTCCTCATCCTTTGTTTCTTCTTGATGATGATTCTCCAACGTCATGTCTAACGTCATTTGTATTTACAATGCCTACATCATCATTAACACAAGAATCCTTTCTCGGAAGGAAATTATCATCGAAAACAACATGTATAGACTCTTCTACAACTAAATTTCTTTTATTAAATACACGATAAGCTTTAGAATTTAAGGAATAACCCATAAAAATTCCTTCATCACTTTTAGCATCAAATTTGCCAAGGTTTTCTTTACCGTTGTTTAAAACAAAACATTTACATCCAAAAGGATGAAAATAACTAATGTTAGGCTTTTTATTTTTGAAAATTTCAAATGGAGTTCTCTTTAAAATTGGCCTAATCATTACTTAATTTACAATATAACAAGCGGTATTTGTGGCTTCCGCCCAAAAATATTTTGGCAAATTATTTTCACAAAGCATGGTTCTAGCAATTTCTTCTAAAGTTCGATTTTTCCTCTCAACAACTCCATTTTGTTGAGGGGTTCTAGGTGCTGAAATATTATGGCTAATACCATTAGAATTACAAAATTCAATAAATCCAAGATTTTCAAATTCAGTTTCATGATCACTTCTAACACTAGTGATAGAGTAACCTTTTTCGTTTTGGATAATTTTTGAAAATGTGATGAAATGTTCTAATGCTTCATATTTTGTACTTAAGAATAGAACCCAAGTATATCTAGAATAGTCATATACCAAGACAAATGCATATTGTTTTCCACCCAGGCTAGTAGTTCTAGTTGGCCCAAAAAGATCTAAATGGATCAATTGTAAAACTCTACTAGTTGATACATCATTAATGGATTTAAAAGAAACTCGCTTTTGTTTTCCTTTAGCACAAGCATCAAAGATTTTATCATTATCAAATTTAAGCTTAGGCAACCCTCTTACTAGGTCTCCATGAATTAACCGTTGCAAAACACTCATACTAGCATGTCCTAGTCTCCTATGCCATAACCAACTATCATGCTCATACTTAGCAACTAGGCATAAATTAGTCATATCAAAAGAATTTAAATGCACCATGTATATGTTTCCTATTCTATGACCAACAAGCATAATCCGATTAGATGCACTGTCAATGACTTTACAACCATTAATTTCAAATAAGACTGAATCCTTTATCGCATAATTGACTAATACTCAAGATTATGCTTTAATCCATTCATATAAACATTTTTAATTTGTATGGAAGAGGTATTACCTATTGTACCAATACCTTCAATGTGACCTTTTGAATTGTCTCCAAAAGTCACTTCTCCTCCATTTTTGGCGTTAAGCTCAATGAACCGGCTTTTGTCTCCGGTCATGTGTCTTGAGCATCCACTATCAAGGTACCATGAATTTGAATTTGTTTCTCGTGCCTTGTAGCAATGCTCCTTTCCCTACAAACATAGATTAATTTTTGATTTTTGGTACCCAAATTCTTTTGGGTCCATATTCATTAGTTTCCAAAATCCTAGTCCCCTTAGGTATCCATTTGTGTAGGATATCTTTATCTTTAGTAGTAATGAGTTCTTTAGGAACCCACCTACTTCTAACAATTTTTTTTCCATTAGAGGTTCTTTGGGGACCTCTATGATTGTAGTTTCTAAAACTTTTTCTAACAAAGTTGTATTTTGAATTTCTACCTTTTTCAAAATGTTTTGTTCCAACTTTATCAAAATAAGTTTTAAGATCATCAATTTTCTTTTGATGATCGTCATTGATCTTTGAAAGTAAATTTTGCAAATCTAAATTTTTCTTTTCAAACTCTTCTAGTTTGATTTGCAAATCTTTGATTTTACTTTCATGATCGTTGTTGGATTTGGATATGAGTTTGTTTTCATTTTTCAATTTTGAAACATCATTTTTATATTTTAAAAATAATTTCTCATAATCCGAAGCCAACCCATTATATTCCTCTAATAACTCATCATAGGATAAATCATCAAAATCGGATGAGTTAGAGGTTACCTTAGAATCTTCCCCGAATGCCATCAAGCACAAGTTAGCTACTTCTTGTTCCTCTTCATCAGAACTTTCTTCATTGCTCCATGTAGCCACATGAGCCTTGTGCTTATTCTTTGATTGACCCTTTTTCTTCAATTGTGGGCAATCATATTTGATATGCCCCGGCTTTTTGCATTCATAGCAAATGGTTGGGTCCTTCTCTTTCGGTTCATTTTTGAGGCCTTCATTTCGTTTGAATTTTCTTCCTCGATAAGGTCTCATCATTTTCTGAACCGTTTGGCAAATAATGCCATCTCCTCGTCATCGTCATCGTCATTCGAATCACTCTCATCTTTTGTGGATTTGAGAGCAACTCCAATGTTTTTCTTCTTCTCCTTTGGTGTCTCGTCAATCTTGTCGAGGTCCACCTCATCTTCGAGCATCATTTCATGAGTGAGGAGTGACCCAATTAGCTCTTCAAGAGTTAAGGACGTTTAAGTCCTTAGACTCGATGATTGCCGTCTTCTTTGATTGCCACGATTTTGGGAGGGAGTAGACTAACTACCTCACAAGCTTTTCATTTGAAATGATCTATCCATATGATTTGAGACCATTGAAAATCGTTGAAAATCTATCCGTCATAGCTTTGATATCTTTATTTGGTTTCATCCTGAAATTTTCATAGCTATGTGTTAGAATACTAATTTTAGATTTCTTTACCTCATCGGTACCTTCATGAGTGACTTGAAGTTTGTCCCATATTTCTTTGGTGGTTGTACACGATGAAAATCTTCCGTATTCATCTGGTCCAAAAGCACAAAAAATGATATGGATGGCTTTGGAGTTGAGCTGGAACATTCTTGTCTCTCCTTCACTCCACAACCTTGGATGAGTGATAGGTTTGATGTATCCTTCTTCTACGGCATTCCATGCTCCCATGTCACTTGCTTGAATAAAGTACATCATCCTATTCTTCCAATAGGCATAGTTAGCTCCATTGAAGAAATGAGGCTTGTTGACGGGCATCGAATCAAGACCGGAGTCGAAATTTGAAGCGGAGGCCATTGATGACTTGATAATCGATGTAACTCTTCCTGAATCGACTCAAGAGGCGATTAAACCTTCAAATGAGTGAGGATCTGATACCAATTTTTGAGTTAATCGATCGATGAAATCGGCCAAGAGGGGGGTGAATTGGTAATTAAAAATTTTGGTGGAAGCTTTTGCAGAAAATTGAAAAGATTTGCACAGTGATTTATAGTGGTTCGACTTTCTCAACCAAAGTCTACGTCCACTACCTTAGCTATCCACACGAAGGATTTTCCACAAATTCACTAATTTGTCTTTCTTTTGAGGACAAAGAGTAACCTTACAAACCCTCAAGAATTATACCCCAAATTCTTGAGAAAAATCTCTCCCAAAGAGAACAATACAAATTTGCAAACTTACAAGGAAATCCTCACAAGGTAGATTGTTTGTACAATTCTAGAACAAAGAAAAGAACACTCAAGAATGAATACAATTGAGTACAAAAGTGTTCTTGAAAGCAAAATGAATATTGAATGAAAAAATAGTTGAAATGCTCAAATTTGAAGTTTGATGCTTTCTCTTTGATTCTCTCTTGATTCTAGTTGCTTGATGTTTCTTGTCATTGATTTATGACTTCTAAACTTGTTTAAATACTCCTTGAATCAATTTTGAATGTTGGTGATAATTAGTGAAGTCAATAGAGTCGTTATTGTGTGAAGACAATTAATTTTCTGGGTGGGAGCATCTTATGCATTGATGCATGACCATTATGCATCTGTGCATCAGTGTAGAATTTCAAATATTTTGACCGTTGGACTCCTAGTGCATCGGTGCACTAAGAGTGCATCGATGCATGGCTTGTGCATCGATGCATCAAATGCATTCAATGTTTTAATTAAATTAGAGTGCATCGATGCATGAAGAGTGCATCGGTGCATGAAATGCATTCGATGTTTCAATTTATTCATTGATGCATCGATGCATGGTATTGATGCATCGGTGCATGCTTTTGAAAAATTGATTTAAGGCTTGATTTTGGTTCAAAATACTTTGTGAAAATTGTTTCAAAAATAGTTTAAGTACAAATCACAATTTTACACATTTAGTAAGGATTAAAATTGTTCTTCAAAGACTTGGAGTAATAATTTGATATTCGATTGAATCGAATATAAATTGTAAAATCATTTGTAAAATCTTAAATTTAATTTGTTATATCGAAATATCAAAAAAATGTTTTCAACACATTGCATCTAATCGGATTATGCTTGTAGGTCATAGAATAAGAAATATTTTACATGGTGCATTTAGATTATATTGATATGACTAATTTATGCCTAGTTTCTAAGGATGAGCATGATAGTTGGTTATGGCATAGGAGACTAGGACATGCTAGTATGAGCGTTTTGCAACGGCTAATTCAAGGTGATTTAGTTCGAGGGTTGCCTAAACTAAAATTTGATAATGATAAAATCTATGATGTTTGTTCTAAAGGAAAACAAAAGCGAGTTTCTTTTAAGTCCATTAACGATGTATCAACTAGTAGAGTATTACAATTGATCCACTTAGATCTTTTTGGGCCATCTAGAACTACTAGCTTGGGTGGAAAACAATATGCATTTGTCTTGGTAGATGACTATTCTAGATATACTTGGGTTCTATTCTTAATTACTATATATGAAGCATTAGAAAAATTCATCACGTTTTCAAAAGTAATCAAAAATGAAAAAGGTTACTCTATAACTAGTGTTAGGAGTGATCATGGCACTGAATTTGAAAATCTTGGATTTACTGAGTTTTGTAATTATAATGGTATTAGCCATAATTTTTCAACACCTAGAACCCCTCAACAAAATGGAGTTGTTGAGAGGAAAAATCAAACTTTAGAAGAAATGGCTAGAACCATGCTTTGTGAAAATAATTTGCCAACATATTTTTGGGCGGAAGCCACAAATACCGTTTGTTATGTTGTAAATCGAGTAATGATTAGGCCAATTTTAAGGAAAACTCCATATGAAATTTTCAAAAATAAAAAGCCTAACATTAGCTATTTTCATCCTTTTGGATGTAAATGTTTTGTTTTAAACAACGGTAAAGAAAACCTTGGCAAATTTGATTCTAAAAGTGATGAAGGAATTTTTCTGGGTTATTCCTTAAATTCTAAAGCTTATCAAGTATTTAATAAAAGAACTTTAGTTGTAGAAGAGTCTATACATGTTGTTTTCGATGATAATCCCCTTCCAAGAAAGGATTCTTGTGTTAATGATGATGTAGGTATTGTACAAGCAAATGACGTTAGACATGATGTTGGAGAATCACCATCAAAAGAAGAAACAAAAGATGAGGAAACTCATGATCCTCTCGAGAATCCAACCATTGAAGAAAGGGAAGTATCTTATTCAAGAGAGTACAACTATGTCATGGATGGTGAAATTATAGGTGATCCATCAAAAGGGGTAACTACTCGATCTTCTCTTAGAAATATTTTTAATTATGTTGCATTTATTTCATGCATAGAGCCTAAGAACATCAAAGAAGCATTAAAAGATGAACATTGGATTATGGCTATGCAAGAAGAGTTAAATCAATTTGAGAGAAGTAAAGTATGAACATTAGTTGAAAGACCTAGTAATAAATCTACTGTAGGTACTAGATGGATATTTAGGAATAAGCTTGATGAAAGTGGTAATATAGTGAGAAACAAGGCTAAACTTGTTGCTCAAGGGTATACTCAAGAAGAATACATAGAGAAGACATAGACTATGTTGAAACATACGCTCCCGTAGCTAGGATGGAAGCAATTAGAATGTTATAAGCATTTTCATGTTTCAATGAATTCAAATTATATCAAATGGATGTTAAAAGTGCATTTTTAAATGGTTTTATAAAAGAAGAAGTGTATGTGGAACAACCTCCTGGTTTTGAAGATTCAAAATTTCCAAATCATGCTTTTAAATTGACAAAAGCTCTTTATGGTTTAAAACAAGCTTCTAGAGCTTGGTATGAAAGATTGTCAAAATTTTTAATCAAAAAAGGTTTTTCAAAAGGGAAGGTTGACACTACATTGTTTTAAAAGCATAAAGGTAAAGATTTATTAGTAGTTCAAATTTATGTTGATGATATAATATTTGGTTCTACTAATGATGTTCTTTGCTAAGACTTTTCTAAGCTAATGCAAAGTGAATTCGAGATGAGCATGATGGGGGAGCTCTAATTTTTCTTGGGACTCCAAATCAAGCAAATAAAAGATGGCATCTTCATCAATCAAGCTAAGTACGTCAAAGACATGCTCAAGAAGTTTGGACTGGAAAATGAGAAACCGCGTGACACTCCAATTAGCTCATCAATAAAGCTTGACATAGATGAAGGAGGTAAATGTGTGGATGTTAAATTATATAGGTCAATGATTGGTTCTTTGCTTTATAGATTGGACATTATGTTTAGTGTTTGCTTATGTGCTAGATTTCAATCGTGCTCTAAGGAATCACATTTACTAGCTGTTAAGAGAATCTTTAGATACCTAAAACTAAACGCTCTCTAGCCGTATGCCTTTCTTCCTCTCTAAATCCTCTATTTTCTCAAAATCGACGAAAAATTTTCGGAATCTTCGAGCTTTTCATCTCTATATCCTGCTAGTATCATTAAATCGTGCAACACAAGATTTCATTCTCTTCAATCCGAAATTTTCAATGTATTTTTCTAAAAACTTCTAGTTTATCATATTTTGATTTTAGGACTAGTTCTAGGATGAACATTATATCGGGCATTGATTGTCTGATGATTTCAAACTATATTTTACAACCAATTTCATCAAAAACTCACAAATTTTCAAAGATTTTTTGAATTTTCAAAATTAAAAAAATCAAAAATCTAAATTTGATTTCTAAATTTGATGTTTTTGATTTAATTATGTTGTTTTCATGAAAAACTATACATATTATAATTTTCAAACATTGTTTTCTAAATAGTTTTTCAAAACTATGCCCATTAGGATTTGATTTAAAGAACCTTGAATTATTGCAGACCGATTGAGTTTTGGGATTGATTAAATTTGATACATGTGTTTTAATTTGCAGGTTATATTCCTTTTTTCGATTCCTAAACAATGTCTAGTCCCAAATGCCCTATAACATCATCGAGTCATTCTCGTTCAAACCAACCTCCTAATCTCGTTCCTCCTCCACCTAATAGTCTTATAGGATCCTGTTTTAATATGCATGAACGTCGTAGAGACGACTTGTACCATAGGTATATAAATTCTTTCCAATCTTATAGAATCCGGGAAGAGAGTATTCCTTCTCTTCAAGCCATGATTGATATTGACTTCGAATACCTTCCGATTCTCAAAACATGGAAGTTTGATAAAATGTTTCACCTCAAACCTATCGTATATCATCAGTTAGTCTGCATTTTCTACTCTAAAGCGGCATGCATTCAAAACCAGACTCAGTGTGGAACTATAGCAATCAGATCCTACCTTTTAGGACAATATATTAATATTGACCTCGAGACTATAGCTTTCCATTTTAGGTTAGATGACGATGGTATTTTTAATGAGAATGAAACTGTGGATTATCCCTATGTTCCAAACGCTAGGGTTAGTACTCTACGTTCTCATCACGATCGTTTTCTTTATTTGATGATCTATTGGTGGTTTAGACCATCCGGAGGTAGATGCTCCACTCTTCGTGCTAGGGATTTATGGTGGATGCACTATCTCAAGAATAAAAACAAAATAAATCTACCCCACATTATTTTTAGTCAATTAATGGATATCATAAACATTGTTCCTTCAAAACATGTTGAAACATTAGATTATGAATGTCTTCTTAGTAACATTTTTTTCAAACTCGGTCTAAATGTCTCTCTTGACAATCCTATTCCTCTCCAAAACCCAATCAATCTCACCTCGTTGAAGAAAACAGATTAGAAATAAGACGAGGAAACCGATCTTTGGGTCTTTTGACCCGGTAAGCAAACTCCATGAGCGAGTTCTTCACGAGCTGCTCCTAGTTCCTCTCGTGCTCCTCCTCCTCCTCCGGCTCCGGCTACTGACGATGATCCTGAATTTCAACAGCTTATGCAAGATATCGACGATCACGTACTAGATAATGAGCCTGCACTGGAACAAGCTCCATAAGAGGATCAAGTGCCTCTATATTTTCTTTCGTTTTTGGAGACATTTGATCTACGGTATGCGTCCATCGAATCCCGCTTGACTGCTGAATTTCAACAGCTTATGCAAGATATCGAACGATCACGTACTAGATAATGAGCCTGCACTGGAACAAGCTCCATAAGAGGATCAAGTGCCTCTATATTTTCTTTCGTTTTTGGAGACATTTGATCTACGGTATGCGTCCATCGAATCCCGCTTGACTGCTACTCACGAAGTGGTAAAATCATCATTTAGACACTTTGGAAGCTCGACAGATGGAGTTTCAAAGGGAGATGCTTACACGTATGGATGTTATCTCTCTTGAGATACAAGCACGATTTCCTCCTCCTCCCGATCCTCCGATGGAGTATATCTATCCTTGCTATGCTTTCTTGATTTTCTAAAACTTGGATTGATTTTGATGTTTCTGGATTGTTTATTTTGGATCCTTAAATGTTTGAATTTGTTGGGAGTTATGATTTGAATGCTTGGCTGATTGAACTTATTATATGTATTTGGTTTGATTTTAACTTTATTATTTTGAGCTTAATGTTTCTTAATTTTTGCATCATATTAGTTCAATATGACCAATTATGCCATTTCACATTTGATTATGAATATTGATTATGAAACTTATGGCTAATCTCTCTTTTGATCTTTGATCTTAGCAGCTTAAGCTATATATATATATATAATAAATTGGCTATTTTTTTTCAAAACCTTGTTTAAATCGATTTTTAAGTCTTTTTGATTTAACAAAAAGGGGGAGAAGTGTTAAGTATTAAAATGTTTTAAAGGGGAGAAGTATTAAAGTAAGGGGGTAATTTAAAACTTAATTTTTCAAAATTTATTTTCAAAGAAAATCTTAAAATTACACACATGTTTTGTTATATCAAAAAGGGGGAGATTGTTGAAAACATTTTGATGTTTCGATATAACAAATTAAGTATAAATGAATTTTAAGATTTTACAAATGATTTTCTAAGTATTTTCAATTTAATTAGTCGAATATCAAATTATAACTCCAAGTCTTCAAGATCAATTTCAAACCTTACTAAATGTGTAAAATTGTGTTTTATACTTAATATATTTTTGAAACAATTTTCACACAAAATATTTTGAATCAAAATCAAGCCTAAAATCATTTTTTCAAAGTGACGCACCGATGCAACCAATCCATGCATCGATGCACCATGGAATAAATTGAACATCGAATGTATTTCATGCATCGATGCACATACTATGCATCGATGCACTCAGAGTTTTATGAAAACATCGAATGCATTTGATGCATCGATGCACCAGCCATACATCAATGCACTCTGGCTATTTTGAAACATCGAATGAATTTCATGCATCGCTGCACTCTTAGTTCACCAATACAAGAAGGGTCCAACGGTCAAAATATTTAAATTTTACACTTGATGCACCGATGCACCTTCGGTATGCATCGTTGCACTGACGCTCCTAACTGATTTAATTAATTGTTTTCCCATTTAAACGGCTCTATTGACTCAACTAATCATCCCCAATGTTCAGAATCATTTGAAGGAGTATTTAGCAACCTTAGAAGCCATTGATAAAAAACAAGAAAACACAAGAAACAAGAATCAAGAGAGAATCAAAGAGAAAGCATGAAACCTCAAGTTTGAGCATTTCAAGCCTATTTTTCATTCAATATTCATTTCGCTTTCAAGAACACTACTTGCACTCAATTGTATCCATTTTTTAGTGTTCTTTTCTTTGTTCTAGAATTGTGCAAACTATCTACCTTGTGAGGATTTCCTTGTAAGTTTGCAAATTTGTAATATTCTCTTTGAGAAAGAGTGTTCTCAAAAATTGGGGTATATTCTTGAGGGAGTTGTAAGGTTATCTCTTTGGCCTCAAAAGAAAGAACAAATTAGTGAATTTGTTGGAAAGTCCTTAGTGTGGATAGCTAAGGTAGTGGACGTAGACTTTGGTTGAGAAAGTCAAACCACTCTAAATCGTTGTGCAAATCTTTTCAATTTTCTACAAAAGCTTCCACCAAAATTTTTATTACAAATTCACCCCCCTCTTGGCCAATTCCATCGATCGATTAACTCAATACCATAGTAGGGTAGTATCGATACCAGGCAACATCATCGAACCTATTTTTAGTATCGATACCCGAAGGGGGTATCAATACCATAGTATAGAAGTATCGGTACTAGGGTAGTAATATCGATACTATGGAGCCATAAATATTAAAATAGGCTGATATTGGTATAGAAAGTTGATGATATGTTCTTTTGAGTATTGTTTAAGTATAATGGTTAGGAAATATTCTAACATTGGGTATAATATATGTTTTTATGGATGCTTGAGTAGATCGAAACCAAGCTCCCGAAACAAGCAAAACTAAGGGCAAAGGCAAAGTGCCGGAGTAATCAGTACTACATTTGGCTACATAGCGAGGAAAGTCAGGTGAGTGCCTTTAATTGTGAAACTATATGACGTACTAATCATATATGTATAACTGTTAAAATGTGTGTGGTGATTACCAAATCAGCAGTAAGTGTGCATTTCACGGAATTTATCTTATGTGGATGAATAACCGTTTTGGCACTAAGTGTGCATTCCACATAATTCTTCTATGGATGTAAAACCGTTTCGGCACTAAGTGTGTATTCACGAATTCATCCTATGTGGATGAATAATCATTTCGACACTAAGTGTGCATTTCACCAAATTCATCATATATGGATGAATAACCGTTTCGGCACTAAGTGTGCATTTCACAGAATTCATCCTATGTGGATGAATAACCGTTTCGGCACCATGTGTGCAAAACACGGAATTCATAATATATTTATGAACGATAGTATGGGCATTATGAGTGCACTACAAAGAAATGATAATAAATGAAGATAATGAATTGATATTTCATTGATAAAAATAATGATATATATATATATATATATATATATATATATATATATATATATATGTTGATTTCATTATATGATTAAGTATGCCTCACTTAGTAATACTTAACGTGTGTATATTTCACTCGTAAGTTCAATACAACTAAGTAAGGAGATCATTGGACATCCAGACAGTGTTGCCTCATCAGTAACCGTATGGCATACCTGTCTACTTTTGTGATATTTTAGTTGGCATATAATAGAGTTTAATAAAAATGCTCTGAACATTATTTAGATTAAACCATTTTAAAATGATGATGTGTTTGAACATCTCTCTTAGTTCGTCTATTTAAGTTAATGTATATTTTCTTTTAAGTGAATTAAATTTTTTATAAAATGAAATGAAATTTTATGGTATTTCGAATTAGGAACAATAATATTAGTGATGTGACATCTGTACCTTAAATATGTATGTGTATACGGAAGATGGGTGTTATATTATTGGTATCAGAGCTATAGGTTTAGCCGATTATCGGTAGAAAACGAGTGTAGTTTGATATAAAAATAAAAGTTTACATGCCACTAAGATGTCTCTCCTTACTTAAGTATGATTCTTATGAATGTTGTGATAGATGTCGGATTCTACTAATTCAAGAAGAGCGGCTGGTCTAGAGAGTAGAGATAAATCGGGTAGTGAAAGCTATGAAAAGAATAGCGAACATCCAATACAGTCTGACAATGCCAGTGTACCGGTACCTCAGGGTATGCCTGTCCCGGAGTTCAGAGCATTTATGCATGCTTTAGATGCTATTTGAACAAGGTTTCAACCTCTTCTGCCTCCTCATGCTCCTCTGTTACCTCAAATGCTAATTCCAAAGGAGTTAAGAAGTTTGAGAGCTATAGAGTTTGAGGGAGAGGAAAGTGAAGGTTCAATGGATGTGGATTTGTGGTTGAATGACGTTAAGGCGATGTTGGAAAGTTTGTAATGCTCCGATCATGAAAAGTTAGGCGGAGCAGTATCATTACTCAGAGGATTTCAAGAACAAGTATATATCGGGAGCAGTTATGAGTCATGTGTGAAGTTTCTTAGCTTGAAACAAGGTGATCGAGCAGTGCATGAGTATGAGGCCGAATACAATAAGCTTAGTTGTATGCTACATAAGTTGTTCCTAATAATAAATCTTGTTGAGATTGGTTCATAGAGGATCTGAGGCCTAAACTAAAAGAGATGATTGGTTCATAGAGGATCTGAGGCCTAAACTAAAAGAGATGATATTGGCATTAAATTTGTCAAGTTTGTAAGAATTGATTAATATTATGAAGGCGATTGAAAGAGCTCAGGATGAGACTCTAGCTGCAGAACAGAGTATACAGATGGGAAAAATGAGTGGGATGTTTTCATCTACACATTTTGCTAAGAGAGGCAAATGATCCAATTCCTGATATAATAATAGAACGGATGTTGATGTAGCTGCACAAAAGTCTAAGCAGTCTCATTCTTTTGCTGCGAGCTCGGGTAGAGCTTTTGGAGAAAAAAATAACCCATGTTAGACATGTGGTAAATTTCACCAGGGAGTGTGTAGAGTACTCTCTGGCACTTTCTTTAATTGTGGAGGAATGAGTCATTATGCTAGGAGTTGTCCACAGAGATCAGGGGATATATTAGTACAATCTGAGATATTAGTAGCAGCACATAGTAGAAGCAGAGGAAGAGTAGGCGGGCAAACTAAGGCTAGCCAGAGACAAGAGACTCGGGGAGTGGCCAGAGTACATAATATAAGACCAATGAAGACAGAGATGATCCGGAGATCATAACATGCACATTTCACCTATTTGATAAGCCTATTTTTGTTTTAGTTGACCCTGGTTCTACACACTCTTATATTAGTACAAAGTTGGTTAGAATTAGAGAAATTCCTTTAGAACCAATTTCTATTGAAATAATAGTGGTAAACCCTATGGGTTATAGTGAAAGGGTAACACGAGTTTGTAGAAGGTGTCCAATTAAGATTCAAGGGGTTGTTTTCTTGGTAAACTTAATGGATTGGTTGTCTCCACATCTTGGAGGGGTAGATTGTCGCTGGAAAAGATTGTTTTTAAAGGATGCGGAGGGCTCCAAGATTATAGTGATTGGTGATAAAGGGAAGTCGCCCTCTAATGTGATATCAGCCACAACAAAGAAAATGATGTCAAAAGGATGCATAGCTTTTCTAGATAATGTAATAGACACTAGAGTTATGGAAGTGAGATTGCGGGATATCCCTACATTTAGGGAGTTTCTAGAGGTTTTTCCCAAAGAGTTACTGGGTTTACCTCCCGATCGTGAAGTAGAATTCAGAATAGAGGTCTACCCGGGTACGGAACCTATTTCTATGGCTCCGTATAGAACGACTCCAACGGAGTTAAGGGATCTAAAAGCACAATTGCAAGAGCTGCTTGATAAAGGATTCATCCGACCCAGTATTTCTCCTTGGGGAGCGCCTGTGCTATTTGTGAAAAAGAAGGATAGGTCTATGCGGCTATGTATTGATTATTGTCAATTGAACAAGGTAACGATAAAGAACAAGTATCATCTTCCGAGGATTGATGATATGTTTGACCAGTTAAAAGGCGCAATAGTGTTCTCTAAGATAGATCCGAGGTTGGGGTACCATCAGTTAAGTATTGAAAAGGAGGATATTTCCAAGACGACACTAAGTGTGCATTTTCGGGTTACTACAGCCAATATCCATTCCTGAGTGGAAGTCAGAGCGAGTCACGATGGATTTTGTTTCAGGGCTACCATTGTCACCGGGTAAAAAGGACTCGATCTGGGTAATTGTAGATAGATTGACCAAGACGGCTCATACTACTCAATGAATAAGTATGCTGAGCTGTATATAAAAGAGATAGTTAGACTGCACGGAGTACCGATATCGATAGTGTCTGATCGAGACCCCAGGTTTACTTCAAGATTTTAGAAGTCTTTGCATAAGGCATTGGGTACTCGATTAAACTTTAGTACAAACTTTTCATCTCAGACAGATGGGCAGTCGAGTGAGCTATTCAGATACTAAAGGATATGCTTAAGGCATGTGTGATTGAATTTATGGGATCGTGGGAAAAGTATTTGCCTTTAGCAGAATTTACTAAAAATAATAGTTATCAGTATTAAGATGGCCCCTTATAAAGCTCTATATGGGAGAAAATGCAGAACATAATTAAATTGGTTTGAATTGAAAGATCGAGAATTGGTTGGTCCAGATTTGATGAAAGATATGGAGGATAAAGTAAAGATTATTCAGAGCAATCTAAAGATAGCCTCAGATCGACAGAAGTCCTATTCAGATTTGAAAAGAAAAGATATAGAATACCAGGAGGGAGACAAAGTATTTTTGAAAGTATAGCCTTGGAAGAAGGTATTACGTTTTGGGAGAAAATTAAAGCTGAGTCCGAGGTTCATTGGACAATATGAGATTTTAAGAAGGGTTTTTCCCGTAGCTTATCAGTTAGCTTTGCCTCCGGACATGGACAAGATCCATAATGTTTATCATGTATCGATTCTTATGAGGTACATATCAGACCCCTCGCATGCTATCACTCCTGAGGAAATAGAGATCCGACCAGATTTGACGTATGAGGAAGAACCAGTACGGATCTTGGCTAAGGAAACCAAGGAATTGCGTAACAAAAGGATTCTGTTGGTTAAAGTGGTGTGGCATAATCATAAGGTTGAAGAGGCTACTTGGGAAAGCGAAGAGGATATGAAAAGGCAGTTTCCATATCTACTCGGTTCAGGTACTTCTTCAAAATTTGAGGATAAATTTTTTAAGGGGAGAGAAATAGAATGCCCCAAATAGTGAATTAAGGACTTTATTGAAAAGATTTAGAAATGGAGAATTTAAGTGATTAAATAATAAAATATGGGTAAAATATTGTAATAGTATTTTAGACTAGATTGCAACTATAGATGAATAAAGAGGGAATTTTAGTCCTTTAAAGGGGAAATAAAATTAATAATTATTTTATTTAGGTATTTAATTAAGTAAAAGGGGAAGAATGAGAGAAAAGCTTTATTTATTTCTTTTTCTTCTTTCACGTGGTCAAGCTTTTCTCCATAGGTCCAAAGGTAAGTTTCGATTAATCAGTTTTTCCTTTTGATTGTGGGTTGTTTTTACAACCTTAAGTGAGATAGAAGCTTAAGGAATGATTAATTGAGATTAAAGCCATAAAAAGAAGAAAATATTAGAGATTTTAGAAAATGGGTTTTGAAATGATATGTTAGTATATTGGTGTTTATTAAGGTTTATTGGCAGATTTGACTTACCAAAGAGGTAAAAGAGAGATTAGAAGTATTAGATGGGATAAAGAATTTATTAGATGTTGAAAACATTTTGATGTTTCGATATAACAAATTAAGTTAAATGAATTTTAAGATTTTACAAATGATTTTCTAAGTATATTTGATTTAATTACTCGAATACCAAATTATTACTCCAAGTCTTTCAAGATCAATTTCAAACCTTACTAAATGTGTTAAATTGTGTTTTATACTTAATATATTTTTGAAACAATTTTCACAAAGTATTTTGAACCAAAATCAAGCCTAAAATCATTTTTTCAAAGGAATGCACCAATCCATGAATCGATGCACCAATGAATAAATTGAACATCGAATGCATTTTATGCATCGATGCACATACCATGCATCGATACACTCAGGGTTTTATGAAAAACATTGAATGCATTTGATGCATCGATGCACAAGCCATGCATCGATGCACTCAGGCTATTTTGAAACATTGAATGCACTTCATGCATCGATGCACTCTTAGTGCACCGATGCACTAAGGATCTAACAGTCAAAATATTTGAATTTTACACTTGATGCATCGATGCACAAGCCATGCATCGATGCACTCAGGCTATTTTGAAACATTGAATGCACTTCATGCATCGATGCACTCTTAGTGCACCGATGCACTAAGGATCTAACAGTCAAAATATTTGAATTTTACACTTGATGCACCGATGTACCTTGTGTATGCATCGATGCACTGACGCTCCTAACTAATTTTATTAATTATTTTCACACTTAAATGACTCTATTGACTCCACTAATCATCCCCAACGTTCAGAATCAATTAAAGAAGTATTTAAACAAGCTTAGAAGCCATTGATCAATAACAAGAAAACACAAGAAACTAGAATCAAGAGAGAATCAAAGAGAAAGCATCAAACTTCAAGTTTGAGCATTTCAAGCCTAGTTTTTTTATTCAATAATCATTTTGCTTTCAATAACACTACTTTTACTCAATTGTATTCTTTTGTAGTGTTCTTTTATTTGTTCTAGAATTGTTCAAACAATCTACCTTGTGAGGATTTTCTTGTAAGTTTGCAAATTTGTAATCTTCTCTTTGAGAAAGGGTGTTATCAAGAATTGGGGTATATTCTTGAGGGAGTTGTAAGGTTATCTCTTTGGCCTCAAAAGAAAGAACAAATTAGTGAATTTTTTGGAAAATCCTTAGTGTGAATAGCTAAGGTAGTGGACGTAGACTTTGGTTGAGAAAGTCGAACCACTCTAAATCGTTGTGCAAATCTTTTCAATTTTTTGCAAAAACTTCCACGAAAAATTTAATTGCCAATTCACCCTCCTCTTGGCCAATTCCATCGATCGATTAACTCAACAATTTGTATCATAGCCTCACTCATTTGAAGGTTTAATCGTCTCTTTAGTCAATTTGGGAAAAATTACATCGATAATCAAGTCATCAATGGCCTCTACTTCAAACATCGACTCCGGTCTCGATTTGATGACCGTCAACAAGCCTCCTTTATTCAATGGAGCTAACTATGCCTATTGGAAGAATAGGATGATGTATTTCATTCAAGCAAGTGACATGGGAGCGTGGAATACCGTAGAAGACGGATATATCAAGCCTCTCACTCAACCAAGATTGTAGAGTGAAGGAGAGACGAGAATGTTCCAGCTCAACTCCAAAGCTATTCATATCATATTTTGTGCTCTTGGACCAGATGAATATGGAAGAGTTTCATCTTGTACAACCGCCAAAGAAATATGGAATAAACTACAAGTCACTCATGAAGGCACCAACGAGGTAAAAGAATCTAAAATTAGTCTTCTAACACATAGCTATGAAAATTTCAGGATGAAAAGAAATGAAGATATCAAGATATGATGGATAGATTTTCAACAATTGTCAATGGTCTCAAATCATACGGAAAGATTATTCCAAACGAAAAACTTGTGAGGAAGTTAGTTTACTCATTTTCAAAATCATGGCAATCAGAAAATACGTCAATCATCGAGGCTAAGAACCTAAGTCCTTAACTCTTGAAGAGCTAATCGGTTCCCTCCTCACTCATGAAATGATGCTTGAAGATGAGGTGGACCTTGATAAGATTGACGAGACACCAAAGGAGAAGGAGAATAAGAAAAACATTGGAGTTGTTCTCAAATCCACAAAAGATGAGAGTGATTCAGATGAAGATGACGATGACGAGGAAATAGCATTGTTTGCCAAACGGTTCAGAAAAATGATAAGGTTCGATAAAGAAAATTCAAACGAACCAAAAGAGAAGGACTCAATCATTTGCTATGAATGCAAAAAAGTCAGGGCATGTCAAACATGATTTCCATAATTGAAGAGAAAGAGTCAATCAAAGAATAAGCACAAGGCTCATGTGGCTACATGGAGCGATGAAGAATGTTCCGATGAAGAGGAACAAGAAGTATCAAACTTGTGCTTGATGGCATTCGGGGAAGATTCTAAGGTAACCTCTAACTCATTTGATTTAGATGATTTATCTTATGATGAGTTATTAGAGGAATATACTGGATTGGCTTTGGATTATGAGAAACTGTTTTTAAAATATAAAAATGATATTTCTAAATTGAAAAATGTAAACAACCTCATATCCAAGACCAACAATAATCTTGAAAGTAAAATCACTGATTTACAAATCAAACTAGAAGAGTTTGAAAAGAAAAATATTTATTTGCAAAATTTACTTTCAAGAGTCAATGACGATCATCAAAAGGAAATTGATGATCTTAAAGCTTCTTTTGATAAAGTTGGATCAAAACATTTTGAAAAAGGAGAAAATTCAAAAACCAACTTTGTCAGAAAAAGTTTTAGAAACTACAATCATAGAGGTCCTCAAAGAACCTCTAATGGAAAAATCGTTAGAAGTATATGGGTTCCTAAAGAACTCATTACTACTAAAGATAAGGTTATCCTACACAAATGGATACCTAAGGGGACTAGGATTTTGGAAACTAATGAATATGGACCCAAAAGAATTTGGGTACCAAAAATCAAAAATCAATCTATGTTTGTAGGAAAAGGAGCATTGCTACAAGGCACGGGAAACAAATTCAAACTCATGGTACCTTGATAGTGGATGCTCAAGACACATGACCGGAGACAAAAACCGGTTCATTGAGCTTAACGCTAAAAATGGAGAAGTGACCTTTGGTGATGATTCAAAAGGTAACATTGAATGTATAGGTACTATAGGTAATACCTCTTCCATACAAATTAAGAATATTTTATATGTGAATAGATTAAAGCATAATCTTTTGAGTATTAGTCAATTTTCTGATAAGGGATTCAATGTCATGGTTGAAACAAATGGTTGTAAAGTTATTGTCATTGCATCTAATCAGATTATGCTTGTTGGTCATAGAATAGGAAACATTTACATGGTGCATTTAGATTCTATAGATATGACTAATTTATGTCTAGTTGCTAAGGATGAGCATGATAGTTGGTTATGGCATAGGAGACTAGGACATGCTAGTATGAGTGTTTTACAACGGCTAATTCAAGGAGACTTAGTAAGAGGGTTGCCTAAACTAAAATTTGATAATGATAAAATCTGTGATGCTTGTGCTAAAGGAAAACAAAAGAGTGTTTCTTTTAAATCCATTAATGATGTATCAACTAGTAGAGTATTACAATTGATCCATATAGATATTTTTGGGCCAACTATAACTACTAGCTTGGGTGGAAAACAATATGTATTTGTCTTGGTAGATGACTATTCTAGATATACTTGGGTTCTATTTTTAAATAATAAAGATGAAGCATTAGAACATTTAATCACATTTTCAAAAATAATCCAAAATGAAAAAGGTTATTCTATAACTAGTGTTAGGAGTGATCATGGCACTGAATTTGAAAATCTTGGATTTACTGAGTTTTGTAATTCTAATGGTATTAGCCATAATTTTTCAGCACCTAGAACCCCTCAACAAAATGGAGTTGTTGAGAGGAAAAATCGAACTTTAGAAGAAATGGCTTGAACCATGCTTTGTGACAATAATTTGCCAACATATTTTTGGGAGGAAGCCACAAATACCGCTTGTGATGTTGTAAATCGAGTAATGATTAGGCCAATTTTAAGGAAAACTCCATATGAAATTTTCAAAAATAAAAAGCCTAACATTAGTTATTTTCATCCTTTTGGATGTAAATGTTTTGTTTTAAACAACGGTAAAGAAAACCTTGGCAAATTTGATGCTAAAAGTGATGAAGGAATTTTTCTGGGTTATTCCTTAAATTCTAAAGCTTATCGAGTATTTAATAAAAGAACTTTAGTTGTAGAAGAGTCTATACATGTTGTTTTCGATGATAATCCCCTTCCAAGAAAGGATTCTTGTGTTAATGATGATGTAGGTATTGTACAAGCAAATGACGTTAGACATGATGTTAGAGAATCACCATCAAAAGAAGAAACAAAAGATGAGGAAACTCATGATCCTCTCGAGAATCCATCCATTGAAGAAAGGGAAGTATCTTATTCAAGAGAGTACAACTATGTCATGGATTGTGAAATTATAGGTGATCCATCAAAAAGGGCAACTACTTGATCTTCTCTTAGAAATATTTTTAATTATGTTGCATTTATTTCATGCATAGAGCCTAAGAACATCAAAGAAGCATTAAAAGATAAACATTGGATTATGGCTATCCAAGAAGAGTTAAATCAATTTGAGAGAAGTAAAGTATGGACATTAGTTGAAAGGCCTAGTAATAAATCTACTGTAGGTACTAGATGGGTATTTAGGAATAATCTTGATGAAAGTGATAATATAGTGAGAAACAAGGATAGACTTGTTGCTCAAGGGTATACTCAAGAAGAAGACATAGACTATGATGAAACATACGCTCCCGTAGCTATGATGGAAGCAATTAGAATGTTATAAGCATTTGCATGTTTTAATGAATTCAAATTATATCAAACGGATGTTAAAAGTGCATTTTTAAATGGTTTTATAAAAGAAGAAGTGTATGTGGAACAACCTCCTGGTTTTGAAGATTCAAAATTTCCAAATCATGTTTTTAAATTGACAAAAGCTCTTTATGGTTTAAAACAAGCTCCTAGAGCTTGGTATGAAAGATTGTGAAAATTTTTAATCAAAAAAGGTTTTTCAAAAGGGAAGGTTGACACTACATTGTTTTTAAAGCATAAAGGTAAAGATTTATTAGTAGTTCAAATTTATGTTGATGATATAATATTTGGTTCTACTAATGATGTTCTTTGCCAAGAATTTTCTAAGCTAATGCAAAGTGAATTCGAGATGAGCATGATGAGGGAGCTCTCATTTTTCTTGGGACTCCAAATCAAGCAAAGAAAAGATGGCATCTTCATCAATCAAGCTAAGTATGTCAAAGATATGCTCAAGAAGTTTGGACTGGAAAATGGGAAACCACATAACACTCCAATGAGCTCATCAACAAAGCTTAACATAGATAAGGAGGTAAATATGTGGATGTTAAATTATATAGGTTAATGATTGGCTCTCTGCTTTATCTAACTGCAAGTAGATCGAATATTATATTTAGTGTTTGCTTATGTGCTAGATTTCAATCTTTGGTATCCTAGAGACTCTGGCTTTAGCTTGCACGCCTTCTCTGATGCGGATTATGGAGGATGCAAATTAGATAGGAAAAGCACCTCTGGTACTTTCCAATTCCTTGAAAATATGTTGATTTCTTGGTTTTCAAAGAAACAAAATTGTGTTGCATTATCTACCACTGAAGCGGAATACATTTCAGCCGGTAGTTGTTGTGCACAAGTTTTATGGATGAAACAACAACTTTTTTATTATGGAATTGAAGTAGGTACCATTCCTATCAAGTGTGATAATACTAGTGCTATTTGTCTCGCTAAAAATCCCATCCAACACTCTAGAACTAAGCACATTGAAATAATACATCACTTTATTAGAGACCATGTCACTAAGGAAGATGTAGTTCTAGAATTTGTTGATACTTTGCACCAATTAGTGGATATCTTTACAAAACCTTTAGAAAAAGAAAGATTTTGAACACTTAGAAGAGAATTAGGTTTAACTGACCTATATTTACTTAGTATTTAAATTATTTTTAGCACTTTTAAGAATAAATGAAAAATGCTTATAATAATAATTCTTGATTGCATTGTTTGCTATTAGTTAGAGGGAGTTTATGTTCTTTGGTGAAAATTAATTTTATGTTTAAATGTTGTTTAAGGATTAATTTGATTGATTGAACATGATTAATTTTCAATATATGAGTTGCCAATACCACTAGAGCTAATTAATTTAGCATTTTGAGTGTTTAAAATGGATTTTTGACATTTTTGTGCTTAATGCATCGATACACTTAATAGTGCATCGATGTATCCCTTTGAATGTGCATCGATACACCATGAAGGTGCACCGATGCACTCCTTGAATGTGCATCGATGCAGAAAGCCATGCATCGATGCATCCATCGGGTTTTGGGATTAAAAGGCTTATTTTCTTATTTGTTTCAAACCTTAAAACTAAACTCTCATCAGTCATACACCTCTCTCCCTCTCTAAATTCTCCTTTTGTTCAAAATCAACAAGAAATTGTTGGATTCTTCGAGCTTTTCATCTCCATATTCTGCTACTATTATTAAATCAAGCAAAACAACTTCTCATTCTCATCAATCCGAAATTTTCAAGGTATTTTTCTAAAAAAACTCTATTTTATCATATTTTGATTTTAGAACTAGTTTAGATTAGTTCTAGGATGAACATTTTATCGGGCATTGATTGTTTGATGATTACAAACTAGATTTTACAACTAATTTCATCATAAACTCACAAATTTTCAATGAATTTTTGAAATAAAAAAAATAGAAAATCTAAATTTAATTTTAAATTTGATGTTTTTGATTTAATTATGTTGTTTTTTATGAAATACTATACATATTATATTTTTCAAACATTGTTTTCTAAATAGTTTTTCAAAACTATGCCCATTAGGATTCGGTTTAGAGAACCTTGAATTATTGCAGACTCAATTGAGTTTTGGGATTGATTATTTTGCATACATGTGTTTCAAAATTACAGGTTATATTCCTTAATCATGTCAAATCCTAAACGCCCTAGGACCACTTCATCGAGTCGTTCAAACCGATATTCTAATCCCGTTCCTCCTCCACCTAATAGTCTTATAGGATCCTGTTTTAATATGCCTGAATGTTGTAGAGACGAATTGTATAACAAGTACATAAATTCTTTCCAATCATATAGAATCCGGGAAGAGCGTATTCCTTCTGTTCAAGCCATGATTGATATTGACTTCGAATACCTTCCGA
Organism: Hibiscus syriacus; assembly: GCF_006381635.1. Taxonomy (NCBI): domain Eukaryota; kingdom Viridiplantae; phylum Streptophyta; class Magnoliopsida; order Malvales; family Malvaceae; genus Hibiscus; species Hibiscus syriacus. Next base: position 3,881,638 of record NW_024062900.1, on the reverse strand, counting down.
TTCTCAAAACATGGAAGTTTGATAAAATGTTTCACCTAAAACCTATCGTCTATCATCAGTTAGTCCACACTTTCTACTCTAATGTAGTATGTATTCAAAACCAGACTCAATGTGGAACTATAGCAATAAGATCCTACCTTTTAGGACAATATATTAATATTGACTCCGAGACTATAGCTTCACATTTTGGGCTAGATGACGATGGTCTTTATAATGAGAATGAAACTGTGGAATATCCCTATGTTCCAAATGCTAGTGTTAGTACTCTATGATCTCATCACGATCGTTTTCTTCATTTGATGATCTCTTGGTGGTTTAGACCATCCAGAGGTAGGTACTCCACTTTTCGTATTAGGGATTTATGGTGGATGCACTGTATCAAGAATAAGAACAAAATAAATTTACCACACATTATATTTAGTTAGCTAGTGGATATCATAAACATTGTTCCTTCAAAACATGTCGAAACATTAGTTTATGGATGTCTTCTTAGTAACCTTTTTATCAAACTCGGTCTAAACGTCTCTCTTGACAATCCTATTCCTCTCCAAAACCAAATCAATCTCACCTCGTTGAAGAAAGTTGATTGGAAACAGGACGAGGAAACTGGTCTATGGGTCTTTCGACCCTCTAAGCAAACTCCATGAGCTAGTTCTTCACGATTTGCTCCTAGCTCTTCTCGTGCTCCTCCTCCTCCCCCGGCACCGGCTGCAGATGATGATCCTGAGCTTCAAGGATTATTTCAAGATATTGACGATCCCGACAATGCACCGGCACCACAAAAGGATCAAGTGCCTCCATATTTTTCGTTCGTTTTTGGAGACATTTGATCTACGGTTTGCTTCCATCGAATCCCATTTGACTGCTAACAAAAAAGTCGTGAATCAACACTTAGATGCCTTGGAAGCTCAACAGCTGGAGTTTCAACGGCAGATGCTTGCACGTTTGGATGTTCTTTATCTCTCGAGATTCAAGCACGGTTTCCTCCTCTTCCCGATCCTTCTATGGACGAGAGTAGACCTTGATTTGTGTTTGTTTTGGATCAACTTAGACTTTTAATTGTTAAAACATTTTGAATGCTTTTGGGATTGTTTTTTCCTTTGATTATTGGAGGATTGAATGTTTTAGATTTATATTTTGGTTCCTTTGGATGTTAAATCTTAATATATATATGTTTGGTTTGAATTTTCTTTTTGATATTTATACTTAATTTTGCATCATTAGACATATATGACCAATTATCCATTACATGTTTATGAATATTTTTTTATGAAAACTAATGGCTAATCTCTCTTCTAATTGTAATCTTAGCATCTTAAACTTTAAAATTAATGAATCAGTTGGCTACGCATTTCAAATTCTTAATAAAATTCATTTTCGCATCTTTTTGATTTAACAAAAAGGGGGAGAGGATGTGTTATAGTAAGGGGGAGTAATCTTTTCAAAATTGATTTCAAAAATAATTTTCAAATCTTAAAATTACTCAAATGTTTTGTTATATCAAAAAGGGGGAGATTGTTGAAAGCATTTTGATGTTTTGATATAACAAATTAAGTTAAATGAATTTTAAGATTTTACAAATGATTTTCTAAGTATATTCGATTTAATTACTCGAATATCAAATTATTACTCCAAGTCTTTCAAGATCAATTTTAAACCTTACTAAATGTGTAAAATTGTGTTTTATACTTAATATATTTTTGAAACAATTTTCACAAAGTATTTTGAACCAAAATAAAGCCTAAAATCAAATTTTCAAAGGAATGCACCGATGCACCAATCCATGCATCGATGCACCAATGAATAAATTGAACATCAAATGCATTTTATGCGTTGATGCACATACCATGCATCGATGCACTCAGGGTTTTATGAAAAACATCGAATGCATTTGATGCATCGATGCACAAGCCATGCATCGATGCACTCAGGCTATTTTGAAACATCGAATGCACTTCATGCATCAATGCACTCTTAGTGCACCGATGCACTAAGGGTCCAACAGTCAAAATATTTAACTTTTACACTTGATGCACCGATGCACCTTGTGTATGCATCGATGCACTGACGCTCCTAACTGGTTTTATTAATTGTTTTCACATTTAAACTACTCTATTGAATCCACTAATCATCCCCAACATTCAGAATCAATTGAAGGAGTATTTAAACAAGCTTAGAAGCCATTGATCAATAACAAGAAAACACAAGAAACTAGAATCAAGAGAGAATCAAAGAGAAAGCATCAAACCTCAAGTTTGAGCATTTCAAGCCTATTTTTTTATTCAATAATCATTTTCCTTTTAAGAAAACTACTTGTACTCAATTGTATTCATTTTTTAGTGTTCTTTTCTTTGTTCTAGAATTGTGCAAACAATCTACCTTGTGAGGATTTCCTTGTAAGTTTGCAAATTTGTAATCTTCTCTTTGAGAAAGAGTGTTCTCAAGAATTGGGGTATATTCTTGAGGGAGTTGTAAGGTTATCTCTTTGGCCTCAAAAGAAAGAACAAATTAGTGAATTTGTTGGAAAATCCTTAGTGTGGATAGCTAAGGTAATGGACGTAGACTTTGGTTGAGAAAGTCGAACCACTCTAAATCGCTGTGCAAATCTTTTCAATTTTCTGCAAAAGCTTCCACCAAAATTTTAATTGCCAATTCACCCCCCTCTTGGCCAATTCCATCGATCGATTAACTCAACATTAGAAAAAGTGGTTTGATTCTTAGAATTGAATGTTCTTGAATGATTTTAGATGTTCTAATAGGCTAAATGAAGGAATGTTAGTATGAATATTTAAGAAAGAGTTTAATAGTATTGTATGGGGTAAATATAACGAGAATTGATCATATTGGGATGAAAATCGAGTATAACTGGAAATTCTGGGCAAGGGTATCGGTACTGCTAAGAACAATACCGATACTATAGGCTAAAATGAGATAAATCAGATGAGTAGTATCGATACTGATTCAATCAGTATCGATATCAATGAGGTAGTATCGATACCATGGTAAGGAGTATCGATACCATGGTAAGGGTATCGATACCATGCAATATCGAACCTATTTTTGGTATCGATACCCGAAGGGGGTATCAGTACCATAATATAGAAGTATTGGTATTAGGGTAGTAGTATCGATATTATGGATCCATAAATGTTAAAATAAGAAGATATTGGTATAGAAAGTTAATGATATGTTCTTTTGAGTATTGTTTAAGTATAATGATTAAGAAATATTCTAACATTAGATATGGTATATGTTTTTATGGATGCTTGAGTAGATCGGAACCAAGCTCCCGAAACATGCAAAACTAAGGGCAAAGGCAAATTTTCGGAGTAATCAGCACTACATTTGGTTACATAGCGAGGAAAGTCAGGTGAGTTCCTTTAATTGTGAAACTATATGACGTACTAATTATATATGTATAATTGTTAAAATGTGTGTAGTGATTACCAAATTGGCACTAAGTGTGCATTTCACGGAGTTCAATTTATGTGGATGAATAACCGTTTCGGCACTAACTGTGCATTTCACGGAATTCATCCTATGTGGATGAATAACCATTTCGGTACTAAGTGTGCATTTCACGGAATTCATCCTATGTGGATGAATAACTGTTTCGGCACTAAGTGTGCATTTCACGGAATTCATCCTATGTGGATAAATAATCGTTTAGGCATCATGTGTGCAAAACACGAAATTCATAATATATTTATGAATGGCAGTATGGGCACTATGGGTGCACTACAAAGAAATGATATTAAATGGAAATAATGAATTGATATTTCATTGATAAAGAATAATGATATATATGTTGATTTCATTGTATGATTAAGTATGCCTCACTAAGTAATACTTAATGTGTGTTTATTTCACGCGTAGGTTGAATACAACTGAGTAAGGAGATCATTGGACATCTAGACATACCATCAGTAACCGTATGACATACCTGTCTACTTTTGTTATATTTTAGTTGGCATGTAATAGGGTTTAGTAAAAATGCTCTGAACAGTATTTAGATTAAACCGTTGTAAAATGATGAGGTATTTGAACATCTCTTTTTGTTCATATATTTAAGTAAATGTATGTTTTCTTTTAAGTGAATTAAATGTTTTATAAAATGAAACAAAATTTAACGGGATTTTGAATTAGGAACAATAGTATTAGTGTTGTGACATCTGTACCTCGTATACATATGGGTATACAGGATATGGGTGTTACAAGGTCTACGTATATTCTTCTTTAACAATATACTAGACCCAACTTACAAAAAAAATAACATGTAAGGAAATATCAAGAAATATAATGAAAGACGTAAAATCATAGGCTTAAACTAATCACATAATTAAGACATTTTCCTATAACCATTACATAAGAAACTAGCCGCTTGAGATCATATAAAGATCATACACGAAAAATGTTAAAAACATATCCAAAAAACTCGAACAAAAGATTGATACGTATAGATCTAATTGCAACGACAAATGAACCATAATAGAGGATAAAACTATTTAAAGACTACCGAAAATCACCAATTAGAGTCGAGTGTCATGAAACAACTATCTCCAAACGTAAACTGCGTATCCACATTCAATCTGAGGGTCCAATGCAAGGAAGGTTAGTAGGATAATAAATAAGCGTCATCTTGATTAGTCGAGACGATGTCAAATCTAACCCTAAGAAAATAAAATAAAAAGAACAATCAAACAACCGATAGAAAAGAACGAAACATGTCAAAATACAGAGAAAAAATGCTATAAAACAGAGAAATACACCTAAAGATAGACTTATTGAAATTTGAAATATAGAAAAAATATGAAAGATAGGAGGTTGGTCATTTATATTTGATTTTATAGTTATATTAGTCTCATCATCATTTAGTCACTAAATTTAAATTTATAATTTATTTGATAATGTGACATTTAATGATTGTATCACCTCATTATCTAAATAATCAGATATATGAATTCATTGAATGATCTTAGTGATGAAAGTGAGTGTTGATTTTTAGATATCTCAAGTTCAAGTAAATTTATCTATAAGATAGGTATATATTGTATTGTTAGTAACTAAAAAAAGTTCTAGTTCGTGAGGGACCAGGCTAGGCTTTGGGTTTTGTCTTTAAGGGTTGGGACAAGGATTCACCCTCGTGTATCCAAGGTGGCCGGTCGCTTCAGCCAGCCCCTACTCGCCCCCCCCCCCCACTTCATAATTTCCATTCTTGTTTTTCTTTCCCCCCCCCCCAACATGTGAAGCTCGTTTAAACAGGGTAAAAAATATCTGATAAATATAAAACCCTATTATTTACAGACAATCAATTTTATGAAAGGTCTCAATATTTGTTTTCCACATATTAGAAAAATCTTCTTACCAAGATCTTCTTGAAGATTTATTAACAATATAATGTTGCTTTGTTCGTAAAGGATACGCACTATACTTGAAATCTCTAAAACTTCTTTCAATTATTTGCTGATGATACGGCCTATGCACGAAACAACTTTGGTTCCAAAATAAAACTGATTTGATAATGTACACATCCTACAAATACAACTGTTTGAATTCAAAATTTTAAAAAAAATAATATTTTTTTTACTATTAATATCTACCGATGAATTTAATATCGAATTTAATATAAATTTGCACAGAAAAAAAGTAACCTCGGTTAAAAAGATGTAGAGGAGAAAGGGAGTCACATCACATAAAGATTTGAAGCCAAACTTGAGCAGTATAGGGCAGGCAGGTAGATGGGATTTTGTTTGGTTGGCAATTACTTGGCGGAGTTTGATAATTGCCAACATTTACCTACTTTTTTTCTCATACCACATAAACAATCCCCTTGTAAAATAAACGCTTGTATTTGGTGCTACTTTGCCTAAACATTATAAGGCAATGCTTTAATTTTGTTATTCCAACTTTCCTTTTTGCCTATTAATTTATAATATAATGTAAATGGGTTTGGTTTTATAGCAACTTAAGTTTGGATATTTTTTTACACAATTAGTGAAATCAAAACTTTACAAGCTTTCATATATATATATATATATATATATATATATAACAGCCAATGCTTACATTTGTCCTACATATTTCTTTATTTTCTAAATTTTTATAAAAAACATATCCATGAATATTTTTTGAGGTTAATAACATAGTGGTGTATCCATTATTTTCACGTAGTGGTGAATCCATAAATAATTTTTTAGAACATGCAATTATACTAATTTTAACTGTTATTAAATTTTTAAATTAAAAGATTATAAATATGAGTAATATTAAATAAATTTTTTATTATATTTATATTCACTCAGTCAATAATATTTTTTTGAATTCGTGATTGCACATTATCCTATTCAAAATAATCTTCATTATATTTCACTCTAGTCCCTTAATTTCTACCTATAACTTTTAGGTTAAATCACATATTTATCACTCAAATTTCTATTTTTATATATTAAAAAAACACTTCATACACAAACCAACTTACTTTAGTGGTTAAATGAATTGTTGTTGTTCCTTAAGGTTACATGTTTGAGCACTAATGATTGCAACAAAATAATTGAACATTCATTGTCAAATGAGCGCTACAAATATAATATTTTAAGTACTTGGATGTGTATAATAATATGTAAATAAATTTCACAATACAATATCCAACTGTTTTTAAATGCATGATGGAATAATATATTTTTCGAAAATAAAAAATTAATTTTAAAATTTTAAAGTTACATCATAATATGGTAATAAAATGTCACGTTACACGTTATAGGTGACAGAGTAGTGTCACATTAGCTCGTTTTAAATTTAAAGATAAATTATACGTGTGACCACTCAACTATGATAAAAAATTATTTTGACCGCTGATGTTTCAACTTGATCAAACAAACCATCTAACTATCTAAATGATTCAATCAGGCAACCTATCATTAACAATTAATGAAACAGGCTCAACTATGATAAAAAATTATTTTGACCGCTGATGTTTCAACTTAATCAAACAAACCATCTTACTATCTAAATGATTCAATCAGGCAACCTATCGTTAACAATTAATGAAACAGGTGATGTGGCAGTTAAAAATATTTTGGTATAATTACACAATCAATCTATATTACTTATATATTTTTTCAATTTAATCCTTATTGTAATAAATTAAAATAATAATAAGTGTCATCATTCAATTGGAGGACTAAATTTATTTTTTTAATTTAATAGATTTACTTTCCTTCAATCAGAGGGTGAAAGTCACCCCCTGGTTGAAAGAAAATAAATTAACACTTAGAGAGAACTAGAGGGATTTGAACCATAGATCTCTTAGTTGTGTTAGAAAGCACCAAATCATTGGGGTAAGGCTTGCACTTGTTTCATTTGTACAACAAATAGTATATATTTTCATCTTAGTAAAATTTTATTTATACAACAAATATTATAAATAATAAATAAAAATTAAGAATATTTTTTTACATTAATAAAAAATACAAATATACAAATAATATTTTTATATTGACAAAAAATTTGCAATTCGTATTATATTAATAAATAAATGAATATAATATTTTATATTCTTATTATATTAGTAAATATATATTAATAAATATATTAAATATTAAATATTAACAAAAAATATTAATATGTTTTTATATTTTCTATTTTTTATTAATGTAAAAATATTCTTAATTTATTAATATAATACTAATTTATTTATTAATATTTTATATATTTAATAAACCATATTATATGTTTAATATTTTATAATACGAATATATTTATATATATTTTAAATAAATATATTCTTATATTTAAATATTAACAAGTTTTATATATTTAAATATATTTTATAATACAAATAATAAAAATGGATGTCCCTTGTTTCCATATGTAATGGGGTAAGAGGAGGTAAGATAGTAGGCTGCCCCCAACACTAGGTTGAGAGCAACTTCCATAGGAGACCTCCAAATTATAAAATGCCCTCCATGGGACTCGATCCCACGACCTCATGGTTAAGAACCTTGTGCTCTACCAACTGAGCTAGATGGTCATTTCTATAATACAAATAATACAAATATATTTAATAAAATACAAATAAATATATTTTATAATACAAATATATTTAAATATTAACAAAAAATATTAATATGTTTTATATATTTTTATTAATGTAAAAATATTCTGAATATATTTTATAATACACATATATTTATTAATATAATACGATATATAAAACATATTAATCTTGTTTGTTAATATTTAATATTTTATAATTTATTAATATATATTTATTAATATAATACAAATATATAAAATAAAATATTATATTCATATATTTATTAATATAATATGAATAGTAAAATTCTTTCAATATAAAATATTATTTGTATTTTTTATTAATGTAAAAAATATTCTTAATTTTTATTTATTAATTATATTATTTTCTGTATAAAAAAATCTTACTAAGAGGCAAAATATATATTATTTGTTGTACAAATGTAACCAAGTGTATGCCTTGGCCCAATGATTTGGTGCTTTCTACCCCCAACTAAGAGGACTATAGTTCAAATCCCTCCGTCCTTTGATTGGAGGAAAATAAATCTATTAAATTAAAAAAAATTAGTTTTTCAATCGAATGATGACACGTGTCATTGTTTTAATTTATTTGAGGAACAAATTGAAAGAATATATAAGTAACATTTATCGATTGTGTAATTATACCAAAATATTTTTAACTGCCACATCACCTATTCCGTTAAGGGTGCGTTTGGTTCACGGGATGTAAGATTACCAATGGGAATAAAAGATTACCAGGGAATAAGATTACTGAGAATGTTGTATTTTGTGTTTGGTTGGTTTAGCAGGAATGTAAGATTACCGTGTTTGGTTAAAGGAATAAAAGATTATTAGAATGTATATTTGACCAAATTGTCCTTATTATATATTTGTATAATATTACAAGTTGTTATATATTTTCTTTAAAAATTAAATTCATAATATTTATATAATTTTTTTACAAAATTAAAAATATAAAAAAGGTTTAATGAAAGGGTAAAATTTTATTTTAACCCCTGAACTTCATATAAAATTTTAATTATAGACTTTTTTTGTAAATCTAAAATAAATTAAGGATAAATTTGTAATTTAACCTTCGTAGAATTTTTATTATTCAATGACAGAAGAATGATATTTTTGAAAAAAAAATAAAATTTAAGGGCATTTTAGTCCAAAACGCCGGTAATGTTACAATACCTAAGGGAAGGGAGGTAATGACATTCCCGGTGATATACCCAAAAAAATCCACTATTGGTAATAAAACATTACCGGGAATGACATTCCCGGCCAAACCAAATGGGGGAATGTGGATTCCATTCCCGGGGGAATCCCACATTCCCCTATCCAAACGCCCCCTAATTATTAACGGCGGGTGGCTTGATTGAATCATTTAGATAGTTGGATTGTCTACTTGATCAAATTAAAACATCGGTGGTCAAAATAATTTTCGATCATAATTAAATGGTCACCCGTGTAGTTTACCCAAAATTTAATGTTTGAACTAAAGAAAACAAATTTATAAAAGGAAGATGCTACAATTACAACCACCATAATTTCGAGAATAAAGAAAGAAAAGAAAAACTAGAAAACGTTGATCATGCTTTTAATATCAAAATGTTTTTTCTTTATGTAAACAAAGTTTTTAATTTTATTAAAAAGAGAATATTTAAAAGTATAATTAAGTTTGAAAACTAAGCACATAATTATAATATTTTTACGACCATTAATACAATAAACTATCCACTTAACAAAATATAAATATAAACAGATCTGATTGTATTGGCAAACGAACTAGAATAAGTGATTAACCTACTGAAAGACCATCGAAAACAGTAAATCATAATCGAATATTGTGAAAAAATTGTCTACGAACGCAAACCGTATATCCAAATTCAACCTGATGGTCTAAAGTAAGAAAGATCAATAGGATAACAAATAAAAGTTATCTTGATCAGTCGAAGTGATAACAAATCTAACCTTAAAACACGATCAAACGATTAAAAATATATCATGGAAGCAAAAAAAACATATTATAAATACAGAGAAAAATGTGTTATAAAAACAAAATTATTAAAAATTAAAAAATACAAAGAAATATAGGTATGCATATAAGAAAATAAATGAGAAACAAAGAATATTGATGGTGAAATGGTAACACTAATATTTATACCGTTGCTTATCAAATCAAAATAAGAAAAAAAAAAGGGGGGGAAACAACGGCTGTAGGGAGAGAAGAAAAGACGCTAGGGTTTTGCAACATGAATTTATATAAAAAAAAATTACCGATCATTGTAATATGGACACTTCCTAATTTAAAAAAAAAGGGACACTTCCTTGTATATAAATCAATAAACTATTAAGGAATTCCATTTTAATATTAACATTTTAAAATTTAATCAATGGAAAATTCTAAAATGCTTGACGAATAATGCCGAGCACTGCTAATGATGAGTACCGTTAAATACTACTAACGATGAGCATCGTTGGACATCATAACTTTAATTTATAACAAATTAAGGACTCAATGTATAATTATAAATTAATTAAAAATTCAAAGGTAAATTATTTAAAATAAAATATTAATTACATAATTTTCTATAATATTTTTTAATAATAAAAAGTTATAATTTACCTTTAAATTTTAAAATTTTAAAAAAAATTATAAATTTTTAAAAGGTAAATTATAATTTTTTGTTTTTAAATAAAATTATGAAAAAAATGTAATTAATATTTTATTTTAAACAATTTACCTTTAAAATTTTAATTAATTTATAATTATACATCGAGTCTTTTAAAATTTTAAATTTTTATAAATTAAATTAATAATACTTAACAATAAGCATCGTTAGTAATGCTCAACAATGCTCGGAATCATCCTTAATTGCATTCATACAATCTAAAATTTTAATATAAACAAGGTTTTTTTTTCTTTTCATGTAGGTGATGTTTTAGAAATTTTGATGTTTTATTAAAATGTAAACATTAATATGATTCCCAATTAATATTTTATTTTAGTTTAAGTCTTATCATATATAATTATTATTCAAATATGCTTCAATTATTAATACATTTATATTTAATAATGATTAGTTATCATGATAATTATGTAAATACGTATTATTATATCATACTCCTAATTATACTTATAACTTCAAAATAATGAATTAATCACATATTAAGAATACATTATATTCTTCACCTAGTAATTATTCAAAAAGTCAATATAACACAAACCACGCGACCTCGGTAGTTAAGGAATTTATTATCTCTCGAGATCTCGAATTCGAACATCTTAATTATCAAAGATATAAGCATCTATTATCAAATAATTAAAAAAAAAAGACCACATAAGTTTGATTGATGTCAAGCAAGGGAACCGAAAGTCCAATATCGGAACTTAAAAGCTAGTGAGTGAAAAGTATTACTCTTTTCCAACTTGATGTGGAAAAATGTCATTTCATGTTTCCATACTCTACCAGTCATGCATCTTCCACATTACCATGATACTGACGAATTTGATTTTTAAAAAATAGGATTAAATTCACCTTTTAAAAGTAATTATAATTAAGCTAAAAGTCATTTTAGAAAAACCAAGGACACTTCTCACCCACGCCTAAACTAGTCGAAAGCAAACACAAATACATAAAGTCTACGGAAAAAAACGTTATTTTACATATACATGCGTGCTCGAGTGAATTGTCTTGTAATATATTTTAGATTCGAATCTCATTTTTTAAAGGAGTTTTATAAAAATTGTTCATCTTTTTCTTTGAACATATGGTCTATAAATAATAACTTATATGTTGGGTTTAGAAACCATTGACCTAAGAGTTTATAAATTATACTATCAAACAACGACCAATGGGATTTCAACTACTACACTAATATTAAAAGAAATATATATGCAAATTTACAACCGTAAAAATAAGTATTTTTCTATTTGGAGGTATTCAGTCCAAATAGTTGTGTCAGCAAGATATATACGTTATCAATGATTAAAAAGTATTCTAAATAAATATTATCTTAAAATCACATGCTACTATTGAAAAATATATTCACATATCCCAAAATTAAAATACATAAAGCGAATCAACACATGGTAAAAAAGGGAAAACTACACCACATTAATTTCAAATTAACTTAATTTACTCCTTTTGGCTAAAACTTAGATTTTACCCGAAAGTGAACAGTATTTTCTTTTGTTGTGTATAAGCCATTTAATTAGTAACTAGCTAGGGGTTCACGCATTTAGAATCATGAGAAGGAAAGAACAGGGAAATAGTAAATTACATCAACATCTTTACCCAAAAGGAGTCTAGATTCATCCATATTATGAAATGGAATAGTTCCCTACAAGTTATTGGTCAAAACTTCAAAGATACCTTGTGCCCTACATCCAAATATTTAACTAAGGGGATGTCTAAGGTACGATAGTATGACTAAAGAAAGACGCTACTAGAAATGTTAATATTTTTTTAACATTTTCGGTAAAACGTTACTTAAAACATTATTTTTTTTTCTACCGAAAATGTTAATATTAGGCACTACATAAAATGTTTAACATTTCTGGTAAAACGCTACCAAAAATATTATTTTTTATACCAGAAATGTTAATATTGGGCACTACCTAAAATATTATTTTTTTTCTACCAAAAATTAGGTAACGAAATTAACATTTCTGATAAAAAAAATAATGTTTAGATAGCACTTTACCTGAAATATTAAAAAAATATTAACATTTATAGTAGGACCTTTCATTAACATTATATTAAGGCCATCATACAACATAACTACCCTTTAACTAATATTATATTTAGATGGAAACTATATAAGGAAATCAAGAGAAAGAAAAAGAAAGGTTTACATTAATTGCTTTCTTATTTATTTTCTTTAAAAAAAAAACCCTCTAATTTCTTATTTTAATTTCTTTTAAAAAAATAAAGCAATTTTGATTTCAACTTATGTAATTTATATATAATCGCCCTTAAAGAGTAAATATATTAGTTTGATATTCGATGGTATTCCATTTGTATGTCTAAAAGATTATTTGAGTCTCTAGTTAGAAATTAATTAATCTCGAGTCTTTATACTTATTGAGAATATCAATTTCATCACCAAAAATTCTTATCCTGTAAGAATATTTAACTAAGTTTGACCATTAAGTAATCTTTAATAACTAAAATTATAATAAAATTTAACTTGATTACCAACTAGAGTTTGAGCTAAAAAATGTAACAAACTCTCCCTTAACACAAAATTCATCCGGGCATTGAAGTATTGTTGGATTGATTAAGAATCAATCACTCCTCGTGCAATTAAAAGATCATTGCAACAAACTCATCAAAACTTTAGAAATGTTTATGAAAAACAAAGCGAAAGGAGAGAGTTTCAAAGCAAATGTTTTGCTTGTGAATTAGTCATTGTGTAATCACTACAACGGAAGAAACGTCTCATGAGATTAACAAGTATCTCCAAAAATTCGTAAATCCAAAAATTGGAACAAACTTTGATGATACTGTTATTTTCTGACAAAACTGCAAAAAAAAAAAACTAAAGGTGTATCTATGAAAAACAAAGTGAAAGACTAGTGTTTCAAAATAAATATTTTATTTGGGATGATCTCATATGAAAATAATTGTCTATTATTTATAAGTTGAATAGTGAAGATAAATATTCATATAATTAAAATTAGCATTAAAAGTATTTCAATTCCAAACGTTACAAACCGTCAGTAAATAGATCATAGTTCTTATATAAGTAGCAAAAAGCCTTCAAAAATCTAAACTATACCATATTATTACAAATTACCTATGACTATAGCAGTGACAGATCCAAAAATTTAAGAATGAGTCAAAAATTTTAATTTTTTTCTTAAAAATAATGGGTATGCAATTTTTTTTATTTTTTCCCATTTCTTTGATATATTAAACTAAATTTCACTTTTTCCCTAAATAATAAGAATGAACTATAGTTACCAAATTATGAGATTTATATCATTATATGAAATAATTTTCCGGCCTAATTACCCCATACCCACCCCACCAAATGATAAATGAATTAGGACATTGAATTAGTAAATGTAACATGAAAAGCTTACCAAAAATGTTCATGACAAGACCTCAATCTAGCACTCTCACGAGAAAAGTAGCTTCAAATCTTATTATCAAAATACTAGGTCCTATCCCCATCGTGCATGGTAAAATATTTTAAACGTTTCCTTCTTGAACGTAGTAGAAAATCTGTCATCGTCACACATCACCCCCAATAAAATGTTTAATTATATAAGTAAATATTAATTTGATTTGCTTAATCACTATTTCTAGCCAATTTCCCAGATTCCCACTTTTATTTTTACCAATACCTAACATAATAATTGTAAGATTTTGTTATTCTCCGAACAAGTGAAAAGTTTTTCCGAGAAGTTTTTTATTATATTAAAAAAATACTTTAATTTCTTTATTATAAAAAATATTTGGTTTTTATACATTTGAAAAATTAAACATTTTATGTTAAAATATTAATATATTGTTTTTTTAATGAGGAAGTAGATAACAAACTTCAACACGCTACAACAAAATTGTTCTACAGCGGCATTTTTAGCGATGTTTACATTTCAAACGCCACAAAATGCTAACTTTAGCGGCGTAAACGCCGCGACAGAGTAGTACTTTAGTGGCCTTTTTATACAAACGCCACAATAAGTTCACCCATAGTGACATTTTTTCAACAAACGTCGTGATAGATTAGTACTTTAGCGGCGTTTATAAAAAATGCCGTAATAGGGTTCATTTATAGTGGTTTTTTTCAACAAACGCCGCAACAAAGTAGTACTTTAACGGCGTTTTCATACAAATGCCGTAATAGTGTTCATCTATAGTGAGATTTTTTCAAAAAACGCCGCAATAGGGTTCATCTAGTGGCATTTTTATACAAACGCTGCAATAGGGTTAATCTATAATGATATTTTTTCAACAAACGTCGCAAAAGACTCGTACTTTAGTGGCATTTGTATACAAACGCCGCTATAGACTCGTACTCTATAACAGGGTCTAAGGAAATTCAAATGTATTCACGGAGTCGTTTCAGTTTCTGACTTTACAAACATGATTAGGCCAGTGAGTTTTTTCAAAATTTCGTACCTTTTATTTTTTCCCCAATGGACGCCGACTCTTCTTCTTCTTCTTCTCCTAGTTCTTGGCAACCCAGCGGAACTTCTGCTTGTTCGTCCACCATACCTTCAAAACCCTTCATCAGAAAGAAGAAAAAGAAAGTTGTTGATAAAGATGCGCCCTCATCGTCTTCTTGCTCCGTTTCTTCTTTTCATAAAGGAACGCGTTTGTCATCTGAACATCGGCCTCTTAGGGTTCGATTCAGTTTTGTTCGGCAGCCTGCTGTTCGTGACGTTGACTCCATTGCGCTTCTTCTAGGAATGTCCATCGCGGTAGTTGTTGCCCATGTTCGATCAAGTTGCAATCTTTCAAATATTTTAACCCTAATGCTAGATGGAAAATTGCAATGCATGGGTTGTAATATGTTGAATTGTTGATCTTTAAGTTGAATTTTTGAAACTTTATTGAGGGGAGATTATTAGAATCCTAATTGGTAAGGTTTGTTTTAGTCGGGAAATTTTGAAGTTAATTATGGTTTTGTATTTGACAATTTGAGGAGAGTTTTAATCTTTTTATGGTGATAATCTTTGATCGTTGATATTTAAGTTTGCTGTGAATTCGAATTGGTATATATTTGAATTTATAAAACTTTATGCCACAATTATTTTTCTTGGTTTACTGTGATTATTTTGTTTGAAATATAAGTTGTTTTTTGTTTCCTCCCTAGTTTACTGTGATTATTTTGTTCTAGATGCTTAAACGTTTTCTAGTTTTGATATGGTTAGCTGTGCCAAATAATGTGTTGTACTTGTCTTCTACGGCTGAAATGGCTTATAATGCTATTCATGTTATTTGAAGTTCTCATTCCTGTACCATATTTTTGGCTTAGAATATTGTTTGAAGATAATTCGAAAAGATTTTATGAAACCTTCCATGGAACAAATATTAGCATTCAGGTGACTATTGTGTTATACTAGAAATCTCTTTGTTTAACATTGTTGTTCGGTCAATATTGGACTATTTCTTCATTTTAATTAATCTTGTTATTGTATTTTAATCAATAATATTTTAAAAATAAATTAAAATTTATAAATTGGTAAAGACTGTAGAAAGCAACAAAGCCTTATAATTCCAGGTGCTATATGATAGGTTTTATGGTTTTGCTTCAGAAGAACAAATGGATCCCACTCTTAAGGTATGGTTCTTAAAGATATTTTGGAAATTTACAGCTGATGAATGACAAGTGCAAGATTTATTTGAATCTTTTTAAAAAAATATTTTTGAGAAGAAAATAAACCAACTCTTAAATCATAATAATATTTGAACTTGTATTAGATGTGTATTATTCAGTTAGTTTCTTTCTCGGATATATTCATATAACTCCAGCGTTCATGCAGTCTGAAATTTTCAAAGCTCTCAAGAAAACAATTGTTTTAGTTGGAGACAAGGACTCACAGCACTCAAGATGTGGCAGAACAGATAAGGGGGTATCCTCTGTTGGCCAAGTAAGTTGATCAGTAGAAGAACTTCCTTTAATCTAACTGTAATTTTGAACTATGGTTTACCGTTTACCTATTGAATGCTAAGAACATGAAAAAATGCTTGATGCAAGTGATTGCACTGTTTTTAAGGTCAAACCTCAAAGAAACTTATGCAAAGAACAAACTTTCAGGAGAATTAATTCCGGAGATGCAAATTGGTCAGCAACTTATTCTATCCTGGAGACTCTTTAAGTTTAAGTAAAAGCTGTATTTGTGACAATAATTTGATGTTGGTGATTCATGGATTTTTCTTGTTCCAAATCTTTGAATGCTATCATTTTTAGGTCCAATTGCAAATTTGAAATTGAACATGAAAATACTTATTTTTAATTAATAAAGCTAGCAACAGATAGAATTTCATTTGGGACAAATAATTTTGGTTTGAGGGTAGATCAAACTATTTAAAGAGCTTTGAATATTATATTAGCAATAACGGAAGTTTAAGGATTAACATAGTGATGATCAACAATTTACGGGTTCAATGAAGAGCAACCCAATCAAACCTGCCTATGTCAACCTTTTGCAAATAACGACTTTTGTGGTAAAAATGCCACTACAAATCATAATATATAGCGGTGTTTTGTATTAAAAACTTCACTAAAAACAATAGAATTAGCAGTGTTTATGGAAAAAAAACCACTAAAGACAAGAGAATTAACAACGTTTGTGGAAAAAACGGCACTAAAGACATCATAATTAGCGGAGTTTGTGGCAAAAAAACCACTATAGACAAGAGAATTAGCGGTATTTGTACCAAAAAGGCCACTAAAGACATGATAATTAAAGAAGTTTGTGAACAAAAACACCACTATAAATCAAAACATATAGCGACGTTTGAAAGAACAAACACTGCTATATAACTTGACCTTTTTCGGCATTTGAAAGAACAAACACCGCTATATAACTCGACCTTTTACGGCATTCAGGTTCACAAACGCCGCTACCTTTTAAGCAGCGCTCTTCCTAGCGCGGTAGTGTTTTTAGCGGTGCTTAAAAAGTCGCTATAGGACTAAAAAGCGCCACTAAAAACCTATTGTGATGTAGTGACAATAGCATTATCCTCGTAGAAAGGATGATAAGTTTCAGCAGGAGGAACGTCAAAGACATGCAGACCAAACGGAGCTCCCCACACCAAACGAGCCATGCAATCCGTGACTCGATTCATCTCCATAGGAGCAAAGGATAGTTGAAGCTCCCAGCTTCTCTTAATGAGACCCCGTATTTGCTGCAGCAAAGGAAAACCCATGCCACACGACAGAGCCAAGATGATCTCCTGACAGTCGGTTTCCATCCAGATGAATCGGAGGTCCAAGTCCCAGGCTAACTCAAGACCTTCCATGATCCTTCACAATTCGACCTCCCACGCCATGTAAATGCCCACCGACTTCAAAAATCTCATAAGCCAGGCCCCGTATGATCCCGCAACACCCCACCACAAGCTGCAAGTCTCATGTCTGCTTTATGAGCACCACCAACATTTACCTTGATCCACCCCACGTCTGGAGTGACCCACGAACCCGACCTATCAGTCGGTCAAGTGCTTTGAGAAGTGCCAACAAACTGGAAATGAACAGTCGCACGCGCCGCCTCAACTAATTTAGAACTCCAGTCCAAGAAGGTCTCGCGTTTGTACACCTCGGGTTCAAAAACGTTTTGGTTACGTTGCTTCCACGACGCCCATAGAAGGGTCCCAAACCGATCCTCCCTCGCATCCCCATTCTTCAGAAAATAACCAGGGCTGGTCAAGATCTTAATTAACCATACACTGAAGTCCAATGTGTGGAACTCATGCATGTGTCTCGGATCAATGAGCTGGTCCTAGACACTCTGAGCAACCAGACAAGAACAAAAAACATGAGACAACGATTCAATGACACTATCACAAACTGTATAACTAGCATTGTGCATGAGATGACACTGATACCTCTCATCATTTGTCAAGATCCTACCATGAAAAAACAACCAAAGAAAGACATGACTCGAGGAAGGCCTTTAAAGGTGGAAAGAACCTTCCACCCAGAGTCAACGCTGACAATAGAGTTATCCTCCAATAAATGATACACCAAGCGAACAAAAAAACGACACAAAGGATCCCAACGCTAGCCCACCATATTAGCTACACCCAAGGTAGGTGGTGGTTTAACGACCATAAAATAAAGAAGAACCGTGTGGGAAACACACTACGAAAATAATGTCACTGCCACTGACCATCTTGTTGAACCGTGTCGCGAACCAGTATAAAGTCAAATTCTAGCAAGTAATTCCTGATATAGTACTCCCACAAAGGGCTGAGAGAAATAAGCCAAGGATCACTCCAAAATTGGATGTGAGCCCTATACCCAAGATTCCAAACGATTCTATTCTAGAACTCATTCCAGACCATCAAATACCCTGTCAAACCCGCGAGCCACCGCATCGAGCTAAAGAATCTGGCACAAGATCGTGGACTCTATATTTGCCAAGCAGAACTAGCGCCCAAATATGATCACTCTGATCGACCATCCGGTAGCCAAGCTTCATAAGGAATCCCACATTTTGATTTTGCAAACTCTTAATACCAATACCACCTTGAACCGTCGGTTTATACACTTCAGACCACCGAACAAGATGGATTCGCCTCGACTCACTAGAGCTTCCCCAAATAAACTACAAATCAACATCTCCATATTTTCACAAGCCCACTTAGGTAAAAAAACAAGATTGCATAATGTAAGATGGAAGGGCATTCAGAAAGGACTTAGCCAATACAATACAACCGGCATGCCCTTGTATTTTTTTGGTTGATGTGAGCTTTCAAAATGCCCCACATGGATCTGTCTGAAGTGGCCTTTAAAATGCCCAACATTTGCTGATGCAGATGTTAAAAATGTGTTCAACATTACTTCTTGCTGAGATGAGCCTCCAAGAATGCCCAAATATTCATACTGACGTGGGCCTTCAAAATGTCCCACATGGATCATTTCTGTCTGAAATGGGCTTTCGAGATGCCCCAACATTTGCTTCTTGCTAATATGAATTTTCAAAAATGTCTAAATATTCATACTGTCGTAAGCCTTCAAAATGCCTCACATAGATCATTTCTGTCTGAAATGGGCTTTTGAAAGGCCCCAACATTCTATTTCTGGTTGAGATGGGCCTTCGACATGTCCCACATGGATCTGTCTGAATTGAGCCTTCAAATATTCTAAACTGTAAGGCTTACTCTCAATATTTGTTTGATTTGAATCTCATGGTCCCCGCAAGCTCCAATTTTGCTAATGCCCCATTGAGGGTATTGGTGGCTTTATTTGTGCCCCAAATTTGTTTATCTTGAATACTCTTATTCTGGTGTCACTAAACATCAGTGTTATTAAGTAATTTGAGGAATTCTCTTCATGTTGTCACAAACTTAAGAAGTTGTTAATCTTTTTGACAGAAATGTCTGAGATGTGTGCATCTTCTAAATGACGTGATCATCTTCTTCTTATCAGGTTGTTGCTAATGCCACAAGAGAGCGTTGCAAGTTTAGTTCTCCAGGTTTCTGGCTTCTTGGATCACTTGCTTTCAAGAATGTGAAAGGCTTCATCATTCTGGCCTCGTTTATTCTTTTTCTACAATAGAGGTAGAATAGGCAACAACTTGCTTCAAGAACCTTTCTCATTTGAGACTGTCCTGTTTGAAAATGTTTTTCCTCATTTCTTTATCGAATAATGAAAGAATTTTGTAAAGTATTTCCCATTACAGGTTCACAATTGAATCAAAACATAAAACATGAGTTTAATGAATATCAAGTAAATCAACTACACTTTTAAATAAAAAAAGCATAGTCATATGGAAAATGTCAAAATTATTGACTGATTTAAAGTGTAGGTTGATTCTGGTAAAGTGAGGTTTCTCAGGTTGGTCTAACATATATGTCTCTTTGAGCGTCCATTAACTTGAAGAAATGGTTGCTATACTCATCTCATAGAGATATTTCTTGATTCCAGAATCTCAAGAACGTCTTTAGGATGTGAGGTGCTTCATCAAGAGCTTAAGATTGCCTCTTATGTCGTTATTGCATCATTTGATATTCGAGCCGCCTTTTCAGGTTTTTAACTCGAATACTCCTTTGGTTTCAAGATGTTATTTAGAAATTTTACATCTTGAACCCCCTTTTATCATTTTTTATATCATGCATTAAAGATTTTAAAAACCAATTTTTGCAAATAAAAATCAATCCTGAGAGGCGGAATGAAATCTGAAGATGGTCTCTTTCACATAGAAATCCATGTATGATTAAAATGGACTTGAATCCATGATGCCTTCAATCTTGCCTTGTTTGATTTGAATTTGCTTTGCTACTTGCCTTTCATCATTTCTTTTTCTGGATCCCTCTAGACTGCCAATTTTTGGGTTTATTTTCATTTTCTTATATCTCCAGCATTTCTCTTACATTTTTTGTTGAATATGAATCTTTGAACTGATTGCACTTGATCAACATTGTATCTTGAGGCTCAATGAGTCACCCATCTTGATTCAATTTCTCATCTTTTTTCTTGTTTTTTTTTCTTCTTCTTTTTTTCCTGATGAATGAGTATAGGACTCCAATTGCTTTGAGCACCTCATTTTCTTCTTGCATTTCAGAAATTCTTTTGTTATTCTTGAATGGATTGATCTTCAAGCACTTTGTATTTGATCTACCTAGTCGTATCTTAATATTTCTCACTTTATTTCACCATGATATACTTCTGTAGCGACATCTGGATTGATGATCTTCACTCATGTGAGCAGATGTCCTTCATCTGTGCCCCCTAGTGTGGAGGGTAATCTTTAGTTAGGGTTAAATCAGAAGAAAAAATCATTTCATACAAAGAAGTCTTTGTAAAAAGAGGTATCCCCAGGGGGATGAATATTCAGGATTAACTTTATTTACATGAAAATAATGTAATTAATACATGATATAATTATTTAAATCAATCCCCTTATTTTTTTTTCTTCTTGTTTCGAGCATGCCCTAATTACTCAAAATTCTCTTCGATAAGTTGGTCCATGATGCCTCATCTCGTCTCTTCTTGTAGGAAGATTCACGGATAATTGAAAGTTTTTTCTTTTGAGGTTTTTTAGTTTTACCAGTATAATGGTTTTATATCTGGAAGGAGAAATGTGTGACTTTTGAAGTCGTGTATATGGTGGAATGTTATAAATCAATCAACTCTACCCGAGAAGGTAAATATCTGGATTTGGTGTCTCAAAAACGGGTAGAGACATTTCTTCAAAGTCTCAGATAATTGTAGTGTCAGTATTTGGTTTTTTGCAAGGATCAAGTAATTGGCATTAGATGGGATATGGAAGATATAATTTTACCACTTGCCAAAGATCTACGACTCTTGAAAAATTAAAAGAATATTTAATTTACTTGATACTAAAAAACTTCAAGATTAAAACTCAATTCCTTGATCATAACCATAAAAGCAACACAAATTTATTTATCACAAAAAGGTGGAGAAATGAACAAGAAAAACATGATCAAACAAGATGCTGAAAAATAGAAAGTTCTACAGTGGTAGATAACAACTTCCACTTGTTTATTAGGCTTGCCCTATCATTCTTCAAATGTCCATGCTCCTAATTCAATTAAATTCTGAACCTTGCGCTTTAATACCCCACAATTCTCAGTAGTATACCCCGAGCTTCCTTTGTGGTAGCTACATATTGCATCAAATTCATACCCTTCAGGAAATAGGGGTTCTTTTGGTTTAGACTAAACTGGAGTCACGAGATTCTGCTAAACTAGTAATGGGAGTAGTTTTTCATGTCATTGGAATGTCATCGATATGATCCTTCTCTCGGGTCATTCTATAAGATTTGGTCCCATGATTAGTTGAATAATACCTCACTGTATTGATCTCAGCTTCTCTCTCGATGTCAGTAGTGTTGGAGCCTCTTATCTTGCCATTCTTGATAGTTATCTCTATCATCATTTCTCCACACATGACGATGTTAGAGAAATTATTAGTCGCAACCCCTATCATGTGACTAATATATGGAAATTTCAATGTACTAATGAATAGAGTAGTGAACTCTCTTTCAATCAATGGTGGATGCACTTGAGAAGCAACGTTCCTCCATCGTTGTGAATATTGTCGAAAGCTTTCATTGCAATTCATTCATGTTTTGCTACATTGTTTGATCAGGGGCGATATCAGCCATATGCTTGTATTGATCCAAAAAGGCTTGAGCTAAGTCTTTCCAAGAATGTATTTGAGTACGTTTTAGTTGATTATACCATTTGGAAGTAGGTCTAGATAAATTGTCTTGAAAACAGTGGATCAACAGCTCCTCATTCTTTACATAGCCAGTCATGCAACGACAATATATGGTGATATGAGATGAAGGGCAGTGTAGCATCAAGAGGATATGTGGGATTTTCATCAAGACTCTTTCCAGCGGTCAAATGCTTCCCAAACATTTCTTTCATCTTGTTCAGTAGATCAATCTGATAGTTTGTGATATTAGCTTCAATTTGTGCCAACTTACTCCTCTATTTTCCCTGCGTCTCTTTTTTCTCTATCTCAAATTTGGATAGCCTATCCTCAATTTCTTTAGACATTTTCTTGTGTCGTTCCAAGCGTTCTTGCTACAAGTAAGAACCAAGATCACTTCGGTCGAAATCATTATTTTAATGAATTAATGTTTTAATGCATGATTTGGAAATGTATTGAGCAATACAAATGTAATGCAAACAAAAGAAATTAATATAAACAAGTTAGAGCAAAATAAAATGTATATATATAAAAAATAAGTAAAAAAAATAAAATGGTTAGTACCAATTAATTGAAAGAAAATATCCTATTTATCATGGTATATAAATCCTAACTTCATGCTTTCTAGTTCCATGCTTTGTTTGGAAAAATTAACCTAACCGCATAATTACTAGTTCGCATGCATTTATTTAGAAGAAAAAAATGAAATCAAATAAATTAAAATCTAGAGCTTATTTCTCCTTTGTGTACACCTACGGACATGGTTTCAACATTATCTTAGATCGGATGAATTTATAGGGTTTATTTTATACAGGGTTTTGGTTCTAAGAGTAAAGGTACTCGAATTGTCCTTATTGGTGCCACCTTAGGCTGCCAAACCCTCAGTCATGGTCAATTACAGACTTAAGCGTATCAAGTTTAATTAGAGGGGACACACTTCCCTATGCCTGACACGGAGAATAAATTCTCACGAAGATATAGGATATATGAACCCCGAAAGCTACTTGCTAGGTCTGACACGTAGAATAAAGTCTCACGAAGACGTCGCTTTCACTCCCAACTAAAAGGGAAATAAGCTCGAGTATAAAGCTTATGTTATGCAATGCACGTGTTGTGTGTAAGGAGAAATGTTCATACAAAAATTAACATCTAAGAAGCAATTAAATAAAAACATAAATATACAAGGGTATAAAATAAATTGAAAGAAATAAACATAATCATAAATTAAATAAAATTGGATTCTCAATTTCTAACTATGGAGACAATATATAATCGACTTAGGTTGACCAGGTTCCCCAGCGAAGTCGCCAAGTTGTCGTTACCGGTTTTCACCCGGGCACAAATATTCCTTGGAGGAAAATTAATATGAATGAATAAATGACATTTTTTAGGAAATGTTTTGGGAGTCGCCATCGACCTTCTTGGATAAGGTAGGTCGAATACCTAAAAATCATATTTTAAAAGAGTTTTTAAGAAAAAAAAACTATTTAAAAGGTAAACTGGCCTGCGTATAACCAAAAATTTGTTCTTTTTAATAATAAAAAGGGATTCGTGGTCGGTTACATTTTGGGAAGGATTAGCACCCCCACAACGCCCAAAATTAGTCCCTGTCGATTATAAATTATCTCTAATAATATAATTTAAGAATTCAAATATAAATTTAATTTATTATCTTGTTATTTCATATTCAATCGTATAATTTTAAAGAAGAAAAAATATTAAAATAATTTTTATAAAACTAAAGTATATATACTTTTAGGGTTTTATAAATAGGGTATTTATTTATTTAAAAATATCATAAAAGGACACCTCGTTACTTTAAGACAACCCATTTCTTCAATATTAAAAAAATGAATAAATATTAATAAAAATAATTTGAATAAAACTAAAACAACTATATATATATATATATATATATATATATATATATATATATATATATATATATATATATATAAGTAAGGTATTTATTTATTTAAAAATATCGAAATAAGACCTCTAGTTAATTTAAGACAGTCATTTCTTAATATTTAAAAATAAATAAATATTATTTAATCAAATATATATATTTATATGACTAAAATGAAAATAATAATAAAATAATTAAATTAATAATTTAAACATATTGAAATTAAAAGGGTAATAATAAAAATTAAATGAAATTACAATTAAATAATGACTAAAATAAATAAAATTAAAATACCATGATTAAAATGTAAAATATCTAAATTAATGGACATAATTCGAATCATTATAAAAATATAAGTATTCACAGTGTAATTTAGCTATAAATATTAATACGGGATTAAAATAAAATTAATTAAAATTATAAGGGACTAAATAAGGTATTTACCCTAAATATTTATAAGTATAGGCAGTGACTAAATTATAATAAAATAAAATACAATTACATAATTAAAATATGCAAAAATCTTATTCGAGTGACCAAAATAGAAGTTTATAAAATCAGAGGGACTGCGCATATAGTCTACCCATTCCCAAATTACATGGAGGTCCTTCACCAAAACTACGTCGTTTTGGTGAGGGTATAAATACCCTTTATTAGGCCTAAAATTTCTCTCTGTCTTCTCTCTAAAGCCTTCGGCCGACCGCCTTATTTTGGCGCCTATCGACGCCACCGACCACCGCTTACGGTGGCCGGAATTCGGAAAAATAACTCCAATTTTTCCTTTTTTAATACTAAGACTGAATATGGCCTTCTTTTGTCCTAAAACTCTATAGATTTCCCTAGATTTAGAAGAGACCGTAGGTATTACCTTCAGTTAAACAGCGATTCCGACGAGCGGGTAAGTTTTCTTCTCTTTTCCTCTTGTTTTTGTTCGTTTTTGTTGGTTGTTGGTCTGTTTGGTGTTGTTGTGGGTTGTGTTTTTGCCGTTGGTTGCTCCTCGTGTGTTTGTCGTTGTTCTCGGTTTCGTGTCTTTCTGTGTGTGTCCCCATTTTGCAGGTTCGATGGCCTTATTTATAGGCTACCACGACACTCTCCATGGACCGGGTAATAAGGTAGAGTTCGGTGAGTCACCAAACTATAATGGTGACTCACCTTAGGGCTTCAACGTGGAGGGGCAATTGGCTTCTGGAAGCTGCTGGAAATGATGTTGTGGTGGATTTGAAACGTGGAGGGGATGCTATCACTGGAAGCTGCTGGAAATGCAACGCGGAAGGGCTGCTGGAATGGGGAGGTAAAAATGGTGATTGCACATGTAAATTAATTAATCATTGAAAATTAGCAGCAATTGATTGAAAAATATAAGAAATTTTCATTTTTGAATATTGGAGGTCTCAAAGTCAAAATTGATATCATATTCTTTTGTATTTTTTAGGAAATATACCTTCTTATGGTAATTTTTAATGAAGTAAATGGGGGAGGGCACGTTAATTATCGCACGAGATTTGTGCTTCGAATCATCAATATTGTGTGAAAAAGCGAACTGCTTCCTTAATTTTGTTTCTTCAAACCTTTACTTCCACGTGACAAAAAAAGAAAAGACTATCAGCCTCTTTTAGATCTAAATAACGAAAAATAGAAAGAACAAAAATATTTTGACAATAATCAGTTAACAAAATTTCTGATTTTTATTAAAATGAAAAGGACAAAAAAAGAAACAAATACGGTCACCGACGACTGTTAGCAATTGAAGAAACCGACGGGGTGGACCCAAACTGACACGTGGCCACGTCACCCGATACTCCTAGAGGTGTTATTGTTGTAATACGGGTCACATTTTCTTTTTCTTTTTTTGTAAATTAATTTATTATTAAAAAAGGAAAAAATTATAGCTTATGTTTCCTTGAAATAAAATGAAAAGAAGTATTCTCGTGTCCCCTTAAAACCCTAAACCCTAATAAAAATAGTTAGGTGTATGAAATAAAAATGGTAGAAAAATGAACATTTGGTTGTTAGGTGTAATGAGATTTAGAAATTAAAACAAATATTTGAGTTGACTAGATTAATTTGGTGTATATTGAATAAGATGCTTCACATTACAACAGATTCGAACAGACAGTGAATATGAAATTCCAGGAAAAAAAACAAAACAAAACAGTGATCTCAGGTACCATTCTTGCCTTTAAATTCTCCTCCTCTTTTCTCCTCATATTTCATTTTCTCACATTCTCTCTTCCGTTCTTGTTGATTCTCGTAAGAAGTGCATTTTACAAGCCACTTCTTTTCTGGGATTCACATCCTTAGCCAGGTTCGTTTCCATTAAGATTTCTTTCTATTTCATTTGTTGGATTCTCTCTCCTCTCTCTCTCTCTCTCTCTCTCTCTCTCTCTCTCTCTCTTTTCCTTGTATGCTCTTAAGGATTGAGATCTCTATCTCAAATCACATTAATGTTTTGTACTCTTATCGATCACAATATTCCCCGTTTTACATTTCTCGCCTTTGGGGTTGTCCTCTATGTTGAATTTGTGGGGGGTTTTCTTTAATTATTTTTGAAAAGGAAATGATTTTTGATTGGTTGTCGATTTTATTTGTTTATTTTTTGTAAAAAGTTTCTATTTTCTCGGTTCCTACCTATAAGGACTAGGTAATACAAAATTATTGAAAATTTAGAAACGGTGTTCATTGGAGTTGACGACGACTTCGAACGGCAACCGACAATAGTTGTTTTGTGGAGTAAATGTCTGGGATGATTGAAAATAGGTAAAGAAACATATGGAAAGGGTGGAAAGGGTTTTGCATGATTAAAGATATAACCTTCAAACGCCACAAAATGCCACAAATTGATGAGACTAATGCGGCGTTTATTAAAAAATGCCACAAATTTCTACCTATTGCTGCGTTTGTAAATACAAACGCCACTATATGTTCAGTCTATTGCGACATTTTTTATAGACGCCACTAAAGGGTGTGGGACGACAACAATTGTGGCACTTGTAAATACAAACGCCACTATATGTTTAGTATATTGCGGCGTTTTTCTCAAAAATGCCACTAAAGTAAGAGTTTGTAGTGGCGTTTGTCTAAAACCACCGCAAATGTTACTACTTTGTGGCGTTTTGGCTATAAACGCCACTATATATATAAAGTTAGCGGCGTTTGCTATAAAAAAGCTGCTATAGACTTATTTTGCTGTAGTGTCCATAATAAAATTTGCTCAAAAATAATTATTTGTATGATCAGTTTATCTTATTTCAAAACTTGACATTTTCTTTGGTCTGGTCCATCGGAATGTCATTATTTTAATATATTCATATGAAGAAATTTCTACCCTAGTCTTGATAGTTTAGTTATAACAATTGTTGCATGAGATTATACATCATGAATAGCATTCCTAGCTCTTAATATATATATATATATAGATATTTAAATTTTCAACCGTCACTGTTTTATTTACGAAACTTTGGTTTGGAGGGATTAATCTAATCTTTATGGTAGTTGCAGTTTCTTGGAATGGGAGTTAATACTATCATTAGGTTGTTTCTTTCTCCTTTTGTATGTGTTTTCAATACAGTCATACTTCAAAGTCGATGTATAGGTGGGATCGACGTAGCAAGCATCTTACAAATTTTAAATTGTTATATATTTTAGATTTTTTTTTATTTTTTGATTAATAATTCATTTTTGTACTTAAATTTTATATGTTTGTCTTATCTTCAAACTTTATAAGTTCACCTTTAAACGTAAAATATTGAATCCTTCCCTTTCTATAGATATAGATTTGCAATGTAATCACTTCCTTTTCATATATTTAGTAATAATTTTTAATGCTGTTTTCGGAGTTAAAAAAGTGAGAAAAATAATCCCTTTTCATGTATATACAACTTGGTAGTCTTTCATTTGGATTTTGGAGTATTTTATAATTGTAGATGCATCTAAGATCTGGGACAAAGAAATGCAAATGAGGCAGCGGATGCAAAGTATATCTGGGGTGGGAACGTTCACTCTGGAATCCAATTTTCTTAATATTACTTCCATTTTATTATGGGTGTCAGCCTTGAAATTTTATTTGTGTCCATCTCATATAAAAATTTTCAATAATTAATGTGTGTCTATCCTCACAAATATTTCTGGATTTGCCACTGAAATTGCCACTGAAATGAGGTGAGGCCCCAACTCTGGTGATGAAATAAGTGGATCCGATATTACTTACGAGATATGAAGAATCGATATCGTAATTTTTTTTTCAGGTCCATCTAAAATTTGGGCGACTCATTTTTCATACTGGTGAAATCCAGCATGTCCAGAAAGCAATGTTCTTAAGGCCATTCTCATTGAATTAATATATATATATATATATCTCTGTGTGTGTGTATTATAATTGTTCTTTCCACCTCTCTACATGTAGATTTTAGCACATTTCTGATCAAAACTAGAAAACGGTACCACCGTCTTGTCGAGAACCTCTGTGCAAATAATGTACCTTTATCTGCCATAAATGTGGTCTAGCTTTGGAGATGAGAGAGAAGGTAAACGTGTTTTACTTGAGAGATGTACTGCAAAACTCAAATTTACAACTTGCTTATATTTGATATTCTGAATTTATGCTTCGATGTTTGACCGCCAGATTCAAGGAAGCCTGCCATTGATGGACTGCTCGCCTAACAGCAGTAGTGATAAGAAAACATTGAAGAGGTGGTTTTTCATAGACAAGAGGGTTGGTTTAAAAGTGTCAACACACATTTTTCGTCCTACTAGGATTCAAACTCCTAAAAATAGGATAGAATTTTAGGATTCAAATTCCTAAAAATAGGATAACATTTTGCTAGGATTCAAACTCCTAAAAATAGGATAGAGTTCTACTAAGATTTAAATTCCTAAAGATATGATCCACAAGCACTATAAATAGCCATTGTAACTCACCATTGTAACACACGATTTACACACAAAACATAGAGGAAAGCACGAGAAGATACAAAGGCAAAGCTATTGTAAACGATTCGAAAAATAAATAAAAGGTAGTATCTTTTTATACTTTTGATTTGGTCTCTTACATTTACGTTTTAATTATTATTATTTTATTTATTTAACTTTATTTATAAGCACATTTCCCTTGTTACTCATTTTATTTAATTGTTTTGTTATTTTCTTTTCTTTTTTTTCATGTAATATTTTTTTTACATTTTATGTATTTCTTTTTACTTAGTATATTTTTTATTTTTTTTAGATTATATATATATATTATTTTTTATTATCAGTTTATTAATTTATATATATATATTTACTCTTTATTTTTTATTTTATATATATATTATTTTTACTTTTTATTATTATTTTATTTATTTGTTTTATTTCTATATTTTTATTTCTTTTTCTTTTTTTTCTTTTATTTTTTATATTTATTTTACTTACTATTTTATCTTTGTTTTCTTTATCTTATCTTTTATTTAATTTGTTTTCTCTTTATTTTAATTTAATTAATTAATTTATTTCTTACCTTTTTATCTATTACCTTTTTATCTAACATGGTTTTTTGACCTTCTTAAGGCCACACCTTTAAAACTATCTAAGGTAAGTAATTGTGATCGTATTTTTACCTTTTAATTTTAAATTACAATTTTCTTAATTTAAGACAACCGGCAAATTACGTAGTACCGAAAGGGCGGTTCAAGGGTGCTAATCCTTCCTTGACCGTAATCGACTCCCGAATCCGACATATCTTTGGTAAGACGCAGATCAGGTAAGATATAAGGTATCCGATTAACCTATTTATTTTTTAAATAAATAATCGGTGGCGACTCCAATCCACATTTTTCAAGTCGAAGCCCAATTCCGGGGCCCAACCGAAAGACGGTTGCGACAGCTTGGCGACTCCGCTGGGGACCGTAAGTGAGTCAGGCTAAGGTAATTTCCAGTTGTCTTTTTAATGAAAAGGGTAAGTTTAAATTTTAAGGTAACATTTCGATCCTTATTGCTTACTTTTGATTATATTTTCGAAGTAAATAGTTGTACTGACCGTTTTTTAATGATTTCAGCCCTTAAAGATTTTTCATCTAAAGGCTCTATACCCGAGCTCCGAACCCTATTTAAGTGGGGGTGAAAGCGACGCCTTCGTGTGAATTATTCTCCGTGGGCCTAGCAGTAACCTTCGGGATTCATATACCTTATGCCTTCGTGTGAATTTATTCTCCGTATGGGCATAAGGGAATGTTTCCTCTCGAGTTTAACTTAGTCCACACAAGCCTGTGAGGGTTTAGGACTAAGGGTCTGGCAAGCCCAAGGGGGCACCATCAAGGAGAACTCGGTACATTTTTAGCACCTAAACCGGGAGACCATGGAGAATTAGAGCCCACCCCAAAATCTCATTCCAAACCCTAGGCTGCTTTGTTTCTGCTTTAGTTTCTGTTCAAAGCATGCGAACTAGACAAATATGCGGTTAGGATTTGTTTGAAAGTAGCATGCGGGATAGAGATCATGTCCGGTAGGAATAATAACATGTGGGGTATATCATGTGGGGTAGGACTTTCATTTTTATGATCGTTTTTTTTTTCACCTCACTAACTCTTTTCATCTTTTTTTCCTTTTCTTTTATTTTCATCACTTGCATCATAAAAGAGGTCATTGATCCACTAAAACGTGTTTGTTAAAACTCGAATAATCTGAATCCATGGACAAAGGTGTTGTAATACAAGAGATAAAAACCCCGAGGTACGACTATGGTCCGAGAGACTCAGAAGGAAAAGGGAGACAGTCTTCAAGGAAGCTATGTGTCAGTGCTGGTTAGCTACGCCTCTATCAACCTAAAACAGAATAATGTGCAAGAACTTCGAGACATCTGCTTCATGTTAAGACCGATGAGCCCTTAATCAGAGTCTTGGTTCAATTTTTGAACCTGGGATACAGTTGCTTCACTTTTAACTAGGAGGACATGGTACCTACCATCGAGGAGTATACTACACTATTGCACTGTGAAAGCATTAAACTGGAGCGAGCCTACATCAAACACATCAAGAGTCAGCCTTTCAAGAACGGACTGTCTAAGATTGCAGGAGTTGATGAAAAATGGGTGACTGACCGACTCCGAAACAAAGGTAACGGGCAAGGAATTGAGTGGATCCACATAAGGGAACTAATGAAGGACTACCGTGATGAATGGAAGACTATATACCTTTTTGTACTAGGTCTGGATGGCTTGATCATCTTTCCAAAGGTTTTGGGATGCATTGACGCAGCCGTGGTGGAACTGTTGGGCAAGGAATTGAGTGGATCCACATAAGGGACTAATAAGGACTACCGTGAGAATGGAAGACTATATACCTTTGTACTAGGTCTGGATGGCTTGATCATCTTTCCAAAGGTTTTGGGATGCTTTGACGCAGCCGTGGTGGAACTGTTTGAGCAACTTCCGAAACGAGTCAACCCAGCCCGACCATCTCAGCCGACCTTTGGTCTCTCAACCATTACCGAAGAGCTGGTTGGTAGAATCATTGGATGTGTTCAGTTCCTTCAAGTCTGGATTCACATCCACTTCTGATTCACATCCACTTCTGAAGACTAATGGGGTTTCCTACTGTAGATTTATCACTACGTATTCACCTTTGAGAGAGTTCATCACCATGACATGACATGAAGGCGCTTCAAAAGAGAAATGGATGAAAGTCTTCAATCATCTTCAGGACTGGGATATTACCTGGAGAGCCCCCCGGTTGTTCCTCAGTGATGTTCTTTTCAAGTGTGGGAATTCTGACACTATGACCCTATTTGGACTTTGAGGTGCATTGGGTATGCTCTGTTGTTGGCACTTAGATAGTATGGGGCACATCAGTTTGTCCAACAACATAGGATTATCTATATCAGAGTTTATGTATCACGTGACAGTTATAAGAAGATGACAAAGAAGCAGTCGAGTCATGGAAGAAGTATCTCGGATGGATGTCTAGAAGATTTAGTCCGAACTACCTTTTATTGTTTTATATCTCTACAATAAAACATTTTTTGTCTGAATAGGATTATTTATATAATGGACACTTTTCTGGATCAATGCCTCGAACTTTCGTGCTTCTTGCATTTTGCATTTTGCCTTTTGCATTTTCATCTACATTTTAAGCATTTTCACAAACATGAAATTAAGTCGTGAAGGACTCGATGAAGCGAATTTAACCACATGGAAGCAAGATGTAACATTAAAGAGCCTAATCAGCTATGATAGGACAAAGCCGGCTAGGATGATCTAAGAAAGAATCCTCATATCCTAAGGACTACAATGTTGAAGCTGTTAACTGTTACCACATAAGAAGCTCCAAACTTCCTCTGAGACTATAAGGCGCTGAAGCGCAAGATCCAAACCTGATGGATTTCAGGGCATTGACAGCCGAAGAAGGGGGCATGGCATATACCATTTGCACTTAGAGGATTGTTTTGTTTGAACACGTCACTGATATTCATGTTTGCTTAATCTTTTAAACGATTGAATTTATGCTACTTTCTAAGTGGAGCAATGAACAAATTTTAATCTTTAGTTCTTCGAAATTAAATGAATTAAGGATTCTTTTAACTCTTCAAGAATTATAGATTTTTGACATATGACAAGATTAGACCTTTCTTATCATGTCTCAAATCCCAAAAGAAATACCTTGATCATTACCAAAAAACCAAATTTTGACATAACTTCCCTTTGAAATTCTTGAACATTGTCTTTATCTTTTTGATTCACCCATACCTTTCTTTTAGTCAAATAAAGTCACACCATTGTCTTTTTAGACTCAAAATGACATTTAATACCCAAGGCATTGAGTTGTTCATTTGAACATGAGCATTCTTCGAAGACACAATTGGGGCATCTCGCCGGGAGCCTGAACATTGAGATATGTTGGGAGCAAGGAGCAAAAAAATAATCCATTCGAAATATTCTATCACGCATTAACTACATTGTTTTCATGTGAAGAAAATCAATCCTGAAAATCTATCCCCCTGGGGATACCTCTTCTGTGAGACTTCCATGTATGAAATGATGAACGGCTTTCTTTCTTTATCCCTTTACAACAGGAGAAAATATATATCCCTTGTGTCCCCTTTTGAGCCTGTATTTTTCTTCTGATTCAACCCTAACCAAGGATCACCCTCCACATTGGGGGCAAGGTAGAAGAAATCTGCTCACATGAGTGAAGACTCAATCAAAAGGAGACACCAAAAGGTGACCAAATGGCAAGTGCGAAGATCCAATCAAGAAACAAAAGAAAAGAAGCAAAAAGCAAAAAAAAAACAAAGAAAAAGAGAACAAGAACAAAAGGAAAAAAAGCAAAAAGAAAAAAGAAAAAAGGACAAAAAGCACATGCAAAGATTCCCTAAAGACAAATGTCACATCAAGCTTCAAACTATGAGATTGATCAAGCACAATCATTCCCAAATCTCTGAATCACTTCACTCGAAGATCATGGAACATCCAGAGAAATCCAGAGAAACACATATGAGCAGATCCAAATTGAACAAGACAGAATTGAAGGCATCAGAATGATTGATCCTTGGTTCAACACCCTGAAACACTTGTTTGGGCCTATTTATCCTTTTCTTCATAACCATGAGCCTTGGCCTACATTACGTGCCTTAAAAGTCCCTTCTAATCATACATGGATTTCTAAACAGAAGAGACTATCTTCAGATTTCATCCCGCCCATCAGGATTAATCTTTGTTTGCAAAAAAAAACAATGTAATTAATGTATGGTAGAGAAAAATAACAAAGGGGGTTCAAGACGTAAATCCTGAATAACGTCTTGAAACCAAAGGAGGATTCGAGTTGAAAACCTGAAAAGGCGGCTCAAATATAAAAATTGCAACTGAGGCGATCACACAAATTACTTGATAAGGCATCGCACAATCCGAGTGTGACAACGAAGGTTGGGAGTCAGAGAACACTTCCAGTAGAGTATGCAAGCTACCCCATCAATCCTTTGAGCATCAAATACCAAACCTTTGAGCATCAAATGCCAAACCTTTGACCAAACACAATGACCTGAAACTTTTTATCCTTTCTTTACTTGACCATCTCTCAAAGATAGCTTTGATCTTGACACTTGTCAAATAGCTATAATTTATTGAAGGATTAACATTGTAATTAATTCTTTGATATCCAATGAACTCTAGTTTTATGATTCGTCTCAATTGTAAAAACCGTGAAAGGGGCAATATTTTTAAAACTTGGGATTAAACATTTTTTGAAACTCTTTTAATTGATATTAAAGAGAAGAAAACATTTTTTTTAAACAGACAGTCTCTCTAGAGTGGATCTTGGTAAATGAATGTGACTCTCAAACACAAAGCTCATGCTTAGAATCAATGATGAAGCAAGAATGAGGAACATTTGGGGCATCTTTGAAGATTCAACATGAAATATTGGGGCATTTTTTGGGCATCTTTGGGGATTCAACATCCTAATGCGAATTATCAGGCCTTTTTCAAGAGATAAAATATAACCAATTCATGTTATATGCATCTTATGCATACATTTTAGAGCATCATTTTTCCCCACATACATAATTTTTGTAGCTTTTAGAGTCAAGTTTCGACTTCAAGATGAAGGATACTCGATTCAAAAGAACCTTTAAAGATTGATGTTGGTTGCTTAACTCAGCAGCAAGAAGCTACACTTCAACCAATTTGACATATTGAAAGATCGACAGATCTTAGAATCAACTTCAGACGAGTTCGAGAGATAATTCAGAACCAATCCAGTTCGCATTTTCAAGTTGGATTTCAACTTCACGACGAAGGATATCCAATTCCTGGCTCAACTTCACGACGAAGGGGCCACCCACGATTTCAACTTCACGACGAAGGGAATCGTGCTCACCATTGTCTCTCTTGAGATAATTTCCCTTGAAACAAAATTTTGTCTCTCTTGAGACAGTTTCCCTTGAAATAAATTTTGTCTCTCTTGAGACATTTTCCCTTGAAATAAATTTTGTCTCTCTTGAGACAGTTTCCCTTGAAACAAAATATTTAAATATGTTTTCTTTAAAACAAATTTCGTCTATCTTGAGACAGTTTCCCTTGAAACAAAATCTTTGAATTTATTTCCCCTAAAACAAATTTTGTCTCCCTTGAGACAATTACTCTTGAAACACAAAATCTTCAAATTTATTTCCCTTAAAACATAATTTTGTTTCCCTTGAGACCGTTTCTCATGAAACAACAGATATCTTTGAGATCGTTTCCCTTGAAACGAATTATCTCTTTCAAACAACTTCTTTTGAAGCATCATCTGAACCGTTACACTCAGCAGGCACATACTTGAGATGGTCGAGAAGCATTTCTCAAATCAAAAATAGAATGTGCACATCAGATTTGAACATTTGAAGATATCAAGATCAGGGATCAAAATTTGAAGATTCAAGAATCAAGATTCCAGACAGGCAACTGGTGATCGAGATGTATCTTAAGACCCCCAAGATAACATATGTTGCATATGCATTTTAGGCACACCTAAGAGCATTGCATCCATAGTATCACATATATGCATAACTTTTTCAGGTTTTAGCTAGAGTCAATTTCAACTTCGCGGCGAAGGATATTGAACTCAAAGTGACACAATTTGCTCGAGAGTGGATTTCAACTTCACGACGAAGGATATCTAGCTCGAAGCCAAACTTCATAATAAAGGGGTCTCCACGGTTTCAACTTCACGGCGAAGGGAATTGTGTCCACCCGCAACATACAATACTTGGATTTCAACTTCACGACGAATGATTCAAGTCAAGGCTCAACTTCACAACGAAGGGCCATCCGCGATTTCAACTCCACAACGGAGGATATCGTGGCACTCGAGAACACACAAGTTCAACTTCACAACGAAGGGACGGCTGGTTGTCAACAAATAACTTCTCAATTTCAGAGCCAATTTCAACTTCACAACGAAGGATATTGGACTTCAGACAACGCAAGTTCAACTTCACGACGAAGGACCGCTGCTTGTCAAAAACAACTTCCCAATTTCAGAGCCAATTTCAACTTCACAACGAAGGATATTGGACTCCAGACAATGCAAGTTCAACTTCACGACGACCCGCTGCTTGTCAACAACAACTTCCCAATCTCAGAGCCAATTTCAACTTCACGACGAAGGATATTGGACTCGAGACAACACAGTTCAACTTCACAACGAAGGGATGGCTGGTTGTCAACAAACAATTCCCGGTTCCAGAGCCAATTTCAACTTCACGACGGAGGATATTGGACTTGGAACAATGCTACTTACTTGGATTTCAACTTCATGACGAAGGATATCCAACTCAAAGAAGGATTATGCCATCAAATTGTCGAGTTCGACTCCATTCAGCTCGATGACACATCAATCGCACTACTTCCGGTTGCAGTTGAGGTTTTCAAGTCGAGAAGAGACCTGGGTTAGCCGTGCCTTAGTGACAAACAACCATTTTCAACAGCATAACTTAAGTCAAGAAAAAGCTATCGTTAATGAAGATTTCTGAGTTCGATTCCGATCCAAGGTCTTTAAACCGAGAGAAGACCGAGGGTAACGGGAAGCCACGTGCTGATTCAAATTCCGAACGACGGCTTTAATTTCATATCATTTCAAGATGAACTCGACTTCACGATGGAGGAGTCATCCGTAACAATTCGAGAGGGGTTATTGAAACATCAGAGTTAATTTTCAACTCACTGAACGAAAAGTGTGTCTTTTAATTTGTCCTATCCCCGTTACACGACTATGGGCAAAGAGGGGCAGCTGTCAACACCCTACTAGGATTCAACTCCTAAAAATAGGATAGAATTTAGGATTCAATTCCTAAAAATAGGATAACATTTTGCTAGGA
The DNA here is from genome assembly GCF_006381635.1 of Hibiscus syriacus. NCBI lineage: Eukaryota > Viridiplantae > Streptophyta > Magnoliopsida > Malvales > Malvaceae > Hibiscus > Hibiscus syriacus. The sequence goes on along the minus strand of NW_024062900.1, from coordinate 3,843,999 downwards.
TTCAACTCCTAAAAATAGGATAGAGTTCTACTAAGATTAAATTCCTAAAGATATGATCCACAAGCACTATAAATAGCCATTGTAACTCCCATTGTAACCACGTTTACACAAACATAGAGGAAAGCACGAGAAGATACAAAGGCAAAGCTATTGTAAACGATTCGAAAATAATAAAAGGTAGTATCTTTATACTTTGATTGGTCTCTTACTTTACGTTTTAATTATTATTATTTATTATTTAACTTTATTTATAAGCACATTTCCCTTGTTACTCATTTATTAATTGTTTTGTATTTTTCTTTTCTTTTTTTTTCATGTAATATTTTTTTTTTTTATGTATTTTCTTTTTTACTTTAGTATATATTTTTATTTTTTAGATTATATATAAATATATTATTTTTATTATCAGTTTTATTAATTTATATATATATATTTACTCTTTTTATTTTTTATTTTATATATATATTTTTACTTTTTTATTTTATTTATTTTTTTATTTCTATATTTTTTTTTTTTCTTTTTTTCTTTTATTTTTATATTTATTTTACTTACTATTTATCTTTGTTTTCTTTATCTTATCTTTTATTTAATTGTTTTCTCTTTATTTTAATTTAATTAATTAATTTATTTCTTACCTTTTTATCTATACCTTTTATCTAACATGGTTTTTGACCTTCTTAAGGCCACACTTTAACTATCTAAGGTAAGTAATTGTGATCGTATTTTTACCTTTTAATTTTAAATTACAATTTTTTTAATTTAAGACAACCGGCAAATTACGTAGTACCGAAAGGGCGGTTCAAGGGTGCTAATCCTTCCTTGACCGTAATCGACTCCCGAATCCGACATATCTTTGGTAAGACGCAGATCAGGTAAGATATAAGGTATCCGATTAACCTATTTATTTTTTAAATAAATAATCGGTGGCGACTCCAATCCACATTTTTCAAGTCGAAACCCAATTCCGGGGCCCAACCGAAAGACGGTTGCGACAAAAAGATTGATAAAGATTGAAGGTTCATAACTGTACTTGACAAAGCTGATTCGATCGTAAGCAAGTATATAGTTTAACTTGTTATTAGTGTATCTAAAAGTGGTCTGAAGCTAATGGAGTTGAAGTCAAATCATTCATCTCCTGTTCTCAGTGACCCGATTCCAGTAAACAATTCGAGACTAGGCATCCATTCGAATCTGCTTCCCTATCAGCAATCAGGTGGATCTTTGCCCTCAGAAGTATGACAATTCCCAGGAAGAAACCTGGAAAGCTTGAGGATGTTTGGTCCAACGGTTTTCTAGAGGCCATGAGATCATCATCGCCCCATCGTAAGAAGTTAATTAAGCACAAGGACTTTAACATTGTTGCTTCTGCAGATGATTTCGATATTGCTTACCGCTCTTGGATGGTATGCATATATCTTTTCTGATACAGATATATTATTTTTCTTGTATTATATGTCGTAACCGGTTTTATTCCGGGCACGAATTTTTTACTTGGCGGGAAAAGTGATGTGAATAAATGGTTTTTAAAATAATTTGTGAGTCGCCATCGGCCTTTTGGGTCAGGTAGGTCGAATACCTAAAAAATTATCTTTTAAAAGAGTTTTTAAGAAAAAATCAGTTAAAAGATAAACTGATCTGCGTTTTAACCAAAAATTCATTCTTTTTAGAAATAAAAAAGGATTCATAGTCGGTTACGTTTAGGGAATGATTAGCACCCCTACAACGCCCAAAATTGGTATTTTTTAATTATAAATTGTCTCTATTATTAGAAATTCAAAATTCAAAATTCAAAATATATTTAATTTATAATCCTATTATTTTAAGATTATAATTATGAAAAATATATTATAAATTATTTATTTAGAAATATCAGAAAAGGACTTCTAGGGTCTTAAGACAGCTCTTTTCTTTGATATTAAAAAATAAATAATTAATTAATAATTATATATAATTATAAAAAGATATTTATTATTTTTTTTATATCAAAAATGGAATCCAGTTATTTAAGACTGCCCTTTCTTAATATTGGAAAATAAAAATACTAAAATAGGATTAAATAATTAACTAAAATTTAATAAATAAAATACATATTATTATATAATATATATTTATGGTTAAATAATAATAATAATACTAGTAATAATAATTAAAAGTAAACATATAACTAACAATAAAATTAAAATTATATATATAACTTGTAAAAAAAATATAAATAGAAATTGAAATTAGTGACTAAATTATAAACTAATAGCATTAAATACCTAATTCATAATTATTTAAAATTACGGGGATTAAACATGTTATTTTACTCATTAATTAATTTATGGACTAAAATAAAATTATAATAAATTCGAATGTCAAATTAAAATAAATTAAAACATGCTCAGGATTAAAATAACATTAATTAGAATTAAAGGACTAAAATGGTTATTTATCCTAAATATATTATTTAATATAAAGGACTAAAATAAATAGAATTAAAATTAAAGAACTGAATTAAAAGGATTATAAATTGATTTAGTGACTAAAATGTAAGGATTACAAATTAGGATGGCTGCGGAAAGGGTTTAACTTTTAATTAATTACAGACAGACCCCTCCCCAAAACGGCATCGTTTGGGGAGGGCTATTTAAGTGTTGAAACGGCTGGCCCGAAGGGCCAGCCCTCATTTCTCTCATTTTCTTCCTCTCTCTAAACTGAGAGAGTTTAAACTCTCTCTCGTTTCTCTCTAGCTTCCCTCACCGGAGGGAAGTCGGTCACCGGGCGGTAGCCGTCTGCCGCCACCTTCCTCATCGCCGGCCACCGTTTCCGGTGGTTGAAAAACACCAAAACTTCCCAAACCCTAGATCCAAGTACCCTAAACCCGATTTCACCCTTCTTTTATCCTAAAAAGTTATGGATTTTCCTAGATCTAAGGAAAATACCTTCGGTATTTTTTATTCTCAGGTGTCGTTTGGGGTTCTCCGGTAAGGTAAACTCTTCCTTCTCTCTTCTCGGTTTGATTGCTGGTTGTTGTGAGTTGGTCTCTGTTTTTTTTTGTATCTTTTCTCTCCGTTTGGTTGCTCTGTGGTTGTTGGTTGCCTCTGTTTTTGCAGGTGGTGGCTTTATAGCCATCACCGGCGCTTGTCTCAGACCGGGTAAAAGAGTAGAGTTTGGTGAGTCACCGAACTTCCAGTGGTGACTCACCGTTGAGGGCAAAGTGTGCGGCTGTGGCTTGGCCTTCTGGATCCTTCAGTTGGCGTCGTGGCAGCGTGGTAGCAGAGGCTGGCGAACGGCGGCCGCGTGGTCCCTAGGGTATCATTACCCTAGGGTTTGTTCTGGATGAGTGTGGGTCGTTGGATCTCTCAGATCTAACGGCTGAGATTGAGGTGGCTGGAGGAAGCTGAAAACCCTAATCTAGTTTAGGGTTTCCATTGGGATAGCTCAGTTGGGCTAGAATTGGGCCTCCGGGATTTGTAATTGGGCCGTGTAATCTGGGCCTGTTTGTAATAATAATAATATTAATAATAAAAATATATAATAAATAATAATATGATAATAATAAATAAAATCGGGACAAAATTAGTATCTACAGCTGCCCCTCTTTGCTCATTCTAGTGTTAACAGAATAGAGCAAAGACGAAAGACATAAATTTGTTCAATTGACTTCTCCTGATTAAGATGGAAATGTTGAACAAGTCTCCTCTGGGATTAGTTCTTATTATGAACTTTTCCACTGGGGATATTTTCAATCTCATCTGTGATAAAATCTAGCAAAGGTTAAGCAAGTTCTTCTCATTATGACTCCTTCTTCCTCTTCAGATGGGTTCTTCTCATTATGACACCTTCTGAAAATGTTGATCCGCAAAAGAGGTGTCGTGATTCAACTTCATATGTGATGAATTAAGGCAAGGTTGAACAAATTCTTCTCATTATGAACTTCTTCTCCTTCTTCAGATGAGTTCTTCTCATTATGAACACTTCTGGAAATATTGATGCTGATTTATCTCCTTCTGGCAATGTTGATCCATCGATCAAACTAAAGTCGAACAAATTCTTCTCATTATGAACTTCCTCTGGAAATGCTGATCCATCAAATGATGGATTTGAGCAAAAGGTTGAACAAGCTCTTCTCATTATGAACTTCTTCTTCCTTCTCCAGATGAGTTCTTCTCATTATGAACTTTTTCTGGAAAGCTGATCCATCAAGTGATGGATTGAGCAAAAGTTGAACAAGTTGTTCTTATTATGAACTTCTTCTTCCTTCAGATGAGTTCTTCTCATATGAACTTTCTCTGAACTGTTGATCCATCAAGTGATTTAAGCAAAAGTTGAACAAGTTCTTCTTATTATGAACTTCTTCTTCCTTCTTCAGATGAGTTCTTCTCATTATGAACTTTCTCTAGAACTGTTGATCCATCAAGTGATGGATTTAAGCAAAAAGTTGAACAAGTTCTTCTCATTATGAACTTCTTCTTCCTTCTTCAGATGAGTTCTTCTCATTATGAACTTTTTCTGGAAAAGCTGATCCATCAAGTGATGAATTTGAGCAAAAAGTTGAACAAGTTATTCTCATTATGAACTTCCTCTTCCTTCTTCAGATGAGTTCTTCTCATTATGAACTCTTCTGGAAGTACTGATCCACCGAGTGATGAATTTAAGCAAAAAGTTGAACAAGTTCTTCTCATTATGAACTTCTTCTTCCTTCTTCAGATGAGTTCTTCTCATTATGAACTTTCTCTGGAACTGTTGATCCATCAAGTGATAGATTAAATCTTTGCTAAATCTTGAAATTCCTGTCAAAATTTAACATGGATAAATGAATGAAAATGCACCTATTTTTGCAAATACCTAAATATGATGCATGAATGTTAAGTTCATTTTTATTTGATTTCAAATTGGTGAACTTAGTATTTCTTCAGTTGTGTAGAAATCCAATAAATCTTTCTTCTTCAAATCGGAGAATCTATCATCTTTGAAAAATGTAGATATAGATATAATGTCACAAAACCCTTTGAGAATAAAACTCAATAATATAGGCTCTTGAAAAGCTCGCACTTATGCAACATGTTGATTCTGATAACAACTCATCTGATTATGAAGTGATATTTCAAGATGATTTCACAGATATTGATAGTTCTTTTAATACCGAGAAAATCCTGAATTCTGATTCTGATGAGGAGAGTAAACTTTTATACTTGACGAAAATGGGATACTCAAATGCTATGTCTTCAATAGTCATAGAGAATAATCCTGATTCATCAATTGCAGAGTTAACAGATTTATATGTGCTGCTCAAATGGCTAAGGCTGTTGACACACTTCTTCCGGTAAAGATAGGAAGCCATTATGCAATGATCCCAATTACAAGAAAAGGCAAAACTCGAGCTATGATTTTTGGGAAAGGAATAAGCAGAAGAAGCTTGAAAAGAATCTTCTTAATGAAGACGATCATGCAGTTCATCTTTTAATTCCAATGATTGGTTCTGTGGTTCCTACCGAACCAGATCAGATAACTCAAAGAACACTTCTAGAAGATGTTATTGGGTCTCCTTATTTCTACTACGAGAACGTGGCACTTGCTCCAGTTAATGTTTGGACTGGAATATCACAGTATTTATTTGATGTAGAGCCATAATTTGTAGATTCGAAGTATTTTCATGCTGCTACACTGAAAAGGGGCTATATTCATAATCTGCCAATTGAAAACAGATTTCTTCTTGTTCCATTTCCAAATAACTCTATGATGGTGATAATTGCTTACTTTGTATCCATGCCTTTAAAAGTATTAACATAAAGTGATATTCAAATCTTTAACTTATTTCAAAATTATGCTAATCTATTTACAAAATAAAAGAATAAATTGAATTTTTGAAAATAAATTGAATCTCAAATAAATTGAATTTAGAGAAAATAAACTTAGAATTTATTAATAAATAGATAGAATTATATTCAAAGTTATGGCAAGCATAGGAATGAAAAATTCAAATGACTCACAAATTATTAGCATAAGTATTTCTAAATTAATCAAATTGATATAATTTAGAGTATTGATGTAAGCTTTTGTCTGAAAGATCTCAAACGTTGTCAGAATGCTTGTAGATGTGAAGTTCCTCCTAAACTATCAAAATCTTAAGAGGATGCAATTGCCAGATGCCTAATATCAACATGTATTTGAGCCGCCCTTTCAGGTTTTCAACTCAAATCCTTCCTTTGGTTACAAGATGCCCTTTGCGGGTTTCATCTTGAGCCCCCCTTTTTTCTTTCTTCTTTTTTCTTTCTTTTTCTTTTTTTCTCTTTTTTTTCCTTTTTTTTCTTTCTTTTTTTTCCATTTTTTTCTTCAAGCATAATATTTCTTGATAGAATCCGAGTTTATTAGATTTCTCAGAATTTTTCCATCCATTTCTGCCAAGATCAACGCTCCTCCGGAAAAGGCCTTTTTTACAACGTATGGCCCTTCCCAATTAGGCATCCATTTCCCACGGAAATCTTTATGTATAGGCAAGATCTTTTTTAGTACTAGATCACCCTCTTGGAATTCTCTTGGATGTACTTTCTTGTCATGAGACTTCATCATCCGTTTCTGATACATTTGTCCATGGCAAATAGCTTTCAATCTTTTCTCCTCAATAAGGTTCAATTGATCAAATCTAGCTTGGATCCATTCAGATTCATCCAATTTTGTTTCTCTCAAAATTCGAAGTGATGGAATCTCAACTTTAATTGGTAAGACTGCTTCCATCCCATAGACTAAAGAAAAAGGCGTTGCCCTATTAGATGTTCGAACAGTAGTTCGGTATGCATATAAAGCAAAAGGTAACTTCTCGTGCCAATCTTTGTAAGTTTCAGTGGTCTTTGTAATGATTCTCTTGATGTTCTTATTTGCTGCTTCAACTGCCCCATTCATCTTTGGACGATATGCCACTGAGTTTGCATGTTTGATCTTAAATGTGCACAAAGTTCGGTCATCATCTGTTGTTCAGGTTCAGAGCATTATCTGTAATGATCCTTTCTGGTAGGCCATACCGGCAAATTATTTCTTTCTTTATGAATTGCAGACTGTGGACCTCTTAATTGGCATACGAAGCAGCTTCAACACTTGGTAAATAATCAATTACCAAGGATGAAACAATGTCCATTCGATGCTTTTGGTGTGATTGCCCCAATGACATCTATTCCCCACATAAAATGGCCAGGGTGCTGTCATTACATGTAAGGAGATGGGGTCCATGAATCTTATCTGCATATATGGCATTTGTGGCATTTCCTTGCATAATCAATGCAATCTGTGTGCATGGTAGCCCAATAATATCCATATCTCATTATTTTTCTAGCCATGGAAAGACCATTTGCATGTGTTCCACATATTCCATTGTGTACTTCTTCAATGATGTTTCTGGCTTCGCTAGTATTTAAACATCTCAATAGCATTTGATCATTGCTTCTTCTATACATAGTCTCGCCATCAAGAAAATATCCAGCAGCCATTCTTCTCAAGGTTCTTTTATCAATTTCAGATGCATTTTGTGGATAACTTTGATTTTTGATATATTGCAAGATATCATAATACCATGGTTTTCCATCTACCTCTTCCACACTATAACAATGTGCAGGAATTCATATACTTGCATTTTGATTGGCATCATATCAACTTTCTTAGTTGCCTGAAACATAGCAGCTAATGTAGCCAAATCATCTGCCATTTGATTTTCTTCTCGAGGGAGATAATTGAAGGTGACTCTCTCAAATTCTTTCACTAATTTGAGGGTAAAATTTCGGTATTCCAACAATTTGGGATCTTTTGTTTCCCATTCACCTCGTAATTGATACACCACTAACGATGAATCTCCATATATATTCCGCCATGTTATTGGTGCAAAAGAACTCCAGTCTACTTTTAAAGGGATAATAAATATTTTCTGGAGAAATTAACACTGCCCCAATTCCTCATCCCAATGTGTTGGATGCTCCATCAAAGTAAAGCTTCCAAGATGCATCATTTGTTCCGACTTCTTCATTCATGGATATGCACAACAAATCTTCATCTGGAAAATTAAAACTCAAAGGTTGATAATCATTCGATACACGACTGGCCAAAAAATCAGCTATGACACTTCCTTTTATCGCTTTTTGGTTGACATATACAATATCAAACTTGGATAATAACATCTGCCATCTAGCCATTCTGCCTGTCAAAGCTGGTGATTCCATTAAGAATTTCAAATGATCAAGTTTGGACATCAACCAAGTAGTATGATATAACATGTATTGTCTGAGTCTTCGAGTAGCCCACACCAAGGCACAACATAATTTTTGTATTGGTGGATATCGAATTTCACAATCAGTAAATTTCTTGCTCAGATAATAAATGGCTTTTTCTTTTCTTCCAGATTCATTGTGCTGTCCCAGTACACATCCCATCGAATTTTCAAAGACTGTCAAGTAGAGAATTAATGGTCTATCAAGCATTGGTGATACTAAAATGGGGGCATTGGATAAATATTTCTTAATAATATCCAAAGTTTCTTGACATTCATCATTCCAGACTTCAGGATTGTTCATTCGAAGTAATTTGAACACTGGATCACATTTGTTAGTTAATTGAGAATGAACCAAGATATATAATTTAATCTTCCCAAAAAGCCTCGAACTTCTTTTTTTGTATTGGGTGGTGGAAGATCTTGAATGCTTTACTTTATCTGGATCAATCTCGATTCCTTTTTGCTGACCACAAATCCCAAAAGCTTCCCGGAAGTTACCCCAAAAGTGCATTTAGCGGGGTTAAGCTTTAATTGATACTTCCTCAATCTTTGGAAAAGCTTTCTCAAATTTTGAATATGTTCTTTTTCAGTTCAGGATTTGGCAATCATGTCATCTACATATACTTCAATTTCTTTGTGCATCATGTCATGAAACAAAGTTACCATGGCTCTTTGATACGTTGCCCCTACATTTTTCAATCCAAATGGCATTACTTTATAGCAGAATGTGCCCCACATGGTTACAAATGTTGTTTTTTCATGTCTTCAGGATTCATTTTTATCTGATTATATCCTGAAAAGCCATCCATGAATGAAAACCATGCGTGTCCTGCACTATTGTCCACCAAGGTGTCTATGTGGGGTAATGGAAAGCTATCTTTCGGACTAGCTTTGTTGAGATCTCTGTAATCTACGCACATTCGAACTTTCCCATTTTTCTTTGGTACTGGAACAATGTTGGCTACCCATTCGGGTATTTGGCTGCCTGTAGGAAACCTGCATTAATCTGTTTCATCACTTCCTCTTTGATGTAACATTTCTGGCCTCATTCGCCTGAGCTTTTGTTGGATCGGTTATATTCTGGATTGATTGGAAGCTTGTGCATCACTATATGTACTCAAACCAGGCATATCTTGATAAGACCAGGCGAAGATATCTTTGAACTCTTGAAGGAGATTATCAATCTTGTTTTATCTGGATTGTCAGAGTAGTACCAATTTCACCTCTTTCATTTCTTCATCTGTTCCCAGATTCACAGTCTCAATCTCTTCTTTGTGAGGTAAAATTTGTTTATCTTCTTTTTCTATCAGTCTTAATAATTCAATAGGAACATCACATCCAGTTCATCCTCACACTCATTGATTTCCTCCAGAATATTTGTTTATCAGTCTTAATAATGTACTCTGTGTTAATATTAAAAACTACAGGAAGGTCTTCAGCGGTCCAATTGTTGAGTGTTTCTCCAGGAAAACAAGGGCGAATCCTAGCCAAGTATTTGCCAGTCTTGTTGTATTCATGATCATGTTGATAAATAATCCTTTCATAGCTTCTTCAACTATGCTTTGATCTTTCGTCAACTTTTCTTCTTTAAAGGCCTCAACAAGCTGTTGTTCTATATTAATTGTTCCCCCTTATCTGAATGTGGTCTTCAACTGTGGGAAAAACATGTGTTCCCAAAGGATTTCTTCTCCTTTCAACCTTGCCTTTCTATCTTCACACTTTCTTTTCATCTCTTTGTTCTTTTGCTGAAAATTGGGCTTAAATCCAAGCCCAAAACGATCTTTCTTCATTTTAATACTTACAGGAACTGAACTCCCATAAAGATTCTTTCCTAAACCTTTACCAGTTTTAGCTCCGATGCCTAAAGTCTGTCGTACAGTCATCTTAGTGCAATCAGATAATCTGGGATATGGAATTTTGATTCCTTCCTGCAATAAAGGTTGCTTTGACAAATTCAAGAGCTCGGAAAGAGCATTCGAGAGCATCATCATTGGTCTCAATATACGGAACATCACTTGTTATAGACGCAATGATTTCTTCTTCAGCTCCTACGCATATTAGTTGTCCATCAACAACGAATTTCAATTTCTGATGTAATGAAGAAGGAACGGCTCCTGCAGAATGAATCCATGGCCTCCCTAATAAACAATTATATGTAGGGTGGATGTCCATCACCACAAAGTCAATATTGTACATGACTGGTCCGATTAACAACGGTATTTCCATTTTCCCAAGCACCTCTTTTTGAGTGCCATCAAAAGCTCGCACTACATTCTGATAACTTTTCATGTGTGATTTATCCACAGGCATTCTTTGAAGTGTTACTAGAGGCATCAAGTTAAGACAGGATCCATTGTCAATCAATACTCCTAGCAAAACATGACCATGATAATGTGTGGTAATATTCAAAGCTTTTAATGACCCCATTCCGCCTTCAGGTATTTCATCATCCGTGAACGTTATGTAATTGTCAGCGGCTATATGTCCCACAATTCTGTCAAGTTTATTGAGGGATATATCTTCAGGGATAAAGGTTTGATTAAGCATTCTCATCAAAGCATTTCTGTGTGCTTCTGAATTCATCAATAGATCAAGAATAGAAATTTTCGCTTGTTGTTTATGTAGTTGTTCAACCACACTATACTCACTATGTTTCAGGAATTTCAAAAATTCTTGCGCTTGTTTTTCTGTTACAGGCAATACTGGAGGGGGATTCATCATCAAATACCTTTTGGGGTATTACCATGGCTTTTCCTTTTGCTTTCACCTGTTCTGATGCATTGGATGTTTCGGGAGAGTAACATCTACCACTTCTTGTAAAGAATCCGACTTCACTCACTGCTTCAGACGTCGAATCCAGATTTTGTATTTTCTCTTCTGTTTTTTCCAAAGAAACAGATCCTCCTACCATTGAAACATTGGTAGTATAATTCCAAGGTACCCTGCGGGTATCCTTGTATGGAAATGGTAAAGGAGTTGTGATAACTACTTTCGGCTTTGTTGGTGCAGGAATCACTGTAGATGATTTCACAATAATCACATGATCAATTGTTCTTTGATTAGGTTTAGAATCATCTGATGAGCAAACATCATCTTCTCTTTTCCCTGGTTCTTCTTCAAAGAATTCTATCTCTCTGTTATTCATCAATTTTTGAACCAAATCCCTAAATTCAGGACATAGTTGAATTTCATGCCCCTTTTCTTGATGATATTCACAATAATCTTGCCTTCATTATGCTTTGGCCTGAATTCTTGTGGAATTATACCGCTAAGGAGAGTTGTTGAAATATCCAAACAAAAGGAGATTTATTTCAGAAACGTCAGTTTTGCTTTCTTTCTATTCTTCCTGAATTGCATTCACGTTTTATCTCCATGATTTGGCAGCGGATGATTTGATGTAGATGGTGAATTGAATTCCAACTTTCCAGTGTTGATCAATTTTGAACCACCCTTTTGAATGCCAAACAATTTTCAATAGAATGACCCGTATGACATCTGCTTTTAACAGCGAATCATAGATCTCAGCATAGGGTACTAGTAAAGGTGTAAAAGACAACCTTTCATTTTCCTTTCGAGATCCTCTGGACTCTGCTCGATTGTTTGTTCTTCTTTCTTAACCTTGGCTGGGTTATTGTAACACTTTTCAATGAATCCTGTTGTAAGAGTTTGCATTGTTGACTTCATTCTCTTTTTTTCGGTACATAGGTCTTTTGGAACTAGACCCCTCATTGATTCAATTTGCCACTTTCAAGACATTTTCAATGAGTTCTCCAGAAATGACCAAATCGCAAAATTTCTGGTTGCATTCCCCATTAGATGATTAAATAGGGAGCTTTAACGTATGGACAAATATTATTATGGCCTCTTTTTCTGATAGGTGGTTGAACTTGGGCTGCTGTGTCACGCCATCTCTAAGCATACTATCTGAATGTTAGTTATTCTTTTTCTCCAAATTTTGGAGTCCATCTATCAGGGACATGTCTGTTACGTGGCGGTACTGCTCTAGGAATGCCTTAGCCAGATCTTTCCAGGATCTAATGTTGGCTTGGTCAATTGAGTATACCATTTTAAGTTGGTCCTGTCAAACTATCTTGAAAGCAGTGAATTAACAATTTCTCGTCTTCACAATCCTGCCATTCTACGCAAACATAGTAAGTGGGATGAAGGGCATGTGGTACCATCATATCTATCAAATTCGGGAACTTTGAACTTGATGGGGAGGATTAGGTCTGGAACCAAACTTAACTCACTAGCGTCAAACCCATAGAATGATTCAGTTATTTCCACGGATTTCATTTGTTCTTCTAAACTCCTGATCTGTCTGGTCAATTCTTCATTTACTTTTTCTTTCTTCAGCTCATTCAAATATGGGATTAGATGCTCAGCTTAAAATCCCTATTTCACATCTGATATAAGTGGATTTTGCTTGAAGATGCATGATCCACTTGTCCTTTTCATGCGGTTGGCTTCTTGAAATGCTGATGTGCGGGAATTGATTTGTATAGGTGTAGTACCAGAGATAAATTGGTTCTGGTGGAACCTAAAGGATATAGGTCTTGGTCGAAAGATACAGGATTTTCATGCATTTTTCCAATGATAGCCTGCCTTTTAAAATGTCTTCTATTTTCTGCATCATGTCTTGTGAGTTTACAATACTGGCTTCAATTTTCTCTAGCTTCATTCTCTGCTTGTTCTTTATTATGTTGTTTCTCAATACGTGTATTTTATCCTCCATAATTTTTAGTAGCTTGTCTATACCGTAGTGATGTTGTATTTCTCTTTTGGCCAGAATAACTGCGATTGAAAATCTTTTGATATTATTTTTTCAAATTTTAATTAATGAATGTTATCTTAATAATAATATACATAAAAAATAATGTAATGAATAATGATGTATGCAAAAAATGCATGTATGCAAAGGTATTGATCCCAAAAGTTAACTGTCATAGAAAAACTTTCATCGGCATACAAAAGTTTCTTTATAATAATTCATAACTACATATAAGGCTTAGCTTTCCTATTAAGCTCTATAATTTCTTTCATTAGCCATGACACCTTCTTTCCGAACTTAAACTAGATCAACGTGATGCTCATTATTTTTGCTTCAACAGCTAGTTCCCCATAATATCTAGCAACTTCACATTTGTACCATGGCCTCGAATATATTACTTCTTTCTTCACTTCTTTCTACATAGAAATCAGTTGATTTTTGCCATTGTTCATTAGTTCCTTCGAGAGTTTGCTCTAACTCAGTGATTTTGACTTGACAATTGTGCAGAGTTTTTTCAAGATCTCTAATGCGTCTTCGCAGTGAAGCACTTTCTCATTACTTCTTTAGATCACTAGGTCCTAGACGAACCTTTTCTTGAAATAATGACTCTTCAAGTTGCAAATGTAAGCATTAAACTCTGAGTTTTTGTTTCTAGACTGATTCATCTTCTTCAAGTTTTGTTCGTGCTTCTTGCGTCTTGACTAAGCTTCTGGATTTGAACATCTTGTTCTGCATCTTTGTATCCAATTACTAGCCATTTCTTGCTCTACCTCAAGTTTGGTGTTGAAATTCTTTCTTTCCAGCTCCCATTTTTCTTTTTCAACATTGAACTCTTCAATCCTTTGGCCCCTGACTTCAAGTTCGGCAATCAGATGGTTCATTTCAGATTCAAATCCCTTGAACATGATATTTTTCTCACCCTCAAATTTATCAAGAATGTCACTCTTCATCTCTTCTAAATCTTTGGCTCGATCCCTTTCTCATTGCATTTCATTCATGATCTCGCGATGTTCAGCTTTGTGTCTTATAATTCGCTCTCTTCTGTCAACCTTAAAATCTTCCATTTTTTGCTTTCCTTTTTCAAGGCTTTTGAGTAGACGGCTATTCTTTCCTTTCAGATCTTCAACTCGACTTTTCTCGATGTTCAATTCTCTGGTCATCTGTACTGTTGATCGGCTCGGTCCTGATGCTTTCCGGGATTTATATAACTCCTGGTAATTTTCTTTAATGCTCTGAATTCACCATCAACTTTTTCTTTGTTTCTCTCAACATTGCACATTGTGATGAATGAAGTCAATGTCAACACCCAACATAGCTTTATCTCGTCTCATTTGCTCTAATTCTCTTGACCAATCTTCTCTTTCTGCTTCAAACTCGGCTCTCAGGATTTCAATCTCTGATGGAACCACCTTAATGCGATCTTCCATAGAGATATCCTCAGTTTGGTCTAGTAGAGGGATATTTTCATTTTTCCTGACAGATCTCCATTCCTCATAATCAGGAGTTAGCATTTCTTTTGCTGCTTTAGCTAGGATACAAAAAGTTGTTTTCCAAGCTGTAAAAGCTTCCATGATATTTCTTTTATAATTTTTGCTGTGGAATGCGAACTCAGACGAATGTAATCCAGCAGTGATAGGTACAAATTGACGACCTTCATACTGTCTTATGACCAGAAGTGGTGCATATTCGATTCCTCCCCACAATTCGAGCAGTATTATCCAGTTGTAATCACCACATTTGTAAAAGAATTCCCTTTGGATTTGCCACGGGGATCGCCAAACAATGTCATTGCTTTGCAGATTTCGAAAGGTATTAATCCACATATCTTTCGTAATTACTTTCGGTCATTCTTGCTCCAGAAATTCTTTTAATGGTGAGTTGTCCGTATTAAAGCGCTGGTATGAAACCTTTTCTGTCCTCCAAAAATGGCTACGGATCCAGACGTATAACAATTGGGTACACCCTAAGAATCGTCCACCTCCTAGCTTTCTACAAGCGTTTAATGATCTGAAAGTTTTTGCTAGAATTGCAAAAGGAATTTTTGATAACTCAAACAAATCTACTACTGCAGCTTCAATATATCCTAATACTTTTGGGAAGATGATCATACCATACATACCCAGAGCAAAGAGATCGAATCGTACTTTAGTGTCTGGATGACTCTGAATAAGTTCTTTAATGTTGGTCCAAGCAATGCCTTCGCTTTCGCCTTTTTGTTTTGTACGGGATACTACCCATTCTTCTCGTACTCCGGCAATCTTTGCTAATTTAACTCTAAAAGGTTGAGTTTTAATTGACCTTGAATAAATTCGATTCTCCAAAGCCCCTTCTATATGTAGCAAAGTTGTGTACTCTTCAATAGTAGGGACCAAGTCCTCTTTAATGAGAGTGAAGCAATTGTACCCTGGATTCCAGAATTGAATTAGTGCTCGAAGTAAGTCATCATCAATTTCGACATAGAACAAATATGGAATGTCTCCGTAAGTCTGATAAAACTGCAACTTTTTGTTTGAGTCCCAACTCTCCCAAATGCCTCGCAAATCTTGCATATCATTTCTTTTTAGTGAAACTGGAGCATAACTGGCTAAGTCAGATACATAGTCATCCTGCAGACTGTCTCCCTTGTCTTTGTAAATCCTCAGCCCACTGTCTTACTTCTGAGTTAGAACTATTTGATTTGAGCACTTTTTATCCATGGATGAAGGTTTCCAATGAGACAATTAACACGAGGATCAATGCCTTTTATCATGATGCTATGCAAACAGAAGAAATAAAGAACACACAAAAGAAATGAATTAATTTACATAATAAAGAAAAAAAAATTAATAATAATGTCTACCTAAATATCCTTATTTAAACATGCTTTCTTCATATTTTAAATAATTTAAATTCACATGCAATTTAATCAGTAAGAAAATAAATAAATTAAAAGGAAAGTTAAAATTCATTTATCCTGTGTGTACACCAATTTTGGACAAAATTTCGGCATGGCTTCAAGTCGGAAGAGTTTCTAGGGTTTATTATATGCAGGGTTTCAGATTTAAGAATAAAGGTACCCGAATTGTCCTTGTTAGTGCCCCTTGGGTTGCTAACCCTCAATCCTAGTCCATCACAGACTAAAGTGGATCGAGTTCAATTCGAGGGGATACACTTCTCTATGCCTGACACGGAGAATAAATTCTCACGAAGACATAGAACATATGAACCCCGAAAGTTACTTGCTAGGTCTGACACGGAGAATAAATTCTCACGAAGACGTCGCTTTCACTCCCACTTAAAAGGGACAAACTCAATTATAGAGCTTTATGTTATGCAATGCAAGTGTTGTGTTTGAGGAGAAATGTTCAAACCTCTGACAGAAAAATAAATAATGAAATAAAATACTTGCAAGTAAACTGAAATATTAATATAAATACTATAAAAATAATAGGTATATAAAAAAATTTGAAAAGAAAGAATTATAAATTAAATATATGAATTTTTAATTTATAATTAATAGAGACAATTTATAATTGCTTTTTAAAAGTCTGACGGTCCCCAGCAGAGTCGCCAAGCTGTCGTAACCGGTTTTCGTCCGGGCACGAATTTTTTACTTGGCGGGAAAAGTGATGTGAATAAATGGTTTTTAAAATAATTTGGGAGTCGCCATCGGCCTTTTGGGTCAGGTAGGTCGAATACCTAAAAAATTATCTTTTAACTGATGTTTTCTTAAAAACTCTTTTAAAAGATAATTTTTTAGATATTCGACCTACCTGACCCAAAAGGCCGATGGCGACTCCCAAATTATTTTAAAAACCATTTATTCACCTCACTTTTCCCGCAAAGTAAAAAATTTGTGCCCGGACGAAAACCGGTTACGACAACTACACTTCACTAGATGAACTTGTTTGCTTGCTCTTATCCTCTGACTATGCAGATTAAATATCCTCTGCACTTAAATTTTGACCAAATCTCGAAAATGCCAAAAACAAAAAGATTGCCGTTTTCTAGATTATGATGGTACTCTTTCCCCATAGTAGACCAGATCGGGCATTGTGTCTGATTATGTAAGTATGACAGTCCATTTTGGTGCATGTATATAGTATTCTTTGGTCGACTCCATTGTTCCTTGATTGAAATTAAGCGGGAAAAATATCATCTTACCATATTTCAGATGCGTTCTGCTGTCAGAGAGGTGCAAAGCATTTCCCAACAGCAATATTAGTGGCAGAAGTCGTGATAAGGTAGATGGTAGATCATTCAGGAACTTCCTTTTGTTTTTTTTCAGTAGTTACTGTCCGAATCTGAGTAACGACATGGTCTGATCTCTTTTGTTTTTTTATTTCAGGTTTATGAGTTGGTAGGACTAACTGAACTTTATTATGCTGGTAGCCATGGGATGAACATTATGGGCCCTGTGAGACACGCAGAGTCTGATGACCATCCTAATTGTATTAGATCAACTGACCAACAGGTAAGACTCGTAATACTTCGAACGGCTTCTTGAATTTATTGTCTCGTTTCATATAAAACATCACCTTATATGACAGGGCAAGGAGGTAAATCTTTTCCAGCCTGCTAGAGAATTCATCCCTATGATTGACGAGGTGTGTAAACGTTACGATCGTACATCTTCCATTCACCTCTTTTCTAGACCATGCCTAAACAAAATCAAATCGTGAACACCATTGGGTTTGTTTTGCAGGTTTTAAAAGCCCTCGTCGAGAATACCAAGGATATTAAAGGTGCAAAGGTTGAGAATCACAAGTTCTGCACTTCTGTACATTACCGTAACGTAGAAGAGGTGAGAGACAGTTCCAAGCATCTAAACCAAAATTAGCCTAGTTGGTTACTAGTTCCAGCATCTAATTGCAAACTTTTGTTTCCTATTTCAGAACTGGCCAATGATCGCGCAATGCGTTCATGATATTCTGAAACACTATCCTCGTTTAAGAATAACTCATGGGCGGCAGGTATGATAATCATTGATATGTGTTACCATCTGCCATTTTATTTCTGTAAGGTATGGCTCATAAATATACCGGTAAAGAGGACAGGGGATGGAGCGGAGTGGGCGAACATCAACTGTCCTTACAAAGAAAGTCTTGTAGAAGGGGTTACGATTATGTGGGTTGGGGGTGCGGGGGTTGTGCCCCCGCGGTACGGTACAGGGATAATTTTGTAATTATGTACCAGGGTTTTCTATTATAAATAGAGATGTAACCTAAACTAATTATCATTGATTAAAAATTTTCTAGCACCGCTTAGGCACCGAGGACGTAAGCACATTGCCAAACCTCGTTAAAATTCTTGTGTTCTTTCGTTTACTTTGCCCGATTTATCAACAATTGGTATTAGATGTCAGGAGCAAAATTCGAAGTTGCGAAATTCGATGGTCTGGGTAACTTCGGATTATGGCAAACGAGGGTGAAGGATCTGTTGGCGCAGCAGGGGATCCTGAAGGCTTTGCAACCTACAAAGCCGGCGTCGATGGAGGAGGAAGATTGGGAAGAATTGCAACAACGAGCGGCAGGAACCATACGATTATGCTTGGCGGACGAGGTTATGTATCACGTCATGCATCTATCGTCTCCAGACGAAATTTGGAGGAAGTTGGAAAGTCAGTTTATGTCCAAATCCTTAACGACAAAACTGTATCTAAAGCAGCGGCTGTATGGGCTGAAGATGCAGGACGATCATGATTTGGCGCAACACGTGAATGTCTTCAATCAAATCGTTTCTGATTGGCTCGGCTTGATGTAAAAATTGAGGATGAAGACAGAGCGATTTTGTTGTGTTCGTTGCCTCCCTCTTACGAACACATGGTGACTACTCTTACATATGGGAAAGAGACTATCAACGTTGAGGAGATTACTGCAGCCTTGTTGGCTCATAACCAGCGGAAGCAGAATGCTGGGGAAAACTCTCAAGCCGATAGCTTATATGTCAAGGGTAATCGAGACCGTGGACGGAAGCCAGAGAAGGCAGGGTCTGGCAAGCGGAATTCCAGATCCAAATCTAGGGATAAGAAGACAATTCACTGTTACAAGTGCAAGGAGGCGGGACATATGAAGCGAGACTGTCTGAAGTTGAAAAAGCAGACTGATGAGAAGCGTGATGTTTCATCCAAGTCTGTGAACGTGGTCGAGGATGAAAATTCTGATTGCAGTGAGGGTGATACGCTTTCTATTTCAACGACTCAATTGACGGATGCGTGGATTCTTGATTCTGGATGTTCTTATCACATCACGCCAAATAGGGAATGGTTTTCGACATACAGGTCGGTTAATTCTGGTTCTGTTTATTTGGGTGATGATCGATGTTGCAATATTGTTGGTATTGGTGATGTCAGAATTAAGATGTATGATGGCTCTGTTCGGACGTTGAGTGGTGTTCGACATATCCCAGATTTGAAGAAGAATTTGATTTCTTTGGGCACTTTGCACAAGAATGGTTTATCCCTAAGGCTGATGAGGATAGGGAAACAATTCGGATTGTTAAAGGTGTTTTGACTGTGAAAGGAAAGATGACTGCAGGAAATATTATAGATTGTTAGGGAGTACGTTGCAGGTGGAGTTCATTCTGTTGAATCCTGTGATGATACTACAAAACTGTGGCATATGCGTCTTGCTCATCTTAGTGAACGTGGTATGACAAAATTACACAAAAGAAAACTGTTGCATGGTGTCAAAAGTTGTAAGCTCGATTTTTGCAAGTATTGTGTTCTTAGTAAACAGACTAAAGTCCGTTTCAAGACTGCGAAGCACACAACTCAAGGGATCTTGATTATGTGCATTATGATGTATGGGGCCTTCCACGACATCGTCTTTGGGTGGATCTAGGTATTATGTTACTTTTATTGATGATTTTTCACGGAAAGTTTGGGTGTATTTTTGAAACAGAAATCTGAAGTTTTTGAGAAGTTCAAGCTGTGGAAAGGAGAGGTAGAAAACCAAACAGGACGAAAAATCAAGTGTTTGCGGTCTGACAATGGTACGGAGTACACAGATTCATAGTTCTTACACTTCTGTAAGGAGCACGGGATTAAGAGACATTTTACAGTGCGCAAGACACCACAATAAAATGGTGTTGCGGAACGGATGGACAGGTCGTTGAATGAAAGAGCCAGATGTTTGCGGTTGAATGTGGGGCTTCCCAAACACTTCTGGGCCGAGGCTGTTAACATGGCGTGTTATCTTATCAACAGATCGCCAAGGGCATCATTGGATGGGAAAGTTGTAGAAGAGGTATGGACTGGTCATGATGTTAGTTTTGATAACTTACGGATTTTTGGTTGTCCTGCTTATGTGCATGTATATGCTGATGAGAGATCCAAACTTGATGCAAAATCGAAGGAGTACATTTTTCTGGGTTACAAGAAAGGTGTCAAAGGATTCAAGTTCTGGGATCCAGTTGCGAAGAAAATTGTGACCAGTAGAGATGTTGTTTTTGATGAACAAACCATGTTGCAACAGAAGAAAGACACGACAGTGGTGGATTTCGAGCAGTTTCCAGTTGAGAAACCAGAAACGTCTCAACCGACTTCTGGTGGTTCTACTACGGATGATTTACAGGATTATAGTCTCGCCAGAGACAGGGTGAGACGGACGAATATAAAGCCTCCGAGTAGATTGGGTTTTGAAGACTTGGTCTCTTTTGCACATATTGTTAGCAGTGATGATCCGGTTACTTTTCATGATGATGTTACTAGTCAGGAAAACGAAAAGTGGATGGCAGCCATGGTTGAGGAGATGGAGTCTTTGAATCACAATCGTACATGGGAGTTGGTTCCCCTTCCTGAGGGTAAAAAGCCGATTGGTTGCAAATGGATGTATAAGAAGAAACCAGTAGTAACAGAAAAGAGGGGAGAAGTTCAAGGTTCATATGGTAGCAAAGGGTTTTTCACAGCAAAAGGAGTGATTATGATGAAATCTTTTCTCCTGTGATCAGACACACTTCAATCCGAGCAGTACTTATATTGGTGGCCAGTTGGGATTTGCATTTAGAGCATATGGATGTTAAAACTGTTTTTTTGCATGGTGATTTAGAGGAGCAGATCTACATGTGGCAACCTGAAGGTTTCACTCAACCTGGAAACGAGCATTTAGTTTGCAGATTGAAGAAATCTTTGTACGGGTTGAAACAGTCTCCGAGATAGTGGTATAAACGGTTTGACTTCTATATGATCAAGATTGGCTACAACTAATGTGAGTATGATTGTTGTGTCTATGTTAAGAGCCTTGATGGTGGTTCTTTTATTTTTCTATTACTGTATGTTGATGATATGTTGATTGCTGCAAAGAACATGGATGATGTTATCGGTTTGAAAACTTTATTGAGTCAGGAATTTGATATGAAAGATTTAGGTGCTGCAAAGAAAATTCTTGGAATGGAAATTTGCAGGGACAGAGACTCAAGGAAACTGTGGCTATCTCAACGGGGTTAGTTAAAAAATGCTAGAAGGTTTGCGATGAGCAGCGCAAAACCAGTTAGCACTCCATTGGCGAACCACTTTAAGCTCTCATCAGAACAGTGCCCTAAGACAAATAAGAAAGCTGAAGATATGGCAAAGGTTCCGTATTCTAATGCTGTTGGCTGCTTGATGTATGCAATGGTATGTACTCGTCCTGATTTAGCTCATGTTGTTAGTCAAGGTTGTAGGATATGTGGATTCAGACTATGCAGGTGACTTGGATAATAGAAGATCTACGACAGGGTATGTTTTTACTCTTGGTGGACGACCTATTTGTTGGAAGTCTACTATTCAATCTATTGTGACATTATCTACAACTGAAGCTGAGTACATGGGCAGCGGCTGAAGCTGCAAAAGAAGCTTTATGGCTTACTGGTTTAGTGAAGGAGTTGGGTGTTCAGCAAGGTGGAGTCCAGCTGCTTTGCGACAATCAAAGTGCTATTCACTTAGCTAAGAATCATGTATATCGTGTTAGAACTAAGCACATTGATGTACGTTTTCACAAGATCAGAGAGTTGGTTGCATCTGGAGAGATTTTGTTTCAGAAGGTACACACTGATGAGAATGTCGCTGATATGTTCACCAAGCCAGTTACAACAGACAAGTGCAAGCATTGCTTGGACTTGTTGAATGTTTCAAGTTGTTAAAGAAGTAAGGTAACCCAACCCACATTGAATGTTTCCTAAGGGGAAGGATATTCGTCAAGGTGGAGATTTGTAAGGTATGGCTCATAAATATACCGGTAAAGAGGACAGAGGATGGAGCGGAGTGAGCGAACATCAATTGTCCTTACAAAGAAAGTCTTGTAGAGGGGGTTACGATTATGTGGGTTGGGGGTGCGGGGGCTGTGCCCCGCGGTACGGTACAGGGTTAATTTTGTAATTATGTACCAGGGTTTTCTATTATAAATAGAGATATAACCTAAACCTATTATCATTGAATAAAAATTTTCTAGCGCCGCTTAGGCACCGAGGACGTAAGCACATTGCCGAACCTCGTTAAAATTCTTATGTTCTTTCGTTTACTTTGCCCGATTTATCAACAATTTCCCATTTCCCAACATATATATTCTCATTATCCTTGTTCTTCAGGTTTTAGAGATTCGTCCTGTGATTGATTGGAATAAAGGGAAGGCAGTTGAATTTCTGCTTGAATCCCTGGGTAATTCTCGTTCCCTCCAATCACCGGTATTTGATGTTGATAAAATATGGCTTAGCTTATCGATGTAATTTATGTGATGCAGGATTAAGTGGTAGAGATGATGTGCTCGCTATCTATATCGGAGACGACAAGACTGATGAGGATGCATTCAAGGCAAGTATATAAACTAGAATTGCTGATTTCTTTGAAAATTTCTCCAGACTCTAAGTAGAGTTTAAAACATTGTGAAGCAGGTTTTCAGGGAATCAAATCTGGGGTTATGGGATATTGGTGTCTTCGGTTCCCAAAGAAAGCAAGGCATTTTTCTCTCTGAGGGAACCATCAGAGGTAAAGCGAAACGTTGATATTTCATTTGTTTGAAAGCAAAGCTAACGGGGGTTATGGTGCAGGTGAAGAAATTTCTCAAGGCATTGGTGACATGGAAGATGCTTGAAGAAAGCTGCACAACAAATTTTAAGGAAGGAGGAGCACTTTATTAATGTTCTTACGAGTTTTCTTTTCAGTTTGGATTCGAAATGAACAATGAATCCAGCCATTCCGATGCAAATGGACGTAATATTTCAAATATTGTCAGAATGTTTGAATATATGGATAACGAATATTATTTGAACCCCATGATTGTGAAGCAATTATATGGTCCGTATTGCTTCTAGCTTCTAAAGTATTTTTGACTCTAAAATTACTTTTTAAAAGCAATGTTAAACAGTGTCTCACTCTGTTGCATGTTACTTTATAGATCAGAAAACGATATTACATTGATGTTAAAATCAAATTAAAAGTATTA
Organism: Hibiscus syriacus; assembly: GCF_006381635.1. NCBI lineage: Eukaryota > Viridiplantae > Streptophyta > Magnoliopsida > Malvales > Malvaceae > Hibiscus > Hibiscus syriacus. The sequence continues at coordinate 3,820,592 of NW_024062900.1, read as the reverse complement.
GCAAGAACAAATGAGATATTTAAACTATTAGACACTTATAAAATGGAGTTGAAAATATAGTCTCTGTGTCGAAGCATAAACGTACGTAAATTTGAGATCAACTATCGAAATAATTATGAATTGTGTTGGAGTTTCATTTGAATTCAAAGTGGCCTAAATTAAAATTTTTTCTTAATTTACTGGGTAGGTAATATGTACAATACTTGTCTATATATGTCTTCTGATGTTAAAGTAATATCCAGTTGATATGTCATCATTTGAATATGTACAATTTTAAACTATTCCCTCCAATTTTCAATTTGGCAATAAAAAGATGAGAAAGTATGCAGGTACCGTACAAGGTCGTAAATAATGGCTTGTGGTAGTGGTTAATCCCTTTAAGGAGGAGTTTATTTGACTGGTCAGTTCCGTCGAATGGTCACCATTCGTTTGTGACCGCCCCCAACCATCTTCGTCTCCAGTGATCTTCGAAGCCAAAGTGCCAAGGTTGGATTATTTTGGTCCCTCGAGCACGATTCTAAAGTTTGTTTTCCCAAAATCACCACGGAATATCGTAGATCTACAAAACAATCTCCGAACGCCGCGAACAACAAGCTCCTCTATCTTCACCATCAATTGTCCGATGGGGCTGATTCCAAGGTATTATGCTCACCATAGTGGATACATTCTCACCGTTAGGATTCTCAACGGTCGCCAAGAACGCGGTGAATTGAGGGACTCCTCCATTGGAGTCCCCTTGTTTTCCTCTTATTGGCTCCGGTTAGATGCTGGTTTGAACTTCCGTTTGTTTGTAGGGTTCTTACACGATGAAAGAATGGTCGATTTTCATCATCGCTGGTCGTCAAAGTTTCTAAGAAAGTGGCTGGCATTTGACGGTTAGGTTGTTTAGAAGTCTACCATGGTGTTGTTGGTGGCTGGAAACGATGCTCATGGCTTTGGAGAGGTGCCCTGCTGGGTTGCCTGGTGATGGGGGCTACTGGTTGCACTCCATTGGGGGTTTAATGATGCCCCTACTGGTGGATGATGAGGGCTTAATGATTCCCTGGTGGCTGAAGCTACGTACTATTGGGGCTAAGGGATGAGGTGTCTGGGTTGTTCGGGGCTCAACCCTGTATCCCTAGATCCAAAAAAAAAATAACGCTCCACGATACAAGACAAACTCCATACTTTTTAGGAAACTAAACCCTACATTCATGGATATAAGGACACTACCTAAAAATAATATATGTATTACTTCAAACCCTTTAATTAAAACTAAACACCATAAAAGAAAGAGAAAATAACCTCAGTGACCGAAAATTCCTTATAATATACGATTTTAATCAACTTTTTTACGATTTGCCAAAATGACTAACAAAATAGCAATGCGATCTCTAAATCGCAACACGATCTCCATTATCGCAATTCAATTTCCAGATTCGCAACGCGATTTTGACCATCGCATTGCGATTTTTGAAATCCGCGTTGCGATTTTAGATAATCGCAATGCGAATATATAAATCGCAATGCGAATATGTAAATCGCAACGCGATAACACTTGATCGCAACGCGATTCTGACTATCGCAACGCGATTCGGACTATCACAACGCGATAATACGTGATCGCAACGCGATTCTGACTATCGCAACGCGATAATACGTGATCGCAACGCGATTCTGACTATCGCAACGTGATTCTGACTAACGCATCACTGAATTTCAAATTCGCAACAGGTTTTAGTTTCGCAATACAAATGAGTATATAAATACTACGCAGCAGCATCAACTCATAACCTAAATCCCTAAATCGCAACTCATTCCATCTCCATCTATCACTCTCTCCGGCGACATCCGTTCCTATATCCAACGACATCCTTCTCCATCCAGCAACAGGTTTTAGTTTCGCAGCTCGTTTGTTTAGTAAATTAATTTAAAATAATGAAATCATCTAATGTTGATCATGTTTGGATAGATTTATGTTTTGGAGGGTCATGGGAGAATGTTCATGGTATTTACAATATGCCTTTACCCATGAATCTTCAACTAAAACTGTCATTAAAAAAGTTAACTTATGAAACTCTAATGTTACGTGTGAAAAAAATTGAATTTAGAGCCCTTAAGTGGATTTAGGCTATCTTATCAGGAAAATGTAAAGTTATTTGTTAACCGACAATGAAGATGTTGAACGATTCATTGCTTACATTAGTGTTCGCAAGATGATTTATATTGTGTTGTTGAACCTAGAAGTAGTGAAGTTGGGTCAGTAGCGGGTAGTAATCAACTAAGATTTTCAACCCCAGTTTATGGTGCTCAAATTTAATGGTTCCACTCAATTTCATCACCAAGCAAATTTTGTTTTACCACATTTCCAATACCAAACCAATCTCAAAACCCACAACCTTTCCCTAATCCAGATCCCAATCAACTTCAGCACCAAATTCCAGTTTTCGTATTAACCAGTTAGACGATGATGAGCCAACAGAAAAATTGTGAGTACTAGTCGGTATTCGAAATTTGATCTTGGTCAATACCCGGACTTTGATCTTGGTCAATACTCGGATTTGATGATGTTTCAGATGAAGAAACCGACCCTGCGTGTAATGATTTTGATATTGGTCAATACCCGAATTTTTATGATGAAACAGCCGCTGCGAGGAAGATGTTGTTGATGATAATGAGAGGAAGTTACGACTGTGAATGAACATGTTGAACATCCATTCTGTAATTCATATACCCTGAAGAAGAAAAGAAGAAGAAGAAATCCCAGAAGAAAAGTCCCGAAAATGTCACGGGAGTATAACTGGAATATGCCAGAATTACTTCAGATACTGAGAAGAGTTGGTAAAATAGCAGTTGATGTTACACAAAAATTATTCGTATCAGAAAGATGATTGTTTTGATACAAATGAAGACTGAAGATAGCTTGTATACGAAGTGTGGAAGATGGCTATCAACTAAAGTTAACAATCAAGCAAGATCGTTTCGAAACAAGGTATATGATGAAAAAATTGTACGTGGCGTATGATTGCAAGAGGATAAAAGATTGCAAATGTTTCAAGTTAGGACTTTATTGATAAACATATATGTTCAAGAACCCAAGTTTTTCCTCACCATAGACAGGCAAAAAAAGGTGTTGGGTGGTTTTGGCTGAGTTAATGTTTTGAATGGCGGTATCGTGGACATGAAATTATGACTGACTGATGCTCGGTTCAAGATTAGTATCTCATTCTCAAGCTTGGAGAGCCAAATGTATGCCTTGGAATTGTTGAGGGGGTCGCCAAAGCATCGTTTGCCCAACTGCCGGCTTATTGTCACATTTAAAGCTGAAAAATCTGGGTCGTAACTATCAAAACAGATAGAGATGGACGCTTTGAGTTGTTGTTTATCGCCATTGGTGCTGCGATTATATTTTCTTGTGTATATGATTTTGTAGATTCGTTCGTTTATTACTTGCATACGACCAGTTATTATAATTGACGGAGCACATTTAAAAGGTCGATACCTTGGAGTAAACTTATTAGCAGTAGCCATGCATGCTAACAATGGGATACTGCCAATAGCTTACGGGGTTGGCAAATCTGAAACCTCTGATGCATGGACATGGTTTATGGGGCATCTTAGGGATTGCATAGGTCCTATTAGCAATCTGACAATCATATCCGATAGGGCAAACTCAATTGACAACGCTGTTAGAAGGTGTTTCCCAAATGCTTTTCATGGACTTTATGGTGTTCATTTATATAAAAATCTAAAATCAATGTATGCTGGTATAAAAAATCACAAATGGACATACTGGAATGCTGTAAAAGCTTATCGGGAAGTGGATTTTAATAAGAATATAAATTGTTTAAGACATGTTTTGCCTCAGTGTGCTCAAACACTAGAAGATGTCGGGTTTGAAAGATGGTTAAGAGTACATCAACTTGGAGCAAGATATGGTTTCATGACGTCAAATAGTGCAGAATCAATCAACGCTCTAAGTCGTCATTCCCGAAAATTACCCATTACTATGTTAATGGAGTTTTTTCAAGCCTCTATTCAACAGTGGTACTACAAGAAAAGAACCATGCAGGTATTATTTCTTTAATTCGTAACTTATCATATAATTACTAAGTAGATTTATTTAAATTTACAGGAACATTGGAACATCGTGTTACACCATGGAATAAAAAGATAACGAACGTGTTGTGAGTCAACGTCATGGCGAGTTGAAAATGGGCTTGTCGATCTAAATGCAAGACGTGTAGTTGTATGAAATGCAAATATCTGGTCATCCGTGTGGCCATGTTATAAAGTTGCTCTTCATCTAATCAGATGAATCAAGCGCATATGCTATGGATTGCTACACTACAGAAGTATATCGACAGAATTATGCCGAGATTATCGACCCTATTCCACATCCTTCTGAGTGGGACATACCGATGATTTACAAACACTTTTCCACTAGCCATGGACAGAAGGCTACTTATGCCGAGATTATCGACCCGATTCCACTTCTGAGTGGGACATACCAATGATTTACAAACCTTTTCCACTAGCCATGGACAGAAGGCTACCTACCCGACCAAAAAGTCACGACGTATACCGTCTAAGGGTGAAGAGAAGAAGAGATCGACATGTATCGGTGCAAGGAAAGTGTCATACAAGGTTGACATGTGGATCACCAGTGCCATCACAATCATCTTTTCCTCTACCAAATATGGATCATTATCAAAATCCAAAGCTCATATGGTGTCAAGCAAAGGTTCAAATCGCAATCGAAATCAAAATCCAATCACAACCGGCTTCACCTTTTGGGACTATTAACTTAGGTGATTTTTAAATGCAACGTTGTATTATGTGTATTTTATGTGTAAACTTTTAACATTTTCAGTTATCCCATGTATATTAGTACTTGAGTTTGAACATTGCTATGATTTGTTCAGTTGTTATCACTTATTACACATTCATTTGACTATCGTAACACGAATATGACTATCGCAACGCGAATATGACTATCACAACGTGAATTTGAATATCACACGGGGTAATCGCAATGCGAAAATGACTATCGCAACGCGAATTTGACTATCGCAACGGGATAATCGCAATGCGAAAATGACTATCCGCAACGCGAAAATGACTATCGCAACGCGAATTTACTATCGCAACGCGAATTTGACTATCGCAACGAATAATCGCAACGCGAAATGACTATCGCAACGCGAATTTGATTATCGCAACGGAATTTGACAATCGCAACGAGAAAATCGCAAAGTGTATTAGACTCGCAACGCGAATGATGCAGATTGAAATCAACAAATCAACTTTTACATTTCAATCAATTAAACAAGCAAATAAGAATTATTTAAACATCAATAATCAACTTTTAATCAATTAAACAAGCACAAATAAGAATTATTTACACATCAATTAACAAATAAGAATTATTACACATCAATTAAACAAATCAACTCTTATTATATTATTTTTCTCATCAATTAAAGTCAGACTTTTAAGAATCAATTACAATAAAAAAAAGTGTACCCCAGACATTTGTTTATGCACATCAATTTCACGCAGCTCACTTCAGGATTAACCTGCAGAAATCAAACATTTGCTCAAACAACACTTTATACATCTAAAACCAACAACCACAAATTATATTGAATTCTAGGTACTTAACAAATATATCGTTCTAGCCATAAATGCCGAAACCACAAGCCTACTGCCCTCTATCTCTATCGGTGGGAGGTAGAAACTCTGTACTTCCTGTCGTTAAACGCTCCAAGCCATGCATACGAGGACCACATCCCCTCTGGCTTCTTGCATTTGTTGTGGCGTGGTCTCATCTCTGATAACTGTAATATTGAACTTCTTTGGCTTATTGTTTCCAGAATAAGTCCCAATAATTATCGCATCCAAGAATTTAGTCAAATGAGAGCTCCATCCCTTAATAATATCTCTCAATCAGACAATGATATGCATTTATCATGTTGTCATATACTATTGTCTTCAGGGATGGAAGCTGAAGCTCGACGAGAAGCCAATGAGTACGTTCCAAAACAGGGATAAACACCTACATCATAAGTAATAATTCAATTGTGCACTTATTTATAAACACCTTTAAAATATTTAAAAAATAAATACTAACCTTATCGACCTCCCACCATGCAGGATAAAGTTTAGCTTGTCCATTAGCCAACACATATGATTCCTGTCGTTGATTCTTCATGTGAACTACGTGAAAAGACGTCGGCATAATTGTATATCGCGTATGTTTTTTATTTTTCTTGATTTTCCTTATTATTAGAAGACGTGACACCCATGCATCAATATGCTGTTTACAAAAAAAAAGACATATATTAGTGAATTACATAAATTTTAAAAAAAAATTAATCAAAATGAATTATAAGAAGAAAAATATAAGACTTACCCCCCATCGAAATAGCCATTGTCTTCAACCCTTAATAACAGACCCCACCAAGACCGATCAATCAACAAATGCATATCATCGTTGAGTTTGTATATGTCAGCGTAACACCCCTGGCTCCGCTCATGTAGATAAAAATCAACTGCGGTCTTAGCCCAAAAGGGAATTATCCAGAATTGTTTCCGGTCGTTTTTTCCTCTCCACTTCATCTGCCGGAATGGTACTGGCCGGTAACTTATACGAAAGCCAACAGTCATCCATCATGTCTGGCACGGGAGGGGGTTTCTCAATAATTCGATATAATATGCCGTGTGAATCGGGCTCTAGAATGTTGGGAGGGACCTCTTCAACGATGACAGGGGCCTCTTGAACGGTGGGAGGGGACTCTTGAGGGATGATAGGGGCCTCTTGAACGATAGGAGAGGCCTCTTGAACGATGACAGGTGAGTCGGGCTTCTTCTTACGGAGTCTTCGCACTATTGGGGTGAACGGAGACTTAATTGTACGTGCACGTCGTCTGATGCTTGAACCCCGTCGTGCAAGAAAAACCCGACGTAAAGCATCCACCTTATCGGGCCGCTAAAAATAAATTAATACATAAATTCAGTAAATAAACAGACATGATATTAAACAGTGAAAACAAAGACAAATATGTTTCAAACTTGCACGGTATTCACCCAAGTCATTATTCTATCATAGTTCACAAAATGCATCAGATAACATTCCGGAAGTAAGCACTTATATAAACATTTAAAAGGACAACATATAGGTTTAGTGCATGTTTAAGGACAACATAAAAGGGTAGTAGTTTATTCTTCAAACTTAAATTTGCAACACTGTGAAGTTAGTATTTTTCTTTGTCTTTTGGCTGAAGTAATGCAATCCATTCAAGTTTCAATTTGCAGAAGAAGAATAGTTTCTAAAACTTAAAATCGCAACACGAAACTTAAAATTGCAACGCGAAAATGATTATTGCAACGCGAATTTGACTATCGCAACGCGAAATGACTATCGCAACGAGAAAATCGCAACACGAAACTAAAATTACAACGCGAAACTAAATTTGTGTTGCGATAGTCATTTTCGCGTTGCGATTATCCCGTTGCCATAGTCAAATTCGCATTGCGATAGTCATTTCCGCGTTGCGATAGTCGTTTTCGCATTGCGATTATCCCGTTACGATAGTCAAATTCGCGTTGCGATAATCATTTTCGTGTTGCGACTATTCTTCTTCTGCAAATTGAAACTTGAATGGATTGCATTACTTCAACCAAAAGACAAAGACAAATACTAACTTCACAGTGTTGTAAATTTAAGTTTGAAGAATAAACTACTACCGAATGAATTTACTAAGCAATCCAAAAGAAAAATAAGAATTTACTAACTTCAACCAAAAGACAAAACAAAGACAAATACTATGTTATTTTAGAACTGTTTAGCAGTATTGGCAGCAACCGAATGAATTTACTAAGCAATCCAAGTGAAATGGTTAATCTAAGTGAAATTACGAGTAAATCAAGTTAAATGAAAAATCTTAAACTTACCTCGTTGCGTAGAGTATGAACCTCATTATGCAACGATGCTACCATCTCACGTAGAGCCGCTACCTCACCACGTAAAGTAGATACCTCCTCACGCCATTCACCATTGTCATCGCGTAAAGTACTGACCTCCTCACGCAAGGCATTGACCTCATCACGTAACTCCCCTAACTCATCCCGTGGAGGTGGAGGTGGAGAACAGGGAGATAAATGCCGTGGCATCTTTGCAGGTCGCCTATCATGAGGTGATGGTGGAGAAAGAGGCTCGATGATGTGACAGAATAGGTTATGGCTCTTGTTGTAGAGGTGTATAGTGTGGTCGATCAGGTGATGGCTCTGGGTGAGGTGATGGCTCTCGAAGTGGAGGATGCTCATCATCCGTGCCATCAAAAAAATGCTTACTAGCTTGCCACCAATCAGTGGCAAGCTCAGCCTCCGTGGGTGTCAGCCTCTGTAATGGAGTGTTGGCCTCCTAACAATATAAAAGCTCAAATAAAGTTAAACGTGTACTAGTAATAACTTGTTTATATATGGTAGTATTTGTGTTAACTTACATCATTTATTGTCGTATACCATAGTAACTTTTCCCAAATCAACAGCCGTCGTTTCCTCTTCCAGGAAATAGCCCTAGGAATATCATTTGAAGTTTTGAATGCATATGTCTGCATGTCGGGAAAAGACTCAAATATCCAAATCTACAAACAATATAATACACAAATATTAGTAATTGTTAAAATAATTAATTATAATTTGGGAAATATTATATAGAAATTCTTACCTTAAAGGCCCAAATAAAACCTGACAAAGTGTATTTGGAACCATCGCCACGTAAACTTTTACGGTCATCAAAGGCAGACGACAACTTATTCCAGGTAGCTTTCCATAGATACGAACCCCACGGGAAATAGGTTACATACATTTAGGTCCTCTACCAATAATATTAGGTCCTTAGGAATAGGTTGTCTGCCCTCTCTGCCTAAAAAGCCGGTATGCAAAAGTACTAAAAGGCATACTCGGACAACATCGACGTCATCCATCCGAGTAAAACCATCTTTCTTATTAAATAATCTCGTCAAGTCGTCGACGTGTAAATTCGGCTTCTCCATTGACAGCTCAGTAAAAACCCGAGATAACCATGATGGGCGGGTAATATGACTAGTGTATCGACCTACATCATCGTGTCCAAAGCGTAGACCAGTGATTAAGCAAAACTCCTCCCGCCCAAAACACGTATACGCCGGTAGAAAATGAAACCATATCTCTTCATTACCACATTCTATACTCTCGGGTAGATCGCGTGTCATGGTCTAAAGCCACAATGGGTCACATAGCATCCACCCGGAAGTTGTACTTTCAGCCATGGCCCGAAGCAAGTATCCTCAAACAATTGTCTTTGTACAGGTGAAAGCTTCGACGCAATTGTAGTGACTAGGCTTATTTTATTCTTTAAGGTCAATTGAGCCGAAAAAAAGTTCTACAAAAACAATAAACATACCAAGTTAGATATACCAAAAACTACACTGTGAAGATATACCAAAAACAATAATAACATAAAGCGTAGTAGTTTATTCTTCAAACTTAATTTTGCAACACTGTGAATTTCGTATTTGTCTTTGTTTTTTGGTTGAAGTAATGCAATTCATTCAAGTTTCAATTTTCAGAAGAAGAATAGTTTCTGAAACTTAAAATCGCAACACGAAAATGAAAATCGCAACATGAAAATGATTATCGCAACGCGAATTTGACTATCGCAACGCGAATTTTGTCGTTGCGATTTTCATTTCGTGTTGCGATTCTAGGTTTCAAATGGTCATTGTCTAAAATTGAAACTTGAATGAATTGCATTACTTCAACCAAAAGACAAAACAAAGACAAATACTAACTTCACAGGGTTAAAGACTAAACAGTAGCAGTATTGGCAGCAATCTATTATTGAAATTACCAGTAAACTTATCATTAATTTCAATATGAAAAACCTAATAATAATGCAAAAATTTCAAAATAAAAATAATTAAAAAAACTAACCCTCGGTGGTTGATTTGGTTGATTTTCCATTTCTGATCGTGAATGATTGTGAGGGTGGCTCTGAGAGATGGAGATAGACGGATTTCGTGGGAGATGGGGACGGATTTCGCCGGATATGGGGACGGATTTCGCCTGAAATGGGGATGGATTTCGTTGGAGATGGGGACGGATGTCGCCGTAGAGAGTGAGAGATGGAGATGGGACTGAGTTGTGATTTAGGGTTTTAGGTTAAGAGTTGCGATTACGGGTAAATATTCGTGTTTGAAATTTGAAAATAAAATACGCGTTGCGATACTAATGACGCTTTGAAAATCGCATTGCGATTTTATATTATCGCAACGCGATAGTCAGAATCTCGTTGCGATAGTCAGAATCGCGTTGCGATCACGTATTATCGCGTTGCGATAGTCAGAATCGCGTTGCGATCAAGTGTTATCGCATTGCGATTTACATATTCGCATTGCGATTATCTAAAATCGCAATGCGGATTTCGAAAATCGCAATGTGATGGTCAAAATCGCGTTGCGAATCTGGAAACTGAATTGCGATAATAGAGATCGCGTTGCGATTTAGAGATCGTATTACGATTTTGTTGGTCATTTTGGCAAATCGTAAAAAAATTGGTTAAAATCGTATATTATAAGAAATTTTCGGTCATTGAGGTTATTTTCTCTAAAAGAAATACACTAGCTATGCAAAATCAATTAAACACACTTACATAAAATGACTCACATAGATTTCATATATCGATACTGCATAAATTATTACGAGGCATTTACTCGATATATCACACTTTGCAAAGACTATATTTAATATATCGATAAATCTACTTTTACATTAAATAGAGTACTTCTATAAAAATAAATCATTTAAACCTAGATTTGATATTCGAGATTATTTTCAAAATAATTATTTAATATTAAAAATCATTCGATATACTTTTAATACAAAATAATTCATAGAATTATTTGAAACGATACTAAAGAATTCAAATTTCGTAGAAAATCAATCAAATATTTTAAACTTAAAAAGAATAATTTAATATGAACTATGATAATAAATAAATAAAGGAAACCATTTTCGATTTGTTGGATTCAGATTTTAAAAAATTAAGGTGTTATAACTCTCCTCACTTATGAAAAGTTTGTCCTCAAATTTTTTATTGAATTCGAATATTATACAGACCTAACTAACATTTCACATTATCGATTTCTTTCAAATTTCTGAAACACTAATAATTTGGTCCTTTCACCATATATTGCATCAGATAGAACGAACTAAAATGATATTCAAAACATAACAAACCCATTAACTCATATTCGAATCGAAGCTGCCATTTCCATAGGGCCTCATTTCCATAATATATTTGACTAATTGATCTTCACAGTTCACATTAAGGTTCTCGAACAAGATGAGTAGCCTTTTTAGGGACACACGCTTAAACGAATCATTCCTGAATACTGAGAGAATCATCAAAGAAACACGATGACAAAATTTAAAAAAAAAATACGAGGAATTTCTTGTTCACAAAAAAATTTAAAATTTAGGAAAGAATCAGAGATGTTCGTAAAAATTTATCGAATTGAGACAAACAAAATCTTTGATTTTTGAAGAACATTTTTCTAACACGTTCCACGATAGTTCGACCTAAGCAAAGACACTATCAAGGTAACAACGGTGATACAATTAAATGTCAAATGAAATATAAACTAAATAATATTTTAACAATGATGCAAGCACTAAGACGATCAAAAGTCTTGTCAAACTAATATTACACAGCTTAGAATGAAATAGGCACGAAGTTTACCAATATTTTCTTCTGATGGAACTCAAAATGATATTCATCAAAACATGTTGAAAAACATAATTGAATGGATCATCTGAACATAACAGATTGTCTAAAAAACAAACTAATAGAAAGTCAATGAAGTGTTCAAAGCATTCATACACTACCAGTTCAAAATTTGAATTCACAAACATGGGTTCTTTCAAGAGTTTGATATACTACTTTGAGGTCTAACTTGATCATCGAACACTTTTCAAAATTGATTAAGGAACATCAGAGTATTCATTTAGCAAGGTTGGAAAAGCATTCATTTATCAAAGCAAGGAAAATATCTATTAGATTGCATAAGAACATCATCTAATGATCACATGTAATAAATTTTCAAAAGTAAGAAGACTTTCACTTATTGAATTAACGGAAGAATCTATTTGATCGCTCTAGATTTAGAACAAACACATAAGAACGTCTGAAGTCAACCATCAAAATGACAAAATTATGTCAAATAATCAAATTCACAAAAATTGTAGAGACATTTATCACAATGATCGCCTACAAGATACAATTGAGAACCTTCAACCTATAAGAGTTAAGCAGAAGATCACTCTTAAAAACATACATGTTTTACGAAATTTACTTACGAGTCATTGACTTATAGGGTAAACATGTACCTTTCTCCCACAATGACTCGATCAGTCGACTATAGTTCACATATATAAAATCTTAAAAAAATTGACTTCTTATCGTAACATTGTGTAAACACCTAATTTCGCCCTCATACTATTACGATCATACTATTATAATATATTTATATAGTGATTTATCTCATTATAATTATATTATATGATATGTATAACACATTTTTTATATTTCTTGTATCAGGCCCAATGTTATAATGTTAAACCCCAAGGCCCGGTTTAGCAGTCCCAAATCAACAAGCCCACCACGTTGAACCAACAGAAACCATAGGGGCCCTTTGCTTCAACTGATTCCAACCCTAGCGTCGCATCTCTTGCTTCCAGCCGTCGAAGACTCCTCGCCACACAGCCGCAACTGACGCCGTTCTTCTCGGCACCTCACCAACAAACAACCAAGCAAGGATTTTTAGGACTCTAATCTCTCTAAAAATAACCAACGCTAGTACTATAAATACGAAACAGGGAAGAAAACTGAAAAAAAAGCTCAAAACACTGCTAATCATCTCTCTTTCAAAATAGTAGCCAACTGAGCTAAAAAAACTCACACACACACCACTCAACCCGAAATCAGCGACCAAAGCTTGGAGTTCCTTGCAGTGAATTTGACCGAGCTTGGCATACAAGAGAATAACTTATATGCTGTGGTTCCAAAATTCCTTGCTCGGCTTTCAAATTTGATTTCTTACGACTCAGTTCTTGTAGCTTGCATGGACCATTTCCAAGAGAGATATTCCAAAGAGTAAAATACCAGGAATTCGAACCGGTTGAAGAACAAGGCTGGGGAAGGCCGCCTGGCGATCTGAGGTCTCTAATGTTTGGAATTTCGGCTTCGATGATGATGAATCTAATGGGGACAAAGTGCTATTGAACTTTGACCAACAAGAATTTGTCTCCAAAAGCAGAAGAGAGAGAAGGAATGGAGAAATAAGTCAAATAACAAAGCAGAAAGGGGGACCATGTTTTAATAGCTTGATTCATTTAGTCTTGGGAATATTATAGGTAAAATCTTCTCAAGGCCCTCTAGACTTTGTACATTTCCATCAAGGTCACTAATGCAGTTTTTTCCTTATTTCGATCTCCTAATTCTATAATAGTTGCATTTTAGCCACTATTTTCGTGTGTTTGGTATTTTGGGCTAATTTTTGAATTTTACCTTATGATTTATCTTTTTTTCTTTTTAGTCACTATGTTACATTTAGTTTAATTATCATTTAGTCCTCCATATTTCTTGGTTAATTTAATTATTAATTAATTTATTTTATATTTTTTTATATTTTCATTTTTATTATTATTATTTTTTTACTAAATTTCATTTATATTTATTTGTCTATTTTCTTTAATTTTATTATTATTATACTAACATTTTTTTCTTTCTCTTTTTTGCATATTTACTTTTATTTTATCTAACATATTTTTTAGTAGTAATTTCAATCGATCAGAGGTAAGTAAGTCGAATCGGGTTTTTAAATTTTAAATTTAAATTTTAAATTTTCGCAATTAAAGACAACCGGAAAACTAATTGGTACCGAAAGGGCGGTTCAAGGGTGCTAATCCTTCCTTGACAGTAACCGACTCCCGAACCCGACACGTTTCTGGTACAATGCAGATCAGGTAAGATGGTGTCTGACCCACCTACCCAATCAATTCCGGTCGAAGCCTAATTTTGGGGGCCCAACCGAAAGATGGTTCCGACAGCTTGGCAACTCTGCTAGGGAATAGGTAAGTAAGTTAGGCCAAAATTAAATTTCGGTTATCTTTTTGAGCGAAAATTGCAAATTTAAATTTAAATATATTTATTCAATTCCAATTATTTATCTTTGATTATTTTTTTCAAATAAATAGTTGTACTAATATTTTTTCAATGATTTCAGATTTTTGGAAAAAAATTCATCTTAGGCTCTATACCCGAGCTCCGAACCCTATTTAAGTGGGGGTGAAAGCGACGCCTTCGTGTGAATTTATTCACCATGCGGGCCTAGCAAGTTGCCTTCGGGATTCATATACCTTATGTCTTCGTGTGAATTTATTCATCGTGCGGGCATAAGGGAATGTTTCCTCTCGAGTTTAACTTAGTCCACACAAGCTTGTAATGGGCTTAGGACTAAGGGTCTGGCAAGCCCAAGAGGGCACCAGAAAGGAGAACTCGAGTACCATTTTAGAACCTAAACCGGGAGAGTACAGGGAATTAGAGCTCACCCCAAGACCTCATTCCAAACCTAAGGCTGCTTTGTTTCCTGTTTTATTTTATGTTCAAAGCATGCGAACTAGACAAATATGCGGTTAGGATTTGTTTGAAATTAGCATGCGGGATAGAGATCATGTCCGGGTAGGAATTCAAGCATGTGGGGTAGATATCATGTGGGGTAGGATTTTTCATTTTTATTATTGTTTTGATTTACCTCACTAACTCTTTTTATTTTTTGTTTTCCTTTATTTTGTTTTCATCATTTGCATCATTTAAAAGAGGTGTTGATCCACAAAAAACGTGTTTGTTAAACATGAATAATCTGCATTAATAGACAAAGGGGTTATAATACAAAGAGATGAAAAGCTCAGAAGTCCAGCCAGAGTCAAAGAATACTCAGGGGCAAAGGTTGCAGGGGCAAGACGAGGAAAATGTTACTGACCTGGAGAATCCCTTCAAAAACAACAAGAACAAGATGGTGAAACCCTAGCTAAGCTGGAGACCATTATTGATAAATTCCGGATGGAGGGCTCCGATGGCATTTTCGTTTGGAACAAGCTCGACATAGAGTGAAAGCCGGAGATGCAGTCCTTCGAGACCTTTTTTGGGGTAAACAACTATTCAGTTGCACGGTTCATCCAGAGAAGCCAGAGCGGTTCGACAAGTTATTCAACCAGTGACAGACGAAGGCAGAAGACTAGTCAATATATCAGAAGCTGTCAGGATATTTTTGTCTATTAAAAGATAAAACACTTTTGTCCCCAATAAGGATTATTCCTAATAACATACACATTTTTTGGATCAATGCCTCGAACATTGCATGCATCATGCATTCTTTCATATTTCACATTACTTTTCTCTTTTTTATTACATTCACATATCTAATAAAAAATGAGAACATTTCGATCCTATGACATATAAGGAGCTTTACCAACAGTTGTTGACGTATATGTGGTGTCACCATATCCAGAGAAATCCATGAAGCCCCATACCCCAGGTAGTATGATGAGAACGCTCATTGCGAATATCATAGCGGTGTCCTAGGGTGCACTATCGAGAACTACTCCACATTCAAGAGAATCGTACAGAAAATACATAACAAGAATTGGATCGGCTTCAACAACTCGAGGGCATCCAAGTGAGAAAGATCATTTCATCATTTGAGGCATTCTGTTTGAGTTTGTTTTTTCATTTTATCTTAAGTTTTTGTAAGAACATTTGAATAAATTTATGTTACTTTAATGATGACGAGCAATGAATCACATTTGAAAACTTACAATTCTTTGAATATCAACTGAATTAAGAAGCTCTGTAAATGGTTCAAAGTTATGAATCCTTGACAAAGTAACATGATTTAAAACAAGGACCTTGACCTTACCCATAATATACCCTTAAATACCGTACCCTGCTCTTGCAATTAGCCAATTTAACATTTTCCTTTCATAAGGTGCGAACAACATGGGGCATCCTTTTGCATATGACATTACTATGTTTTTATTTAATACGTTCAGTGATGATAATAATCTTCACAGATGGAATAATTGAGTAAGCAAATCTAGTTTAGGCCAGTTGCTTGGAAATTGAACTCTAAAGATGAGATTCCTTGACTTTTAACAACACTTAGGCTATAACAGGTTCTTCTTGACAATCTTAAGAAATTAAATCCGTAAAAACTGAGCTATTCCGCTAAGGCAATTGGTTATAGAAGAAACTCGAAAGCCCTGGTTTGATGAATAGATTGCATTCAAACCATGACATTGCTCGGACATTTGGCAATTCGGTGTTTGCTCCATTGTTTTTGTCAGGTCGAAGACTTTGTGATAAGATGAACCCTTCAGTTAAACCTGATAAAAGTGATTATAATATTAAGTTGTCCCTCTAAAGCAATTGGTTGAATGCCCCGGCTTTATGGATTCGGCTAGCCAGACAATGGTAAATTAAATCAAATTTATCTAAGCAAGAAATTTTCAGTAATGATGGACTAAGGGAATTAAGGAACACCTGTTATAGTCAATTTCACATGAGCACTCAAGAATTTCATTTTTAGACCGATATTTTTTGCACTGCCTTCGTTAGAGGAGCCTGCAAAGCTTAAACAAATGGAAGATTTCAGAGGACCAAAATAAAAGGTCTAGTAAGTGATCATGCTAGTTGCATCATTTTGTCCGCACCCAATTGAAATACCAAAGCATGTTGCGATATTTAAAAAAATGACATTTTGGGTTACCAAAACCTTAGAAAGGAGGCCAACCTAAGGCCAACTCATCCATTTGAACATTTTTCAAAGAGCTGTGACTCTAAAAGCATTAAAAGAGCTCTTGATTCCTTTGATATTCTTTGAACTCACGTTTATAATTTGAGTCAATTGCCAACAATATTTTACAACATTTTTTCTCCTAAAACAAGAAAAAGGAGAAAAATATTTTCAAACAGAGTAGTCTCATATTTGAAAGGTCTGTAAAGCCAAAGCTCGAGAAGATAATGGGGCACGATCGATTCTAAGGACCTGATTAACAGACAAAGCACGAGACTCCATCTAGGAGATAACACATAATTCATTCATATTGCATGCATCTTAGACATACTTAGGTGCATCACATTCATCATTTTAGCATACACGTTTTGGAAGCTTTTAGAGTAAAGTTTTGACTTCAGGATGAAGGATACTCGATTCTCAAGCGCCTTCAAAGAAGGATGGTGGTTGCTTAACTCGGCAGTAAGAAGCTACACCTCAACCGACTTGACATCTCAGAACCGATTTCATATAGGTTCGAGAACCAGTTCAAAACAAATCCAGTTCGACTCAAACTCAACCATGAGCAGCATGTTTCCAGTTAATACTTTCAAGCCAGATTTCAATTCCACGACGGAAGATATCCGGCTCACAAAATTTGGCGAAAGGGGCCATCATTCATTTAAAGGAAATTTACAGCACAACTTAAGTCAAGAAAAGTTGTCTGTCAACAAACAACTTTCCAATTTCATTCAGAGTCTATTTCAACTTCGCAGCGAAGAAAATTGGACTCGAAACGACACAATTGGCTTGAGAGTAGATTTCAACTTCACGACGAAGAATATCTAGCTCAAGGCCAAACTTTACAACGAATGGGTCATCCATGGTTTCAACTTCATGACGAAGGGAATCGTGTCCACTTGCTACATACAATACTTGGAAGGATATTCAAGTCAGGGCTCAACTTCACAACGAAGGGGCCATCCACGATTTCAACTCCATGACAGAGGATATCGTACCCACACACCCACGATTTCAACTCTACGACGGAGGATATCGTGCCATTTGAGGCTCAACTTCATGACAAAGGGGCTTCCCAATTCTAGAGCCAATTTCAACTTCACAGCGAAGGATATTGGACTCTAGACAACACAAGTTCAACTTCACGACGAAGGGACCGCTGGTTGTCAATAAACAATTTCCCAATTTCAACTTCACAACGAAGGATATTGGACTCCAGACAACGCAAGTTCAACTTCACGACGAAGGGACTGCTGGTTGTCAATAAACAATTTCCCAATTTCAGAGCCAATTTCAACTTCACAACGAAGGATATTGGACTCCAGACAACGCAGGTTCAACTTCACGACGAAGGGACCGCTAGTTGTCAATAAACAATTTCCCAATTTCAACTTCACAATGAAGGATATTGGGCTCCAGACAACACAAGTTCAACTTCACGACGAAGGGACCGCTGGTTGTCAATAAACAATTTCCCAATCTCAGAGCCAATTTCAACTTCACAGCGAAGTATATTGGACTCGAGGCAACACAAGTTCAACTTCACAATGAAAGGACGGCTGGTTGTCAACAAACAATTTCCCAGTTCCAGAGCCAATTTCAACTTCACGGCGGAGGATATTGGACTTGGAACAATACAACTTACTTGGATTTCAACTTCACGATAAAGGATATCCAAGTCTCATGCTCAACTTCACAACGAAGGGGCCATCTAATTCCAACTTCACGACGAAGGGAATCGTGCTCACCATTGTCTCTCTTGAGACAGTTTCCCTTGAAATAAATTTTGTCTCCCTTGAGACAGTTTCTCTTGAAACATAAACATTGAAAACATTTCCCTTGAAATGAAATTTTGTCTCTCTTGAGATAGTTTCCCTTGGAGCAAATCTTGTCTCTCTTGAAACAAATTTTGTCTCTCTTGAGACAGTTTCCCTTGAAACAAAATCTTTGAATATGTTTTCCTTGAAACTAACTTTATCTCCCCTTGAGACAATTTCTTTTGGAACTAAGTTTTGTCTCTCTTGAGACAGTTTTTCTTAAGACAAAATTTTGTCTCCCTTGAGACCGTTTCTCATGAAACAACAGATATCTTTGAGATCGTTTCCCTTGAAATGAATTATGTCTCTTTCGAGACAATTTCTCTTGAAGCATCATCAGATTGAGGGTCTGTCAATCACATGTTGGAGTCAAAGAACTCTTTAAACCAAGGTCTTTAAATCAAGAAGAATACCGAAGTGGACTACAGTTTGGCAATAAGAAGTCACATTCTGATTCAGATTCTGAACTGCGGCTTCAATTTCATTTCAAGATGGACCAACTTCACGATGAAGAAGTCATCTGCAAACACAGCAACACCGAAGTCTTCAGGACAAGTTCCACCTTCACGATGAAGTATCTTGGGCTAGAAGACGATCCAAGAGTTACTTTCTCTGAGTTCGATTTCAACTTCACGACGAAGGATTTCATGCTCAGAATTTTCCAGTTCCGACTCGACCTCACGACGAGGGAGTTATTTCATATTTCAGTTCAAATTGACAAATCAGTCTTCATATCGGATTTCAACTCTACAACAGAGGATATTCGATATGGACGAAATTTGTGTCTTGTAATCTTTGCTCTATTTTCGTTACACGATAATGAGCAAAGAGGGGCAGCTGTAAACACCTAACTTCGCCCTTATACTATTACGATCATACTACTATAATATATTTATATAGTGATTTATCTCATTATAATTATATTATATGATATGTATAACACATTTTTTTATATTTCTTGTATCAGGCCCAATGTTATAATGTTAAACCCCAAGGCCCGGTTTAGCAACCCCAAATCAACAAGCCCACTACATTAAACCAACAGAAACCATAGGGGCCCTTTGCTTCAACTGATTCCAACCCTAGCGCCGCATCTCTTGCTTCCAGCCGTCGAAGACTCCTCGCCACACAGCCGCAACTGACGCCGTTCTTCTCAGCACCTCACCAACAAACAACCAAGCAAGGATTTTTAGGACTCTAATCTCTCTAAAAATAGCCAACGCTAGTACTATAAATACGAAACAGGGAGAAAAACCGAAAAAAAAGCTCAAAACACTGCTAATCATCTATCTTTCGAAACAGTAGCCAACTGAGCTAAAAAAACTCACACACACACCACTCAACCCGAAATCAGCGACCAAAGCTTGGAGTTCCTTGCAGTGAATTTGACCGAGATTGGCATACAGGAGAATAACTTATATGCTGTGGTTCCGAAATTCCTTGCTCGGCTTTCAAATTTGATTTCTTACGACTCAGTTCTTGTAGCTTGCATGGACCATTTCCAAGAGAGATATTCCAGAGAGTAAAATACCAGGAATTCGAACCGGTTGAAGAACAAGGCTGGGGAAGGCCGCCTGGCGATCCGAGGTCTCTAATGTTTGGAATTTCGGCTTCGATGATGATGAATCTAATGGGGACAAAGTGCTATTGAACTTTGACCAACAAGAATTTATCTCCAAAGCAGAAGAGAGAGAAGGAATAGAGAAATAAGTCAAATAACAAAGCAGAAAGAGGGACCATGTTTTAATAGCTTGATTCATTTAGTCTTGGGAAACCCACGTGACCAATAACTTTGGGTAAACTCTCCTATTGGTTCTTCAAATATTATAGGTAAAATATTCTCAAGGCCCTCTAGACTTTGTACATTTCCATCAAGGTCAATAATGCAGTTTTTCCTTATTTCGATCTCCTAATTCTATAATAGTTGTGTTTTAATCACTATTTTCGTGTGTTTGGTATTTTGGGCTAATTTTCGAATTTTACCTTATGATTTATATTTTTTTTCTTTTTAGTCACTATGTTACATTTAGTTTAATTATCATTTAGTCCTCCATATTTCTTGGTTAATTTAATTATTTATTAATTTATTTTATATTTTTTATATTTTCATTTTTATTATTATTATTATTTTTTTACTAAATTTCATTTATATTTATTTGTCTATTTTCTTTAATTTTATTATTATTATACTAACATTTTTTTCTTTCTCTTTTTTGCATATTTACTTTTATTTTATCTAACATATTTTTAAGTAGTAATTCCAATTAATCAGAGGTAAGTAAGTCGAATCGGGTTTTTAAATTTTAAATTTTAATTTTAAATTTTCGCAATTAAAGACAACCGGAAAATTAATTGGTACCGAAAGAGCGGTTCAAGGGTGCTAATCCTTCCTTGACCGTAACAGACTCCCGAACCCGACACGTTTCTGGTACAATGCAGATCAGGTAAGATGGTGTCTGACCCACCTAAATCTGTTTTAAAATGGTCGGTGGCGACTCTAACCCAATCAATTCCAGTCGAAGCCCAATTTCGGGGCCCAACCGAAAGAAGGTTCTGACACATTGATAGGGATATTTTTGCTTTCGCTGCGCACTCTAACATCCGAGATCGTTTTAGGAAGAAAATTCAACCATGCTTGAGTCCAAAATATTGACTATAAAAGGATAATTGAATAGATTCTTATTCTCGTTAATCTCTTATTGATCTTTCAAGATTACACTTCCACACATGTATATCACTTGGGTACAAGTTTTCTCTTTCTAATCTTACAATAACACTTTCCACATTTTTTTCTTAGTACTCTTGTTCACAAATTCAGAAAACACTTTTTTATTTTTATCCACAAAAAGAGACTAGGTTCGTTACTCAGTATTTCTAACACATTTTAACACATGATGTGTTAAATTCATTAGAGTTCGCATTCTCAGTTTAATCACCTCAAAAATTTTATTATATATTAATCTTTGTTACAAATTTATTAATCAAAGCTAATACGTTGGCTTACAACGATGGATGAACAATATTAGAGTCTCAGTTTGTGAGTACACTTGTAACTTTAGAGGGTATGTAAGACTTGACCACGTTAATCGAGTGTAGACACTCATTTTGGTTCGAGATTCATTTTAATCTTATTTATATATCATATATGGTTTTAAATAAGTATATAGTATATATGTTTTGAAAATACGTAGTTTTGAAATTTATATTTTATACTTTCAATAAGATATTAGTTTTTATAAAAAAAATATTATGTATATCTTTGAAATATATTATACATATGGTTTTTTTTAAAATATTATATATATATATTATATATATATATATTTGAAAAGATATAATTTTGAAATGTATATGTTTATATTTTAAAATATATAGTTTATTAAAATATATATATATATATTTTGAAAACATATATTATATTTATTATTATTATTATTATTATTATTATTATTTTTTCCCTCTCATTTTTAGGTCCAATCCAAGTCTGGTCCATGTCCATTAATAAGAGTCCAACAAGGGTCCAAGTATAAAGCCCAACTGAGTAATACAAGCTTGACCCAGCAAGCAAAGCCTGGTTGGGGTCCAATAGGAGCATTAGGGTTTTATCATTAAGCATTAGCACCGCATCATCCCATCTGAACGATCAGAGGGAAAATCAATGGCCACGATCAGATCAAACTAGGGTTTAAAACCCCAAATACATCACTACAAGCTTGACCCAGCAAGCAAAGCCTGGTTGGGGTCCAATAGGAGCATAGGGTTTTATCATTAAGCATTAGCACCGCATCATCCCATCTGAACGATCAGAGGGAAAATCAATGGCCACGATCAGATCAAACTAGGGTTTAAAACCCCAAATACATCACATGCACAAACGGCTAACAACCATTGGATCTGATTAACTAATCCAATGGCCCATACCACACCAGAAGACACCAAGAAAGCCAAAAGCAACCGATCGGCTAGTGACCGGCGCATGAGAGCCACACGCCGATGAATGACATCATATGCGCCGAACCAAAGAACAATTCCAGAATATTCGAGCCATTTTTGACAAGAAATCAAGCACAAAGATCGAACCCAAAAGCAAACAAAATTCAAAAAAGGAAATGCTTTTTGCTTAAGACGAGAAACAAATCGAGCCAGAATAGTGACAAAAGGGGCAACCATAATCAAATCGGAAACAACCTTAATCAAATCCCAGCAGTTTTGGGTTTATGGATAGCCAATTAAGAACGAAAGATTTGTTCTTTCAAAACCTATAAAATTTGCAACAACAAAAAAGAAGAAAAGGGGAAAACTTTCAAAAATCCTAAAAAATACTAAAAAAACTAAAGAGTGAAGCGAAACACTTAGCTTGGTTGTCAAGGAGAAACAACCACCGTTGGAAGAGGATAGCGTCGCCGTTAATGAATCAACACCGCCGTTAGAGGTTAAATATGAAGCTTGCATGTGTAGATCTCGCCATTTGGGGGTATTTTAGGATGTTTGGTGGTCGGTTCTAGGTTCGGGGATAATGAGAGGAAGAGATTATGGTAGGTTTTAGGTCTCCTGTTTTTAAGTATAGTTTTGAGAGAGAGGAGTGTTTTAAGGGCTTGATTTTTGAAAGAAAGGTGGGGAACGAATTGAAAAATGGGATTTGGGTTATATTTATAGTGAGGGCCATGTGAAAATATCAGATTCTTAAATTATTTACCCAATTCATATAGTTTTGAAGTCTGATTTATTTTAGTCTTTTTTTTAATTAATTTTGGATTTCTTGTAATTTTGACCTTGAATTTTAATTTAAATGCAATTAGGTCCTCTATAAACATTTTAATTTATTGCATTTACACTCCTGAATTTATCTATTTATTTATTTTTAATTTGGTAAAGAAACATTTTTTATTGTTGGTAATTCGGGGATGCTAATCCTTTCCAGATTGTAATCAACTCCCGAATTCGACAATTCTCTGGTAAGTGCAGATCTGGTAAACGACAAGTTAAAGGTGTTTGATCCACCTGTTTTAAAAGCGATTGGTGGCGAACCTATCACGATTCCAAGTCGGTGCGCAAGGTTGGGACCGCCCAAAGGACCATTTTTATAGCTTGGAGAGTCCGTTGGGGATTTAGAGAGTCAGGCCAAAAATCGATCATCAGGTTGCCTTCTTAAGAAAAAACTTGTACGTTTGAATTTTAATTTATTTTCGATTCATTTTTATTTATCTTTGATTATTTTTTTCAAATAAATAGTTGGACTAACTGTTTGTTAGTGATTTTAGTTTTCAAAAATAAAAAAGACTTAAACTTCAAGCTCTAAACCCGATGTCTGAACCCGTTTAAGTGAGAGTGAAAATGAAGCTATTGTGAGAATTTATTCGCCACATAGGCCTAGTAACTAGCCCTCGAGATTCATATACCTTATGTCTTCGCAGGAATTTTTTCCTTGTGTTAGGCATTAGGGAATGTATCTTCTCGAGTTTAACTCGATCTGCATGAGCCTATAATGGGCTTAGAATCATGGGTATGGCAAACCAAAGGGGGCATGGGCAAGGAAAACTCAAGTCCCTTTTATAGAGCCAAACCCAATGGCAGTGTGAGATTAGAACCACCCTGAAACCACATGCAAAACCCTAAGATGTTGTCAGTTTTTTTCTCTTTAGGTATATTGTTATAAGCATGCGAACTAGATATTTATGTGGTTAGGATTTTATTTCAACAAAAAACATGTGGATTTAGAAATCATCTTTGGGTAGGAACAAAACCATGTCTGGTAGATATCATGTGGGGTAGAAATCCTTATAATATCTACTTTTATTATTAATTTTCCATATTAACCTCATTTCCTTTTGTTTCTCTTTTCACCTTTTTTATTTACATCATCTGCATAGAGACATTAATCTCCGAAGTGTCCGTCAATTCCAAATAGTCTTCATTAATAGACAAAGGGATTATGATGCAAAAAGGTTAAAAATGTAGAGGCACGACAATAGTTAGAAAAATCCAGGAAGAAGAAAGAAATAGACTACAAGACGACTATGTTAGTTGGTTACACAATAATCGAGCAAAATGACATCCAAAAGTTGTACAACATGTGGGGCAAGTGGAAGCACAATTCTTAGTATATGCTTCCTATACGAGTCTGTAGTTCAAGCATTAGCATAATTCTGAAATCTACGCTATAGCCGAAAACATGGAGCCCATTACCGAGGGGCACAAGATGTTGAATCTAAAACATCTTGGAATGATACAAAAGAAAATGAGTTAACTTCAAATAGTTTCATATGATAGCAGTGAATCTTTTGACAAAAACAAGCCTAAAAGAAAATAGAGGTAAGAGATGCAATCATTCGGGAGTTTTGAGATTGAGTGTACAAGATGGCCCATCACTTGTATAGAGAAGCTGAGGCAATGAGACAGGGCGTCCAACCAATAACCAGTAAAGTAAGGAGCGGTTCAGATTATCCAGCTCAAACGCGCCTCTAAATTGTTTTTGGTCTCATTGTAATAACACTTTTGTCCCAAAGAAGGTTATTCTATTAGAACATGCACTTTTGGGATCAACACCTCGCCTTTTGCATCTTTCTTGCATATTTGCATTAATTATTTTACATGCATTTACCATGGATACATTGTGATTAATTCGTGAAGGATTCTTTTTCAGTAACATCCCATGGATCTTATGAATGAGATAATATCACGTATCAATAGAATAAAGAGGCGTCAATAGTATATGGCTAGAACTCAACAAGAAATGAGCAATCAATCGAAGAGATTTCAAGATGAATCAATAGAGAAAATCTCCAAGCTAATGAGCATGATGGTTGCACATATCGAAGGGAAGAATCCAATAAATGAAGAGAAAGATTTGGAATTAAGTCAGAATCCCGAGACATAAATCATAATCAGTCATAGAGAATGTTGTTGGAATAATGGAAGAAAATTGTATAACTCACTCAAAGAAAAGGGGTATGGAAGAAGCCAAGATGTCAGCCAAGAGGGTTAAGAGAACGAAGAAGAATATGCAAATTGTCCTAATCTCAAGGTCCTGTTCTGAGTTGTTGCCCCATCTTTTCCAGAGTCATCTTCTGACCCCAATCTCGCCAAGGCCTAAAAGTTATTTATGGCCAGATTAACAGGGTGTCAAAAATTCCTATGAATATCATTCTAACGATTTCAATCACACTACAAAGAATTGCAGTGTTCCCTAAAAGTTCAACATTGGTCAAGGAACCCATGCATGTAGAAAATGAAGAGGACCAAACCCTTGTAAATCATCCCTTGATCTTTTGCAGCACGTCAATCAGGAATTATCACTACAAAATCGATCCTTAAAACCTCATTGACCATAAGATGGCATTTTGATAGATTCTCACAAGGGCGCTAATAACGACAAGAGAGAGTTGGAATCCAATGATCCAAAATTTGATCCTATTTCTTTCTCATTCCATGAAGTTTATTCTAAGTTGCTTGAAGAACAAATGATCACGCCAAAACATGTCAAAGAATTGCCTCCCCACATCAAAGGTGGTATGATGAATAATCTCACTACAAATATCATGCTGGAATTCAAGGACACTCCATCAAGAAATGTATCAATTTTAAGCGTCGAGTCCAGAACCTCTTGGATAATTGAGTTATAGAATTTGAGGCCAAGAGTCAGCCCATCATGACTCATGTGTTGAAGATTAATCATACGGAGGGTCATATTTTAAACAATATTGAAGAGACAAAAACGAAAGAAAAAATGACTCTTTTCCAACACCCACCACAGAGGATGTCTTGGGAAAACACAACCCTCAAGGTGTTCCAAGATCTCGAAATTGCTTCCACAATCGTTCAAGGGTCGATATCTCGCTCCTAAACCATCGAGAGTTTTGACTAGCCCTTCTGCCAACTGTTATGATCCAAGCAGAACATGTGACTTTCACATGGAGGCATTCGGTCATCCTACTAAAAAATGCATATTGCTCATGGAGGAAAGCGAGAAGCTCATTGTTAGCAGAGTGATAACTCAGGATTTGATCTAGAAATGGAGTACAAATCGAATGGGGAATCCTGGAGATTAAACAAGAAAATATCAAAGAGTCATGATGCCTAAAGCATAATATGTTTTGTTTGAATTTGTCTTCCATATATGTATGAACATTTTTTATGATTAAATAAATGGTTTTTCTTTGAGCAATGAAGCATTTTTGGAATTTAGTGAATATCAAATATAATAAAATGAACATTTGGGAATCGAGGTTATAACCCTTTGACATATGATGAGATTGAATTCCCTAAAAAACAAAGTCCATTTA
The DNA here is from genome assembly GCF_006381635.1 of Hibiscus syriacus. NCBI lineage: Eukaryota > Viridiplantae > Streptophyta > Magnoliopsida > Malvales > Malvaceae > Hibiscus > Hibiscus syriacus. The sequence continues at coordinate 3,793,616 of NW_024062900.1, read as the reverse complement.
CCGTTGACTTATTATCACAAACATACCATTTACCCAAGAAAATAAAGGTAATATGCTCTTTACAATGAAGCCATCCGACGCTCAGGTATGTATAGAAGCAGACATGATGAGCGTCTTTAGTACATGACATTTCAATACCTATTAGTTTGCATAGCTATTGAGGATGTTTGGTGATGATATAAAATTTTCTTAAATAGAATAGTGGAATAGATGAATTCAACTTATGTCAGTTGCTTGGAAATTGAGCTCTAAGGATGAAATTTACTGACTTTCACTGACACTCAGACTATAATAGATTATTCTTGATAAACTTAAGAAATCTTGAAACCAAAAACTCAAGGAAGTAATGTGATACTAACAAGATAATTTTGATGGAGGCACTCCACTGAAACTAGTAAGCTGCTAATCTTTGGAGGTAATGTCTAAGCTTTATGAAGTGAGTTTCATTTGAGTTGTCAAGTCGAAGACTTTCTGACACTTGAATCCTTTAATTAGGGGTATTATACTAAAGTAATGGGCTATGTCAAGAGCCTTAACTTTATGAATAAGATTACATTCAGATCATGACACTAGTCTTTATGTGTCAAGATGAATCTCCTAGCAATATATATAGCAATAACATCAAACCTAACAAAGTATAATTTAAAGAAATGTGGTAAGTCCTAGAGTAACTGTGAATTGAGAATGAGTTTCGATGAAATGTGGACTAAGGGAGTTAAGAAACATATGTTATAGTCGACTACATAAAAGAACTTAGAAATTTTGCTTTTAGATTGATATTTCTACACTATCTATGCTCAAGGAGTCGACAAAACTTGAACAAATAGAAGATTCCTAATAACTGAAACAAAAATGCTCTCTAAAGTATCTAGTAATAGAGTGTAACAGTTGTGCTATTTTGTCCACATCCTATTTGAATGTTCTGCCAGAAATTTAGGGATTGTAAAAACATTAAAAAAATCATGAATCCATGATGGTAAAAACCAGAGAACTAAGACAAAACCAAATCACATTGCCTTCCCAAATCACACATCCATATTTACGCTTGTCAAAGGGCAATAATTTTTGAAATCAACATGTGTGATTTGTTTATTCGATATTCAGTGAACTGATATTTTTCTTTAATTGCTTTGACATCATTTTCACACAGAACTTTTTAATACTTTGAACAAAAGACATTTTCACAAGATATATTTTCTCGAAAATGTACTCGAAGAACGTGAGATAAAGTAGGGAAATTCTAAAATATCTATTTCTTCCATTAATATGTCTCCCAATTAAAGCCAAGACTGAAGAAGAAGTGTCCCTTTACTATGAATATGGTCGCCCAGTAAGGTGCAAGAGACTTACAACAATGAGTTGGCTGGAAGGCGTCTCGCCTATGATGGAGAGAAAAGTTTGTTTACTATCGAATTCCTTTTGAGTAACAAGCATGAGTTTACCGTTGTACTTAAGGATATTATATCAAATAGATGCCAAGATTCCTATGTAAGAAATTCAAGGTACTCCCTGAGTACAAGAATCTACGAACTCGTAAGAATCACTGAGGGTAATTGGTATAATTTCTGAGACAACATGACTTCTTGTTCGCTAATCTTTCTTTCATGATAATTAGAACAATTTTATAGACATTTAAGGACGTATACTTAGCTGTAGAGGTTTTTATTCGAGCTCTCGAACCATGTAGGGAGACCTTTCTCCAAATATTAATGTGTTAACTATGACGATGATTCAACCAGTTCCATTAGTTGATCATCTGTCAAAATGCAAGAGAGCCTTACTCCTTCGACTAAACCAGAGCCAAAAGAGCGTTTAAGAATCTCAAGATTAAAGGTAAGCCATACAACCATGAGTACAAGATCATTTGATTGAGTAATAAAATGTACAAATATTAGATATTTTCCATAAAACCGTCAATATTGGGGAAAGATCAGCTTCAAGAAACATGAGAGAAGATGTAGATTGACAGAGGAAGATTGAGACTTTTCTTTGAAAATGAGAATTCTGAAAAATGATACATTTAAATTTTAGGCATACTTTAAGACATTACACTCATGACATCACATATACATATGCATGTGCATGTAAAATTTTGCAGATTGTTCGAGTCAATTTCAACTTCACGATGAATGATAGTGCACTCGAAGTACTAGGATCGACTTAACTCGCGATGGATGAGTCATCAAAAACAAAGCTCAACTCAACAACGAAAGACTATTTTCTAACCAAGGTCTTCATCTTTAGAAGAAAACCCCAAATTAACTTACAACCTAACTTAATTTAACAATGAGGAACTACTTCTCAGCCCATATTTTGACATAGCTTAAGTTGCGAAGAGTTATTTGTCGACCAAAGCTTTCAAATTCATTTCCACTCAACTCGAGAGCGCATTGACCTCATGGTAGCAACGAGAAACCATTTTTTGTTCAAAATTCAAATTGAGGTCTTCAAGAAAAAGACCCAAATCGGTTGTAATTTAGCAACAAATAGCTACTTCCTAGTCCAGATTTCAACATAGATTAAGTCAATAAGAGTTATTTGTCAACCAAAGCTTTCAAGTTTGATTCAATTCAACTCGAGAACACATTGATTTCATGGTAGCAACGAGGAAATACCATCAGTATAAAATTTAAGCTAAGGTCTTCAAGTCTAGAAGAAGACCCAAGATTGACTGCGATATAGAATTAAGGAACTACTTTCCAGTCTAGATTTTGAGCAAGGATTTAAATTTTGCAACGAATGATATTAAGCTCAAAACACAAGTAGAGGGGTCACCCAAAGTTTTTAAGTTCGGTTTCACTCAACTCGAGAGAAAATGCATTGTATGATAACAACATGGAACTATCTTTCAGTCAAATTTTTAAGATCGACTGAGTTTAGGAACGAGGAAATAGTCTCCAACTAAAACCCCATGCTCAAGTTTCAACTTCACGGCTAAAGATACTTGATCCAAAATTACATTCAGAGACGATTCTCAAATTTATATTTCAACTCCATGACAGAGGATATTCAACTTAGCAAATGATCATTTACATGTTTCAACTTCAATTCAGTAGAGATCCAACCTTATTCTTGAAGAAAAGTTAAATGTCTCGACATTAGAAGAGCAAGATCGACTTTCAGAATCCATTTACTCTGAAAAAAACAAAAATTCGTGTCTTTTTATCTTTTTCCTATTGTCATTACTCGATAATGGACAAAGAGTTACAGATGTAGACATCAATTTTTTTTTCTGGGATTCATTTTTATCTTATTTCTTTTCAAAATTTCATCTTTTCTTTCAAAAATGAGTTTTATGATATCTTTAAAATTCCTACATACTTCATATTAATTGTTGAAATTGGATGGTTTATTGGTGTTGAATATTTTTTTTCATTGCATGAGGTTTACCCATCTACCCAAATTCTTTAGCAACCAAAAAATTACCCTTTCCAACCAAGTGTTTGGAGAAATTTCCAAGCAAAAATTCATTTTCCAAACATTTGTAACTCACCTCAAATGGTACCCAAACTACCTAAAAATGCATTAGGATCGGCGTAGCTTCCCCTTCTCAAACTTTTGAAAGCTTATGTTTTCCTAATCTTGAAGCTTTTTCCCGTTACCAGGGACACTATATCACTCGTCCTATTTGTTCCGAATATAACTTTGATATGAATTTTCTTAGTTTGGATGTGATCATCGTTGTAATTGTCAAATAAATATTCATTTTTTCAAATAATATAAATTAAAACATAATATAGAGAAGAAAGGGTCGATACATAAAGACTTAGATATTTCCAATGTCATGTTGTGTTAATCCTGATCCAAGGAAATTATAAGTAAAAAGAAAATGGGGTTCGATAATATAAAAAATAAAATAAAATAAGTAAAAATAAAAAAAATGAAAGTAAATAGTTGAAAACAATTATGATGAAAAATAATCTCAGGCTTCACTTTGCCTCAATTCATTTCGATCATCGAAAGAGATTTTACTTCGGGATTCATGACTGTTACAGTTTACAATGCTCAACCCTTGTAACTTACTTTTCTTTTCAGTAAAATGATATTACCAAGTCAATATTTGAAATTAATTCCCTGTTTGGACTAACCACGGCTATCGTTGTTAGCACCAAAACAGCTTTAAGAGCTTGAAAAGTCTAACTCAGATTATGTTGTCTGAATGAGAATTGAATCCGATGTCAATTTCCTTAGAGGACTATTGCTAAGTGTGTTCATAGGAATTCAAATTTGCTACCAATCGACTCTTCCTCTTAACTGTAAATCAGAACAACATTTAGACCAACTAGATCTTTGAAATTAAAGTGTTGAGATTTTTAAAGGAAATATCGATTGTCAATCCAAGTTTACATAAAATTAAGAATGATATTCAAATATATTAAGTGATTTTCAATTCTCACCAAATGAATAATGTCATCGCCAAACCATTCGTCAAAACAACTTTAATAAAAGCATGAGAAATTTTATAAAAACTAAAGAAAGAAGTACATTCTCTAGCTTCACCCTAAGAGGGTATTTATAGCCTAGAGAATTACAAAAAATAATATTCTTAAAGATAAAAGAAAATTTAAAATGAAATCAACTATCCTAAAGATAATTCTAAAATTAACCAAAAGACAAATTCCAAATAATAACAAGATAAATCCCAAATATTTGTTTCAAATTCAAACTTAATTCCTAAATGATTTTTGCCCGCCTTGCTTCTAAATAATGCTAATTGAACCTTCTAGAAACTACTCTTGCTGCTGATTGGACCTTTTAGAAAAAAAATATATTCTTAAAGATAAAAGAAAATTTAAAATGAAATCAACTATCCTAAAGATAATTCTAAAATTAACCAAAAGACAAATTTCCAAATAATAACAAGATAAATCCCAAATATTTGTTTCAAATTCAAACTTAATTCCTAAATGATTTTTGCCCGCCTTGCTTCTAAATAATGCTAATTGAACCTTCTAGAAACTACTCTTGCTGCTGATTGGACCTTTTAGAAGCTGACACGTCAGAATACGTCATCCCCAGGTCATTTCCATGTGTTCAATCATGATTCCAAAAAAATAAAAACTACAGAATCACCCCTTTTAGTGTTGTTTTCTGGAAAATAAGCTCCTGCACCAAAATAAATCAAAATAGTCAAAATCAATAGCATAAAATAGACAACGAGGAATAATTATCAACAAAACATGTGCAAAATAAAACACTCATCAAATTCTCCCTCACTTATCCAATGCTTTTCCTCAAGCATGACTTAATCAAAACATGTGAAAAATTTTATTAACTTTCCTTCATCTCACCTCCTATCCAAGAAAACCAAGTAAGCCAAGAACACAAAAAGTATAGGAATAAAAAATCAATCAAGTGAAATGCATAAATAGGAATAATTTAAGTAAAACCATGACATCCCATTAATCTATCAATCTCAATGAAATAATACTCAACACTCTCTCAATGATGCATTCATTCTACTCAAAGTGTTTCAGATAAAAACCCTCAAAGCTAAAACTTAACTCGACATTACCATAAGCATGTAAGAAAATCAAATCTCCACCACCGAAAATGAACAAGATGCAATAATCAAAGGATCTTTAGACAAGGTTGTAACGGGGCTTGGGTTAAGGTAGGAAAAAGGCCAAAAATATGGTTAAAGATCAAGACAAGAGACTCACAATTAATTAGATCAATTTCCACAAAATAAGCAAAGTAAAATAAAAGGAATGCAAAAAAATAAATGTATCAAACATCAAAATATGTTTTTTCAACTTTTTTCCTCTCTTTTTCTATCGAACCTTTTTCTTTTTTTCAAACTTTTTTTATTTTTTATTTTTTTCAAATCTATTTTTGTAATACCCCAAAAATTGATTTAATGACTAAATCAAAATGATTTAAAAATATGAGGATTTAATTAAATTAAATAATGAAAGAGGAGGATAAATAGGATTCATGTTTAAATTAGATGGTAGGAAAGGATCATTAAAAGGATATTTTGGTCATTTGAATTACAATTAATAGGGGTTAGGATAAGAGATAAGATGAAGAAGGGAATAGGAAGTCAACCCTTTCATCTTTATCTCTTCTTGCCGTGGAAAACTCTTCCCTTCAGCTCAAAGGTAAGTTTCCAATTTAATGGTTATTTCCTTCGATTTTTTATAAGGATGGAAGCTTTGTATATTATGGAAGCTAAAGGAAGGTTTAAATGATATTAAAACTAAGTTATTGATGAGATATTAGAGATTAAAGATAATGGGTTTTTGAGTGACATGATGAAATATGAAGATTTATGGATGTTTTATTGTAGTTTCTACTTTTCATCAACTTAATTAAGAGATATGAGGTGTTAGAACTGGATTTAGAACATGTTGAAAATTGAGTATGATTCTTAAATCTCATGTAAATGATAGGATTTTGAGGTTAAGGATGTGATAAATGAGTATTAACGAGTTTAAGCATGTGTATGTGACTTAGGAACATGAAAGGAAAAGAAACATGGAATATTGAAGCTTAAAGGAGTGAAATTTTGTGCTTGAAATGAGATTTCTGGGCAAAGTGCATCGGTACACTAGAAGTATGTATCGATGTACCCCTAAATAAATAAACATCGAATACACTGAGTGTATTGATACACAGGTAGTGTATTGATGCACCCCCTCAAGATGAAAACATCGAATGTAATTTGTGTACCGATGCATGTGTAATGTATCGATGCACACGTTAAGGAATATACTGATGCACTGTGTAGTGTATCGATACATACCTTGAATAATAAATGAAAATATCCTTTCTTTTAGTTTAAGAAATGAAAGATTTCAATTTACTAATAAGTGATATTGAATATGTCTTTAATGGATGCTTGAGTATATCGAAATCAAGCTCCCGAGTCTAACAAACCAAAAGGCAAAGACAAAGTAGCTGAGTAATCAGAATTGTGTATTGGAAATAATAGCAAGGTGAACCAGGTGAGTGCATTTAATTATGTACATACATGTGGTAATGGTTAAAATAACATAATTTATTGATGTATGTATAGTGATTACCGAATGTCACTTTGTGTGCTAAAATGATAAGAAAATCATACTGAGTGTATAGATTTCCATATTGAGCACTGAGTGTGCTAAATGATAAGGAAATCATATTGAGTGTATAGATTTCCATATGGAGCACTGAGTGTGCTAAATGATAAGAAAATCATATTGAAAATATGGATTTCTAGATAGAGCATTTTATGTGCTAAAAAGGTAAGGGAATCATACTGAGTGTATGGATTTCCAGATAAAGCACTAAGGGTGCTACAAAGATAAGGAAATCATATTAATGGTATGGATTTTCACATAGGGCATTTCATGTGCTAAAATGGTAACAAAATCATACTAATGGTATCAATTTTTGAATAGGGCACTTCGTTTGCTAAAATGAAAGGGGAAACATACTAAGCGTATGATTTTCTAGATAGAGCATTAAGAGTGCTAATATTAAAAGGAAATTTACATGAATTGTATGGATTCCAATAATGATTGATAAATGAGGTTAATGGAAAGTATATTGGTAAAATAAGCTTACGAGCTTATGGAATAATGTTAAGTATATTGGTAAAATAAGCTTACGAGCTTATGGAATAATGGTAAGTATATTGGTAAAATAAGCTTACGCGCTTATGGAATAAATGGTAAGTATGTTGGTAAAATAAGTTTACGAGCTTATGGGATAAATGGTAAATTTATTGATAAGAAATGTTATATTATTTTGATCATGGTAAAATATTGGATATACAAATAACATGATTTTATGGCCTTTTGAATTTGACATTGAAATTCATGCATGAATTGTATTACACTATTTATTGTTTTAATTGCCTCACTGAGTATATACTTAGCGTGTGATGATTTTCATGCGTAGGTAAAAAGTCAGTAGTAGAGTAAAGATTTCAGAACGACATCAAGCATCAAGGAATATATTTCAATATCAGTAAGACATCCTATGATGGAATTTGACTTAGATAGTGGCATGTAATTAATAATGTTCAATTTATTTTGTTGAACAAATTTGGAAACAAAACGGTAACTTTATAGTTAAGAAAGGTTAAGCTTTTTATGAGTTTTACGTATTTTTCAGAAATTACTGTAGCAGTGTATCGATGCACTGTAGTAGTCTATCGATACACATTTTAAGTTCAAAATTTTTGTGCATCGGTATACTGTTCACGTTACTGTAGCAGTGCACCGATACACTGTTCACTGTTCACGGTACTATTCTCTGTTCACTATTCATAAAAAAATATTTTACCTTAAATTTATTATAATGAAACATAATTCATATGATATGATATTTTATAATATCATTTACCATTTTAAGAAAATAAATTTTAAATCACTTTTGGATTGAAAATGGTTCGCAAAATTCAGGTGACATCTATAATCTGTATAGGTATAATTATACGGGTTATGGGTGTTACATTTATTGGTATCAGAGCTACAGTTTTAGTCGATTCTAGGATTAAACTGGGTTTGTTTTAAGTTAAAAAAGTGTATATATGCCACTAGGATGTCAAAAGTTATTGATAGTTATATATATACTGTGTGATGCTTATTGAGAGTAAAGTTACTCTTTACTAATGTATGATGATTCTGACTATGTTCAGATGTTGGAACTAAAGATAAGGGTAAGAAAGTTGATAATATTGAAAAGAAGGTTGGGATTGAAATCGACCCAAGAGAATATGACATGACTTTAGTATCACGCCTTAAAAGGGTCAATGTTGTTAGGAATTTTCCTTCATTTAGGTGGAAGAAATGCCAACTTTTAACAAAGTTTATGAACTGGAAGAATTGATTAAAAGGTTTGAATGACTTACAATAAAAGTCAAATCGGATGAGGATCCAGAGAAGAATTTTGAATCTAGTGATGATTCTAAGGTTTCTCCAGGTAAGCTTAAATAAGTGAGAAATATTTAAGCTAAGCATTAAATTGTTTAAATCATTGTTGATTTAGTAAGAGGAAATAAATAAGCGGTAATAAGTTGTCCGCTAAAAAGTTTAAAGAAAGTTGAGTTATCAATGAATCAAATGATTCTAAGTTGGATTGAGAATAGATATCAAGTCCATTAAAATTGGATAGAGTTACCTTGTGAAGGTAAATATGAGAAAATAGATTGTCTAACCATTCCATGTTGCAATGAAAATATTGTATAGATCGAGATTAATTCTCAAGAACTTGAAAAGTGTCAAGTTCATAGTGAGAGAAAAAAATAGTAAATTTGCTGGATAGTGTAATTTTAGCAATAACTGCTATGAAGTTATTGCTACAAATTTAACAAGTTTTCTTTTTGAACGAAGTGAACATTGAGACTTACATTTGAGATTGAAAATGTTTCGACTGTTCGAAAATATTATCTTTGGATCTAGAAAAGTTATACAGATTTCCTTAAGAATGAAATAATGGATTCTAAAGTAGAGATATTCAATTCTACTTGAAATTGAGTGATATTATAGCGGAAGACCTGAGAGTTATGATACAAGTGTTATACAGACAAATAGTAAATGTCTGATAAAGATTCAAGAACTTATGTTACAAGCGAATCTTATGGGATTATCATTAACGAGTTTTAGATCATTTTGATCATAAATTGGTTGTCTCGACATTAAAGTTCGGTTAATGGTCGCAAGAAGATTATATAGAAAAATACAGAGAAATTTAAAATTTTAATGATTGATGAAAAAGTGAAATCATCAATAACGTGATATTAGCAATGGTTGTGATTAAGATGATGTAAAAAAATGCATAACTTCTCTAGCTAAGGTGATAGATACTTAAGTATCTGAAGCAAGATCATATGATATTTCCATAACTTGGGAATTTCCATATGTCTCTTTAGATTTATTAATTGGGTTACCTCCAGTTTTAGAGGTGGAATTCAATATTAATAGTTATCAAGGCATTGATCTTGTATCTATGGGTTTGTATCGAATGGTTGCAATTGAGTTAAGAGAATAAGGAACCAATTGCAAGAATTGATAGATTGAGGATGCATTAGACAGAGTAGTTCACATTGGGGTGAACAGTTGTTGTTTATAAAAAAATGGATATGTGCGATTATGCATAAATTATCGATAGTTAAACAGAGCAACTATCAAGAATAAATATCCTATTTTGAGGATTGATGATTTGTTGGATCAGCTTAAAAGGAGCAAAAATTTTCTCTAAAATTGATATTTGAATGGGATATCATCAGTTAAATATTAAAGAAGAAGATGTTCCAAAGACAGCTTTCAGAACACAGTATAGACACCACGAGTTCGTAGTAATGTCGTTTGGTTTGAAAAATGCTCTGGCAGTATTCATGGATTTGATGAATCGAGTATTTCAATTTTACTTGTATTAATTTGAGGTGGTCTATATTGATGACATTATGATATACTCGAAGACAAATATATAGCATGATGCTTATCTTCGTATTGTGTTCGAGATATTTAAGGGTAAAAGGATATATGCTAAACTGTCAAAGTGTGAGTTTTGGCTATCAGAAGTTGATTTTCTTAGTCATGTTGTCTTGACATATGACATAAGAGCTAAAAAATTACTAAGTTTGTTGCTACATGTTTGACATGTCAACAAGTAAAAGCTAAGAATCAAGTGCTTTCGTAATTGTTGCAACTGATTTTTATTCCAAAGTGGAAATAGTAAAGAGTCACTATGGATTTTGTTAAAGGACTACCTTTGATATCAAATAAAAAGGATTCCATTTTGGTGATAGTGACCGGTTAACTAAATCGGCATATTTCATTTTGATGCAAATGGACTATGCATTGGATAAATATACAGAGTTATATATTAAAGAAATAGTTCGGCTACATGGAATACCAGTATTAATTATATCAGATAGGGATCCAAAGTTCACTTTAAGATTTTAGAAATATTTGCATAAAGTTTTGGGTACTTGATTGAATTTCAGTACGATCTTTCATCCACAGACGGATGGTAAGTCAAAAAGTACTATTCAGATATCAGAAGATATTCTGAGAGTATGTGTGATTGATTCCAAGGAATCAAGGGAAAAGAAAAGTATTTGATTTTAGTAGAATTTTCCTATAATAACAATTATTAATTGAGTAACAAGATGGCTCAGTATGAAGCTTTATATGGGAGAAAATGTCGAACACCATTAAATTGGTTCGAGTTAAAGGATCGAAATCTTGTTGGCCAGATTTATTGAAAGAGGTTGATGATAAAGTAAAGATAATCTCAAGATGATATTTGATTGGAAAAAGTCTTATGCAGACTTGAAGTGAAAATAGATTGAATTCCATGAAGGTGATAAAGTTTTTCTTAAGGTATCGCCTTGGAATTTTATTTATTTATTTTTTGTGCCCAAAACGCAAAGGAAAACTGAGTCTAAGATTTATTAGACCTTATGAAAATTGAAAAGAGTTAGACTGATGGATTATCCATTAACATTAACTCTGGAGGTAATTAAGATATGAAGTTAGACAAAGTACACAATGTTTTTCATGTGTTGACGCTTATAAAGTATTGATCAGATCCTTTACATGTCATTGCATCATAAGAAATTGAGATCTGACCAAATTTGATTTATGAAGAAGAATCAATTTGGATCTTAGCTTGAGAAATCAAAGAATTGCATAACAATGCGATTTCTCTAGTCAAAGTGATTTAGCAAAATCATAATGTTGAGGACATTACTTGGGAAAGAGATGATGATATGAAAATGTGTAGATATTTTCATATCAGGTTAAAGAATTGGATTAAACAGGTTCAAAATCTAATGATTTGCATGATTTTCACTAAATTCTCAAATTAAGGAGGAAAAATCGGAATTCAAGAAGTTGGCAAGACCAGAAGAAGTCTATAGTTAAGGCATGGGTACGTCTTACCAGTTTGTACAACCCTAAATTAAGGTTACAAATTTACAATAGAAAGTGCAATCCTTATAAAAGGGGAGTTAGGGTTTTCATAAAAAATTTTAAAATTCGAGGACAAATTTTATTTAAGGAGGGGAGAATTGTAATATCCCATAAATCGAGTTAATGACTAAATCGAAATAATTTAAAAATATGAGGATTTAATTAAATTAAATAATGAAAGAGAAGGATAAATAGGATTCATGTTTAAATTAGATGGTAGGAAAGGATGATTAAAAGGATATTTTGGTCATTTGAATTAAATTGAATTTAATATTCAATTAATGGGGGTTAAGATAAGAGATAAGATGAAGAAGGGAATAGGAAGTCAACCCTTTCATCTTCATCTCTTCTTGTCGTGGAAAACTCTTCCCTTCAGCTCAAAGGTAAGTTTCCAATTTAATGGTTATTTCCTTCGATTTTTTATAGGGATGGAAGCTTTGTATATTATGAAAGCTAAAGGAATGTTTAAATGAGATTAAACCTAAGTTATTGATGAGATATTAGAGATTAAAGATAATAGGTTTTTGAGTGACATGATGAAATATGAAGGTTTATGGATGTTTTATTGTAGATTTGACTTGTCATCAACTTAATTAAGAGATATGAGGTGTTAGAACTGTATTTAGAACATGTTGAAAATTGAGTATGATTCTTAAATCTCATGTAGAGAATAGGATTTTGAGGTTAAGGATGGGATAAATGAGTATTAACGAGTTTAAGCATGTGTATGTGACTTAGGAACATGAAAGGAAAAGAAACATGGAATATTGAAGCTTAAAGGAGCGAAATTTCTTGCTTGAAATGAGATTTCTAGGCAAAGTGCATGTACACTAGAAGTATGTATCGATGCACCCCTAAATAAATAAACGTCAAATGCACTGAGCGTATCGATCCACAGGTAGTGTATCGATGCACCCCCTCAAGATGAAAACATCGAATGTAATTTGTGTACCGATACATATGTAATGTATCGATGCACACGTTAAGGAATGTACCGATGCACTGTGCAGTGTACCGATACATACCTTGAATAATAAATGAAAATAGCCTTTCTTTTAGTTTAAGAAATGAAAGATTTCAATATTCTAATAAGTGATATTGAATGTGTCTTTAATGGATGCTTAAGTAGATCGAAATCAAGCTCCCGAGTCTAGCAAACCGAAAGGCAAAGACAAAGTAGCTGAGTAATCAGAATTGCGTATTGGAAATAATAGCAAGGCAAACCAGGTGAGTGCATTTAATTATGTACATACATGTGGTAATGGTTAAAATAACATAATTTATTGATGTATGTATAGTGATTACCGAATGGCACTTTGTGTGCTAAAATGATAAGGAAATCATACTGAGTGTATAGATTTCCATATGGAGCACTGAGTGTGCTAAATGATAAGGAAATCATATTGAAAATATGGATTTCCAGATAGGGCATTTTATGTGCTAAAAAGGTAAAGGAATCATACTGAGTGTATGGATTTCCAGATAAAGCACTAAGGGTGCTACAAAGATAAGAAATCATACTAATGGTATAGATTTTCAGATAGAGCACTGAGAGTGCTAATATTAAAAGGAAATTTACATGAATTGTATGAATTTCCTATGGAATGTATGGATTCCAATAATGATTGATACATGAGGTTAATGGAAAGTTTATTGGTAAAATAAGCTTATGAGCTTATGGAATAATGGTAAGTATATTGGTAAAATAAGCTTACGAGCTTATGGAATAATGGTAAGTATATTGATAAAATAAGCTTACGAGCTTATGTAATAAGTGGTAAGTATGTTGGTAAAATAAGCTTACGTGCTTATGGGATAAATGATAAATTTATTGATAAGAAATGTTATATTATTTTGATCATGGTAAAATATTGGATATGCAAATAACATGATTTTATGGCATTTTGAATTTGACATTGAAATTCATGCATGAATTGTATTACACTGTTTATTACTTTAATTGCCTCACTAAGTATATACTTAGTGTGTGATGATTTTCATGCGTAGGTAAAAAAGCTAGTAGTAGAATAAAGATTTCAGAATGACATCAAGCATCGAGGAATATATTTCAATATCAGTAAGACATTCTATGATGGAATTTGACTTAGATAATGGCATGTAATTAATAATGTTCAATTTATTTTGTTGAACTAATTTGGAAACAAAATGGTAACTTTATAGTTAAGAAATGTTAAGTTTTTATGAGTTTTACGTATTTTTCAGAAATTACTGTAGTAGTGCATCGATGCACTGTAGTAGTCCATCAATACACATTTTAAGCTTGAAATTTTTGTGCATCGGTACACTGTTCACGTTACTGTAGCAGTGCTTCGGTACACTAATCACTATTCATAAAAAATATTTTACCTTAACATTTTAAGAAAATAAATTTTAAATCACTTTTGGATTGAAAATGGTTCGCGAAATTCGGGTGACATGTATAATTTGTATAAGTATAATTATACAGGTTATGGGTGTTACAATTTTTTTTGTGGACCATGATCATACATTGGGTAACTCATTCTCTTATCCTTACAAGGGTAGAAAATAGAGATAAAAATGGCTTAGGTTTAATAAATATGGTAAAAACAAAGAAAGGTAAAAGCCTAAAAAATGGCTAACTAAAGGAAATAAATGGGTAGGCAATTTGGTATAGAAGTGGGTAAATCCTAGCACCCCTTTCATGTTAAAACATCAAGTTCAATATGTAGTCTCAACATGCATTTAATTATATGCTCAAGAATATCAAAGTTAAATTTGACACACTCAATCAAATAAATGAGCAATAATATAAATGTGGGCTCATTTAAGCTCAAATCTCAAAAGAAAGTGTCGTTTGCATTGAGTCCACTACACGTCAACCAATAAACTCATGGGAAGTCAATCAAAAATTTCAAGAAAATCACTAATCATGTCATTTTCAATATCATGCATCCTAATTCAAAATAAGAGTGTAATCAAGAACTCAACTAACATTCAAAGGGAGAAAGAAAAAAAAATTATGATTTATAAATAAAAAATTTCAACACATGAACTAAGGTATACTCAATTTCAACCAAATAAATAAGCAAGGGAAAATTCAATGCAATTATTCTCTACCCCTCACTTAAAGCGTATTGTCTCAATACGAAAATTAAAGTTCAAAAGAAGGGACAGAGATACTTCCCGTGTCTAATGACGACTACAACCACAACCTTGATGAGAGGTTCTCGTACGAAGAGAGGAACAAATATCAACAACATTGGACTCGATGGGTTCGACCGCTCAAAAGAGAAGCTATCAGAGTGTTGATCGATGTCAAAGTTTCCTACAAAGCCAAAAGGTAATACATCAGTAATGTGGTAATAAAAGTAAACTCGTTATTTACCTCATATACTCCTTGTGGTTTCATGCTTGAGCAAACCATACGAAATTCAGTGAGATGTTTGCGTGGATTTTCACTTGGTAATACATGGAAGGTGGGGAGAGGGTCTATTAAACCCGTCTTAAGTTCAAACAAAATTTTTCCATGAAGGAAGGCGATGCATAATGGTTTTTGTACTACATAAGTCACAGCTAATTCTCAAATTGTTTGATCGGCCATTGGGACTAGTTCTTCGTATGTAAAATGTGTTTCAACATCGAAAGTGGCATTAGGAACTGGATCTGGGGGTTGTTCTTGTTGTTGTCCTTGTTGTCCTCTTTTCCAGAGTATTTGTCTGTGTATTCTACGAGTTCTTCTAGGTTCTTCCTGGTCATAAATCAAAACAAACTATATTAGTAATTTTTTCAATTTCCTGACAACGGTGCCAATTTGAAAAGCATCGTAATTGTCAAATAAAATTTGTTATTCTCAAAAAAAATGAAACATGGTATAGAGAAGAAAGGGTCGATCCATAGGGACTTAGAAATTTCCAATGTCGTATTGTGTTGATCCTAATCCAAGGAAACTATAAGTAAAAAGAAAAATGGGTTTGGTAATATAAAAACGAAATAAAATAAACTACTTAAAAAATGGCAATGAATGAAAGTAAATAGTTGAAAATAATAATGATGAAAATTTGCCTCAAGCTTCGCTTTGCCTAAATTCATTTTGATCATAGAAAGAAAATTTAATTCGATATTCATGACGGTTATAGTCTACAAGGTCCAACCCTTGTAACTTACTTTTCTTTTTGGTAAATCGATATTCCCAAGTCAATCATTGAAATTTAATCCTTGTTTGGACTAACCACGACTATCGTCGTTAGCACCAAAACAAATTTGAGCGCCGGAAAAGCCCGAATCAGATTATGTTATCTCAATGAGAATCGAATCCGATCTCAATTTCCCTTAGTGGACCACTGTTAAGTGTGTTCATACGAAGTCAAATTTGCTACTATCTGACTCTTCCTCCCAATTGTAAATCAGAACAACATCCAGACCAATGAGCTCTTTTTGAAATGAAAGTGTTTAGATTTTAAAAGAAAAGGTCGATTGCCAATCTAAGTTTGTAAAAATTTAAGAATGATATCCAAAGATATTAAGTTCTTTTCAATTCTCACCAAATGAATTGAGCCATCGCTAAGTCATCGTCTAATTAAAAGTTTAGCTAAGCATGATGGAAATCCTACTTAACATTTTTAGAAAACAAAGTAAAAAGAAAACTAAAGAAACATAAAAGAAAATAATTCTAAGTAAAACCCGAGAATTTTATAAAAATCAAAAAAGAGAAATAAATTATGTAGCTTCACCCTAAGAAGGTATTTATAGTGTAGAGAATTACAAAAGATACTATTGCTAAAGATAAAAGAAAATTTGGTGAGATAAATCCTAAATATTTGTTTAAAACTCAAACTTAATTCCTAAATGATTTTCACTCTTCCTTCTAGATAACAATGACTGGACCTTCTAGAAATTGCTCATGTTGCTGACTGAACATTCTAGAAACTACCACGTTAGATCGTGTCATGTCCTAGGTCATGCCCATGTTTCCAGCCATGATGCCAAAAAAGTAAAAATTGCAGAATTGTCCCTTTTAATGTTATTTTCTGGAAAATAAGCTCCTGCAAAAAAAATGAACCAAAACAACTTAAATCTGTAGCAAAAAAATAGACAACGAGAAATAATTATTAACAAAACGTGTGCAAAATAAAACACTCATCAGGATGAATATAAATTGAGCTTCTATCGTACCCTTCTTAATTTATATCTATAAAGTTTTCCATTCACGCCCAACTTGTTAGGACCTTCTTTTTTAATGCTTCATTTTGTAGAGATCCTAATTCTGGTACCACTTTAGGCATTGATTCTTTTCCTATTGGTGTTGATCTTAAGCTTAATCCCATATCTATTGCAAGATATATTTAGGGATTCTTTGAGATGACCCTTATAACAAGAATGTTGAAGTTCATTTTAAACCTATTCAGGGTGCTAATCCCACATCTCTTGAATTTAAGAAACGTTTATTGAACCTTTTCATTACTTGGTTCCTCCGTCCTTCGGGTGGTTGCACCACTTGGACTATTGGTGGCTTCACCAATTTTGCACAAAGGAACGTCCCAACATTGTCAATATCATCTTTCTTGACTTACTAAACATTGTGTCAAAAGGACCCAATACTAATTTCTCCTTACCTTATGCCTAGGGGTGTTCATAATTCAGTTAAAACAGACTTAACTGACCGAACCAAAATTTCGGTTCGTTAATCGATCAGTTAATTTTAGGTTCGATCCATTAACGGTTAATGGTTTTTTCAAATTTCTGTTATTAGTTAATTTGGTTTAAAAATTGTTAACTAACCGAATGAACTGAATTAACATAAATTGTTAAATATTTAATATACTATATATATTATTTATATATTATTTAGGTTAGAGGGTGTTTTAACTTCAGTTTTAATCGAATTAACTGACCGAATTAATTGACTAAATAAAAAATATTCAATATTTAATATATAATATATTATGTTTATATATTAATTTATAAATTTTGATTTATTCAGTAAATCGACCAATTAACTAAACATAGTTTGGTTTGGTTAATTTTTTAAAAACAAATCATTTCGATTAACGGTTAAAAAAAATTGGTTAATGGATATTGTGTAATTTGATTCGACTGATTAACCGAATTAACTCATTGCTTATGCATGCATCCTCGGTCATATTTTTGGACTCATTCCGTTAATACTTCTTTTGATCCTCCGGTGCGACTCTCTACTAAGCTTAATTATACCTTAGTTAATAAAATGATATTTTGGTTTCAAAATGAAAATTGGGTAAAAACTCGTGATGACATTTCTCCAAATTGAGTAAGAATGCATTCATACTTGGATATTTCTATTCTAGACTTCTATGACGCATTTTAGCTATGTTATGTACTTCATTTTGGGTTTTTTTTTTATGCTTTCTATGACATTGCCTACGATATTTAAGCGTATTTTATGTTGGAACTATGATATTGGCTTGCTAGTTTTGGAATTTCTTGGCTATATTGGATTTAGTGTCATTATGCTCTAATCTTGCATTTTCCCTTGTAGCTAATGATTTTGATCTAATAAAAGGAAAGAAAATTCTTAGTATAATTTGTTTTACCATTTTTTTCCTTTTTAGCATAAATTTTATAATATACCCTTAAATTCTTTTTCAAATGGGAAGAAACATGACAACTCTCACTTGTTAAAAATTTTCACATCTTCAAAATTTATTTTGAAAAAAAAAATTACAAAATGGTTTTATTATATCAAAAATGAGAAGATTGATAAAAGTGATTAAATGATTTTGATATAACAAGGAATTACAATAATAATTTTGTAAAAATGATATTTTATTGTATTCGATTCAAAAAATTTCAAAGTTTGTAAAAATATTTTTCTCAAGTGATAAATATGTCAAAAATAAATTCATAAATGTTTTGAAATATTAGAAAATCTTAAAACAATTTTGAAAGATGAAAAAAAGGAAAAGTTTTCAACTTTTTAAGTCTGGTTTCGAACCCCCTTTTAGGTGGGTTCCTCCAAGGTAATAGCTCAAAATTTTCAAAATTACATGTCTGGTTTTGAAACTCCCTTGCTAGTTTCAAAACCATGGCTTCAAAAACACTATGCATTTTTGCATTGATTACATGAATTTAATGCTTCCAACGACTCCAAACTCTCTCCAACAACCTCAAACAACGAGAAATCAATGATGGCATATAAAAGGGGTCTTCAAATAACCAATAAAATACAATAAATCTACTCTAACAATCAAAGAGAAAATATAGTCAAATTTGTATTCAATTGTATCTTTCTTTCATTGAACACTATTATATTCATTTTCATTCTTATTCTAGTGTTCTTGCATGTGTGAGAGCTTCAATTTGCAAATAATCTATCATTGTGAGGATATTCAAAGTTTGTTCATTTTAATTAATTCTTAGGAAGGGTTGTACACTTAAGACTTTGGGGTATAAGTCTTAGTGTTTTCTAAGGTTACATCTTTTCCTAAAAGGTTATAACAAATTAGTAAACTTTTTGAAATCGGAGGTCAGTTGGTAGAGTACAAGGTTCTTAACTTTGAGGTCGTGGGATTGAGTCCCATGGAGGGCATTTCATAATTCGGAGGTCTCTTACGGAAGCTGCTCTCAACCTGGTGTTGGGGGTAGCCTACTATCTTACCTCCCCCTTACCCCATATATATGGGAAAAAGGGACAGCCATTTTTTTAGTAAACTTTTTGAAATCCTTAGTGTGGAAGCTCTTAGTGGATGTAGACTTCATTTAGGAAGATGAACCACTCTAAAATTATTGTTTCATTTTTCTTATCTTTCTCAAAAGCTTCAAACATTTTTTTTATTTGCAATTCACCCATCCCACTCAGGCACATTCCTTGATCGATTGAATCAACACAATAACTTCAAAATATTCAAATGATTAATGACATCAAAAGGAAAAGATGTGAAGCATGAATCAATAAAAAAAATGGTTCACCATATGTTTTGAATGCCAAAGATCAAAACATATCAAGTATGAGTATCCCTTACTAAAGTAGAATGGATCTAGCATGAAAAGATTTTTGTAGCTACTTAGAGTGATGAGGACAACTCCAATGATGAAGATGAAGTAGTCAATCTTTGCATCATGGTTATCCAAGAAGATTCAAATGTATCTTATAACTCAAATGATTTCAATTTATATTTTTTTAATGAGTTACAAGATGTATATGATAAATTATTTTTGGAATTTGAGACCATGAATTCCAAATACACAAGAAATTGATTTCTAAATTTAAAGCTGAAAATGATATTCTTTTGAAATCAAGAGTGGATTTTAACAAAATGAAATTTTGAGAAAAGATTTGGAATTTTCAAAAATAAAAATTAAAGAAATTGGAAAAGAAAATATTGATTTAAAAGTTAATATTGAATGCTTCACAAAAAAAGAAATCATTTTAAATAACTTAATCTAAATCCATAATGACAAAATGCTCACATTGTCATTATTATGGTCATGGTTTTCATACTTGACCTATTAAAAATGAAAAACATTTTAAAATTATAAAAATATGGATTCTTAAAGGGACTATTGACACTAGAACCAATATTCAAGGACCCAAAATAATTTGGGTATCTCCAAGTAAATATCTCTTGTAGGTGTGTTGGATTAATAAAGATAAATACAAAGAAATTTGCATTCTCTAATAACACAGAGGGACGATGTGTTACCTCTAAACTTAAAGTTCTTTGATTTTGCTTTATGGTTGCCTATTTGTTATTTTAATGCTTGAATATGTAATTTTTTCTCTCATTCTTAATGGAAATGTATTATGATGAACATTTTTTTGGTTAAATGTTTTTATCAATTTTAGTTCATCGTAATCTTTTTGGTTCATTTATGTTTTAATGTTTTTATTGAATTTTTTTAAACAATTGGAATCTCTTTAAACTTATGATGCAAGATTGATAATGTTTATAAAAGAAATTTCAATTGTTATCATTTTTTAAATGCTCATGCACTAACAAATGGTATCATTCTAACAATTGATATTCATATTAAATGCATGATATTGTGTGATACTTTTTGCATGAGAGATTCAATGTATCATGTCTAGTTATTGCATAAAGTTTAAAAGTCTTGGATTTATTAAATTTCAAGTGCTACTAATGTCTTATCTCATCCTTGTTGAAATTCAATATCTTTTCAGTGTCAAATTTTTTATAAAATATTTTATTAAGGGAGAGCTTTGTTTTGAAAATGATTTTTATGCTTAAACATTTTATTTTTACTTAACTTACTCTACATTGTTGAATTTTTTTATATAAATTCAATTTCTCAATAGTAAAAAGGGAGCTTATAATAAATTTATTCTCTTTTTCAAATAATGTTTTGCTAAGGGGAGCCTCTGCCAAAAAAATATTTTTTAAGGTTTTGTTATATAAAAATGGGGAGATTGTTGAACCATGTTTTCTAATATTTTGATATAACAAATAAAGATAAAATGTTTTTGGACTTGATTAAATTTGTGGTATTGACACTCTCTTGGTACTCTCTTGTGGTATCAATACTACATATACGAGAAGTATTGGTACTCTCTTGGTACCGATACTATCCTTTGATTTTAAAGTTGTTCAAATTCTATAATGTGAAATTGGTATCGGTACTCTATGGAGTATTGATACTACATAGTAGTATCGATATTACTAATTCTAGTATCGATACTACTTAATTCCAATAGTTATAAAACGACTAGATTTTTAAATATAAAAAGAAGTACCAATACTCCCAATGGTAGCATTGATACTCTCTATTTTGGGTAGTTTTATTTTGTAGAAAATTAAAGACCCCAATGGTTAGAAATCAATCCCAATGGCTCCAAACGTCTAGAAACTCGTTCAAATATATAAAAACACTCCAAGAACACTTGAAAAAGGTTACTACACCTATTCAAGCTGAAAAATCAAGAGAAAATAGCCTTTCATTCTTATTTTTCATTTTCTCTTGTATATAGTGTATAGAGCTTCATTGAGCATCTTCTGTATCCATTATTGTGAGCTTAATTCTTATAAACACCTACCTTGTGAGGTCTTCTTATTTACACAAAGTTATCTTTTGCAAAAAAGGAAGTGATTCTAGTTTAGGCTTTGAAAAACTAGGGAGTTATAAAGGTTACACCTTATCCTTAAAAATGTAAGAAAAAATTAGTGAATTTGTTAGAAATCGTTAGTATGGAGCTAAGGTAGTGAATGTAGACTTCTTTGAGAAATTTGAACCGCTATAAATCATTGTGCAAATTGCCTATTTCCCGTTGCTTCCATACCAAATTTTTTATAGGTCTATTCACCCCCATCTAGGCTTATTCAGTTTTTCCTTAAATCCTCAATAATCCTAACATTTAGTAAGCGAATTGAAGTAAAAAACTGTAATTGGATCAATAATGTGAACAAATATTGATTCACTTATGATGAATATCTTGAATGTTAAATGAGGGTTTAGATAAGGGTGAACTCTTAATATAAGGCCCTAGAGTAAGTGTATTTGTCTTTTGTATTTGAATGCTATGAATTGTGATAATTGATTAATGTATGTCATTGGAAGCATGTGAAGCAAGTTGAGTATATTTTGTTACTTTTTAATGCATAATGGATTTAAAAAACTACTTTGGAAGAACTATGTGATTATATATGTTTAGGAATTGGTAGTGGAATTTTAGTATCCATGAATGAGAAGGGATATCTTGCTATCCAATTGAGGTTGATCGTGACGAAAAATGTTAGTGTGTTCAAAACTAAGTTTTCGGAAATATATATGTTATACATTAATTAGAAACTACTTTTGATAAATGTAGATTAATTGGCAAAATTTCCATTATGACACATTCAAATATGAAATGAATGCCTAAGAAAGAGTAATCTAATATGTGTTTATTTAGATATATGTGGTTAGGTTGATGCATTGAACTTTTCTTAGAGAAGAGTTGTGTGGTGAGTTTGGTGTGTTGATGTATATGTGAATTTCAAATAAAATGTGAGTTGTATCAAATCTGTTTATTCAATGAGTATGTTGTATTATGAACAAAGTGTCAATGTTCTTAAATAAAAAATTATATATGTTATATGTGGACATTGCAAGCAAAGGTAATAATGCATGTGTGTATGTTTGTTGACAACCATGTTATGACTTAATGAACATGAATGCATTCTAGTTTTAATGCATTAAATGTACATTATATACATATTGAAGGATGGCAATAAAGTATGAACATTTGAGGTAAAAATAGGTGAGGTACGTGACATATAAGATGTTTTCCCATAGCCTTGATGTGTGCATCATGCTTGAATGTATAGTCATTTGTTGAGCCTTATAGCTCACCCTCATTATTATCATTTTTCAGAGGTTTAGTAGCTGACTTAAGGAGTAAGAGGCGAACACTAGGTGATGATCAAGCAAGATTTCCATTTTAAAAGTGTATGTTGAACTTGTTTATGAAAATTAAGGTAACGTGGGAATTTAACTATTTTTCCGGTGGGTTTTATACTTTGATATTTGGTACTAATTTTTTGCATCTATTTCACTTGAGTTAATGTAACACCCCTAAACCCTATTGAGCCTAAAATGTCACATTGGGCTGCCAAGGTAACCATTAAAATTTAAAACACTTTTCATTTTCATGTAAAAATGTCAAAAGTTCATTAAAAGACGTCTATAACTATTATAAAATACTTTAAAAATGGAACTTTGTGACATATAGTTTAAAAAAATATTATCATCTCAGAGTTTATAAATCTGAATACAATAATAAGGGTCCTATGAATTCACATGCCCACAAAAACTAACAGTACATCTAAAACCCCCAGACCGATATGGGTGGCCCAATCCGATCTGAGGTGTCACGTTAGGGCTATCGGAGTGACCCATACTCAAATCCAGGAAATATTAAACTTTTTATTAATTCATTTCAAATCGTAAAATAATTTATAACTAAAATACAAGTTCAAGAACCATTCTAACGTTAAAACATAATTCAAAAATATATAGTATCAAAACAAGTTTCATACACTGATATAAAAACAGAAAGTGGCCTACATGCCCCCTAATTACAATTATATTGTACTCTGCAAGCAACATCGAAGGAACTTCCATTACTAATGTCTATACTACATAGAATCAATTCTTTTAACCTAAAATATTGAGTAGCAGAGTGAGTTTTGGGAAAAGCTCAGTAATACAAAACTACCAGATGATGCTAAAAAACAAGCAGATATAGGGCGATGCATAAAAACTTTCTTATTCGTCCAGGCATCTACAAGTTCTGGTGATGAGTTTATGTTTATTAACTAATTCATCTGGTAAAAAATAGGAAACCTACAATCCATAGGAAACGTTCATAGATATAGATTCAGGAAATTAGAATGAGGGTGTCTAGTGTGTTCCCATGAAACCAGAATAAATATAATCATAGTTTAAAAACAATAGTAGTTATTTCAGTAAAACATATTTTTAAAAATCACTATAATACCCTCCACCAAAACACAAATATACAATTCCCCATAAATGCATCCATAAGGACTTACCCTAGGCCCATTGGGCGTAAGAGCCAACTTAAGGGAACACATTGGGTCCATAAAGACTTAAACTACCCGAATAGTAGGATCCACCTGAGAGGAGTACCCCCAAGGTCCATAAAGACTTACCCTAAGCAAAAAAGCAAAGGAGTCATCGTAAGAGATTACCTTAAGGTCTTACCATTAGGCCTATTGGGCCCAGGAGCTCACCCAAGGGTCACTTTAGGTCCATAAGGATTTACCAGCTTGATTGGACCTGAACTTCCAGAACTACATAACAGATCCTGATAGTACCCTAGTGTAAAATAGGTTAAACAGTAAACAATAATATCATAATCAAGAGCCAAATGTATCGAGTATCAGAAACCAAAGATTATAAACCATATTTTTTATATTTAAATATCATAGAAAATATTTATGTGCATAATAAACACACTAGAGGATTCAAATATCTTTCTGGAGACACACGTTAATTATCAGGAAGGGAAACACGAACTTTTACAAGTTAATCAGATTACAGAGATGAAACCCCTATTAAAAGGAGTTCAATTACCAACGAATCTGAATAGACATTTAGAAATTGATGCTTCAGGACCGTTTAGGATTTCAGGTGCATCATAAAGGCATTCAGGAACCTTACATTAGAATTATTTAAGATTCAAACATACAAGGAGTGATTCTATTAATCAGGCCCATAGGGGAAATTTAAATATTTTGATTCTAGAAGAATTCTTAGTAAGGTAACACAATAAAGGTAAAATAATATTTTGTAGTAATCCGAAATTATATCAATTTCTTAGGATTTCAAGCCAAATTGAACTAAATAGAGTCTAACACTGCGATACTTGCCAATCATTAGGACCGATATACTTCACCGCTATTCAGTTCTTAACATTGATCGCTCTAGTTGAACTAATTACCTTAAGAAACATCACTGAACAGATCTTAAGGAGGTGAATAGGTATTCCGATGGTACTTATTTTATTTTTGTAACACAACAGTATCCAGAATGACTAACCTGCTTGGGTCATGCTCGAAATCCTTTAGGGGCGATACAACACTTAGGCTTTTTGGTTTTTTTAGAAGTTATTTAGTGGCATCTGCTGATTTCTAACTCCTGAGGGTATTTAGGTCATTTTAGTACTCGAGGATTATTCTAGTCATTTCGAAGTTTCAGAGTTTTGGGTCATTTTAATCAATTCGTGTATATAGGGCACTTGCGACAAATTGGTCTTCAGATATTTATTCGGGAATAGAATATCCAAGTAATTTTGCGATCTCGAAGGTTAGGAATCAATTATCATGATTTCTCTAATCAGATCAGGAATTCCAGCTGTGAATCTGTAATTCTATCAAATCAAGAATGAATTATTAGGTTAATTCCACTATTCGGGTAAATGCAGATTCTTTTTTATTTCATAAGGGTATCTTCGTAATTTTCAATCCAAGAATCAAGTATTTCTGGCTTTTAACCTTTAACAAAAATAATCAAAGTTTACAGATCTTGAGGTCATTTGATTTACTAATTAATCATTGAACTTCAATTTATTATTTTTTATCAATCTTCCAATTTCTTATGCGAGTTCCCCGAGTGTTATACAGTTTACAAACTTTTACCAAATTTCATTCGAGTCTAGCAATAATTAACTATACAAAATTGTCCAAACAATATTCATTCATGCAATAACGAATATCAATGTGTTCAGTAAAACATGCAAAAAGTAGTAATGTATTACCTCAATTTTCATATCATATTGATCGACCAATTAAACTCTATTTGATCAGTCTCACACTTGATTTCGACGTCCCATAATATCTCAGATACGTATATGCAAAAGAAATTACATCAAAAATAGAATTTAATCAGAAAAAGGGATCAAATTGCAAGATAAAATGTTGCAAATATCTTATCGAGTTTGAATTTAACAAAATGAACTTCGAATTTAGACTCCGAACGTCAAAAATATAAAATATGATTTTTTTTAAAATTTGACTTTTTTGTCAAAGTCAATGATCCAAGCAGTCAAAGGTCAAAGTCAACTTTGAGCATGTCAACTGTCAATCAAAGTCAACAATTTGATCTAGGTCAGACCGATTTAGATTAACTCAAGCCGATTCAGGTTGACTGGATTAGATCCGAGTTAACTTAATCTAGTTTAATTGACTCAGACTTGTTTTGGAAATTTCTAGGCTAGAGAAGCTGCCCCACGCACGATGGAGGTGCGTGGTCGCACGTGCAGTAGAGAAATAGTCGGTGGGAAGGGTCTCATTACACCAAACATGCCAAAACACCAAAATCGGTCCATAACCACTCAAAATAAATCCAAAACAGAGGCAAAACCAACGTAAAAATAATCGGAAAGCATATCCTCTGTGGTCGGTAGAGACAGCTATGAGAGGGAACACCATCGACCGTGTTTTGGTCAGAATTGAGTGGGGAACTCAATAACGATGGTGGTGAGCCGAAATCCATCCAAATCATGGAGTTTTGGGTTTTCCCGATGAACCTTCGATGGCTTCTCTACGACGATCGACAAGGCATCTCAGCAAGTGGGACATTGGGTTATGGTTAGACGGGGGTGGCGCTTCGACTGGTGATGGCGGTGTGAAGCATGGTCATCGAATATCCACAACCGTCAGTAAATAGGAGTTGAATTTGGTTTCCAGTGAAGCTTTATGTAGATTTCTACGACAGTTGGTGGCAGTTCACGACGGGGTTTAGATCACAATGGACTGGCATTCATAATGGTACTGGTTGTGTAAGCCATCGCTGGCCTAAGATGGGAAGATGGCAGTAGGTAAGTTTAGGTATGGTGGAAAACTTTGAAAACTTATGTGGTTCGTGCGATGAAATCTTTTGGGATCCAAAAGAAATTACCAAAATCTTATCGAGCCCAACATAACAGATATTTTGAATAAATTATCCCAACTACAGTGACCTATCCTAATAGTAGGTGTGTAGGGAGAAGTTGGTGGAGATTGTGGGTTCAAGTCCCCTCATCCACATATTTTTATTTTAGCTTAAATCGGTTAGGTAAATTTGGGTTCAAGGGTCTATGATGTCTGGTACCTTATAAACTAACCCTCAAGGTTCAAAACTATGCAATTTATTCTTTTAATTAATTTATTCAATTAACTATTATAAATAAAACTAAAAATTGACGGTGTGATAGTACAACACTTATGAAGCAATGTTGGAAGTCGTGCTTTGACGGTACTCCTCGAATGACTCAACTACTAACCTGCGAACGAAAACATCTAAACGTTAAGCTTACAAAGCCTAGTAGTATAATCGTTAATCTAGAGTAGCATTATGAATCTCATAAACATAAGCATGTTGAAAGATATAGTAGTAAGCAATAGGTACATGCATGATCATAACCAAGTGCTACTTACTTAAGGTTCAATAGTTCTATCATAATAGTGTGAGTCTCATGCTTCCCTTAGTCTACTACTAAGTGCCTCACCATGAGTATACACATATTAGGTCTTTAACCACAATATCATTCCACTATGTATCATCATGTGCAACACACAATCATCACAAAAACACAATGAAAGTACTTGGTATCACAACAGTCATCAGGTACTAATCATATATTGGAGGAATCGATCATCACATAGCCTCAGTAAAATTCTCACCAATCATATAAATGATCTTCTAATCTCACATATCTATCAGTAAAGATCATAGAGGGGAACCTGGTCATCACATAATCGTAATACAATTTCCGCTCAAACATAACATTAGCTCGATTAACAAAACATTAAAGTCAAGCATCATGGACATCTATACTACAAGAATAGTATCGATACTACAAGAACAATATCAATACTACAAACTAGAATATCTGAATAAGGCTAAGGAATCACTCAAAAAACTCTCTCAAACACTATAGTTTAACCCCAAAGCATGTCATAAACTTTTAAAAAAATTATTTGAGGTCATCTAGCACCATTAAGACACAAGCTTTACAACAAAAACGTCATCTAGGGCATAAAGCAAGCTAGAACCCCCAACATGCTTAAACACTCAAATCTCAACAAAGCCATGATTATGGAAATCATAAAACCAAAAAGGATTAGAAATACACTACTATGATGCTAAAATCTCGAAATGAAGCTCATTTCCTCAACTACACTTGTTTTCTCCTTCTCCACTTGAACTACAATTTCTGCTCAAACATAACATTAGCTCGATTCACAAAACATTAAATTCAAGCATCATGGACATCTATCAATCCACATCAATGCAATCACACATGCATACAAGGGTGTCATAGGCCATGCACATCACTTAATACCACATTTTTATGTTCTTATGGAAATAAATATTATTTCTACCCACTTGGTATGTTATTTTCTAGTCCAATACTCGACATTGGTTAATTATTCGTTAGCAACCCTTTAGTCACTCCCATCACACTTTACCTCAATTCACCCTTGAACTAGAGGTGCACCTTGTACGTTATTTATTCATCAATATTCACATATTGTGTGATTCCTCTAGCAATGTATTTTTGGAGTTTCTTACTCATTAAGGGTATTTTGGTAATTTATGTCACTTAAGTGGTATTTAGGTCATTTTATAAATTAGGAACTTTTTCTGAGCTTAATTGCACATTTTATAACAATCTATTGACATTTAGATACAACAACCGATGTTTCGAATATTTTGGTATTAGAGAGTATTGAAGCTTAATAAAGTAGTATATATACTACATGAATAGTACATATATTGCAAGAACAATACAAATATTGTAAGAATAGTACATATACTGCAAGAAAAGTACAGATACTGAAAGAATAATATCGATACTATAAAAATAGTAGCAATACTACAAGAATAGTATCGATACTAAAAAAACAATATTGATACTACAAGAACAATATCAATACTACAAACCAAAATATCTGAATAAGGCTATGGAATCACTCAAAACTCTCTCAAACACTATAGTTTAACCCCAAATCATGTCATAAACTTTTAAAAAAATTATTTGAGGTCATCTAGCACCATAAAGACACAAGCTTTACAACAAAAACGTCATCTAGGGCATAAAGCAAGCTAAAACCCCAAACATACTTAAACACTCAAATCTCAACAAAGCATCATGATTATGGAAATCATAAAACCAAAAAGGATTAGAAATACACTACTATGATGCTAAAATCTCGAAATGAAGCTCATTTCCTCAACTACACTTGTTTTCTCCTTCTCCACTTGAACTAGGGTGCTAACCACCCACTTTCCCTAGCCAAAAAATGAAGAAAAAAAAGCTTTAAATCACCAAAATAAGATTGTTGGAGGGATTTAGGATGAAATGAAAACTAAATGAAACATAGGAGAAGTCTTTACCATCATCATCTTTGGTCCATGAAGCTTGATGAGAAAGATGAAAGTGCTCAACTTTTCACCCAAAACCCATGCCCAAGGTCAAATAAAATTCTAAGAAATCAACCTCATTTTCCTAAATGGTCTAATTATATTTTTGATTCCTCCTATTTTGTCTGCAATGTAAAAAAAATCCTTTTTTATAGCCAAACAGGCCCAATTTGCATTTAATTAAGCTCACTTGGCCCAACAACTTCAATTGCTACCTCCACAAGGCTATATATCTCTTAGGTCAACCTTCACATGTTGACTTTGAAAATCGAGGTGTTATAATTAAAATTTAATTTTAAGTTTTGATATTTCGATTCGTAATTGGAATTAATGACGTGTTATGCATGTTTTGGAAATGTTTAAATCTATGATTGTGAAAATAAGATTTATGCCTAAATCAAGTGTGGTAGTCACTTAGAAAGAATTAATTAATACATAATTTGTTAGATTCTAGGAGGCATGGAATGATTCATCATATTTTAGATTTTTAGAATAATCCTTAAAGTTTGCATTGAATTCAAAATGGCCCTTATATGATGTTTTGAGTACTTATAGGTAAGTCGGATTTACACGAAACTTGGTTCGTCACCCATAAATAATATTAATAGCATAATAAACTCAGCAATTCTTTAATTTTCAGTTAAATCCTATTTATTTTTTAAAATTTATGATTTAGTCTCTAAAGACCTTTTGTGTGCAAAAAAGAGTGTCTACTTGAATTTCGACTTCCACAAAACTTAAAATGTGACTAATACATATTTGGTAAGATGTAATAATCTAATAGATTATGAAATTTAAGTTGATTAATTGCATGAGTTATGAAATAACCATTTTACAATTGCATGAGAAATTGGTTAATTCGACTAATTTGTTAATCAAGCTTTGTATGATTAATTAAAGGTAAACTACATAGTTGATCACTTTTGCTTTTGTATAGTTTTTCTCACTAGATTAAGAAAATATGATATTTAGTTACTTTCGTTTTTATTTAATTTAGATATGATCACTAAGACTTAATTGTTGTTAAACTTTTAATAGATTGTTGACGTGACACGTTGAATATATAAATTTAAAAAGGGCAAATTAAACAAATTATCACTAATATTTGAATAAATTTTCATTTTTCCTACTAAAGTTTTAAAACTAACAAATTAGTATAGACCATTTTGCAATATATGTCCAAGAATGATCCCAACCAGCCACAAAAGGGTATCCAATGCTGCTACCTATAAAATCATATACAAAAAAGGCATGAAATAGATAGGCAGAGGCCCCGCATACCAGGTAAGTTTTAAGTAGAACTTAGTGCTCCAAGTGAATGTCCACATAATACAAGTTTTCGCTTCTTTTTCTGAGCAAGCCTGTACAACTCTAAAGCTGCCTTTCGCACGAGCCGGGAAACCCTAAACATTATTAATTAGAGTAATAATAAATAAAATCTGGAAGTATTTATTACCATACATTATAACTAATAACGTAAAAGAGTGAAAGAAGCAAAAAGACTCAAAGCTTTAAGTAACAATGGCAAAAACACAACAATATATCCCAGATACTAAACTCTAATGATACGTTAATGATGATTGTTACATTAGCCGATGAGCGGCAGGTTCTGGCCTATATTTCATCCACATAGATTTTGATTCCAATGAAGTGAACTTGTTTTCCCCATTTCCTTTTTGTCTTTTACCATGGTTTGCTTTAATAACTTCATTCTGTTTGATATCCTCCATAACATCCTCATTAAATATAGCACCTTGAAGTGTGTTTGCACCAGCCATGAGATCTTTTGATGAAACCAAGAAAGAAAGAAAAATCAAGCATTTGGAAGTAACAAATATTTGTCAAGCTATAAAACTAGACATGCTTACTTATACTGTTTGGTTCCAATGATGGAAGCAAATAGTGTATCACCAGCTTCTGCCAAAAGATACCTGCAATGAGAGATGCAGAGGAAAAATAATTAAAAAATCCAAAAGATACCTGCAATTGAGATTTGGGAAAGATATACATGCGAACCAGTTTTATTAGAAGGTGCCAAAGAAGCATATGCCTCAACTCGAAAGCTTTCCTTTTGTGCCGGTGGGATTATGTATCGGTTCAAATCATTCTCGGACATTTACTATAAAATTATCTCGACCAATACTTTATTTTTAAAACTTAAAAGGGGAAAAATGAAAGTTCATTCAAATGTTAGTGACTATTTGAGTAGTTTATCCTTTCTAATTTTATAATTCACCATGTCACATCAATAACCCGTTAAATGTATAAGTTTCATTAAAGATTTCATTTATTTATTTTTAAAAAATGGTTAAAATATTCTTAAAAAAAGAGTAGTTGGTTTGAAGTTGAAACACGAAAATTGGGTGCATTTGCTAATCCTAACATTTATCATAACTCCACTGCTGGGATCCGAAAGGGCTGGAGTTGCTAATTTCATAACAATGGTGTATTTATATATGCTGTTTAGGTGAACTTTTGGTCCCATTTTTGGGATAAAGATGTTAAAGAATAATTTTAATGTCCACTAGAAAACAATCTCCCGACGAAGAACCACATGCTTCAACCATGGCCGGCCCTGGGCCAGGGCAGGTGGGGCACCCGCCCAGGGCCCACAAAATAATTTTTTTTTCAGTATAATATTTTTTATTTTTTATAAGGAATTAAAAGATTGTAAAATAAAATAGAGTAATCTATGTATTTAGTACCTATATTATCAGTTTTGATCCGTTTTAATACCTAAATTTTTAACTTTTTTAAAAATAATATCTAACATTTAGTTTTAATTTCATTTTAGTACCCGTCGTTAAAAGCTTAATGTGTTTAGTATATAACTATCAGTTTTAGTTTGTTTTAATACCTAAAATTTCAAAAAAAATAAACTTAATGTTAAATTTTGAATGGATACTAAAATGAAATAAAAAAAACTAAAGTTTTTAACGGCGAGTAATAAAATGAAATAAAAACTAAATTTTACGTATAATTTTAAAAAAAAATTAAAAGTTTAGGTATTAAAACATATCAAAACTGGTAATTTAGGTACTAAATACATAATTTACTCAATAAAATAATGGGGCCCATGAATTTTTATTAAGGTGTCAATGATCTTTATTGAATTTTATATTAACTTTAATAAACTATTCTTTTATAAAATTCTAATTTAATATTTCTTTCTCAAAATTCAAAAAAAAAAAATCAATTAGACTCTTTAATTTTGGTCTTTCCAAATTCCCACTATTAATTCATCAAATCTCTTTCCCGATTTTTCATATTAATGAAAAACTTTATTAACATTATTTTTTTCAAAACTTAATGAGAGGAAAAAATTTAAGTATAATTAGTGTGTTTCTTCTCTTACATTTTTCACGATTCATCTGAAAATTATTATTCTAATTTTTTAATTTATCATATTTGTATCACACGTAAAGTCATAATTGTTTGTTATTGTAATATCCTAATTTTGTCCGGGCCATTTGAAATCCTTGAAGATGTTCGAGAATTAATTTGGAGGTAATCATGCTCAAATGAAGATCTAATTCAAAGGATGAACGGAAGCTTACATTTGGGGATAACATTCAAATCAAGAGACTTTGGCTTTAATTGGATCGATATCGTATATGTTTCATTTTTGAAACCGAAAGATAAATTAAAGTTTAATCCAAAATCCAAATTAAATATCTAGAGTCCATTTACATCTTACAAACCCAAACTAAACCCAAATCAATTACAAACTCAAGACCATGCCCAAAACATTGAACCCGATCCAAATGAAGCCATATATGACCCAGACCCGATTTTGATAGCTAACTCCCATGTGAAGCTCCAACACTCGTACACCCCACGTGAAGCAGCACCCAACAGTAGGCTCCACGCTCGACAGGACCCATGCACTCAGTTACAGTAGCCATGTCTCCCACGTGAACCGCACAACCGAGCATTCACATGAAGCAGCACGATAACCAAGCTGTCCATGCCTCCCACATGTTCGTGCACGCCCGAGTACCCCACGTGAAGACAGCAGACTCCACTGCAGCAGCTCGTTCCCATCACCCCACTTGCAACCTGGCACCATCATCGACAGCAAAGTAGGTAGCATATTATGGGAACAAAAATATAATAATAGAGAAGGAGGCCATTGGGGAGAGGTTTTCATCAAGATTAAAAATAATATTCATCAAAACAGTAGGGGGCTCGGTTTTTCAGCAAGGAAAAAATACAAAGAGCGGGGAAGCAGCCATTAAAACGAAAAAAATCAACAGAGGAGGAACGGGATATTATCAAAAAACAAAAAAACACACACACGCAGGGGAGGTTCATCCGCAACTATTTTTGAACAGGGGATCCATTGTAATGAGGGGGAAATCGGTGAGCTAAAAAAGGGAGAGATTTGTAAAACGTTTTCGGTTCTTCTCAAGAAGCAATACCAAGCAGGATATACATTTTAAGGTTTTCGATTTACTTTCCTATTTCATTTTATTTTCTGTTATTGCTCTTTGTTTGAAACGATTTCAGCGTGAATAATGTATTATTTCATTCCATCTTTTTCTGTTTTTTTTAAATGATAATAATAACGAAAAAACCATAGAACTCAGCTAAAAATATGAACTAAAGGAAATACAAGAGTGTGAAGCATTTACCTTTGGTTGAGGAGTCTCGTCAGCCGTAGAACTTAGGGGTCGTAGCTCGTAGGTCAGGGCCTTTGGTCGTGTTAAGCATCGGTTTGGGGCTTCTAGGCACTCGGTTGTTAAGGTTGAACGGAAAAAGGTTGAGAGTTTAGAGAGTTGAGGAGCGGCGCCTTGATGAGAGTGAGACGAGAGGAAGGGATGAGATAGGGAGAGGGGAGCATTGCGGCTGTGAGGAAGAAGAAAATATGAAGAATGAGGGTTAGGTTTAGTTTAAAGTAGGTTTTATATTAGATTTTTAGGGATAATTTCTTTAAGGTCACTACACCTCTGCCGTTGATTTCCATTTTGGTCCCAATCGAGTCTTGTTTGTTTTGTAATTTGGACTTCATCTTCTATGCACATTTGATTTTAGTCCTGAATGCTAGTATATGTATTTTATTTCGTTTGCACATTTGGTTTTCAACCTTTTGCATGTTATATTTTAGTCCTTGATTAAATCTTTTCTTTTTTTAATTCAATTCTCAATTGTTGCGTGCATTTAATTTTGTCAATAGATCGGGGTTTCCAATTTTATAATTTGATCTTCGCATTTGTCATTGTTTCCTTTTCAGTCATCAGTTAATGTTATTTTCTTTTTTGTTGGTGGTTTACGTATTTAGCATTTAATTTTGGTTAATTGGTGTTTTGTCCTTTAAAGATAATCTATTGTATTTTAATTCGGTCTTTGTAATTCATGTTTATTTAATTTTAGTAATAAATGTTGATTATTTTGTTTTTGTCATTTATACATTTGAGCTCCAAGTTTTTGTATGTTATGTTTTAGTCCTGTATATATTGGGTTTATTCTAATTTTAATCCATAATGATAATAGTAATTTATTTCAGTTGTTAGTATTCAATATGGTAATATGTGCATGTACACTTTAATTCTTATTATGTTGGTATTTAAGGTAGTGAAGTTTGGTTTAATATAATTTAATCTTTATTTTAACAAGAATGGTTATTTTCTGAAACATATATTTTTTTACTTGTTTTGTTTTTGTCATTTAGACATTTGAGCTCCAAGTTTTTGTATGTTATGTTTTAGTCCTGTATATATTGGGTTTATTCTAATTTTAATCCATAATGATAATAGTAATTTATTTCAGTTGTTAGTATTCAATATGGTAATATGTGCATGTACACTTTAATTCTTATTATGTTGGTATTTAAGGTAGTGAAGTTTGGTTTAATATAATTTAATCTTTATTTTAACAAGAATGGTTATTTTCTGAAACATATATTTTTTTTACTTGTTATGTTTTTGCATGTTAGTCATACTGGTGCATTACATATTAATATATATGTTGGGTATAATGTGTGTAATGTGTGGTAATATAATACGTGTGTAATTGTTTGTATTAAAATAATATTGCATGATATTTTAATCATATGATTAATTAATTTTTACATGACATCTTTTCTTGCATAATTTGCATAATATCCTCATTTGCACCACTCGACATTATTCATAATTAGATTAAGGGTAATATTCTTTTAATTTAAATTTTTTTTAAGTGGGTTGTCTTAATTGATTAGGTATCCGCTTTTGACGATTTTAAATTAAAAGGGTATCCCATTATTGACATTTTAAAAAAATTGATTCATCACTTTAAAAGTTGGGAGCGAAAGAAAAAGAAATATTCGGCTATTTAAATTTATCGAGAAAAGATAGTTAGAACTTATCTAAGACATGGTCTCGATATTTGTAAATAATCGAATATTCTTTATCTTTCTAAAGGCTTTGTAGTTGTAATCAATTTTAGTGCTTTGAAATAATGTAAAATTCTTGTGTTGTTGTTTTGTCGGGGATCATAAACCAAATTAAACTCGAATTTGTAAATTTCATTGCAAAGACATTAATTAATCGACAAGGTACCGATTTAGGGTGTTGTGGGGTGCTAATCCTTCCCCACGCGTAACCGACTCCCGAACTCATTTTCTGGTAACGCATACTTCAAATTGTTGTTTTAATTAAAATTGACTTTTATTTGTAATTTGATTAACCAATAAATAGTTGTATTGATCTGTTTGTTAATGGTTTCAGATTAATTGTGTTCAAAGAGGGATGATTTTTGAGTGTTTTGTGATTGTGTTGTTTTATTTTCGTTTTTCCTCACACACTGCACATTTGCATTTGCATAACATGAGCTAAAACCCACTATGTCCTATTTAAGTAGGAGTGAGAGACTACTCCCTCGTGTGGTTTTCACCTCTGCATGGGATAGTGGATCACTTCTGGAGCTCACACCTTATGGTTCTTGTTATGGTATTCACCTCCGAATAGACATAAGGAGGTGTGTTCTCTCGAAATTGAACTCGGTCCCAAAAGCCTGTGATGGGCTAAGATTGAGGGTTCGACAGCCCAAGGGGGCACCGACAATGACAATTCGAGAACCTAATACTTTAGAACCGAACCCAGCATGTAGTGAACATAGAGCCTGAACTTAGATCGAGCGTAACCCGAACATTAAGAGTCCCGTGAGGAGTGTACACAAGGAAAAGTTTTCTAGTCATTTATTTTCGCTTTTTGAATAAAAGTATGCGAACTAGAAATCATGTGGTTAGGTTTATTTTCTCGAACAAGCATGCCAATTAGATATCATGCGGTTAGGATTTTTTGTGAATAACAGAGCATGAGGGTAGATATCATGTTGGGTAGGATCTACTAAGCATGATTGGGTAGTCAGCATGTGAGGGTAGGTTTTATCTATTACTATACTCATCATTTTGTTGTTTATATTATGTGTACTAATCCATTTCTTTTGTTTTATGTCTATTTTGTTCTGGATTTATTGCATTTGCATCTTCATGTCATTCAAAGGTGTTAATTTACAAGTGATTGACTAATAAGAAGGCTGGTCATATTGAGGTAAGAAATTCTTAGCCATGTAATCAAAATCGGGAGATCTAGAGACATTCAAGTGATTCATGAAGAAGGATATCCGATGAATGAAGAATTTGAACCTGATTGAAGAACGATTCATGAAGATGGACATCCGAAGAATGAAGAAATCAGAAACTGATTGAAGACCGATCCGTGAAGAAAGACATCCGATGAATGAAGTTAGAAGTTGATCGAAGACTCCTTTCAAATGAGCAAAGGCCGAAGATGTTCCCTCAAGAGATAGATGCAATAATACCAAGGATGAGAAGACTCTTCACAAAGACTTGAAGACCACTTTGCATTGAAAGTGAAGATGGAGACCTTAAAATTCAATTTAAAGACATCCGACGTCATCAAAGGTGATAAGATACGCCAATAACTTTGGGTGTAATGTTGGGTTCCATTAAGAGAACGGTTCAAGGAAATGAAGAAATGAAGAATCACAATTGTAGTTTGACTACATGGTGTAATGAATTCTTGTTGTCTAAATGAAGGTTGTTCTATAATGGTCACTTTCGGAATTAATACCTCGTGCATTTGCATTTGCATATGCATTTGCATTCTTATTTTTGCATTTGATTATTAATTTATTTTGCTATTGTTGCTTTTTGTCATTTTGTTACCTTATTTGTACTGACTTGTTTTTGCGTTGTTTGCATTGCATGATCATGACATAATCAAAAGGTGTCGATTCGTGAGTGTTCATCATAGTAAAAGGTTTTCATGATGGACAAGGGGTTTTGTGATCAAGCAAGCTATAACACAGTCAAGAAGTGGCATCATGAGAAAGCTTCGAGAATGGTGGATAGCTATTCTGCACCCAAAGATCGCATGGCTGAGGAAGAGCAAAAGGAGATAAGAGAGATAAAAGAGAAGATGTTCAGGATGATGGATATGATAGATGCTTTGGTCAAAGGAAGTGGGACTTCTACAACCAGAAAGAAAGAGCTCGACGGAAGCAACCTTAAGGTATCAAATATATAAGAGACTACTTTAGAGCCTGTTGATTCTAGCCAGTATGAGAAGTCACACTCAATCATTGTTTGTATTAATAAGCTGTTTGGAAACGCCAAAGAGATAGTGGCAACTTTAGAAATTCAGAAGGATGAAAAGAAGCCATGCAGTCAGAACGCGGTGGTATTTGATAGTCTACTCCAGACATCGGGGGAAGTAAAACTTGAAACTACAGTTTAACCCAAGCCGAAAGGTGGGTCTCGTTTTGATTCTATCCCAATATCATATAAGGAGTTGTATGATGCACTGTTAGAATCCCGAGAAGTAGCTCCGCATTATGTGAAGCCTTTGCAGCCTCCGTATCCAAAATGGTATGACATAAATGTTCGTTGTGAATATCATGCTGGGGTTCAAGGACATTCCATTGAGAATTGCACCACCTTCAAACATCGAGTCCAACATCTTCTGGGTCATGGAGTATTAGAATTTGAATCGAAAGGACAACACACTTTGATAGCAGTTTATCCTGTTGAGTCTGAGCCAAAAGTGTTCAAATGTAAGGGTATCAGTCAGAACATCCAAGAAGAAGATAGTTTGCCAAGATATGAAGCTCAGATTCGTCATTTAAGGAGCGAGAATGATATATTGAGCAGAGACATAGAAGTTATGCGGGATAGTTTTCAAATGATCAGCCAAGCCTTTAAATTTTCCGGCATAGGAAATATCCCAGAGGAGTGGATAACAGGGGTCGCTAAATTGAAGAATGATGTTGAACAGTGGAGAAAGAATTGAAATGTGCATGAAGGCCGCGCGGATAAGTTTTCTTATGATTTACATATTGCAGAGAAAATGCGTGATACAACTATCAATGATTTGGGTAGATATCAAGCCGAAAATCAGACGTTGAATTTGGCCATATCTAACTTGGAAATCTCACATCAACGCCACAAGCGGGAGAATGAAGCTGAGCTAGAAGCCACTAGAGCCAAGAACAATAAGTTGATGAAGATGGTGGATGACTGTAGTGATCTTATGCGAGAGTTTCATAACCAAAATGACTTTCTTACAAGGAAAAATCAACAGCAGTGTCTGCAGCTCCGAGAATCAGCACTCAAGATAGAGAAAATGGACAACGTTATGAAAGAAGCTGTGACTCAAGCAAGCAGTGTGGCTCACAAATTGGTTGATTTAGCTGGCTTTGCAAGAGAATTGAAGCAGATTGATAACTCAACCCCCGAGCATGAGTGGAAGTTAAATTGGTTTTTGAAGGAGATAGAAAAGCTATGAGCGAAAACTGTCCCTTATCTGTAAAAGTTTGCTTGATGTAATGAAACCTTTGTGTTCAATGAAAGTTGTTTTAAGATGGTCACTCTAGAATGACACCTTTTGTATTTGCATTTAGCATTTGCATTTGCATTGCATATCTTTATTTAATCATCTTATATATGCATTAATTTTTAAAACATGGAAATAATTTATGGGAGGTTATGTGACAGTAGTACCAAGATCATTCATTCATACAGTTCCTCATCATAATGAACAAACAATTGGAAGCAATGGAGCGATCTAATGAGAAATCACAAGATCAGTTGGTTGGGTTACAACAAGATATGATGAATCAAGCATCAGGGTCTTTGCAAGGCGCATCGAATCAAATGATCCAAGTGCTGGCAATCAAGACTGTTGGGAGAGAGGAAATCACTGATAAAGGACACCAGTCTCATCAGAGTAGTGCATCAAGAGTGATACTTTTCCCCGGAGCATCTAACTCAAACCAAGGGAAGAGCCTCATCAATTATGGGCGGTTTGAGAACGTGTTCAAGTGGTTGAATGAATCCATTAAAGATATGAAGGTTGTTAATGCCACTAACAAAGAGTTAGAAGCCAGAGAACTTAGTTTGGTCCCTGGTTTGGTCGTCCCACATGAATTTAGGGTGCCTAACTTTAAAAAATATGATGGCACCAGTTGCCCCCTAATTCATCTGAAGATGTTTTGTAGAAAGATGGAATGGTACTTAGATGATGATAATCTGTTGATTCATTACTTCCATGATAGTCTTGTTGGGCCAGCTGTGGTGTGGTATAACCGTTTGAACAAAGAGCATATCAAGACATGGATCAATCTAGCTGATGCGTTTCTAGGGCAATATCAATACGTTAAAGGCTTAGCCCCAAAACGTCATCACCTTCAGAAGATGAGGATGAAAGCTACTAAGAGCTTTAAAGAATATTCCCTAATATGGAGAGGAATGGCAGCACAAGTTCAACCTCCTTTGGTAAAAGAAGAAATATCACATATGTTTCATGATTCTCTTACGGCTCTTTTCTTTGAGTTAATGTTGGGAAATTCGACGAATGACTTCAAGGACCTTATGCTAGCTGAAGAGTCAATTGAGGATGCAATCAATAAGGGAAACTTGAAAGTCACTTCCAAAAGCTCAAGAAATGAAGAGTGAAGAGCTGATGAGGTGAATGAATGTCACGTCCATAGCTCCCACAGCCGTAAGAGAAAAGGGGCAGCTGGTTACTCGAGTTATCCAAAGAAGGTCCCATAATCAAAAAGTACTTTGAAAGTGTTCCAAACTTCTATCTCGGATTTATATCCCCATTTAGTTAAAGGTCAATACCTCACACCGAGGCCAGTGAAAGTGAAACCAAATCCTTCTGCTCATAGCTATGATCAAGATAATGTCTGTGATTTTCACTTGGGGGCATTGGGGCATTCTACGGGAAATTGCAGGCCGTTGTTAAAAGAAATAGAGATGCTTGGGGAAAATGGGACGTTGACACAATAATTGGTGAAACAATGGATGACGAGCTCAAGTGGGACACCAGAGTACAATATGTAACACCCGATCAAATCAAACACCACTGCATCAGAAGAATAATGACGTATCCTGATTGCGCATAAATCATTATGTTCATCATGAAACTTTTTTTCATTTGCAACATCTTGTTTGAACATGTTTTTGGGACTTTCTCATCAGTTTTTTTTGTAATGATATTTAAATGAATTCATGTTACTTTAAGGATGGTGAACATTGAATCGGATTTATGACTTGAAATTCTTTGAATATCAATTGAGTTAAGAGCTCTTTAATAATGATGAGTTGTAGGTCTTTGACAAAGTGACAAGGTTGAAACCTGATAAAACAAGGACCTTGACCTTATCCCCAGAAGTTACAATCGAACACATTACATTTTTATTACAGGGACCGATATAGCCTTCTCCTATCATAAAGGAATGAACAATAGGCTTGGTATTTAGGTATGCATAGGAGCGGACAACATGGGGAATCTTTTGTGTACGATGTTACAAAATTGTCTAGACCATACTTTTGTTGACGAAGTTCGATGATGATTATGATCTTTATGGATGGAATAGTCGAGTAGGTGAATCTAGTTTAGGTCAGTTGCTTGGAAATTGAACTCTAACAATGAAATTTTCTGACTTTCAACAACGCCTAGACTATGACAGGTTCTTCTTGACAAGCTTAAGAAATTGAATCTGCATACCCAACAAAATATATATAGAGATATAATATATGGGTATACAATAAAGTTGAGCTATTCCGCTAAGGCAATTGGTTATAAAGGAAACTCGAAAGCCTTGGCTTTATGAATAGTTTATATTCAAACCATGACCTTGATCGGGTACCTAGCAATTCGGTGTATGCTCCACTGTGATTGTCAAGTCAAAGACTTTGTGATGAGATGAATCCTTCAGCTAGCCCGATAAAGACAAATTACAATAAAGCTGATTTCAGCTAGCCAGACAATGGCAATTAAATCAAGTTTATCTAAATAAGGAGTTTCGGTAAAGATGGACTAAGGGAGTTAAGGAACACCTGTCATAGTCAATTTCACACGAGCACTCAGAAATTTCATTTTTAGATCGATATTTCTGCACTACCTTGGTTAGAGGAGTCTACGAAGCTTGAACAAATGAAAGATTTCAGAGAAACTGAAATAGAAGTGTTCGAGAAAGTCTAGTAATTGATTATGCTCGTTGCATCATTTTGTCCGCATCCGATTAAAATACCAAGCCAAGAAAGAAGGATATGTTGTGATGTTCACAATGATCAAGAAAGAAATAACATTTTGGTGCTCGAAACCTTTGAAGATATGAAGCCAACCTGGAGCCAACCTCTCGATTTTGAAATTTGTCAAAGAGCTATAACCCTGAAAATATTAAAGAGCTATTGATTCTTTTGATATTTTGTGAACTCATGTCTATGATTTGATTTGATTGCGGGCCTGAATTTAGGGGCAATGTTTTATAAAATTCTTTCATTCTTTAATCTTTGAAATAAGAGAAAGAAGAAAAACATTTTCGAACATGACAGTTTAAATGTGAAAGGTCCTTTTAAGTTGGTGAGGCTCATTGTGCCTCCATTGGAGAAGAAGAATAGGCAATTCCAGAACATGAAGCATTCCACAATCTTAAAGCAGATGGTCCAAGAAGATCAGAAGGGATGAAGGATAGAACCGACAACATTTCCTTGTGACGTTGTCAGTAACCCGTCAAGAAGAAGATGATCTCATCATTCAGAAGAGACACTTATTACAACTTATATAAAATACAAGACATTTGTTAGAAGGGTTGATCACTTCTTAAGTAGCATGAAGAAAAGCTCTCAAATTATTTTACAACACTATTGTGTAGTGACACCAGAATGAGAACATTCAAGTTATGATATATTGGGGGTCGAATGAACCCACTTTATGTTGAGATGACAAGATTCAGAAGGAGGCATGAAGAATGAGCCTTACAATTTGAGGTAATGGGGCATTTTGAAGGCCCATACCAGTATAAGATAATGTTGGGGCACGACTGAACCCACATCATGCTGAGATGACAAGATTCAGACCATGAAAGCATTAAGAATGAGTCTCGCAACTCAAAGTGTCAGGGGCAGACCGTGAATTTGAGTTGAGCTTACCTTTTAAAGCAAGTCAATTGAGCATTGATCAATGGTAGAGTCCTGGCAGAACAACTCTGAAAGCATAATTGAGCCAAGGACAGAAATGGGGTAACACAATCGTATTTCTGACCATAGCAAGAAGTTGAGAGAGAAAACACTCTCTCCGAAATAAACACAGAAAATAAAGAGGACAAGAAGATAGAAGAAGATCAGAGGGCTCTTCCAAAATGGAAATTGGAAATTATGAGTTATTACATGGGTATATGAAGCAAACCCATGAAAAGAATGATCAAATGAAAAAAGATCGAGCTCACCACCCTGGAGCCAAGTGAAGATTAATTCAACATTTATGCATTCATGATAACATCATTTGTATAAAAGAAAATGCATTACACTAATACATTGAATTGCATTCGTGTTTCTTGTATAAATACATGATTTTGACAGATCTTCCGGCGAAAAGAGAAGATGTAGAATGTTAAAACCCCGATGATTGAAAGGAAGTTTTAAACCTCGAATGCAAAGAGTTGCATTTAAAGAGCCATACCCTGAAGAACAGAGAGGTCTAATCCACAGAAGAAGCATTGTTTTGAAGTGAAGACCATCATATGTAGAAGAAAAACAAAGATTTTTGTGTATTAAGAGAGACTTGCACACATGGGATTGGAGCAATTCATCTTAAGCCTTCACCAAATAG
Organism: Hibiscus syriacus; assembly: GCF_006381635.1. Classification (NCBI taxonomy): domain Eukaryota; kingdom Viridiplantae; phylum Streptophyta; class Magnoliopsida; order Malvales; family Malvaceae; genus Hibiscus; species Hibiscus syriacus. The sequence continues at coordinate 3,749,701 of NW_024062900.1, read as the reverse complement.
TAGTGAAGCAATCCATCTTAAGCCTTCACCGAAGAGTAGTGAAGCAATTAATCTAAAGCCTTCACCGGAGAATAGTGAAGCAAAACCATCTTAAGCCTTCACCGGAGAATAGTGAAGCAAATCCATCTTAAGCCTTCACCTGAGAACAGTGAAACAAATCAATTTTAAGCCTTCACCGAAGAGTAGTGAAGCAAATCCATCAGTAAGCCTTCCGAGCATGATGCTTAAATCCTTCGGGTCATCTGTAAGCCTTTAGAGCAAGATGATAAGTCCTTCGGGACATCCATAAAACCTTCGGGTAGGATGTTTTCACATGAATTTGAAAATGAAAAAAATGATGTTTTAAGATGATGTTTTAAGAAGATGGAATTTTTTAAAACGAAGAATGCGATTTTCAAAATTTCACGATTTATAAATCCTTCCGGCCATCAATAAGTCTTTCGAGCATGATGCTTTAAATCCTTCGAGTCATCTGTAAGCCTTTAGAGCAAGATGATAAGTCCTCCGGGCCATCCATAAAACCTTCGGGTAGGATGTTTTCACATGAATTTGAAAATGAAGAAAAGTGATGTTTTAAGAAGATGGAATTTTTGAAAACGAAGAATGCGATTTTCAAAATTTCACAATTTATAAGTCCTTCGAGCCATCAGTAAGTCTTTCGAGCATGATGCTTAAATCCTTTGGGTCATCTGTATGCCTTTAGAGCAAGATGATAAGTCCTTCGGGCCATCCATAAAACCTTCGGGTCGGATGTTTTCATATGAATTTGAAAATGAAAAAAAATAGTGTTTTAAGCAGATGGAATTTTTGAAAATGAAGAATGCGATTTTCAAAATTTCACGATTTATAAGTCCTTCGGGCAATCAATAAGTCTTTCGAGCATGATGCTTAAATCCTTCGGATCATCTGTAAGCCTTTAGAGCAAGATGATAAGTCCTTCGGGCCATCCATAAAACCTTCGGGTAGGATGTTTTCATATGAATTTGAAAATTAAAAAATGAAGTTTTAAAAAAAATGAAATTTTTGAAAACAAAGAATACGATTTTTAAAATTTCACAATTTATAAGTCATTCGGGCCATCAGTAAGTCTTTCGAGCATGATGCTTAAATCCTTCGGGTCACCTGTAAGCCTTTAGAGCAAGAGGATAAGTCCTTCGGGCCATCCATAAAACCTTCGGGTATGATGTTTTCAAATTAATTTGAGAATGAAAAATGATGTTTTAAAAAAATGAAATTTTTGAAAACGAAGAATGCGATTTTCAAAATTTCACAATTTATAAGTCCTTCGGGCCATCCATAAGACCTTCGGGTAGGATGTTTTCAAATGAATTTGATAATGAAAAAATGATGTTTTAAGATGGAATTTTTTAAAACGAAGAATGTGATTTTCAAAATTTCACAATTTATAAGTCCTTCGGGCCATCAGTAAGTCTTTCGAGCGTGATGATTAAATCCTTCGGGTAATTTTTAAGCCTTCACGGAAGAGTAGTGAAGTAAATCCATCAGTAAGTCTTTCAAGCGTGATGAATAAATCCTTCGAGTCATCCATAAGACCTTCGGGCAGGATGTTTTTCACCAAGATAATATGTCATCTGAGTTATTTTTAGCCTTTTCTGAAGAGTGTTAGAGCAAACCATCAGATAATCAGATGTGGAAGGAAATGAAAGATTCTCGGGTACGAAAAAGCGGAATAATCGATTAAAAGGGTTGGTGCACGTGAGATGGAGGCGAAGGTCAAGAAGAAGATTGAAGAAAGGAAACAGACACTGCAATTAGACAAAATTAGGTCATTTTTTATCTTTGCTATGTTCTTGGGTTCACAACAACGATCAAAGAGGGTAGCTGTAATACCCTAATTTTGTCCGGGCCATTTGAATTCTTTGAAGATGTTCGAGAATTAATTTGGAGGTAATCATGCTCAAATGAAGATCTAATTCAAAGGATAAACGGAAGCTTGCATTTGGGGATAACATACAAATCAAGAGACTTTGGCTTTAATTGGATCGATATCGTATATGTTTCATTTTTGAAACCGAAAGATAAATTAAAGTTCAATCCAAAATCCAAATTAAATATCTAGAGTCCATTTTCATCTTACAAACCCAAACTAAACCCAAATCAATTACAAACTCAAGACCATGCCCAAAGCATTGAACCCGATCCAAATGAAGCCATATATGACCCAGACCCGATTTTGACAGCTAACTCCCATGTGAAGCTCCAACACTCGTACACCCCACGTGAAGCAGCACCCAACAGCATGCTCCACGCTCGACAGGACCCATGCACTCAGTTACAGTAGCCATGTCTCCCACGTGTGCCGCACAATCGAGCATTCACATGAAGCAGCAAGATAACCAAGCTGTCCATGCCTCCCACATGTTCGTGCATGCCCGAGTACCCCACGTGAAGACAGCAGGCTCCACTGCAGCAGCTCGTTCCCATCACTCACTTGCAACCTGGCACCATCATTGACAGCAAAGTAGGTAGCATATTATGGGAACAAAAATATAATAATAGAGAAGGAGGCCATTGGGGAGAGGTTTTCATCAAGATTAAAAATAATATTCATCACAACAGTAGGGGGCTCGGTTTTTCAGCAAGGAAAAAATACAAAGAGGGGGGAGCAACCATTAAAACGAAAAAAATCAACAGAGGAGGAACGGACTATTATCAAAAAACAAAAAAAAACACACACACGCAGGGGAGGTTCATCCGCAACTATTTTTGAATAGGGGATCCATTATAATGAGGGGAAATCGGTGAGCTAAAAAAAAGGAGAGATTTGTAAAACGTTTTCGGTTCTTCTCAAGAAGCAATACCAAGCAGGATATACATTTTAAGGTTTTCGATTTACTTTCCTATTTCATTTTATTTTCTGTTATTGCTCTTTGTTTTGAAACGATTTCAGCGTGAATAATGTATTATTTCATTCCATCTTTTTTCTGTTTTTTTAAAAATGATAATAATAACGAAAAAACCATAGAACTTAACTAAAAATATGAACGAAAAGAAATAGAAGAGTGTGAAGCATTTACCTTTGGTTGAGGAGTCTCGTCGGCCGTAGAACTTAGGGGTCGTAGCTCAGGGCCTTTGGTCGTGTTAAGCATCGGTTTGGGGCTTCTAGGCACTCGGTTGTTAAGGTTGAACGGAAAAAGGTTGAGAGTTTGGAGAGTTGAGGAGCGACGCCTTGATGAGAGTGAGACGAGAGGAAGGGATGAGATAGGGAGAGGGGAGCATTGCGGCTGTGAGGAAGAAGAAAATATGAAGAATGAGGGTTAGGTTTAGTTTAAAGTAGGTTTTATATTAGATTTTTAGGGATAATTTCTTTAAGGTCACTACACCTCTGCCGTTGATTTCCATTTTGGTCCCAATCGAGTCTTGCTTGTTTTGTAATTTGGACTTCATCTTCTATGAACATTTGATTTAGTCCTGAATGCTAGTATATGTATTTTCTTTCGTTTGCACATTTGGTTTTCAACCTTTTGCATGTTATATTTTAGTCCTTGAATAAATCTTTTCTTTTTTTAATTCAGTTCTCAATTGTTGCATGCATTTAATTTTGTCACTAAATCGGGGTTTCCAATTTTATAATTTGATCTTCGCATTTGTCATTGTTTCCTTTTCAGTCATCAGTTTATGTTATTTTCTTTTTTGTTGGTGGTTTACGTATTTAGCATTTAATTTTGGTTAATTGGTGTTTTGTCCTTTAAAGCTAATCTATTGTATTTTAATTTGGTCTTTGTATTTCATGTTTATTTAATTTTAGTCATAAATGTTGATTATTTTGTTTTTGTCATTTAGACATTTGAGCTCTAAGTTTTTGTATGTTATGTTTTGGTCCTGTATATATTGGGTTTATTCTAGTTTTAATCCATAATGATAATAGTAATTTATTTCAGTTGTTAGTATTCAATATGGTAATATGTGCATGTACACTTTAATTCTTATTATGTTGGTATTTAAGGTAGTGAAGTTTGGTTTAATATAATTTAATCTTTATTTTATCAAGAATGGTTATTTTCCGAAACATGTATTTTTTACTTGTTATGTTTTTGCATGTTAGTGATACTGGTGCATTACATATTAATATATATGTTGGGTATAATATATTAATATATATGTTGGGTATAATGTGTGTAATGTGTGGTAATATAATACGTGTGTAATTGTTTGTATTAAAATAATATTGCATGATATTTTAATCATATGTTTAATTAATTTTTACATGACATCTTTTCTTGCATAATTTGCATGATATCCTCATTTGCACCACTCGACATTATTCATAATTGGATTAAGAGTAATATCCTTTTAATTTAAAATTGTTTTAAGTGGGTTGTCTTAACTGATTAGGTATCCGCTTTTGACGATTTTAAATTAAAAGGGTATCCCATTATTGACATTTTAAAAAAATTGATTCATCACTTTAAAATTTGGGAGCGAAAGAAAAAGAAATATTCGGCTATTTAAATTTATCGAGAAAATATAGTTAGAACTTATCTAAGATTTGGTAGTTGTAATCAATTTTAGTGCCTTGAAATAATGTAAAATTCTTGTGTTGTTGTTTTGTCGGGGATCATAAACCAAATTAAACTCGAATTTGTAAATTTCATTGCAAATACATTAATTAATCGACGAGGCACCGATTTAGGGCACTGTGGGGGTGTTAATCCTTCCCCACGCGTAACCGGCCCCCAAACTCATTTTCTGGTAACGCAGACTTCAAATTGTTGTTTTAATTAAAATTGACTTTTATTTAAAATGACAAAACATTTTTGGGTGTCCAATCACATCCTAATCAAGGATTGATGGCGACTCTTCGAACCTGTGTTTTTATCGTGAATGAATTCCCAAATTCTTGAAACGAGGTTTTCTAAAATCACATTGTTTTTAATTTAAAATCAAACATAAAGAGAATAATTAAAAATAATGTGGTTTTCCAAATCTCGTTCCCCCACTATTTAAAAATCGTTTCGACAGTTATCAATTATGGTGCTTGAATAATATTGAAGATTGTTCTTAAAATTCTAGGTAAATCAAGTTTTCAAATTCTTTCTTTTAATTTTATATATTTTCAAATTTTAGAAAAAATCGTTCTTTCATTTTCAAATGATATATTATGTATTGAGAAAAATATGTTGAAAAACATTGATGTTGACACTATCATCAATGGTTTTGCATTAAAATATTCAATTGTAATATTTTTTATAAGTATATGTATTCTTAAATATATTTTTTGACATCTTTTCTATTGTAATGAATTACTATTTTTTTAATTTTTAAAAAATATAATAAAATATTTATATTAGATATTTCTTAATTTTTTGATATTAGGGGCTTATTTTTTTAATTTTCACCCCGAGTCTAAAAATAGTCAGGATCGGCCCTGGCTTCAACTTGCAAGCTATTTTATGCAATTTTTAATTTATAAAACAAGTCACGATTTAAACAACACTCAAAGCCTTTTTCAAATAGTATTAAATATTTTTGAAGTAAAGTATACAAATCATCCTTCGATTAATAAAAATTATAAAATTATAAGGTGTTATTTTCTTAACTTTTTTATTATTAAAAGTTATAAAATAGTCTTTTAATTACAAAACATTGTTTTGTTGAGTTTTATGTTTATTGAAAGTTATAAAATAATTCTTGTGTTGGACATTTTTGTTGAGTTTTTTTTGTTGAGTTTTAACTACAAGACATTTTTTGAATTCCTGAAAGGTGTTATAAAATTATATATTCTAAATTCATCTTTTCTTTCAAAAAATTGGTGGTTTTGTGTTGGACGATAATTTCTCGTTAGAATATAATAAAATTTGACCTCATAATAGTTTGAGCCAGATCCATCTCAAATGATGTGGAGCCCTGTGTTACTTTTAAAATGTGACCTTTAAAATATTTTATATAAAGATTAATTTGTCAAATTTGAAATTATGAGAGATTTATGATGTTTCTTTTACCAAAATTCATCCTGAAAAATGAAAAAATATATTGTCAAAATCTTCGTTTACAATTTTCTCTACCATTTTCTCAAGAATGAAACGAAAAATTTATTTTCCTTTCGAACTAAAATATTATTAGAGCACAAATATTATACATAGACGGACCTAAATGACATTTATGTATGAGACCCTGAATTTTGGGACCTTGTGATGGATCACATTCTACACTTGTCATTGAACGGGCCTGGTTAGAACTGTATTTTTGAATTGAATCTTCATTTACTTTATGTTATCTATTTAATGCTTGAATCATTATATTGTTGAGCTAGTACTTGAAAGCAATGACAATGTTAGTGGACATCACTAAAATATGTTTTTATCGTATCTTAGTAAGTAGTTTAATATATAACTTAGACCACAATTGATTTTTAATTAAAAACGTCAAATTTAAATCATAACAATAGTCATAAGATTATCTTATAACTTTTAATAATTAAAAAAATTAATAAAATAATATCTAATAATAAAAAAATCATTTGATAACTTTAATAGTAAAAAATTCAATAAAATAACCCTTTATAATTGAAGTACGATTTACGTGCTTAACACTAAAATTTTAATCTTAAATTTCAAAGTTAAAATTCTTGTTCACGAGTTGTCAAAGAAACATAGAATGGGTCGGAATTTTGGAATTGAATCCTTGCAAGTTACGTTAAGCTTTAACTTATTCGGTCATTCTTTTTGTCTTTCTTTTTTTGCAATCATGAGCAAGCAGACCACCAGTGTTCTAGAAATTCAACGAAAACCTGCTACAATTATTACGAATTTATTAATTGACATTTTCAATCCCTTTTATTAAATTATACTAATCATCCTTGTTTTCAACCTACTTCATTAATTTCTGCCGTTCTTGAAGATGCCTTTCAGCTTTTCTTTTTTCAAACATTTCCACTCTAAATATGAAGATTCATTTAATCCTTGACTTTGGTTACCTTTTCATATTTGTCCCTAATATCCTTGAGTTTGGTTGCCTTTCAACACATATTTTGTCATCTGGATGCACAAAGCCCTCTTAAAGACCAAGTGTATTCCTATTATTTTAGATTAGTTATTAAATTTAATACAATATATTATGAGAAAAAAAATTAGGTACTCATTTTATTAAAAAATATTAAAATTTTGGTGAATTTTTAGATCCATCACTAATTCTAATGTCTTTTTTCTGCTTCGAAACTGAGGGTCTTTTTCCCATATTCGCCCATGATTTTCTTACATACTTTTATGAATTAAAAATAAAAAATATAATACATTTTGAAAATAATAAAGAAAAAACTTTAGTTATTAATAGGAAAAATATTTATTAAAACTAACAAAGATGGAGTTGAAATAACAACCCAAATGTACGGTTTACTGTTGAAGTGTACTGAAGTAGTTGGTTATAGTCTTCAGCTTGGCAAAATTGACGAGCTTCAATTTTGGCGTTTCCAAAATATTTCCTTAATACTCCACTATTTGTGAAATTTGAATATTGAAATTGCTCATTGTTGAAGATTCTATGTTGTTGTTGCAGATATTAATTGATAAGTTATTTTAATTATTTAATAATTAAATAACTTATTTTTTAAAATTTTAATTTAGGGATTGATGTGAATAAATAAACACTATTTATAAAAAATCGGTGGTTTGGATGTTGGGCACAAATCAATTTATCACAATAGTTAAAATAATTATTGTTGTTCTTAGAAATTATTAATTCAAGTATTAACGATTGTAACATATTGATTGAGCATTTATTGTGATTTAAAATATTTAGAATAAATATTACTTAATAAAAAAAATATACATAAATGTCGTGGCTTTTAGGTAGAAAAAATAATTATATATTAATCGACCAGTCAAGTTGTTAAAAAATAAAATAGGACATTAAACCGGAGGATGGCTTGAGTCACCCGTCGGTCTAACTGTCAAACTTGAATCGGAGGTCCCTTCCCCATTATCAGCCGCCACCTTCGGTGACTTCATGGATGATGCTCTACTAATAAATGGTGGTGCCATACTAAACACCCACCAGTCCGACTTCACTCCACGGTCTGACTTGTCGAGCCATCTCAAAGACTTTCCTCTTGTACTTCCACCGTCTTCTCCGGTTCGGTAACCTCGTCGTGAACTTCTTTCCCTGGGCAACACCAAGCTCATTGCTCGACCTAACTTCCGGTTCATTAACGGTTTTCGAACATCCATAGGTAATCGCAAAGTGAACCGGTCCGTGTTTTCTCCCGGTTGGACCAAAGAGTGTCCGGTCGAGTGTGATCGTGGGAAAAAATACCTACGCGTTCGGGTAGATATGGATCCACGTGTACGATTCTTGTTTAAAGCTCGGTTCAAGTCAATTAGTTCCACCTCCGGAACCTCCACGTCACAGTCAACATTATCAGGGTTTCTCCTCCTATCTTCTTCCGTTTCCGAGTTACCGACGTCGTTTTGAGCCTCGAGGTCCACTTCGGGGGCGGTGTTATCAGCCTCAGTGAGTTGACTCGCTGAGTTATCAGGTTCAGGAGCTAGATTAGCTCTACAAACGGGACACGTGGTATTAGAAGTCAACCAAGCATCGATACATTCAGGGTGGAAGACGTGGTCGCATATGGGTATCAAACGCAGCGTTTCGTCGTCTTCGAATTCGTTCAAACAAACCGCGCACTCCAAAGCCCCTTTGTCGATCTTATGAACCTTAACTTCGGAGTAAACCATGGTGGGGAAAGTTTCGATCACGGAAGCTTCAAGCCCTCGCGTCCCGCGACGGGAACGCCCCGTTCCGCCGTTGACGGGGCGGACGAAGCTTGCGTTGGCATCGGAACAGTTCCGGATATAAATTGAGAAGAACCCCAAAAAGAACAAAGCGGCAATCAAGACAACGATGATTATGGCCATGGAAGGGGTGAAACGAGCGTAGGGGTAACGGCCGTCGTTTGGGTCGGTGGGTTGGGCGGCGGAGGGAGGCGGAGAGATAAAAAGAAGGAAAAAAAGAAAGAGAAAGATACTATGTTTGGCGGTGGATGACATGGTGAGAAAAAGAGCATAAGAAAGAGAAGAAAGAAGGGATGAGTGGGTTTTATATGAGACGTGAGAGGAGAGAAGGTAGCTGGAAAGGTGGGGGGGGGTCCAATTCAGTGTTGAACTTGGAAGCTGGTTTGAAATTCAGACAAGGCGAGCCACATGGGATTTGGGTGTATATCATTTTTGTCTGATGGTTCCAATGACAGGGGAGACTTTAGTGTGTGTTTAATTTGTGACGTAGGAATTCACAATGCCATCATGTCAAATTTACAAAAATAGTACCGTTATTTAATATTTAGGAAATGACACCTAACATAAATCGTTATGAAAATCTGTGTAAACTATCTAATTTGGTACCCGCCTATTAATTAGTTTCTGTTTTAGTATTTTAATTATTATTTTTTAAATTATATTTAATGTTATTTTTTAAATTATATTTAATTATTATTTTAGTTTATCAGATTTTTAGTGTAATTTATATATATATTTTTTGAAGTGAAATTAGATGTATGTTTAAATCAAGTTAAAATTTCAATATTTCATGAATTATACGTATTTCCGAGTCAAAGTTTTCATAAATAGTTGAGCTAACTTTTGAATTCGTGGGATTTGGTTTTCTACTTCTCGTACTAATAATTGCTCTCAATAAAGTCAAAATTTAGCATTTACACAAAACAATCAATCCAACGGTTAGAAAGATGAGAAGCTAAGCTAGAGGACGAATGTGATCTTATAGAACAGTCCGCTTTTCTCTTTAGTTAAACCACTGATATTTTGGCCATCATGTCTCGCGCTCACGTAAATAGATCAAGTTTTGAAACTCATTAAACAATTATAGTGACTAAATAAATTGTTGTTTTTCTAAAAAAAATTGGATTAGAATAATTATACTTATAGAACACAATAATAAAATTTGGTGATATAGTTTAGAATATCAACTTAAAATTTTAAAAGATTTAGATACATTAAAATTTTAAAAATTTTGAAGGCTCCCGTTTACATTGTTTAAGAAAATTCGGATCTAACTAATTTTTTTTTAAATTTCGAGAGATTTAAAGAGAACTTCTAAAAATTCAAGTGATATTGAATTAAGAACATTCAAAAATTTTAAAACTTAATCTGAATTTTTTAAAATTTTATAGAGGTCAGACTAAATTTTTTTTTTTAAAAAAATTAAAAGTCTAAACTATAATTTTTAAAAAAATTATAGGGCCATAGTCCCTACATGTCTCCATTATATTCCGTCTATATAATTTTTTTTATCATTCTATCTATTGATGTAATTTTTAAAAATATAATTTTGTATAGAATATTTATTTTTACTTACAAAATAAGTGACATAGAATTACAATGTTAATTGTTAGTTTGATTTTGTATTATTAATAAAAAAACTTGGATTACATTAATTGTAATTACATACAACACTTTAAAAATAACTATACAAATTAATAGTTAAAAGTTTTAATTTAAAATCAATCCAATTTTTTTATTTCATAAGTCCATTATACTGATTACAATATATTATGATATTAGAAATTACTTAAAATACTAATAAAATTTAAAATTTAGATAAACTAATTTATTTTTAAGGAAATTCATTTAGCGTCGTTGTAATTATATATGAAAAAGCACTTTTTTAATTCAGTTTTTAATACAAAGTTAAAACAAATACATTACAAACATTGATAAAACAACAGTGAATTATAAACCTTGGAATCGGACCCTAAACATAACACTAATTAAATTCTGGTTACATCTACTATTAGGCAAATGTTCTTTTTTATAACACGAGAATTTCATTTTCGTGGGTGTTACACAATCATTCTAATACCCAAACATCGGGTCGGTAACTAAAGTGTAAGGATTTAAATTTTAGCGGGTTAATTTCGATAAATAAAAAAGTTCAATGACTAATTTAAATTTTTTTGTCTAGGACTTATTATCTAAGATTGAAGGTTGGAAGGCCAAAGTGATCTTTTGTGATGAAATGAATTTAAAAAATCATTTTAAAGGTTATTTAAGCATGTTGGAAATAAGGAAAGAAGAAAGGAAATATCTGGAAGCTTGCTCTTCTCTTCTTCCTCTCCACCGTACACTTCCCTTTGCTAAGTTAAGTGATTTGAAGTTGGTTATTCCTTTCATTTTTGATTTGGTTTTGGTCTTTTGATTGGTAAAGAAGCTTAAGGAAGCTTAAAGATGATTAAAAACTAAGAGATTAAGGATTTTATGGTGAATTAGTAAAATGGGTTTTTAAGAGAATTGATGGAAATTGATTGTATTTGGAGTTTTATAGGAATATTTGACTTGCCAAAGGTCTAATTAAGACGTTAGAAGTGTTAGAACGGATTGAGAACATGTTTGAAGAATTGGTATGACTTTCAGATTTAAGAGTTCTATGTAAGATTTTAGATGTTAAAGGGATTTTTAATGGATATAAGTTAGTGGGAATAAGTGTAAATGAGTTTCAATGCATGAATAGAATCAAGGGTAAGAGATTTAAGTGAAATTTGGGTAAAGTTCGAAATGGAATAGATGAATTATGGGTAAGGGTATCGGTACTGGAAGAACAATACCGATACTATAAGGTTAAATTGAAGGAAAATGTATGAATCCGATGAACAATATTGATACTGATTGAAGTAGTATCGATACTGTAATGGAAAATGAAATTCTAGAATGCAAAAATGGTATCGGTACTGAGGTAAGTATCAGTACCATAGAAGAGAAGTATCAGTACTGTGGGTAGAGTACCGAATACTATTCAGTCTGAAATGTTAAATTAAGTGTTTTATTTCGTTTAAGTAAAGGTTAATTGGTTAGATGTAATTGAGCTCCGATATTCATGGGTTATGTTAATGTGTAGATTTGATCGAAAGCAAGTGTTGAACGAATGGACGTGTAAAGCTAGTAAGCTAAATTGAAAAGGATGTCTTCTTAGGACTTAAGTGAGGCAAAGGTGAGTGCATTCTTATTTACTTTGTATAAAATTGGAGGATGGCTTGCGATGAGCCAACCTCAAATATTTATGAACCAAATAAATTATATTATGTGATGGTTTTATCTAAACGATATTTTAAAAGTATTGTTTCGATTTCATTGTTACGAGTATATATTTTATGTGAAATATTATAAGTATATGATTTATATGAATATGTTCTATGAGAACAACTGATAATTTGAATAATGTTATATGAAACAATATGAGTATAGGTTATATGTGAATAAATGATAAGTTGAGTTAGGTGATATGAAATGTTATAAATAATTGATCTGTGTGAATAAATAATAAATTTTAGTAATGCTACGTGAAATACTATAAGTATATGTCATAGGTGAATATGTCATACGTGAAAAATGTTATACGTGAAAAATGATCTACGTGAAAATGTTCTATGTGAAAATGTGCTAAGTGATTGTAGTCTATGTGAATAAAAGGCACTTTGAATAAAGTAATAAAAATTAATTATATGGTTAAAGCCCAAAGTATATTTTATGAGAATTAGGGGTATAGTTGACATGCTAAGAGTCGAGGGTTCTACGCGGTCCTTCGGGACAATTCTACGTGGTTCTTCGGGACAAATTATACGCGGTCCTTCAGGACATATATGTGTGGCACTTCGGTGCGTATTCTACGTGGCACTTCGGTGCAAATTATATGAGCAATGGTGACTGCATTTAGTGCACAACCTCAATGTACTCAAATACCTTGAGTTCTCAGTGATATACGTTGGGCTAATTAAATAAATGGATATAAATTAAACAAATTGATATGGATTAAAAAGTGTATAAGTGTATATATAGTTTATGAAATAAAAATTGATTATAAATTGAAAGATGACTAAAAGTAGATGTTATATATATGAAATGTATACGATTTTTCTGTATTAAATGATTTCGCTGAAATGTTTTAACAAGTAATAAGAATTCAACAATATATGATGTTTTTATGAATTATTTATTAGTTTTATATGAAATGTTTCTAAGGAAATGTATAAAAAATGTCTTTAAATGTTTTGTTATGCTCCTTAAGCCTCACTAAGTCAATGACTTAGCATGTGAGTGTTTTCACACGTAGATTCAAAGTTATGCGAGGAGTAAGCCGAGTAAACAAGTGGCAGGACAACATACCTTTGAAGATTATCAGATTAGAGAAATTTGAAATGTATGTGATTGTGTAATGGGAATGTTGTTGGCATGTACCATAAATGTAAAATGGTAGATGATCTGATATGTATTTTAATTATGATTTATTAAGTTTTGTTTTTCCTTGTCAAGTTTTAACTGCATTTTTTAAAAGAGTCAAAGTGTTTAAAAAGTCAATGTGATACCTCAGAGTCGTATCTGGGGTAGATACCGATTGGGGGTGTTATATTTATTGGTATCAGAGCTTAGGTTGAGTCAAGTTTTTGAAAAGACCGACCGGTCGACTATAAAAAAATGTCGGGTTTTTACATGCCAACAAATTAAAAAAATCTCTGATCTGATAGTGTATGGAGTACGTTGTCCTTGCTAGTATAGTTTAATAGATGTAAGACTAAGAGGTCTTCCGAAATAAAACGGGAAATAGAGTTGATAAGAGAATTAGTAACTCGACAAAGTGAATAGCAGACATCTCAGAGAATATTTCTCGGACGCTGGACGCAATTCTAAAGCATTTCCAATCATCTACTTCCTTGGATTATTAATATAAATGTTGGTATAGAGTTAAAGAGGTTTAGGAGTACATGAGTTTAAGGATTGAGCTGAGGAAGTTCCTATTTCTATGGATCTTTGATTAAATGACAAGAAAATAATGTTAGAGGGTCTCTATTGTTCTGAAATAGAAAAGTTGGATGGAATAGTCTCACTGCTAAGAGGTCAAGTATGTGTATAATGGATTAAGTGGGATGAAAAGGGTAAATATGTTCCTTCTAGGATTTTTGGAAGTAACTATTATGAAGATATTGATATAGGGTTGTTAAGACCAGGGATTTACAAGATTAAATGTGTCATCTGGGAAACATTAGTGTTATTGTGAAAAGAAAGATGAGTTAAAAAATTTTGGATGGATTATTATCCATTAAGTAAAGTAACAAAAAAGAATAAGTATCATCTTTTGGGGATTTATAATATTTGATCAGTTAAAAGGGTTGGTGATGTGCGAAGTTTTCTTTAGGTTGGAAAAAAAGAATGTTCAACCATCGGGTAAAGAGTAAATTGAAACGAGATATAGTTCACTCAATTGGGGAAACAAGAATATCAAAATAGGGTAACGGTTAAATGTTTAGGGCCAGAAAGGCGATGATAAATACCATATAAGTCGTTATCAAAGATTTATAATAATTTTGGCTACAGATTAGATATTGTCATTGTTAAGCCCAAATAGATTCCTTGAGATAAAGTAAGGACATAAAGTAGAATCTTGATTAAGGGTTTAAACTTTCTGAAAGAAGTTAATGGTGAAATGGTAGAAAGTATAATAGATGTACGAGTTAAGATTGAGTTGAAGTTTGAAAAAGTTATTTTGAATTCAAAATCTTTTGTAATTCTCTGATTATTTAAATGATTCATAGCGAAACTCTCGAAGACCCTTTCCTACTAAGGAAACACAAGGTACGTAATAATAAGAACAGTTGGAAATTGATAATTTGGAAAAGTAAGTCGATGAAGTAATTACAATGTCACAGAGGATAATTGAAAATGATTCCAAAATAGTACATAAATAAAGCAAGTGAGTTTCGTTTAAGGTAAGAGAAACTTATTTCGAAAAATAAATAAGGAGCTAGAAATGGTTAATTGATAAGAAGTTAGATTTAAATGTAAATTTTGTGAACTGGATTAGAAGATCTGTATGAAATTGTGCAAATTGAAGTAGAAGAATTATTTTAAATGGTTAGGTAAGTATTTGAATATACTCCTTGATGAATCAAGCGGAGAAAATATAAGTATAAGAAATAATAAAGAATAAGGTTCTGTGCAAGTAGTGTTGACTATCAAAGTTATGAAGGTGCAATAAAAATCGGAAATCATTTATAAGTGGTATGATGATGCTTTTCATACCGATATGAGAAGAGTAACGGAGCATGAAGAAAAAGATACGACCTATGTTGCAAGGAGGTTTCGATTTATGAAGGAATAAAGAGATAAGGAATTTAAGTGATCAAGTTTAAAGGATCAAGTATGACAAGGGTTATAATGAGGCATAGATTATAAGTTTGGTATGAAAGTAAGCAATTTTCAATTTTCAGTGGAAATGAGAAAGAGTTGTTATGAACTTTGTATCAGGTTTGCTTTCAAGACTAAATTTGGACATTTATAAAGAGATTGATTAAGTTAGCACCTTTTTATTTTAGCGAGGTGAATATTCTATGGATAAGTATGTGTGGTTATATCTGATGGAGATTTAAGGTTACTTCAAAGTTTTGGAAGTCTTTGAACAAGATCTTGGGAACTCGACTTAACTGTAACATTTCTTTTCTAGCATAGTGATAAGTGCTTAATTTAGTTAACGTTTTGCTTTTAAAATACTCCTTAATCATTGGTTTTTGTGGCTTAATTGTTCATTTTCATTCATTTTCTGTGCAGGACGTGAGATTCTGGAAATTACACTAAAATGAAAGAATTCTGCATTTTTTTTTTATTTTTGGAATCAAAGCTGGATTAGTGGGCATGAATTTGGACATGAAACATCCGACGAGGCGATGACGTCAACACCTTCTAGAAGAATTAGTCAGCATTTCCAGAAGAACGAATGAGTTGGCCGCACGTTTCTGGAATACGGATTTGGATTGAACTCAAGTTTAGGATAATATTTTAAACATTATATTTTATCTTTGTATTTTATTTTAAATAGATGTTAA